>NC_134012.1:88516084-89116084 GCF_047716275.1 Strix uralensis | reverse complement strand
TGTGGTGCAGCAGGTCATCCAGGCCTGATGAGCCTTTGCAGAGTGGAGGGAGCATCAACTCATTTCTCAATCCAATTCATTCCTCTCCCTTACAGCACCTGTGCAGGATGCTGCCCCTGTGGGCTGGAGATCCACACTTTGTAATAAGGAGCAACTTCCATAGGATGTTATGAGGCTGAACCCATGGATGGATGCATGGGTGGAGTCTGGTAATGGAGTACAAACTGGTGGTGTTCTCTACCCAAGCATATATGCTTAACTGCAATGCCTGTGCTCCTGGGCTGTATCTCAAGGAACAGGGTTAGTGTGATTAAGTTTCTGGGCATCATCATCATCAATACTTGCAAAACTTGAGTACTGAAAAGATTCAGTGTGGGGGAGTGGCCATGATCATACTGTATACAAATCTTCATGAAAACAAATACATCCCACAACACACACAACAGACACGAACACACCTGCTGCCAAGGTGCTAAGGCACATCTGGTTGGACTAGAAGTGGTAAGATGTCATCTATTTCATAGGAAAAAACTAAACCTATTAATGTATATTTTTATTTAGCACCATGCTTTATTCTGCTACATTTTCCCTCACCCTTTTTAATTACGTCTTTTATGTTGGAATATGAAGCATCAAAATACCTCAACAATGAGGATTCCCCTGGAACAGAAAAGATATTTTCTAAGCTTTTTTTCTTTGGAACTCTATCTTATGAATCTTCTTGCACTGGAAACATAAAATACCAGAGACATCAGACATAAGCAATGCCATTTATTGAAGCTTGAAACAAATATGTCATCATAGTTTGCTTTTTAACCTTGAAATGTTAGAACAAGCAGTGAATGTGCCAAATACACGTTTTCCTGAGCAACCTCTTGAAGCTGATGTGTCTCAGGCTAATATGATAATGTAAAGATATTATGCCTCTGCACTTAATACTCTATTCAGTTTTGAGAATAGTGACCATCTGGGTTAGGATCATAAATCCACCTTTACTTAAAAATAGTTATGTCATAAGAAAGGAATCTTGCTAAATGGATGGGAGAGATGACTGCACATATTATTAGCATAGAGGAGAATACTAGGCTGATGAGTAAGAACCTATGTAAAATACAGCAGTGGCACTGCTCTATTAAAACAGTTCATGTTGTTGTCACAGTCTTTTCCTAAAGTTTTAAGCTGAGCAACAGTGACGACTGTGCTTCCCTGGGTAAAAAGATTATTTTGATTAATGTCCGTAATATAATTTATTCACTTTTGTCCATTTCAAATAAGATTACAGCTCCCTGAAGAAAACAACGAAGTCAGAAATAGTTTTACTCCACACTAGCCATAAGGAACACTGGAAGGGACAAGCCTCCCAGGCACTCTTCCTCCCACCTGCACTATATCCACTCTGTCAGCTTCTTTCTCATTAGCCCACATATGTGATGACCCATCTCTGCTGACCTCTGTGGATAAAATGTTGCAGGTACCTCTGAGCACAGAAGAGTGTGACTCTGAAGTGAATCTAACTTTGTCCTGCCCAAATCCGAAAGGATGCTTCTGGGAACATCAGAAGCCTCTGCACCATCCACCAGTCTAGGTTGCTTGGCCATCAGAGAACTGCTTCGGATGTCGCAGCACAGGTTTTGCTCTGCAGACTGAGGCCAAGCCAAGCAGACGGGACACCTCCACTTCTTCACACAATTCAATATTTCTGTGTCCAGTGAAATAAGAACTGCCCAGATTTCTATTGCTCAAAGGGTCAGTAGCCATTCAGAACCTCAGAAGGCCCATAAGCACACTAAGAAATATAGAAAGCATTATGTATGGTATTGGCCAGCAACACCATAGACATGTATTATTTTAAGAGTAGGTGCACGCACGCTATATACACACATGCACATGCACCATTGTAAGTCATCCCCCATATCTGTTATACTAGCACCATATTTTTAACAGTGGATTTTAAGTTTCATCAGCACCTATAACTGGGGTTATATTGCCATCACAGAGGTTAATAAATCTAACCTTACCATGTTGCATATCCTGAACTCCCAGAGACTTCAAGTGAAGAAGTGAGCCCTTAGCCAAAGGTCACAAACCTATGAAAAAGTACAATTAGACTTGTGGCCAACATTAGGTTAATACATTACAGCCAGGCCCAAATATTTCTATTAACTTTCATAAAGGTCTGTCTAGAAATAGGGCTATTGCTAGTCATAGCTCTGTAACCATAGTGACACTTGGACGCATGGCTATGCGTCTCACTCTACACTGCATAAAATGTGACATTTCCCTGTATTACAGTCTCAAATTGTCAGGTAGCTAGAGAGTAAATCTGAGATTTTCAAAAGAGCATGAAGAACCAGGGTGTCCAAATCCTACTGAATTTCAAAGGAATCTAAATGTCAGACTCTGTCCAGCTCTTTTGAAAATGCCCAGCTTTGCTTCAAAGGGTCCAGTCTGGTCTCCCTGAAGCTTGTTCTGCCGTATTCTTCAGTAGCAAAACAGATACACTGTTTGGCTAGTACTCTCCTAATGCCTGTGGCCCAGAGCTACACAGATACCATGGGTCACAGGATCCTGTCCCAGGTGACCTTACCCTGACTATAAGCAAGGATTTGCACTGGGGGAAAAGTTTGCTGTGAGCGAGGTGATAGAGTACTGTTGTGGATGTGGGCTTACACTCTGCTAGGAGATCCTGGATTATATGATAGCTCTATCACTGAATATTTCTGTGAATTACATTCTCTCTATTAAGGTGGTAGATGCAAACAGTTTGCTTTCATGGTACCATGAAATGTTCCTTAGAATGTATTTGGGAACGTAACATCCTCCCATATTTGGTGTGATTTTCAGGTTACAGGAAGACACTTGTAGCAGAAGAAAACTGGCCAGGACAGGCTATTGCTGAGGTATCCTTTAGAGGTTTAGTCAAGTACTAAATGAACATTTTTTTCTTTTGAAAAACCCAATGTTTCAATTTGGCCTGCATATCATAATCAGTTATTATAAAACTCTGCTTTTAAGTTTATGAAGTGAGCAAACAATTTAGAGAAACACTGCCACTTCACCTTGATTCCTAAAAACAGAAAAATGAGTGAGCATAGTGGGATATGGCCCACAGCGCAGGTCTGTGTCTGCTGTCCCGTTGGCAGCCTTCACTCAGCACTCTTGAGTAAGCAGTGCTGCTGTTTCAAGTCGGTTTTGGAAAAGAGATGGAAGAAAGAACAAGTAAAAAATTTTAAAGAATCAAAAAAATATTGCAAGCTCGTTTCTAGCCTCTTCTATGCATGCCTAAGAAGAACTAGCTGCTGGTACACTGCAAATTATGTTACAAATTTTGGACTATTATAGAGAACAATGTGAAGCAGTAAGTTAGGACTGATAACCCTAAAGGATGTGTTTTCCCAGTTTTGTTCACAGATTTCCATTTATGTTGGATGATTCAGAAAAAAAAGGAGTGTGAAACCTGTAAACAGAAGCTCTACTCAAAGCAACTATATAAAAAACAGCTACTGCCGAGCAGCTTGGCTGTTGTTTCCTTGGTTTTGAGGTGATTTTCTTCTAGATTTAGCGTAGTTTTGTTGTTTGAGGCCTCGCTGATCCCAGTATCTTGCTTTGTTACGAATTCGGGGCTGACTACACGTGAAGCAGCACTGAGTCTGTATTGACGGCAGCAAGCACTTGCCAATGCCTTTCAGCCTCCGGCAGAAGTGAACTGATAGTTGGTCTTTGCTGCAGGGTAGCCCTATGGTGGAGAAGATGAGAAGAATTAGCTATATTTTGCTGACATATTATCTATATTTCTAGAATTTTAAACTGCTTTATGCCAGAGAGTCATGCTTGTTAAGGCTATTATCTATGATGGCTTTCTCTTCCTTTGTATTACAGGTCAGCTTGATCCCCTGAAATTTTAGGACATTAAACTTCACATGACCTTCTGTGTGGGAAAATACAGCACTTTTTTATTACTGTTCAGTGAGGCTTTACTTTTGCAGCAGACATAGCTGATCTATGTTTTTCACTTTAACGTTTCTGCTTTTAAGAACTGCCAGAGAAAGTCTAGCAACAATGATTTGTGAGTCTGGTACTTTCACATCCTTGTAATAGTGCATGTAAGACAAGCACAATGGGCTGGCAGTGTGCTGCAGAGCCATGCAGGGCAGGCAGAAGAGCATAGCAAGGAATGTGTAACTAACTACATGTTCAGCTTGACTACACTTCAATTTCTGCATCAGAATAAGCCAGGGACTGGTACTGTATGTATTTTGGTCCTGATAGGTCTGTGGCAGGTTTAATAAACTCAGATGTGTCAGATTTAGTTAGATATTACAAAATGGGGGCCCTCAGCTGGCTAGGGGGAGAGTCAAGGTTTGCAGAAACAGGAAGGTGGTGGATTAGCCAAGTACAAGACTGTTGTTTAGCAAATTCCTCAACGCTAGAATTAGGGAAACTCAATTAGACTAGTATAAAGGCAGTTTAAAACAGATAAAAGTACTTCTTTTCACAGCAGGCTGTGAACCTCTGGAACTTGCTGCCACAGGAGAGGGTGGAAGCACACAGCGTCACATGGCCAAAAAGGGATGCAATGTATTAATGGGAAAAGTTCCATAAATTTAAACTAAAAGGCGCTAAAAGGTGTGCCTTTAATAGTTCTAATATGTCAGTTGGGAATGCTGGAGGAATACCATGGAAATGAATCATAGGAAAGGACTAAACTCCTATATTCTCCCTAAGTATCATCTTCTAATGCCATTGCTGGAGACACAATATTGGGCTGCATGGACCACTGGTTTACCCAGTAGGGCATTTCTTATGTTTTACTGGCTCCTTGAGCTTTTATTCACAGAAATAACTATTACTAATCTGTGTAGGTAGTATTTGAATCTGTCTTTCTGAACATGAGAAGGGACAGGAGATAAGCAGACCAATTCAACCCTAGGGCAAAACATGTGCTAAAGATCTTTGAACAGCAGGAGTGATGCATCACTCTCAAAGTGTATGCCAGATCTGCACTGCCCTCAGGAGACGACCTCTTGTCTCACTGCTAGATTGGACCCTTACTGCTGACTTGCTAAGAGGGAAGAATCCTCCTCCTAAAGGCCTTTGAAGACTCTTCCAGGACTGTGAGCCGTTGCTGTTCTTACCTGGGGGTATCTGCTGGATAGTGCAGTACACAGACTACAGATAAAGATACCCTTCTGTAAGCTTCCTCCCCTGCCGGTCCTTTTCTGGACTATTAACCATCTACACAACTGGGCTCCTGGGCCCTTGAAGGAGAGAGGTACACAGGACACCCTGAGTCACAAGAGGACTTTTCTCCACCTCTTCATTCTGGAGAGTCTCACCCTGTGGGAGACTGAATTCACAGTGTTAAGACTGTATCTGGTTCACCTGCCAGTCAGATTCTTCTTACAGTGTCTGTCTCACTTTCTTTGCACTCTCAGCCCAGAATGTGCAGTTCCCATACGGTCTTAAGAAATGGCATCTGTTTGGACTCACAGCATGTCCTTCCACAGCTCTCAGAACAGAGCGTGAGTTACCTAAAACAGGTCAGGACAACCAGACCTATTCATTTAGTTGTGGCATCATAAATTAGGGATGCACGCTCAGAGAACTGCATTTCCCATCATGGCAATACAAGGACAGTAGGGCTGGAGAACATGACAACGTGATTCTGCCAACAATCCAGCTGAGCAGTCGCAGGTTAGGCTGACCTATAATTACTGAGCCTGTAGTACTCACAACAAGCTGATAAATTGGGTCAGCTCCCAGTTTTTGCAGAATCTCAGCAAAAATGCAGAGCTTTTTGGACACTGATGCAGGTGTACTACCATACCTGTACTTTTCCTGCACTCTTGCAGATTGCATTTCTGATACTCTGTGGGCTTGGGTTTATCCACACACATACTGTCATCTTCAGTTTCATTAGTTTCTATATTCGTGCACTTCACAGGTCTTTGCTGAATGCCTCCTCCACAAGAAACGGTGCACTGAAAGAGAGTAATTTTAACACATATAGAAGTTTTTTACATGGAAATTGTGCGATATGCCAATATTTGAGCTGTACTGTGACAGGAAGCTAAAAATGCCATATGATCCAGAACCAACGACACTAAAGTATACTGTATATATAAAGTGTTCTGTATTCTCCATCCAGACACCTCCATGGTGCATCATGGTCAGATTTGGCAGGATACAGTGGAGGGGTAACCAGAGTGAGAGGACTGTTTTCTACAGAGGAGGATGAGGATGATCTGAAATGTCAGTTCTACAAAGTAAGAGAGTAATAATCTAAATTAGTACTGCACACTGACATCTTTTTCTTTGTTTTCTCACCATCTAAATTAAACATGAATAATCAATTGCAATGTTAGGTCTAGAAATGACCAAGCTGAAGATTTAAAAAAAGCTCAGTGAGATGTTTTTTCTCTGGTGACATTTACACTGTGGTTACCCTTTCTTTATGACCACAAAACAACTGCTAGCTTCTTGTTCTGGCTGCACACAGATGGCTATAAAAAAAGAGAACATTTTCAAAATATGCTCCTGTAATGATCTGTAAATGTACTTAATTCTTCTGACATCCCAGAGCATCTGAGAATTCCAGTTCTAAATTATTTTTCTCTTCAGATAAATAGTGGCCAGCAAGATACTCCAACAGATAGAGGATGCCAGCTAATGAAGCACAAGAGATGAAGACAGGACTGGTACCTCTTTAATTTTTCTGCAAATTATCCTGTCTATAATGTATATCTCTGTGCATAAGACTCAATATCACTGGTGTAAAGTACCTGAAGAGATCTTAGGTATTCTTGCAGCAACTGTAAATAAATGTTTAAATTTTTTTTTTTTATAAAGTAAAATAAATGAGATTAATAAATCAGTAAATAGTTGCTATACATTTAGGTATTCAGCTGGTTATTTTACGCATGTCCCAACATCTACACTTCCACAGTGTTAAGTTACACTAACTCTACATTACATTATACTCTTATCCCATCTAATGGCTTTGTGTCAAAAGCAGCTCATTAAATTTTGTGTGTTAAATGACTCTCCATTGTTTCCTTATTTGTGGTTCCTGGCTTTTGGAGTTCTTTCAATGTTCTCCTCTGCTGTAAGGAGTATTTGTAATGTATGAGTAGGTTTATTAAGGAAACTGGATGGAAAGGTTTATTAGATATACCAGTTTGTTTATAACTAAACATGTACTGCAGATACTGGAAGGTTCCCCAAAGATATGCCTTGTATTTTATAAATTAGAATTCCAGATGCCAAAGTAGAAGGCTATGGGTCAAAATTCAGCATTTCTGTTTGTGTGGGCAAGTCCAATACTCCACAAAGTTGCCTTATTGGTCACCCAACCCCCCTCAATAGTCATGAATGGTGGAAAGTTTCAAATGAGTAATGGAAAAATGTCAATGGTATCTCCTTTTTTATTAGAAAAGGAAAAAAAACCTCATCCTCCAACAACATCTAATGCAGTAACAAAAAGTAAAAGCTACAATATCTATCACCTGAAGGAACTGAGATGGGCTGGCTCTGAAATGTTTAGTAGTATTTCCAAAAGATCTCCCATTGTAGCTCCAGCTGTGCACAGAAAACTACACTTGCCATAGGCACGGAGGTTCACAGACAAGTGAATAATATGACCAGTTATGGTCAACTGATGACAACAAATAAAACAAAAAAGAACTGAATCCTACCGGGCCCCATGCCTGGTTAATCCACTGCGTACAAGGTTGCCTGTTACATGATGCAATGGCACTTGGTCTTTTTGTCCAGTCACAGTAGCCTTCTTCTGGGCAGTAGATATGTCGCTTTTGCTGGCCACCACCACATGTTCTCGAACACTAACAAAAGAGGTGCACAAACCCATGAGGAGAGAGGTGGGAATGGATGAGAACCCAAAACCAGACCATAAAGCCAGTAGGAAATGTTCTTTGTTTAGAAATGTGGAGCCACAGGTAACAAGAAGCACGTCACTGGCCCATGTCATTTAAAAAGATGTACAGGCTAGCTTGCATATCAAGTCTTACAGTCCAGACATGAAGAAAAGCTCTGCAATGAGACATTTATTTCATCATATGCTCAGAAAGAGACAGGGAAGAAGCCATTACTCGTCCAAAATACTTGGGGGAAAGCTGTTCCTGACATGTATTAATGCAAGGAATATAGGACAGCATGGAAGTGGCAACACAGAACAGGCGAAACAGAATTGCTCATGCAGCACCACCGGCAACAGTAACTTCTCTGACAAGAATGAGATTGGAAGTCACGTGTCCGCTGGATTAATCTGTAATATTTACTGAAGATAGTACAAGTTCGTGAGATGCAACATCTCATTTTTATGAGGCAGTTGGGGACATTAAAGTTCACCCAGTCCATACAATAAATTAACTATCTGGCAATGAAAGCATCATACAAAGACAGTGACCCAGTTTATTTTTTAAACATTCTTTTGTCCACATTCTAGTATTACTTACCAACTGATTTTTTACTATTATTCACTAGGTCTGCAGTACAGCCTGCTTGAAATACACAAAGGACTTTATATTCTGATGTGAAATAAGGTGCCAGATATACCTTGAATAATGCATTGTTCCTGGCCTACAAGGAACTGCATCCCTAATGGACAGAGGACCAGAGCTGATATATGATAAATGAACCTCTTCAATTCAACTCTATCCAATATCTTTGGCATAAGGACAACTGCCAGGGTTGGACAAGTGTTTTTATAAAATATTTTAAGTGGCAAATGGGTGCAATCATTTGGCTACTCTTATCCTTGAAGTCCAAAAGCATCAGGTCCACAATGCTGCAAACATTGTGGCACTTTCTCCAAAGCTGCTTTTAGTGGAAGTAAACACTAAAATGTAATCAGACCATGTGCTTTAGCTGACATAAATATAAGCCTGGCTGCCCATGAGTTTGTTGGCACAGATTTATATTACAAACTGACCCAAAAGTCAGATTTATCTTATGTCTGATTTCAGTCTCTGGCCCCATAAAATTCCAGCCCAAAAGCGTAAAGGAAAATTCCAAATTAATCATAATAAGAAAGCAACATTAAAATGGCAGCAAAAGGGATCAGTCTGAATGAATCACATTTACTGATCCACTAGGATAGCTAAAACAAATCTTATTCCAGGCCATCTGCTTCTCTCTTTCAGGGTATGGTAATTTACAGCTCTAGCTGCATATCACATGCAATCCTAAGAATGATTCTGGGAAGTCTTAACAACATTTATGATAGTTTTTGCAGTAACCATACACAAGGACTGCAGAGCCTCTGAGTAGTACTAGCTGTGTGTCTTCCTTTGAGGGAGTTTACCTAACAGCATGGGATTTAACAGTCACTGTTAACTGACAGTTAATTGCTTGTTCCCAAAGCTTCTTTTAAAGAACAATACCTCATTCCAGGGCTCCACATGCCACTGCAAGCAAGGCTCCATGTTACAACTAGTGTTGAGTTGTGGTTTATATCCAAGTAATTGGCAATGAAAAGGCCTGAGAAGTCGCTTTTCACGAACATCAATGCAGTGAACATCTCGGGTCTTGAAACCACCGTTGCAGTTAGCAGAGCACTGTACACAAAACAGAAGGAGGCACATCTCCAAATGATGCTCCTCTGAGGGGCTGTCCCTTCCCCAGTCACAGAGGAGAAGGAGAGCCTGAGCATCCTGACTCACAGAAGGAATTTCCAGTCTACCATAACAACAATCTGTTGCTAGGCTTAAACACTGTGGTGTTCATCATAACAAATCAGAACACGCCATATCAATACTTCCCTTTCTTCACTGGAATATCCATTAATAACACAGATGCATATTTAATTAGGAAATCTTGTCAGCTATTTCCAAAAATGTCATAGTGAAAGAGTCACAATGCAATAAATACAAAAAATGAATTCTGTACACAGGGCAATTGTCAGTTGTTTAGTTTTCTGAGGGAGGGAGGAGGCAGGCACAGTTGTGTAAATTGATTTCTCTTTCAGCCATGGAAGAGGTAGGTGTCCATGGCAGCAGATTGCTCAGCCTGGCAAAAAACTGCTCCTCATCTTAGCTGTTACCACTGGAAGATAGTAGACTCATCCCACAGCAGCAGTTCCCACACTCACCTTCCTTGCTCTTCCATGGCACCAAGAGGATCCACACCAAAAGAGCAGTGTGGGTGTGAGAGAATGGGAGAGAAGAGAGACACCCTGAGCCTCACTCACAGCCTTTGAAATTGCTTCTCAGCTTGGAGCACTACTGGCAAGCCCTTCCAGTCTCCTATTTCTCCCCAGAGCTTGCTCCAAGGCCTCATGCAGCAGCACGACATTGTGTCCCCACCTAACAAGCCTAGGACCTCTCCTGCTGCTGAGTAAGAACTGAATTTGCTACCCTGAGGGTAAGGAAAAATATACACTTAATTATTCTGCCTTCAGCCAGAATTAAAGTCAATTCTACCAGTACCACTAAATAACCTCAGATCAGCTTTCATCTTTACTGCCATGACGCAATGTAACAACTGATGTTGTTATCCTTTGCATAAATAAGCATTCTTCAATTGAACAAGGAAACTGAATATAATACTTCCCCAGGGAGCTGAAGGATGGATGGGAGTCCATGCTCTTGTTCACAGAAGCTTCTGTCCCTCTAAATAGAAGCAATGGACAGAAGTGACTGTGCAAGAAACTGAGCACACACGACCCCAAAAAATGTGCAAATT
Source organism: Strix uralensis (assembly GCF_047716275.1). NCBI lineage: Eukaryota > Metazoa > Chordata > Aves > Strigiformes > Strigidae > Strix > Strix uralensis. Next base: position 89,105,383 of record NC_134012.1, on the reverse strand, counting down.
ATATTTGGTATTAAACTTAGACTGTAAAATCTAGTCCGGAGCACCTCCCTTTTTGGGGAGGTGAACAATTAGATAAAAGGAACACAGAAAGCTTTACTACACTAGCAGGGAAATAAAGCCATTTTGCTCTGATAAGGTGACATAAAAATGTTTGAAACAAGTAATGAAAAAAAACAATTGCCACTTGCAAAAGCAAACCAAAAATAGCCATTTTTATATATGAAATTGTAGTTAGGCTTTTATAGTTCAATCGCTGGAAAATAAGGGTGGGTAACACAACAGAAATCTGCTAGGAAAAGCCTTTTGTCTCAAATTGGCCTCACAATTGGACTGACACTTTAAAACATTTATTTCTCATAATACATTATCATTAAACCTGAATTCTAGCTACTTTCTGTGACATAACTATCATCCACTTGTTGCAAGGGCAATAACATTTATGAAGAAAAAGTGAAGGTGAAATACGCCCTACTGCAACTAGGACTGCAGAATGTCTATGTATCATTTAAAATTAATTTAGAAGGCTTAATGTAGTTATGTAATGCCTTGGCCTTTCCTGGACTGTCTAAACAGGCATGTATTTCATGTACAAATCAATTCTATGTCAAAAAGCTCAATAATATAACAGGTTTTGTAACTATAACCTTTTCTTTGTATAAATCTGCCCTCTAGTCCAATGGCAACAACATTGTCCACAAAAATGATACGTATTGAGAAAGTTTGAGAGATCTATCTTGTTCTTTATTAAATCAACATTATTTCAAATAGAATTTTGTAGTTTTTGAGTCTTGAAAAACAGCCCACTGTTTGAAGCCCCTGTTTTGGACAGTGTGAGGCAAAATGTAACAGGCTTCAAGAAGTCACCAAAACCCTTCCAGGTGTTCATCACACACCTTACAATATCAAAAAAAAAAAGAACTCAAACACAATTCCTTGGGTTCCACTTACCACTTTGGACACTATTTTGAGTCTTGACCAGGCCTGTGTATGTAACTAGGACACAATAAGACCCTAGCAATAGGAGGCATTCTCCCCAGAACACTTTTCTTTAGTTTTTGTAATGTAAAACTCAGAGGTTACATGAATGGGGAACAGACCATGTCACATAACAGATAACACACAGTGGCAAGGGTGAATAGAAACATGACAACTCCCTCTCCCAAATTCCCACTTGCTTCTTAAAATTACGATATGCCTCTGAAGGCAGACATCAAAAAGATGACACATGCAAATATGTACAGCTTTGCCCTAGGATCTCAACAGATCACGGACACTGAGCCCTGCTTTAGCTCTAGATGTAAGAGTTAATGAGCACAACCCCAGGAAGAACAGAATTCACAGCAGATGTGTTTCCATAAATAACTTAGTCAGGAAATTAGTAAATTAGCGCTGAATGGTCAACTGGGAATCATGTATGCATTCACTGAGTAAATAATTATTTTAAAAATGAAGTATTTAGAACTCCCTACTCTTTGAAGTTAGCAAGCTTACTGTTCACACACAGCTCTGAATGAAGTTACCTTGCTCCAATTTCCTGTTTTCCAGCTAGCGCATGGACGAAGATAACATTTTCTTGCAGGATCAGGCTTTTTTGTGTGATGACAGTGAGATGTGTTCCTGCTGCTGCACTCCACGTGTCTCCAGAAAGCCCCCATTCCACAGGTGGTAGAGCACTGCACAAGGGTGAGAGGAAAGCCCAGGAGCAAACTCGTTAGTTTCTGGAAAAAAATCCAGGAACTTAATATAAATATCTAGAGTAATTTTAGATGACCTAGGTTATCTGAGATACTCAAAAGAAGATTTCAAATTCACCTAAGTCTTACTTAAGGTTCTGAAGGAGAGCTTTCTGTTGCTTTGTTAATACAAATGCTGATTTATACCATGCACTGCTCTTCTTCAGCAAACTCCTGCTTACTGAGAGATTTTAAAACTGTACTAGCTGTTCCACTGTTTCCTTCTGTTATCTTTGGGGATCCAATGCGAAATGTTACTGCATCCAGTCTTCAGGACTATTCCCTCTCTTATCCCTAATACTGCTGACAAGATATTCAGCAAATTGAGTGCGTGATGCTGAAAATCTGAAATAAATTGTGTGAGACTCTTGGGAAAACTGTACAAGAAAAGAATTTTTGAAATGATGAATTCAGAGAGTGGTTAAGTGTTTCCAACATTTGAGAGGGTTTTAGTGTCTGAGGTAAGAGAATATTGATCATGCCAGTCCAGATCCCAAGAGTGCACACACTTCACAAAAAAGTCACTACCATTGTATTCAGAAGCAGGAAGGGCCAAAAAGTGGCTGGAGACACCCCTTTACCTTTTTCTCCCTTAAAAAGGGAGGGACGGTGAACTATACACAGAGTCAAATCTAACACACGCCAAGCAGCCTGTAGTTGGCATAAAAAAAAAAAATCTTGGATTAAGTCAGCAAAATGATGACGAGAGTGACTGCTATTGTGTGGTTGGAACACCCTACATGGAAGTAGGAAAGTTAAAAAGGGAAAGCCGAGTAAGTGTCCTTGGAAAGATAGGGAAAGCTAAGCTGAAGCTAAGGCAGGGAAAAAAAAAATTGAAGATGTGGAGCTGTTATAAGATTCCATCAGAGATGTGGAAAAATAGTTAATGGTCACAACAAAGAATTTTGGGGAAATTGCAAATTATTAAGAGTGTGAATCTGCAATGCCTCTGCAGCATGTCAGCTCCAGCTTCTGAGATTCCTGGGACATCTGTCCAAGATGCCACAAAGGTCTTGTTGGAAGGGACTGCACTATTCAGTTTTGCATAGTCATATATCTATCCAAGACAACTAGTCTGTTCAAGAGGATGGACTGTCCTTGTCTTGGTTGCTGACTGTTTGATGGCTCCCCTCAGTCCTGCTATACCAGTCTGACAACACCAACACTTTACTGAAGGGTTGCTTAGTTTTTGACCAAATCCCCATTCTGAGTACTCATGAGAAGACCAAAGACAGCTTCTGGGACGATGCTGGGCAGATCGTACTTACAAAGCTTTATGGTCTTGTCTGAGGGAGGTGTAACACAGCAGGATTCTTTCAAAAATTGTCGTGTGCAGGTACAGAGCCAAGAGAGAAAGGCATGATGCTGCAAATACTACTGGGAGAAAGCTTTAGCTTTCTTGACCATTGTTCCATGCTACACAAAGGAGACCAACTGCTCTGAAGTTCATGAAGACTTATTGCTTTTCCCTTTTGTCATTCAGGAACCAAGACTTCCTCTTGTCACAATAGATGTCTATTACGGAGGCAGGAAGTGCAGGTGACTTTTCATGACCAGTAACAGAGATGCAAAATGAGCTGATCTGGTGGTAATGGGGTATCTTTGGTACCCAGAAAGACCTTAGAAAGGGAAAAATGACAACCCAGAACCTGGGACAGTAGCAAGAAAGAAGTTAAAAGTTAGAGACAGAAGCATCGGTGTCATTGGGCACTGCTTTGCCCTACTCTAATTAGCACTCTCTGGGAGGTTAAGTGCCAACACTGTTATGGCACACTTCACATCATTCCATCTCAATGACTATCACTGTTCTGGGACACTATTTGCTTACTACTATAGACATATGCTAAGGAGCAAAGAAACATCAGAATATTGGTAGTTACTAAAAGAGAAAGATAGAGAGCATAGCAAGAGATTCATCTACGGATGTGGCAGTCTTGAAATATCAATGCCCCGGAGAGATATCATCTAAAAACAGGGCGACATTTTACAAAGGACAGGTAAATAGAAAGAGCAAAGTCAGAAAACTGTAGACTAAAAATGAATTAAAAGTAACAAACAATAAGAAAAGGTTATGTGAATGTTATAATCAAGCTATGTGTGGGAAATAAAAAACTTTTATTTCATGAGAAAGATAATAGCTGACTTATTTACAGGATCACAGAATGGTTGAGGTTGGACCTCAACATCCAAGGACCTTTGGATGTCATCTTGTCTAACCCCTCTGTTCAAGGAGGGCCACCTAGAGTCCATTGTCCAGGACTATGTCCAGATGGCTTCAGAATATCTCCAAGGATGGAGATTCCACAAATTCTCTTTTTTATCACCTTTTCTTCTTCAAACTTGGAAAAAAAAAAGAAGTTAAATGTTCCGGGCTTCACATAAACTTAATTTTAACAAGAAACAATAGTTTGCATGAGAATAGCAAAAGATTACTAAACGAGTAAAGAATAGTAAAGTTAGATGCATTAAGTATCCTCAAATAGATTTCTTCGGTTCTGTGAAACCAAATGTATTGACTTTACCTCAATATTAATTCAAGTGTTCTTGAATAATCTTTGAACTGCTGAGAATTATTTTTTAAAATAAAAGGGAAAAGTCCCAGAGGATTTATTTTTTAAAATAAAAGGGGAAAGTCCCAGAGGATTAGAGAAGAATATATTTTAAGTTATCTTTAGGAAAAGACAGATCTCTAGCCTAATGGAACACTTAATCTACTTCACAAGAAGATACAAAAGCGAAACATTAACCAGTCAAGACCAAAATGGTAAATACTAACAAAGATCATAAAGCAATAAAACAGCCCACATGGACCTATCTAGAACAAATTATTCAACTCAATCTAATATCCTTCTCTGACAGGGGTAGCTGGCTTAATGAAAATAGAGAGGCAGCTGATATGCTGCATTTTGACATGATCACAAAGAGCATTCTTTTAGAAAATGATGGAAATATGGTCTAGGTGAAGTCATTACAAGATTGGGGCACAGCTAACTGAAAAACTGTAATAAAGCAGTCCTCAGTGATTCAGTGTCAAAATGAAAAGACATTTCAAATATGGTCCTGCAGGTCTCTGTTCAGAGCCAAGCTCTCTTCAGTATTTTCATTAACTAATTGAATGATGAAAGACAGCATGCACTTAAAACATTTGCAGATGATGCCAAGTTGGCAGAGTTGGCAGGAATGTTGGAGGACACAATCTGAATTCAAAAACATCCCACCAAGTTAAAAATTGTAAGAAAACAGTAACCTGAAATTCAAAATATATGCAAAATACTACATTTAGGGAGAACTTTTTATACATACATACATATTTATATACCCACACATACCCCCCAAACAACAATGAGAACATCTGTTAATCTAGAAATATGGTATTAAGGGATCCTGGGTTTACAATGGACCCCAAATTGAATTAATCAAAGTGGATGGTTACTAAACAAGACAAATCTTATCCCAACATTCACAAAGAGGGTCATATATAAAACAATAGCAATTATTCCATTTTATTTGCCAGGTGTCAGCTGGGGCCATAATGAACATCACTGATGAAGAAATATATGATGAAACTGAAGCAACTCCAGAGGCAAACAAGTCACCAGATATTTAGAAAACAAAAGGAAAATCTGAAAAGAATCAGATTGTTTTGTTTAGAAATAAGACCCTGGAAAGTTATTAAGACGACAATTTTCTTCCATGGTCTGCGTATAAAAAATAGAATCTTCATTTTCAGTACAGAAGATGTTGGTTATGTATAAGGAAAACACTTCTAATGGAGACAGTGAATGACTGGGACAGACTGTAGCATCCCTGTATTACAGACTTCTGTTTGGGATGTGCTGGACTTGGCAGCAGAACCTTTGCCTGGACTTTCTCTTGTAGGCTCTTTCACCCAGCAGATCTAAATACATGTCTTTTGGCATGTGCAGGAGGAAATGTTTCACTTGTCCCACTTGAACATGGGAAGCTAAAGCCATTCTCACCTGGCCATAGGAAGGCATAAGATGAAACTTCAGATTGCTATCAGGAGTGCATGTCCTGAACAACTGCTGATGTGGTGGTGGCAGAATCAAGGTCTCCTGGCTGCATCCAGACAGGAGGCACCAACATGATCTCGGTGGCCTAGCTGTGCCTCCACTGCCATGGGACACACTAAGTCATCTCTTGCTGTCCTTTTTAGGCCTGCATTTCCATTAATTTGCATCATTCCAGGCAGACCCAAAAGCAAACAGGTACACGGAAACACACCTTTGATAGCCTTCTCTATCAATACTGAGACACAGAGGTAGATCAGCACAAGATTTCCAGATCTGGACCCTTGACTGCACTGATTAGCTTGGTTTAAAAAGGCCTTCAGAAATGTAAGTTGTTCAGATACCAAAGTCTCTCACTTTAGATATCATGATTTGAAGAATATAAAATCCGTTAGCATAAAAAGAATTCTGTGTACATAATAAAATATTACAGTAGGAAGGATATTAAATAGAAGTTTCTAAAATGTGAGTAGGCTCCCTGATGACTACATTCTCTTATTATATTTGCTAGAATTGGGTGGCTGTCCCCTCACCAGCCCTGACCCCACAGCAACTACTGTCTCAGGACACAGCAAGGTAACAGCACAGAAATCTAACTGTCAAAAAGCCTGGTGCAGGATATTGATAAAGAAAAGACAATAGCAATACTGAAGAAATAGTAAGCACTTCTCTGAGGCCACAGAAAACTTTGCAAACTATATTGCTCCTGCATAGAAAGTAGAAGTTACCCAAGTATTATAACCACCCAGTAATGGCCAGGTATCAGGGGAAACTGGGACAAGTCATCATCTTTCAGACCAAGTATCTTCCACATGCTTTACACATCAAAAGACTTTTCAAACTCCCTGTAAACTGTACGTGTTTCATTTACTCAAACAGAAAGACAGCACTTTTGAAAGTGAGTATTACAGGATGTTAGCACCTCTTCTGACTGAATTTCATTACCTTTAGAAATTAAAAAGTTCATTTTGGCACAGACATTAACACAGATAAAATAACTGTTCATTTCTACATTCAAACAAGACAGTGTAACACTGTAATTATCAGCTGCTGTATCCAAAGAATACTGTACAACTACAACAACTGGCCTGATGATTTTAATTTCTATGCCAACCAGGCAAAATGTTCCTACTTTACCACTGCTACAACCCAGTTTCAATATACAATCACCTAAACTTCAAACAAAGGTGTAGAACTCCCTATTACAATGCCTCCCCATGGGCATGCGCTGGATAGATTATGAACCCTGGATATACCAATTTAACTTTGGACTAATACTCTTATCTTTACTTTGTAGATTCAAACTGGTTTTACCAGGCTGAATGCTGCTCTGAGTTCAGAGGCATTTGCTTAATGGTGGATACAAATGCTGATGGTGGGATGAGATAGAAATGCACCACAAAAATCTGTTATGTAAATAGATGACAAAACATATGTTTAAGTATGTCCTGGTTTCGGCAGGGATAGAGTTAATTTTCCATCTTAGTAGCTAGAATAGTGCTGTGTGTTAGATTCAGTATGGGACTTGGTATCAGGAGAATGCTGATAATACATCGATGTTTTCAGTTGTTGCTAAGAGATCAAGGGCTCTCCCACTCTCCCTGTCCTGCCCGTGCACAGGTGTACAAGAAGCTGGGAGAGAGCACGGCCAGAGCACTGGACTCAAACTGGCCAATGAAATATTTCATATCATGTAATGTCATGCTCAGTATATAAAGGAGGGGTAGTTAGGAAGGAGGGGGTTCTCTCTCTCTTCTGGAATTGCAGTTGTGGGATCTTGGTATTTTGGGATCTTCGTTATTTCGGGATTGCTAGCAAGGAACAGGCTGGGAGTCAGTCAGCGGGTGGTGAGCAGTCACATTGTGCATTACCCGTTTGTACTTTCTATTATTGTTATTGTTTTATTTTATTACAATTATTAAACTGTTTTTATCTCAACCCACAAGTGTCCCTTTATCTCTCCAATTCCTTCTCCCATCCTCTGGCTGAGGAGAGGGTGAACAAGTGGCTGCGTGGTGTTTGGCTGTCAGCCAAGTTCAAACACAACAAATTATCCCCGTGGTATTAGTGTGCTTTATACAGTAATGAAACTAGCTTACCTACATGAGCCTGGTCATGTACTAAGTTAGAAAACAGACATAATTTATAGAAAAATTATATGTAAGTGAAGGTTAGAACATAAGAGCACATCCACAGCTAACTGGCATTATATACTTATTTGGAAATACAATCATATTCATTTGGTGTCTGTAAGATTCATCTAAAAGCTTAACTTCCTGCTGTGCTCTAAAACAAAACCCTTGAGGTATGTCTGGTTACAGTCAAACCTGAATGTCAAGTCCCTGGAAGAGTTTAGAGCCCAGTAGGATAGGATAGGATAGGATAGGATAGGATAGGATAGGATAGGATAGGATAGGATAGGATAGGATAGGATAGGATAGGATAGGATAGGATAGGATAGGATAGGATAGGATAGGATAGGATAGGATAGGATAGGATAGGATAGGATAGGATAGGATAGGAGAGCAGAGCAGAGCAGAGCAGAGCAGAGCAGAGCAGAGCAGAGCAGAGCAGAGCATATTTTCAGTTGAAAGGGACCTACAACGATCACCTAGTCCAACTGCCTGACCACTTTCATGCTGACCAAAAGTTAAAGCATGTTACTAAGGGCTTTGTCCAAATGCCTCTTAAACACTGACAGGCTTGGAGCATCAACCACCTCTCTGGGAATCCTGTTCCAGTGTGTGACCACCCTCTCAGTAAAGAAATGCTTCCTGATGTCCAGCCTAACCTCCCCCCCCCGCCCAGTGCAGCTCTGAGCCATTCCCACATGTCCTGTCACTGGAGTCCAGGGAGAAGAGATCAGCACCTCCCTCTCCACTTCCCCTCCTCAAGGAAGCTGTAGAGAGCAGTGAGGACCATCACCTCTCAGCCTCCTTTTCTTTAAACTAGACAAGCCCAGAGTCCTCAGCCACTCCTCACAGGACACGCCTTCCAGCCCTCCCACCAGCTTTGCTGCCCTCCTCTGGATGCATTCAAGGACCTGCACATCCTCCTTAAACTGTGGGGCCCAGCACTGCCCACAGCACTCAAGGTGAGGCCGCACCAGCACTGAACACAGCGGGATAATCACCGCTTTTGACCGGCTGGTCATGCTGTGTCTGATGCACCCCAGGCTGCGGTTTGCCCTCTTGGCTGCCAGGGCACACTGCTGGCTCACCGTCAGCCTGCTGTCAGCCAGCACCCCCAGATCCCTTTCTGCAGGGCTGCTCTCCAGCCACTCCTCTCCCAGTTTAGACCTGAATCCAGCATTACTCTGTCCCTGGTGCAGAATCCGACATTTGTTCTTATTAAATTTCATCCCATTAATCACTGCCCAATGCTCTGATCTATCTGTATCCCTCTGCAAGGCCTCCTGTCCCTCAAGAGAGTTAACAGCACCTCCCAGTTTGGATCATCAGCCAACTTGCTAATGGTGCACTCAACTCCTGCATCCAGATCATTGATAAATGTATTGAATAGGACTGGCTTTAGAATCGAGCCCTGAGGAACACCACTGGTGACCTGTCACCAGCCAGATGTAGCCCCATTCACCACAACCCTTTGAGCCCTGCTCTTCAGCCAGTTCTTCACCCAGCACACCATGAACCTGCCCATCCCACAGCTGGACAACTTGTCCAGAAGGATGCTGTGAAGGACAGTACCAAAAGCCTTACTAATATCCAGAAAAACTACATCCACCACCTTCCCTCCATCCACTAGGCAGGTGACCTTATCATAGAAGGGTATCAAATTAGTTAAACAGGATTTTCCCCTTGTGAACCCATCTTGACTGTGCCTGATGATTACGCTGTTCTTTAAGTGCCTTTCAACAGTACCCAGTATGATCTTCTCCATAATTTTTCCAGGAACTGAGCTTAGACTAAGATGTCTGTAGTTTCCTGAGTCTTCCCTCACACCCTTTCTGTACACTGGAATGACATTGGCTAGCTTCCGGTCAGCAGGGACCTCCCCAGGGTCCCAAGACTTTTGGTAGATGAGAGGGGTGTTGCCATAACATCCACTAGCTCCTTCAGTATTCTGGGATGAATCCCATCAGACCCCATGGACTTTTGAACACTCAGCTGATACAGCTAGTCCCTTACAATTTTAGTGTCCAGTTTTGTGTAGTTTTGCAGAACCCATAAATACAGGCACATTCTATGTAAGCAATCCAGTATTAGATATTCCAAGTTACCATTTTTTTGTGTGACAAGTATTTACTTTGAATGTATGATACTCATTTCAGATAATCGTGACAAACTAAGAAGCTTTATTTCCTCAGCAGTGGTTCAGACAGCTGTTCACACTCTATACTTCTTAGGAGTGAAAATTAACTTACCTCACTCCAGTTGCCTACTATCCAGTAGGCATCACCAGGCAATTTGTTCGATGCTATTAGGTGGCTGTTTTCTGTGACATTCGTTAAAACATCCTCAGATGTTGCACTTTGCTTCCTGAGAGCATGCTTGAGAACTGACGATTGTGTGCTGGTGTCAGGTAGCTTCATTTCTCTTCTGTTGTCAGTCTGGTCCCTGGGTACATGACCAAACACTGTGGGCATTACTGTAACCAATGCTTGTGGGGTAGTTACTTCTACAACAGGCACATCAACTTGCAGATTGATATAGTTTGCTGTTGTTGGAAATGTGAACCCTTGTGCTGCTCTGCTAACAGGAAGGAGTGTAGAAGGGTCTCGGTGATGAGATGCTGTGGTGGGCTGAGAAGTCATGCTCTCGTTTTGAAGGACAGGAGAGCCAGTACCTTGGGTTGTACTCCTGGTTCTGATTTCAGGATTGAGTTCTGTGCTGTAAAGGAGATCAATCGGTTTCTCACTGCCTCCAAGTGACCCATCAGTGTCGTCAGATTCTTCAGTTAAGTAATCATAGCTGGAAGTTATTTCTGGATTACTGGTAAAAGAGGAGACAGGAGTGTCCTCACTTCTTTGCACCTCACTCTCTACAGTAGAAACTGGCTCACTTCCAGAAGTATTTTCAGCATGTCTTATAATTTCAGTACTTAAGCCATTATGAAAAGGCCATGAAGTAGTATTTTGGTGTGAACTATTTTCAGTAGAAACAACTAGATAATTGTAAATGTCACTTGCTCCATCAAAATTATTTTGTAATGTTCTGTTGACTGTTTCTTCTTTTTCTGAGACATTACCCAAACCAGAGGACATAGGCAAACAGGGAGTTACACTTTCAGGCTTGAATATTTTTGTTGTTGTAGGGGACCTTGTGCTTGGTATGGGTATTCTGCGAGGAGGACTCTGTTTGGGATTAGTAGTTGTTTTTCTGATTATGATCCTTCCTCTTCTGGGTGCCATTGGGGGTATCAGAAATCTTCCAGCAGAAGGACATTGCTGAAGACCACACAGGGCCTTAGAGTTTGGTCTCTTGGAGGTATCACATGGCTCATCATTATTTTTGGCACAAGTGACATTACGAGTCCTTATTCCACCACCACATGTAACCGTGCACTGCAAATGAAACAGAATTAATATATCTCCCCTCTTTATTCTGCTGCACATACCAATAAAAATAAGTATCAAATTGCATCTGTTTATAATAAAGAAGCATCATTATAAATAATCAATAACAAATCTTCCTGAGTAACAAGCCTTTCATTCTAGTGATGTTCTGCTATCGTGGAGCTCTTTCCAAAATTTTAGAGCAGTAAACGTCACCTTGGGGAAACAGCAGTGAAAAAAGACTACATGATAAAGACAAAATATGAAAGTAATATGCTAGAATTCGATTTCTTCAGTCAATCACAAAAGTTGTTTAGCCAATATCTTTTCCAACAGGGTTATAAAAAACAGACTAAAAACCTGCTATCAAAAACATACCTGACTGGCTCAGTGCTGGCGACTCACAGTGCCACAAACCTCCTGTGATCATCCATGCAGCTCAAATATCCTTGTCGACTTTATGGAATGGATTTTTCATTCAGTTTTAGTGCAACCACCACATACTGCCAGGGCTGCTAGCATGTGTCTCCTAAATCACAGGCTACTGAAAGTAATTAACCTATCTGGCTTCTATTTAAATGGAAGCACTGTTGTGTTTAAAGAGTGCTGGAAACTAAGGAGACACAGTTTTTCTGTGATGTTTTTCATCCTCAGTCCCACAGGGACAGCCATGCCTTCAGTAGCTGTTGCTCCACTGAGGACTTTCTGAAATTTCAACACACTTCTCTGGTTTGAGGTACTAAGGCTGGATGACTGGTTGAGTATGAATGGAGATGTTACATACCACCTACTGGAGGAAGTCTTCCTTGGATGTGATGAAGCCTGATGACAAGCTATGTCAGCTGGCTTAAAGCAGGTGCTCAACATGAAGTGATTGTCAGCACTTTAAAGCCCCTGGGATATCTAACCCTTTTTAGAGCTAGTCTGGGTCACAGAGCAGTAGAAACACCAGTGACCTTGTGCTACTGGGGCACTCTCTGTTGTTAACACCTGTAAAATAACATCAGCTCTGCAGCAACAGGAGCAGGGAAGAAAGCAGAGTAACCTCAGAGTAGATATGTTCACTAGCTATTCTGTCTGTCCTCCTTACACTTCCAGCTGTATAGCACATTTAAAGTACTCAGAGCTATGCAAGTTTACATCAGTTGTAATCTGACCTCTGAAGTTACTTAGTAAAGGATTTTGCTTATTGATGAAGACAGCAACTACTAACACTATGTTGCCGGTTACGCAGAAATACAACACACTTATTTTGTCTGACTTTGCCACTTGGATGATTTAGATTAGCATTTGTGTGAGTTAAAAGGAACATCCAACCTCATTAACTTTTTGGGAATGGCTGTCTCCCAGAATTGGCTTTGAAAATCTCTGCTTTAGATTACAGCCATGTACTAAAAAGAGATGTCAGAATGGCTACACCACTCTATCCTCATTATCTGTCTAATTATGTATGTTCAGTTTATAAGACATAGAATGAGTTTCTAACAGACAGATAAGTTCAAAGCAAAATGAAGCTTTGCCTGTACAAAGTCTCTCCCTTACATTCACCAATAAAGAACATTCTGCAGTTACAAGTCTCCTAACAATCCTGTCATTTCTGCAGCTGAAATAGTCTGTGCTAGGCTCCCTCCCCAATTCTACAGGTGTAGAAATTTATTTTTGTCGCTAACTTGCAAATTTAATCCAATGACATATAAGAATCAGCTGTATTCTGTCACAGCATGCCATTTCAAGATAGGAGTGTAATCCCAGTCTATTTTTAACACTGGTAGTTAAAACATGGTGGCTACTCAATTCACAAAACAATCAACATTCAGTGATGATGGTTTGTGAGCAGCATAAACTGAATTAATACTTTCACAATATTATGTTAGTTCATTATCTGAACCTGCTGTCAAACACAACAGTGAGTTTGGTAAAAAAAACAGGAGAAAGAAGGGAGAGGAGTTTTCCAAAAGGAAACAGAATAGCACAGAATAGAGTAGCATAGCATAGGATAGAGTATTTCAGTTGAAAGGGACCTACAACGATCACCTAGTCCAACTGCCTGACCACTTTCATGCTGACCAAAAGTTAAAGCATGTTACTAAGGGCTTTGTCCAAATGCCTCTTAAACACTGACAGGCTTGGAGCATCAACCACCTCTCTGGGAATCCTGTTCCAGTGTGTGACCACCCTCTCAGTAAAGAAATGCTTCCTGATGTCCAGTCTAAACCTCCCCTGGTGCAGCTTTGAACCATTCCCACATGTCCTGTCACTGGAGTCCAGGGAGAAGAGATCAGCACCTCCCTCTCCACTTCCCCTCCTCAAGGAAGCTGTAGAGAGCAGTGAGGACCATCACCTCTCAGCCTCCTTTTCTTTAAACTAGACAAGCCCAGAGTCCTCAGCCACTCCTCACAGGACACGCCTTCCAGCCCTCCCACCAGCTTTGCTGCCCTCCTCTGGATGTATTCATGGACCTGCACATCCTCCTTAAACTGTGGGGCCCAGCACTGCCCACAGCACTCAAGGTGAGGCCGCACCAGCACTGAACACAGCGGGATAATCACCGCTTTTGACCGGCTGGTCATGCTGTGTCTGATGCACCCCAGGCTGCGGTTTGCCCTCTTGGCTGCCAGGGCACACTGCTGGCTCACCGTCAGCCTGCTGTCAGCCAGCACCCCCAGATCCCTTTCTGCAGGGCTGCTCTCCAGCCACTCCTCTCCCAGTTTAGACCTGGGTCCAGCGTTACTCTGTCCCTGGTGCAGAATCTGGCATTTGTTCTTATTAAATTTCATCCCATTAATCACTGCCCAATGCTCCGATCTATCTGTATCCCTCTGCAAGGCCTCCTGTCCCTCAAGAGAGTCAACAGCACCTCCCAGTTTGGATCATCAGCCAACTTGCTAATGGTGCACTCAACTCCTGCATCCAGATCATTGGTCTTGGAAGTTTTGAAAAACTTAGTAAAATTCATTTTTATTGACAGCTGAAATGAAAAATATTTGTTGTGCATTTTGTCATGATTGTCAGCTACAGTGATAGCTAAACTGACTCTGAGGTGAACCATGAGCAAGTCGTACTACAACAGAATCGGAATAAAATAATTCTAAAACTTCACATGACTCAAAACCTACTTCTCCCCACTCCAGAAAAAGTATCTTAGTGCATTTTTAGTTTTCATGCAGAAGTAGACTGCTCCACATGTTGGGGACCCTGAGCTATTCAGGACCCTGAGCTACCCCTTGCCTTCAATGAAAAGTAATGTTGTGAAACACCTGTAGATACCAGCATCCTAATCTAAGAAAGCTAAGCATGACGTCCTTCCACAGATTAAAAACTATGACAAAGTACACCAAATGAGTGCTCCCTACTAATACTAACAAACATTGCAGAATATGTTGCAGTATATTTAAATAGAATTAGTAATTGCAGTCACCATTTTGATGACCACATATTCTGCAGTTCATCAGCTGCCAGTGAAATAACTGCACAATATTTAAGTAACTCTTGAAAGACACACTGCTATTCTAGTGTTTGTTAGGACTTCAGATTAATACTAGAAGTGAAAAGCTTGCATTCTATGGCAAAACCAGCAGGGTTATGAATGCAAGAGATATGAATATAAAGAATGTAAAAATGCTTCTTTGTAGGCCTACAGACATGACACAGACCCTCCCCCCATCTGGTTCAGAGCAGTAATGACTGTTACACAGACTTTTTAGCATGCGAGCATGCTCTGTTCTACAGTCCCAAAAGTTCAGCAAGCCAAACCCCTAGAAACAGTTAACGTGTAACACTTGCTGAGGTCTTTAGCAAGCAGGGCAGCTTTTTTTCTTGTGCACAAAGGATTTTGAAGACATGTTAACCAAAAAAAAAAAAAAGGGCAAAAAAGCAGGTCATTGGTCCTCTCTGCTGACTATAATAGGTCATTTTGAAAAAATTGTTCAATATGACAGTTGATATGAATTTACCTCAGTCCAGTTGCTCACTGTCCAGTCAGATGGGCACAAGACATCTCTGTTGCATGACAGATGGGTCTTTGGTTTAAGCAGGTGCTGGCACTCTGTGACAGCCAGAGCCTGCTCATCAGACCCCACCGTTTGGATGCAAAGTACAGTTCGCTTCTTCTGGCCTGTTGGGCCGCACGTAGTCGAACATTTCTGCCATTCTCCTGCCCACCATCTGAAAACCAGGGGGATAAGAAACATCAGAAAACAATCTATCACAAGCACATTGAGGAAAAGGTCAAAGACAACAAGAAAAAGAACCAGTAATTTAAATTCTGGGTTCAGATATATGCTTTTCATATTAAGTCCAGATCACTCAAACTCTCCTATCTGCCCTGTGCTCCAGTACCAGCCAATCACTGAAAGATTCTGCTTCCCGGACAGTGGCAGACACCAAGTAATACGTTTCTACAATGTGTAAGAATCCACTGAGTAGGTGGTCTTTCAAATTCAAGTTGGAGGAACTGCTAGCAAGTTTAGTAATCTATTTACTCTATCCTATTGTTTATCTGCTTATTGCTATCTCACTACAGAGAGAATTAAGAAATAACAATCACTGGAGGGTCTGTAATGACAGCACAGAGGTGGAGAAGATCCCCTGATACATGTCTATGCAGCCAGTACTGCACAAGTGATCAAACTGGCTCTGTGTTACTTCCAGAAGGGGAAGCAGCAAGGCACACAACCCCAAAACACAGGCCGGTCAGGGCTATGCTGCGTGCACCCATGTGGGATCAGTGCCCTGCAGAGCTGTACATCTGGGCCTAGTCTCTGGGTCTGCACTAGGCTGGACTTTTCTGTACTTTGTTCCTTCATGAAGTAAAAACAAGACTCTTATGTGTCTCTCTCCTGATTAAAGATGGTCTTCTGTAGTGTACTACGCAATGTTCCACCAAATGAAAGATAAATGTTTCCTCTACTGCAGTATTTTCTAATGTGAAACACCTTACTGACAGGAGCTGTCCCCTTTATATTTGGTTTACCTTAGCCTTTCTCCAGCTTCATCCACCTATTTTTTCTCATGCTGACTCCAGAGTGGATCAAATATCTACATACCTGCCTTCCATGATAAGAAAGGAGGGCAAAAATTTCTGTGTTTCTACTATTTGAGAAGCATTGGCATTAACTGTCATATTTGCCTGAAGACTTACCTTTATACTTGTTTCAAAAAACCCAACAAACCCCAAGAAAAATCTTTTTCCTTCCCATTTTGGGTGCCCTAGGCAAGAACACAGATCCAAGCTGCTGTATAAAGAATCTGGCCTAGCTGTGAACTCCAAGCCACAAAAGCTCCTAGAGAATATTTATTGTTCCTGAGTTTTGAAGCAGGTCATGACAAAGCCTTATGCTGAAAACAAAACAGGGATGTATTTAGAAAACACTTTCCAGACAGAAAGGAGGGAAAAATTGCTTTTGGCTTACAACCAACACCATTCTATTGTATTTTTTTCCTTTCCATTCTGATAAATACATCAAAGTTCAACGTTTTGTAACAGCTTTTGCTCCTTGCTTTGTCTCCCATCTTACTGCATTTCTGGCTTTTTCAGTTTGCTGACAATCCCTTTCCCTTTCCTCAGTAGTTTTCATGTTCCCTTTCTGTTTCCTGACTAATTTATTCTTCAGTTGCAAATGAGCTGTCACTGATGTGGAAGGCACTGATAACACTGATAATTCCTAATAACTTAAAAAAAAATACTCAGAGCAACCAAGCTATGCACATAGCTCATTTGTGCAACCATCTGGTCTTCTCTGGGGTACCTACACTTACCTTCCTTCTCTTTAGTTATGTATACGTACCACATTTCCTTTTAAATTACCCTAGGAGCCCTCTGGGGCACACATTGTTTTGCTACATGCTCTAGAATGCAGCCCATTGCCACCACAACCCTGGGTGAGGCCTCTGGATGTTGCTGTAATTTTATTTTTCTCCTTCTCCTGCCTTTCTTTAGACTGCTCCTTGCTCTTTCAGGTTTCTGCTAATAGCAAAGGAAAACTAACAAGTGGTTTAAGAGAAAAAGCGAGTGCACCTCAGTGGAACACAGTAATAAAAAAGAAAAATATATCATCGCAACCTGAATCAAGCCATTTCAGGGTGGTTTTCATCTCTTGCATCTTCTTTCCAATTTTATCATCTCTAGTACCTTGTAAATTGCTGAAACTTTGGGACAAAAGCAACTTGCAGTATGTGAAGTGCCCTATTAATTTTAATGGAACCAGATCACATATTTCAATCTACAGCTGACAGCCCCTTCCTCAATGTTTTCAAATGGCTCTGAGTAAGGGTTCAGCAGTTTGTAGGTTTAAATACCAAACTCCTACCAATAAATTTATTAGAGCTTACTACAGAACCTATCTTGATCAGCAGTAATGGTGTGTGATTAACTACTGCACACAAAACATTTTTAAAAAGTCATGGAAGAAAATAAGGTGCTCCAAAGTCAGGAAATCCCAGAATTAAGATTTTATCCTATTGCACCTACACAGTCAATCTTAAATTACATTTAGTCATGTAACTTCTATAGAGTTCTTCCTCATTCAGTGCAGGTAACAGATGGTACTGGTGAGCCAAGTAGTAAATTGCCTGACACCATGTTTACCACACACACTTCAAAAAATTTGCATTGACTGAAAGTTTATTCTTAGCAGTAACTGGAGTTTCTAATGGTGCATCTTCCTATTTCCATTCTATGGTACATGCACATGCCTTAGACACTCAAGCATGAGAAACTTAACATGGCAGCACATGCACAATTGTCTCTTCGTGGTCCCCTCTGAGGATTTCTGAACTGCGGCATCCCAGCTGAAGGGGAAGAAAGGCAAAGCAAGGACAGTAGAACATCTAGCATCCATTTGTCCATTCCAGTACAGGATGCCCCAAAGCAGGTCCTGGGCCACGCAGAAGGGAGCAGCACCTGAGTGACTGCTTTGCCAAACTCTATTTATTTTGGAGCTTCTGCTGTATCCTCACACTGCAGAGGCATAACCAAAATTGGAGGTGACCGCTGAGCACACATCCAGAATTGAGACAGCAATCCAAGATCCAAACGTGCAACTTTTAAGTTGAAATGACCAAGCTGTCAGACCTTGCAGCTGTAAGCTAAAGAGTGGAGGGCACTGCCAGACAGACTTATCTTTGCGCAGTTTATAAACAAGGCTTTCTTTAAATCACACATATAGCGAGAATGTTCGGCAAAGAAAGGGATATGGGGAAGAAAACTAGTAGGTAGCTGTGCTGACTGTGGTGAGAGACTGGGACAAGTTGGTGGAAACTGAAGCCTGATGGGAGTCACCGTCCAATACTTGTTCCTACCTTTGATTTCTGATGGCATTTACCACTACAGCAACTGAGTGACTCTTAAATATTAATGCATCACCTGGTCCCTGCAAAGTACCAGGACTGTCTTATCTCCACAGGCAGGCATGGCATGGAGAGATTGTGGTAACAAACAAGGAAGCAAAATGCATGATTTGGGTAATTAATTTGTGTGAGCACTAATCTTCCTGAGGCTATTGAACTAGACAGCAGTCTGCCTGGTGAAAGCATAATCTCAGTTTTCAGTTGCAGCTGTGAGTGCTCAGCTATTCTGCAATACAGCCTGGAACAGAGGTGGGGAGAAAATCTGATTCCCTCAAGTGGCATTCAGATGCCTTAAATGAGACCTATCCCCTTTCCTCCCACACTGAGTTTCGAAGGTCTGGAACAATTACGTCAGGACCCAACAGCCTTCTCCATTATACAGTCCTAATCTATACCCAGATGATGTGAGCTGAACAAGGTGTGGATCCCGTTTAAAAAGTAGTAGCATGGGATTTTGGAACCCAAGTTTGCTGTATTTATGCCTATGGGACTGAACGTTCCCTCCCTCCCACCATATTGTGCCACACCTAAAGAAAGACTGTCTTCTTTTACTATGTACTTGTACAGCATCAGGCACAGCAGATACCAACAGGGAACTGGTTTTCACTCTCTGTATTATAACAGAAATAAGATTTCCTATTCTTATGCTGTTGGACTCTATTAATCAGTCTGGAAGTAGGACAATACAGTAAAAGTCGATAAAAAGCAGAAGATCCCAAGTACTTGTAAAATAATACATTTATGGTTACTCTGTTCAAGTGGGTAGTCAGGTTAAAAAGGCTCGAGGCAATTTTCTTTACAAGGGAGAGCAAAACTTTTATTCACAATACTGTGAGTAGTTAAAATCTTACTCTTCTTCAAGTAGTATCCACTGATTTTTATCATTAACACCTACGGAGCTAAATACCTGTCTACCAAAGAAACACAGAACTGGAAACCATTTTCCATAGCATAATGTGGAAAAAAGCATGCATTTATCCTAGTCTTGCTGCACTCCTGCTGAGCAATATCACTCAAGTTTTACATGAGCAGTTGTATGACATTTTAACTCTCAACTGTTCAGCCATCTATTTTGTTCTGAGTCAACATGTGGCATACATGTATTGCGACATTTTAAATATTTTGTTTGTTTTGCTCCAGAATCTTTTAGTAGAAAGTGTGGGAAAGATAAATGTAGATCAAATCAGCTAACAAACAAGAACATTAAGACTTGGACTTCTCAGAAGCTTGTAATTTAGACAGTTTATAATTAACTTCCTGAAATGGACTAATGAGATAGGATCTGGTTTGTGAGTCACAAACATTATAGTAATGTTATTCTTTGCCTGTAGCTACTGTTTGATAAATTATCTAATCCTGATTTAGTGGTCTAGTAGCTAGTTTCACATTAGCATGTGGGATTTAGCAGATCATAGGAGGGAGGTTATGCAAGAGAATATCCTTCTTGTTTTAGATAGGAAGTTCCTATAAAAAAAAAGGTTCACTGTTGGGAACTGTGAGATCATCTAACAGTTTCAGTCCCATGGCTGCAGCACTAACCAAAGGTCCCCTGCAGTGTTATGTTTAACAGCACTGTTCTCAACTCTAGCACAGAATTTAGCCACCTCTCTACAGAACACTTGGTTTTTGGCAGCTTCACAGGAACTCTCAGTTATCCTGTATCATGCCATATGGGACAGTCACACCTTCCTCCAACATCCAGATTTTCCTTAGAACCAACAAAGTGCTGTCTTGCATTTCAGATGAAGATGTGTAGCCATCTGTCTGGATTAGAGGTGACACATATGCCATGGAAAGTAAACACCAACTAAATCCCATACTGTGACTACAGCCTGGAACAGAGACCAGATCTACAAAATGAAGGGCTTCCGAAAGGTGGATTGGAATTCATTCTTCACTGCCATCTCGTCCAACAGAGGAACAGAGGGACACCAACAGAAGCTAGTGAAAGCCAGGTTCAAAATAATTAAAATGAGGTAGTGCTTCACACAGTACGCATTAAAGCTGTGGAACTTCTTGCAGAGGAAGTTGTATATGATGAACTTTTACAAGGCTGCAGAAGCAGCCTGGAAAAGTACTTGGAAGAGAGGTCCACTGGAGGTTACTGATTAGACAAGCCATAAAAGCCTCTGGAAATGCCTTGAATTAAAACCACTTGGAAGCTGGAAGAGTATTAGAGAGAGAGAGAATTTATGCTTGGGATAAATTGAGCTCATTTGGAACTTTGGAATAAATTGCACAGTTTATATGTGCTACAAATAAAAAACACCCCCATGTATAAGCCATGTTAGAGCCTCAGCTCTTAACTAGTCAACTAGTTAATAAGCTTGATCTACTGTCAACTGATTTTCTAGCAATCTATAAAGAATTATGAAATACTGGTAGTTTATGCTTTTAACAGTCATTTATAGAGGCTGCAAGCACAAAGATGTAATCCCCAGAGGAGGCATCATATGATGTTCTGAAGATACTTGGAAACAACTAATAAAACCAACAGCTATGAAGACTTTTTTACATTAAAGCTTCATGAAATTCACTGCTGGCAAATGTAATGTGATACACTTTAAAAGAATCATTGTAATGACTTCTATTTGATTCTGATTTAACTAGAATTACTAGGGAAACTGGTATACCATTGTGAACAGCATGATAAACAACTTCTGAAGGCATTGAAAGACAAAAGCAAGATGTTCCAGTACCTAAAGCATGAAACTAAAACCAGGATTGATCCCTTCCAGCAAATCTGTGCCTATTTTACAAGCCCACAGTTCTGCTGTCACCCGGAATGTTTGCTGTGGTTAGTCTTCCTTACCCTACTTGCTAGAATGGTAGAACAGTAAAAACAGACATGAAGATGAATTAAAAAAATGTTATGCAAATGGAAGAAATTATTCCCATGTGATCACAGAATGAAGAAAGCTGCACTTTGCTGAAAGGAAAAAACAAGAAGGGGCCAAATAATAAGTGTTATAAAGAAGGTGTAATAGTCAGAGTTATACAAGTGGGCACTTCCTCTCATCCTCCCTCAGAAAAGGACAAAGGAGTATCAAAAAATACTGAAAAACAGCATCAAAAAGCTTAAAAAAACCTCTCTGCAAGTTAGTTTTTGGAACACACAGTAATACATTATCACTCAAGCTAAGACAGGTATAGGATTTTTAAAATAAATAAGAACTTACAGAGTTTTCAGGCACACCTGCACCTAAACTGAACAAAATGAGTATCTATACAGATGTGACAGCAACCTGTGCCATTCCCAGCACAGACTGCTCAGTAACTTGCACTGGAAACCTCTTAGGGCAGCTCACTCCCAATTTGTCCATTACTGGGTTTCTGCTACCTTGCTCTGAAATGCTTGGGTGCTCTCACCGTAGCAGGCCATAGATGCCACACTAATTGGGTATTAGAACCAACATTTTCCTTTGAGTAAGGCTGCTATTGAGCATTACCAGAGCCCTCCCAGTATCCATTACCTGGGTGGACAGTCCTTTTCATAACATTTCTTTTGTCGCCCATTTGGCTGTGTTGCTGGGTCGCAGAAGGAGTTTTTGATCGCTCCGCTTCCCTTCCGCATGCAGTGGGCAATCTGGCGCCGCACCCCTGCAAGAGAAAGAAAAAAAAAAAATAGCAGTAATCCATGTAGGCTGGGGATGATCTGTAGATATCCTCTAGCATGGGGAGTACACACCCGTCATACTCCACATCCCAGAATAAAGTACCAGCTGTGAAAGTCAGTTTTGCTGCTTGCCTGGGCTAAGTCAGGTGTAAGCATCCTTCAGTGAAGTTGAAAAGGTGTTAAGCAAAGCTCTTTTGGATCAGACAGCTCAAGCAACATGTTAGAAAGCACTTTCCTTAATCTCAGTTTAGATGTCAGCCTCAGAAAGGGCTCCTGCAGGCCCTGAAGCAGGTTTAAGGACTATGAATGGTTCTTGGATTTCTCGCAGATAAGAGACAGTAACTCAGCAGCATCAAGCTATTCACAGCAAGGGTTATTTTTCTGATCTTTTCTTTGTACTTCTGGGAAGGTTGTTTAAGCAGAATCCATACTGGAGCGTATCAGCAAAACAGTAACTCTGTGTCTCTTGGTGCTGAATTTCACTTTTAATAAGTTTTGGTACAAATCTTGACTGAAAATGATAATGCCATATGAGGAAGAAAATCTTGTTTTCTAAATAAGTAATACACAGCACTCATCACAAGAGACAAAACACAGTAATGATGAGAGATACAGAGACATCCCATACATACCATTTGGGTTATTTCCTAACAGTTCCAGTTACAAAAACTCCCATGCATTTAACAGAAAGAAACATGAACCAAAATACTCCCTTACGCTAGTGTGAATCTAAAGGAAGCTAGTTTCCAGAGGCTTGCCTTCCACACAGTTTTGCAGTAATTTGAGGCAGGTCCTGTGCTGCAAACCCATTGTAAAAAAAGTATTATACTATTACAGTTTGAAAGGTTGTAGCTTCATATAGAGGCATTAAAATAGT
Source organism: Strix uralensis (assembly GCF_047716275.1). Lineage (NCBI taxonomy): Eukaryota > Metazoa > Chordata > Aves > Strigiformes > Strigidae > Strix > Strix uralensis. The sequence goes on along the minus strand of NC_134012.1, from coordinate 89,082,267 downwards.
GGCATTAGGCCCATACAAATCCAAGGACTAAAAAGACTGAAGAAACCTTGTTTATTAATTCTTATTAAATTAACTGTGCAGACGGTAGGTCACTGTACCTCCGTGACTTTAATCCTTCTCCTGGAAAGCAAAGGGCCTAACAGCACTGTTACTATGGTGTCAGGGATAAGTGTTGGGCTATTTTGCAGAATTTAGTTTAGGAATGAAGCTTTTCCTTGTCTCACACCTCCTAATAACTAGTGTGGGAAACTACTGGGAAGATAAGAACAGTAATACATAGACAGTAATACTTGGGAAATATGAAAATATTCCTCTATACAACATGTACTTATGTTGTCTATACAGCAATGTCCCCATATATGGCAATTAAAACATATTTCCTAAAATTTCTTGCTAGCATTACAGTTACCTTGCTTTAAGTAATTTCACAGCATTCAAATTTTTCTTCCTCTCCAAAATTTGACAATCTGCTTATAAAAATAAGCACAGAAAAAACAGAGTATCAACTCTAATACTAGGAAATCCAAAGATAGCAACAGAGGTAACTTCTGGCGGAGAACTGAGCATGGACTGCATGTGTGAATGGGAGGTTGTAGTCAGATATTACTGAAAAAGGCCTCACAACACAAGGAAATTAAAAACTTTCTATGCGTATTTGGATCATTCCATAAAAGTAGATGGAAACCTGTATCTCATTTTTATAGCACCTTAAGACATCAGGTCTGTGACTTTAGCTTTCAGAGTACTTTCAGACTTGCAACAGAGACATATAAGACAACTACAGACAACAGCACAGGATTTGATGACTGAGTCTCCTCCAGTCATACATGAAGGTTGATTTGCTAGAACAAGGATTAGTTTCACTTAGAAGAGAGGATTAAGGGACTGCAGCCCTGTGCTTCTATTAATACTCTTTGCTGAGGCATTCAAGCTCCAGGGTACATGATGTGGAAGTAGCTGCATGACTCTGCAGCATGGCTGGATGTGGCACTCTCCTGTCCCTAGAGGACTTCAAGCAGCAGAAAGCTTTTTGGTTCAATGCAGGACTTTCAGTGAGCAGTGCTCTGTTTTATGCTAGGAAAGATGTAGCTGGAATAGTTAGCAACCTTCCCGCTAGTTGTAAACAAAGTAGTCCACAGAGATATGTTTCTGTCCCTTTCAAAATCATGATATGTTGCTGTTACAAATGCAAATAAGAGAAGAACTCTTTTGCTCTGATAAATTTTTTAGTCATTTCAGCTGCTGTAATTCACTTTAAAACCACTATAAACCTTTGCACTAGTTTTGTTTCAAGGCTGTACATTCTTATAAAACATTTGCTGATCACTGGCATCAATAAACTAATTTAATCACACGAACAATTTTTATTATGGAAGTTATGTGAACTCCTACTGTAGTTTCAAAATCTGGAAAGATCTGGGATGGATGTATATATTTAAAGAAGCCATAAATGCACAGCTTTTTCATCATGACTGTTCAGTTCCAAAGTTGGAAGGAATTCTATATGCATATATTGACACGCACGTATATATGTAGGTATACATATAATGACATAATGAAACAGTTTGGTTTTTAGCTTGAGCAAGTTGAACTAGAAAACATTGCAAAAGCAGAAAACTAGTCACTTCACACTGACCCTGCCCTACCAAACATTTACACAGTTATATAACTTAATTGTGTAATATCCTACTTAAATCACAGATTAAAAATTCTAAATATACTTAAAAACTCAGTAAAATTGGAAACCTAAACTCGATTTCTATAAGGGTCTGAGAGTGTAGCTGTTTTCCTCCCTTCACCTCTTTTACTTCTCTCTGATCTCAGTGCTAACTAGTCCATGCTGACAACTGTTTTGCATGCACAAAGATGCTGGCTGTATTCATCAAGACACTGTCTCTGTGGTCATAATTCCACTGCAAAGATCTTGCTTTTTCCTCTGCAGTCAATCATCCCATTCCCTTCTGCTCACCTCGGCAGTCGTTGCGCCATAGCCCTTCCCACAACCATGTTTCTTTACACAGAAGCGTACCATCTCAGCTCTGTGAAAAAAACTACAAATATTTCTGGGAAACAAAAAGAGAAACCAAGGATAACAAACGTCAGATCCAAGAATGCTCTTGATTTCACTAAATCTGCTCAGAGATTGCTTCTACCTCTCTGTGTCACCTCATCCCTAATACAGGACTTTTTAAATGGGAGGTTGACCCACTCGGCTCCTGATTTCTCACTTAGTTTGCAAAAAAAAAGGTGCCAGTTTAAAATCATTTGGGTGTGGAAGGTTTTTGAAACTGAGATTAGAAAGCTGTTGGCTGCATAGCCCTCAGTTTGGGGAAAATTAAGGCTGAGAACAACAGAAATGAGGGACCAGAAGCAAACACGCAAAATACATAGGCAAAAGAGCGTATTTGATTGTTAAACTAATTTGGTCATGTAATTGTCACAGTTGTGCATAAAATACTCTGCATGGAGTTCACTTTGGTACTTGCAAATTATATTCAGGAAATGCACAAGTTATGTACACAATACAAGAGCCAACCTTTACATTCTTGGTGTTATAGAACTTAGACCCATAATAGCGAAGGAAAATAGAGTGACCTTTGCTTTCTAAAATCAATCCTACATGTTTTGTACTACATTTCAGTTCAGGAACACCTGGAGGTAATTTTGCAAAGTAGCCCTGATAACAGTTGTGAAGGATTTAGACAACACATAACAATTAACCCCCAAACAAATATTACATTTAAGTTCTTTTGCAAAGCTTTGAAAATTTGCCAGTTACTGATGTTATCTATGGAAAAGTAAACTGTTGAGGTTGCCCAATATCCTCCCTTAGTTGCGGCTGTGCTGCGCTTTGCTCCTTGTTATGTTCAATGCCATTCACAGCTAGTTCTAAGAAACATGATTAAAGCCTTTAGACAAGGATGAAGGATTTATACTTGTAATTTCTAATTGACCATTATTTAATTAAAGAATAATGGGTAGTTGGTCTTGAAGAAAACTCAGTGAGGCATTTAAATTAATCTTCCTAAAAAAAGCTTAAGGGCTTTACATGCTGTCTTGACAGTAGGCTCTGGAAGGACAGGCTCTTGGCCAGAGTGTGCAGCAGTTTGCAGGACACTGTCCAGTGTGCACACATCCTGACTGCAAAGCAATTGCTTTCTGCATAAAGCAAATGGCAGTCAAACTACCCTGCTGTGAGGACAGAGCAAGGCTTACAGTTTTTACTGTAAATTATCCCCTTCAGCATTTGTTTGCCATGAAATGGATTGCAATGTAGTTACTGAACTATCTCCTACATTGCAAATGGACATCAGGTATTGCAATGTGTTCTCCTTCTCCCAGCACATAGTATTAGGTATGTTTGCTACAGAAACGACTGATTTTTCAGAGAATATTTTTCCCCTGTTAAATGGTGTTATTGTAGACTGGCCAGTCCCACTCTTTGAGACTACAAAAGACATGGGCACATGAAGGAAATGAAGGAAAACATGAGCACATTTGCATCTTCTCTTTGTCAGTTGCAATGGAGTTGGGGGAGGATATGTGTCAGGGCATGGCATGCTGCTACCTTGAGGCCAAGAACCTTTTGGAAAATATCTCTAGGGAGCTGCCCTGGCTTAATTTTGAGAAGGGACAGCTTCACTCTACAAAGACATTATTCATTACTGGGACTTTTTCCAGGTCTATTTCCCTTAGATAAGGAGATGTATCATAGGGCTAAAATCCTATTTTTTCTCTTAGGACAGATGAGGCTTTCCTGCTGCAGCAGGTGCACCTGCCCAACGAAAATAGGGCTTCTTGGCTGCCGAAGTGTAGCAGCTACTAATTGCCTTTGTTCTCTGGGCTTCATGATAGTTGGGGCCTTTGGCCAATGGGAGCCGCTATTGACCACAGATCAGATCTGGCTGGGTATAAATGGAGTCCCCTGGGGGCGCCATTTTGAGCTCATCCCCTAGAGCAGCACGCTGGGGTCGAGGACTCTCCCCTTGGGTCAGGATGCTGCTCAAGGAAACTCCTTGAGGTGCTTTGGGTCGGGATGCTGCCCTGAGTAGGTCCTCGAGGTTGAGAGCCCTCACTTGTCAGGTGAGTGAGAGAGAGGTTTGGGTTGTCATTAAACCCTAAGGAGTGGGGCTTTGTTCTGCGTTTTGGGTTGTTATTAAACCCTAGAAAGTTGTTCTGTTCTCCTCTCACAGACATTCGAACATGTAATTTGCAGAGGGCTAGTTAATTGTGTTGACAATAAACAACCAACCACCAAAAATTAAAAATTTATTTGAGAGCCTCCCTAACACCTGCATCAGCCCATTCCTGTGCCTGTAGCCCCATTTGTCAGTCTTCAATCTTTTGGCTCCAGAAAGCATTTGTTTGCATTGTCCTGATCTCTGTGGCTACAAAAGGCCAAAGTACCCTCGGATTTACTGCCACCATACTGACCAGTCCTGAGAGACCCTGTGTCAGATCTTTAGGCAAGTCCAAGCTTGCCCAGAGAACAAAATTCTAGGTAAGGATTAATTTCTCCCACTGGCTGTGGCTGTCAAAGTTAATTCAATAGTTCATCTTTCTTGGCCCTCTCTTTTATCATGAAATCCTATTGGTTTATTATTTACTAAATGATAACTGCAAAATTCCTTGAAGGTTATTTTACTACTACATTTAGTCTAAATAAATGCAATTTTTATCTTATTATTATAATTTTATCTTATTATTATAATTCTTATCTTCTTGACCCCCATTGTAAGCTCGTCTTCAGTAAGACTTGTCATGCAGCACACCAACAGCAGAAGATTATCTTGCCTACTTCAATGCACTTTATCTTACAAACCTTTCAAAACTCTTCAAATGCCTGAGATTTGGCACAACAGGTCTGTTACTGCCAATGGCGATAAATTCTGAATCTAAACAGAGCGTATGTTCAGATAAAATCAATCTCATCATTCAAAGCCAGAAGGAAGTTCTGTGGAAGTCAGAGAAGGGTGTTGCTTAATTCAGCAAGATTGGGAACATTCAGTTCTGCCTTTATTCTGCCTCCTGGTCCTGAACTGAACCTGGGGGGATCAGACCACAGTAACGCGTAACCATGTGAGACTTTCTGGTTCTAGGTCAACAATCACTATCATGACCATATTCCCTGCTAAATGTAGCAAGATTAGAGTTTCCAAATTTCTATACTGATGAAGAGCTAACATTTTCCAAATACACCTTCCCTGCTGCTACACTCTTTCTTTTATGCAGCAAAGCTCCAGATATTTTTGCTGATGTGTTTGTGCTCTGATCATCCAGGCATAAACCTGCTGTATTACTGTACCAGTGTGATGCTTAGGAGGGCCAGATAGCTCAGAATCAGTTACAAGCTAATACGACAACAGTACAGTTGGTCCACATTCAGACAGCCCAGAGCACAACCAGATTAAGCATCGCGTACCTGCGGAAAACTGCAGACAGACTGTAGTATCAGAGCTCCCCTGCTTCAAGTGATGCACTGAAGCCTGGTGCCAAGATTTCCCTTTTTTTCTGGGCAGGGAGTAAGTGACAATACCCTGACTGCATCATGTATTAGCAGATTACATCCTCCTTTAGACCTGTTCAGTTACTTTTATAAATGTATGTATCTAAGAGGGAAGAGACCAAAGGGTCTATTAATTTCTTTTCTCCTACCCATGAAAGGACGCAGAGAACTGGGAAAGTTTTTGAACTGTGATACACCTCTTGGTTCCCCTGAAAACTCATGTCAGTAAGTCCGCAGTCTTGCCTGAAGCATAACATTTCTACTTATGCAAAGAAAAAGCCAGTGAGCTCAAGAAACATATATTAAGAGCCCAAAGACAGTAAACAGGGGAAGCCACTTATTAAATAAAAACTGAAAAAACCCGTATGTCCTGCAGCCCTTTATTTAAGCAATCCATGTAGCAGTTAGAAATCAAAGCCAAGTCACACAGTTCTTTAGCCCGAAGGTAGTACACAGGGTTATAATTTACTTAGTGAGAAACAGTTCTGGGGAATAGTGCAGCTAATGTAAAAAAACTCCAAAATGACATAATAAACAGTCTAATAACACTTTTCCCCCCCTCTTTTTGTTGTCATGCCAATTGCTACCTTAAACACTATTCACAACTAGGGATCAGAACTAAAACATACAGCATGCAGTTAAGCAAAACACTTGTTTTGGGTACCTATTTAAAGAAAATGTTGTTGTTTGGCTTTTTTTTTTCCTGCTAACCAGAAAACACATGGCATTTTGTGTTGAAAGATTCTTCTGGAAAAAAAAAAAACAAAAACAAAAACAAAAAAACCCACAAAACAAACCACACAAATATTTGCACAACCATATATCTATATGGATGTGTAAATATCTCTATGATATGTCCATTACATATATTTTTTAATAATACAGGAGTGTTATTGGGATGGGGTAATTTACACTACAGTTCTAAAACTCTCCTTTTAATCTTCCAAAAATAAGGCCATTCAATGTACGTTGTTTGAACCACTGAAAATGCATTGTCTTCCCTGACAGGAAAGATTAAAAAGTTGCTACTGCTGTAATCATCACTGCTTCTAGACTCCCAACTGGATTTGTTAGAACATTTATTTGTCTTTTTCTTTCATTGTGGGAAGAAAGCAATAATTATCAGAAAACACTGACAATACCCTAGCATTGGAAAGAGAAAAGGCTTATTTCATGTTGTGTGTCCAATGGCTGTAACATTGATCTACTACTGTTCTGTACAGTTTTCACACGGACGGTCAAAGAACAAGGTTCCCATACTAACTTCAGGACTGTTCTGTCCAGTGAAACTCAGGAACTAATTCAGACAGAAGGCTGCAATCTCTTCTCCCCAAGTGCAGACTTCCTTTTACACACAACATTTTTCTCATCTTTTAAAAATTATTCCCACAAAGGACAGATAAAACCCTTTACTTTTGTGAAGAAACCTTCAGTCTTTTTGTCATTATTGTTGCTTTACTGCAAGCATTAACTTCACCTCACTGATCTATTAAATACAGGAAAGTCTCCCTGCTAGCATTTTCTGTGTGTTACCAAAGGCAAACTTCTGGACCTGTTGTTAGATCCTACTCATTGGTCATCATTCTGCTTGTCTGGTTTGACATGCTGCACAGAACTCAAATATAACTGCAGCTGTTCCCAAGCCATTATACTGAGAGTAGGAAAGACATAGATGTTCTCAAGACTGATTTAAATAAACTAGTTACTGAGAAATGCACAAAAAGCATTGTTACTTATCAAGGCAGGACAGAAATTAAGAATATTTTTTGTAGTTAACATACTGGAGAGACTCAGTAGAGAAACAAGAGTAGGTCATAGATTAGTATTTCTGGGAAGTAGCGTTATTGTGAACAATATTGACAACAAATTATGAGGAAAGAAAACTAGTTTTTAATTTTGGTTCATAGAAGTTGAGAATTTCAGGACAGGTGTTACAGAAACCTATTTGCCTTAAATGATTTAATAAAATTTTATTTTAAAGCCAAAATACATAATTGTAATCATGTGATCTGATTTCCCACCAAATGCAGATTAAAGAACCTTACCTCTTTGAGGACACTGTCTGGATAACTTAAAAGACAAGATTTGCCAGTAATGAAGAGAAACAGTAATAGAAAAAGGAAGTGAGGAATTACCTCTTCCACAGGTAACACTGCAAGCTGTCCAGTCTCCATACTGCCAAAAATACTCTGGCTCTCCAATCTCATTCTCATGACTTTCTTCTTTACGTACAGTATATTCATACTTGATTCCGGGGTTAGTTTCTTGAAAAAGTAGCTGGAAAAAGAGTGTAGTTTATTTAATTACTTATGATTTTAATAATCTACTGGCCCAAAGCTTTCTAAGTGTGAGAACTGAAGAATCAGCAAGCTTTAAAGCAAGCCTGTTTTTGAGCCTACTACCAGTTCAGAAAAGCAGACCGGCAAGAATTCCATTTGCACGCCGACAATGGCATACATGTATCTTTCTAAGACACAGTTGTTTGCCATTCAGTTTTGCAAGCACAAATGGGAGTAAGTGGGTCAGCATAATTGGTATCCTATTGACAATAAGAAAAGATAATGCAAAGCCCATCCAAGGCACTGCCAAATGTGCTGCTGATTAAGAGCTATTGCCTATCACCATTATAAATTATAATTTCCCTACCCTTCTGAAATAGCTGTTACAAAACAACTGGTAGGTCAGAATATTACAGACTTTATTCAGACACTGGTTTAATATTATTTGTCAGTGTTTCTGGATTAAAAAGGAAAATTCCAATTGTGAAGAGCCACTCAAGAAATTTGGCTGATGAGAGGGAGAAAAGAAAAACATGGTCAAAGGATAAAAGACTTCAGCAATGAACTTCTACTCTTCCTCCTAATTGTTTCCTTGACCTTTTTACCGACAGTGAAGATTGAGCACCCATTAGATGTGCCTTCTCACCAGACATTCAAAGTGTGAAAGTGGCTCCCATCAACACCCCTAATATTTCTTTTAATTGTGTGGTGGATACACAGGCAAACAAGCCAGGAAAGATATATTCAGAGAACAAAGGGGCAATTTATAACTATTTTTGCAGAATTAACAGAAGCTGGTTATATTGAAGTTAGAATCTATAAAGCATCATAAAAGAAACAAAAGGGAGCAACCTCAGTGGATGCTAAATGGATCCATTTCACTTACCATAAGCTATTAATCCATCTATCTAATGCTGTATTTTCTTGCTCAGTGTAAGTTGTCACTGCTGTCAGCATTCCCTAGCTCTCACTGTTCACAGCCTGACATCAGCTCCTTTTTTCTGATAAATAGTTACTTTTCATCTGGGTCTGGTTCACATCACAGCCACGTGTTGGCCTAAGCTGTCACATGAGACAAGGAGGTTTGGACAAAGGACTGACCAATTACAGCTGGCAGGATCCCTATCCTAGTGGCAGCACTGGATCATACTAGCCTTTAATAATCATCAGACTATGATACTGGACATCTTTTTTTCAGACTAGATGAACAACTCTCTCAAGCAAGGTGTTTATTTCTCTCCAAAACAGCTCAACTCATTTTTGCAAGACAACATGTTAATAGAGTGGTTTATATAAAAATCTATGTATTTTTTCAGCCTCGGTTTCAGAGACCCAGCACATTCTGCTGCCATCCAAACCCAGAAGGTTCTGCTAGTGATTTCCTATTTACCTGAATCCATATTGATTCATTGGTGGGTCCTGGAGCAGTGAGATTTTCTAGATCCCCTGTTCTGTCATACTGAAATATCGTGCCTGCCACTTTGTATTCACCATTCCACTGGATGATAAAGCCTCCATTCAGGTAATATTTTTCTGGGTCTTTGCTTCGCACAGCAAGGAAATTTCCTGCTTCTGCAACTTCCATGACTTTGATTCCCCTTGCACCTTTCGGAATTAGCCCAATATCAACATATCCTAAGATAAAACAAAGAATCATGGAGGTGAATAAAAAAAATTTTATTGCATTTTAGTTATGTATAAGATTATTAAATTACCAGCTTTGTTTGAAAAATATACAGAAAGGTGCTATCACAGAGCTTGTATTTCAGTTAGTTAATAGTGTGATGTTCCAAGCCAGGTTTTCCAGTATCACTTGAGATATACAAACATGCATTGGGTTTAGGCAATGACAATGACATTTAGAAGGAATATGGAGGTGAACGATTTTCTGAGCTGCATCAGGGGAAATCTACTCCACAGATAAGCATCAACATCTCCATAACCATACCCAAGGGCTCTTGCACACTGCAATGTGAGTAATCTGGAGAAATGCCAGGGAGTCCCAGTAAGTTAACAGTCTGTTGTGGGAAAGGTCTTTTATTTGCAACATATGTTTTCATCTGTCACCAATGTACAGGTATGTATATGATTCCATGCACCTTAAGTCATTTAATTTCTCCATGACTGTTTCCCATAGATAGCCTTGCTACAAAAAAACTGGATGTTATTTAAATGCCTCACATTACTATGATCTGCTGAACACATTTTTATAAACTACTGATTTTCTTAAGGAAGTTCATCAGCTCTTAATATATACAAGTTAGCTGTAAAAAGATATTTTTGGTATATGTGTTAAGAATGAACCCAGAGCATCTATGACAGAATTTTGTTTGCACCACAGGCAGTATATGACATGAGGCTCTGTGCTTCTCACCTTACAGGGAACGGATATTGCTGTTGATACTGCATTGTAAAAATAGGAAGTTCACATAGAAATTTGAACACAAACTCCAATAGCTTTCCTGCTATTGCTCCTGGCTGAGCTTTAGAAATTGGATGGATGACAGCTCTACAAGCAAGTGCCCTGGGAATGTGAGCTGCAGTTTGTGCTGGTTTACTTCAAGACTGGAACATATGTGGTTCCCCAGTTCTCATCACACACTGCTGAGGTCATGAATTAAATTCTGAGACTCACATCCCATTCACCTTTTTTGTGAAATAAGCTTATCACCTTTGATTACTCACTCACATGAGTGAGATAAACCACGCTGGCATACTAAGAGTTCTTCAGTATCAACACTTTCTACCCACCAGTACTTATATGCTGTACAACTACATGCTGTGGTAAATAAGTGCCCCAAAGTCTTTAACATCTGAATTTTCTTTGCAGCAGTTTGGTGGGGTGATAAGTATTGGTTCTAATGTCATATGTTGCTTACAGTACAAAAAAGGATCTACTTCAGGCCCTTCCTAATTCATTAATAATATATAATTACACATATGTTTTTCCAGTAATTAATGTTCAAGAGGGAGAGTTTTCTGGATGTCACCTTTTCCACCACTGTGGAAATCCAAACTTTTCAGTCTTTCATAAGTGAAGGGAATAACAAAATCCAGACGATTACTGAATAACTTCTATTATAGGAAACCAGCCGTCTAGGTCTATTATAAGTAACCAAGGTCTAACGATTCTCCCAAATGTTCTATTCATTCAGTGCAGCGGAGACATGTTATGAACACAGTGTGTGATCGTGTAACTAAAGACTTGATTAGAAGGCATACTCACAAGTGGGCCAAATTAACACAGCATGGAAAATCTTAATTGTCCTACGTCCTGACAGCTTGGCTTTGCAATGTTGGTGTCCTTTTCCAGTAGGGTTTTTTTTTTTTTTATGTAATTAGAATAACATTTGATCAAGGCACAAAGTATAAAACCAATAAAACATAATTTTCTTTCTTTTGTATCATAAAAATCTGTATCCTCTCAAGTTTTTGTATAATTATTTTTGTCTGAATCACCTGCTGTTGCTCATAAACCTGATTTTAAATGTATTGCAAATGTCTCATGATAGATGTTACCATTTGGTCAATCTATCACACTCCCTTCTCCCTGACCCTCCTGGTTTTGATCTCCTGATTTCCAAGAACCTCACACTAATTCCCAGTGAATGGTATCTGCTTTTGAAAGCAGAGCTAATCAGCAGCAAGCTTTTGAGTTTGTCACGCAACATAATAAATTTTTGTTTAAAAATCATGTGGATGTTGTTTATGTAACTGTTCCTGGTTATACAGTTTCATCTGATAAGGATCTAGAGATCTGAGATTCAATAACAGTCAAAATGTCAGCTAACCTACATGCTGTGCTCATTAAATCCTGGAGCATCTATATTGTGGGTACTACCACACACCTGTGAAATGGCAACTCTCAGATGCTATTAATCTTTCCCTTTTAATTAAAATTAAATCTATATGCTCCTAGCATAGGCAAGAGTACATGAATAAATTCATGTAATCCTTGTTGTAGGCACAGCCCTACCAGAACTGAAGAACTTGTTTCTCTTTTCCCGTTGCTGTGAGAAAGGAGTAATTTCACTCAGGTGATTAGCAGAGTATTGCAGATCAGATGATAATCAGACCTGGCTATTTCTCCTTATCAGAACAGCTCCCACCCTGCTCTTCAGTTTATAGTATCTGTGAGATTCTCTCTTAAAAATACATGTTGCTGAGACACGGTTTTCCTCTAAGCCAGGCCCTAGGCACTACCACAAGAATATTACAAGGAATACAGCGCAGGCTCCTGGTGGCATACCGGGTTTGCAAGTCAAGGTATACAGCCTTTCCATGAAACAGAGGGAGCACTGCAGTGTGTGATGGTAATGGGAAAAAATATTGTAGTCTAGAGACAGTCTCCTAAGTGAGGATCCACGGAGACCTTCCAGTCTCTCAGACCAATATTCGCATCGTGGCTATGTCCAGACTCCATCTGGGGGCTAGGTTCAGGCATGTAGCAGATCTCTGTCTCCACTTCAGTTGCATGAAAAGGAAACAGGGGTAGCAGGGAGACCATGGCACATGTCAATTCAGTCCCAGTCAAGTGTTCAGGAGGTAACAGGACTAGGATAAACCTCCAGGTTAGGGCAAGTACAGCCACAGTTTCCTTGTTTGCCCATCACTTTGCTAAAATTCAGCCCTTCACAGGAGTGACATGCACCTAATCTTGCCTTCTGGCTGGCAAAGTAAGACACCTCCACCCCTTTTGTACAGTGCCTCATTTCCTAATTTTCACAAATTTAAATGCATTGTCCCCTTGCTACTGAAAGTCAGAAAATTAATTTCCTCCTAAACACACAAAAGGTGAAGACAGGACAATTACCCATCCTTCTGACCAACACTTGTTGCCTTCCCAGGCAGATCCCTTTGTCTGGTCCTTGCAACCTTGTTCCACCTTTTTGTTATCCATTTATTCCACACTCCCTGCACTTCCCACAGTCCTGAAACCCTGTCCCTTGTGCCTCAGTCCTTCTCCTACCCCAATGCTTCTCCTCATTCAGCAGCACAATTTCTTCTCCTTCCAAAAGAGTTTGCACACCTTGCAAATGTTCTGTTGTACACAATAATGCTTCTTTGGAGTGTTCACAACAACATGAATAAGAACAGGGATTTTGACTTTCAAATACTCTACTTCAAAATAAAAGCAGACTTCTACCTTCACAACAGGAGAGCTTATGACTTCTTTGCTCAGGCCTAGACCTTGCTTTTCAATGTGCTGCTCATGTTGCAACCTTTCTGCCATAAGAGTTCAGCTGAAGCAACTTAAATGACTTTCAAACAAAGCTCCTGAAAACAAGGTGCAGACCACGTACTTGCTAATATTAGTGTCAACAGCTGAGACCATTTGGGCACATCTGACCTCTGATTTGTTTTCCACCATGAAACTCTAACGGAATCCATTACACAGATGATGCTGCCATCCCTGCGGCTGTGTTGGGAGCCCCTGGACTGGTATTCCCATTTTGCATCCACAGGAAAGACAAAAAATCCAAGTAATAATACAGATTTTAAAACTTTTCTATCTGAACATGAGGCAGGAAGACTTCAGGTAAAACTGATCCCCATGCCCTGCAGTGAAAGGCTGAATTATTAAAACTCTCTTCTAGTATTTCATTAGTCTGACCTGGCACTTTAGTCAACTTACAGACAGAATACTCATTGCTGCAGCACCAGACCCAAGAAAGGCCCTGTTGGACTTAGGTTCTAAGTACAGCTTTAAATCAAAATATATTAGCTTTGATTTTGTATTTCTCTGTGCCATTAAACACAGAAAAAACTCTTCAAATCTTTCTTGCCAGTGACAGGCAGCATGCTTTGGTCCAGTTTTGTTATCTATACTGAATTTATGAGCCTGAAGTCTTTATGTTTACATAAATTGTTCAGTAGTCACTCTGCCATAAACCTGTACTGCAACACAGAACACTACAGTACTTGTCAGAGACAGAAAGAAGCCAGATACTGTGAACAAAACCATTGTCCTATTCTTAGTTTAACACCTGTGAACATCAGCGAGATTCACACATTGTCTTTAAAGCTGAAGAGCACACCAACCTCTACCTTTCCTGACACTTTTCCTTATTAAAATAAGAGGCACTTATCCTCCCATGTGTTACAGCACTGGATCTTTTTAGTAAAATTGTTATTTGAAAATAAACTTCACATCATCTGCAGCCTTGGAAAACCCCCACTCAGTCAAAGGCAGAGTGAATTTTAGAGTAGCAGAAGCAAAAGATGAGAGGCTGGCTGATTACAGTAGTATTGGAGCAGAGAGGGCTCTATATTTTCCTTTGTAAGTCTCACACACATATACAACCTGCACTGCTGCGTGGTTGCAGGCACCTTCACAGTTCCCCTGTTGGATACAGAATGAAGGAAAGCAAATCCAAGTACAGGAAAAAACCTGAAACATTAAAATCACTTTTCCCCCAGACTTTGGAAAATCTTATCAAACCAAGTTTAAATTATTAGCACAAACCATATTTGTGCAAATCAGAATTATTTTATGAAAAAACCACACAAACCCAACAGCCAGCCAAAGCCACACCTTCACCACAGTTTCTCCCTCCTCACTAGCATGGTAACAATTATTGCTCTTGAGATGTCTCATCTCTGCACCAGCCTCTTTCTTCAGCCACAGACCTTGCTCTAAGCACATGCTCCAGTGAGGGCCTTGTCACCTGTCCCCCTCCTGTCCTGGTTTCCCATTCAAAGCTGTTGATCCTGGCTGTCTCTTCCACCTCTAGGTCACAACATGGTTCTCATTCAGTTTTAGTCTCCCACTCCCTCTTCTAGACTCTGTCTCCCATTCATTCCACACAAGGCAACTTAAAGCCTGAATGTCTCAGAGCCATCAGTAAAGAAAGGCTCAGTCCTCCAAGTGCTGATTCACTTAACCCTGCAGGGAGTTACTTCCCTCCCCTTCCAAGCCAGAGGCATTGCACAGAAAATTTTAGAGCAACCAGAAGTGCAGAGTTCTGTGTGGGGAAGAGGTGGCACATGGTCACCAGAACCAATGGTATCAGCTTTATGACACTTAGAAATAAATCGCAAAACCACTCACTCTAGCATTTTTTTGGTGCTTCACACTGTCCAGATTTGGTCCAGATTTTCCAAGGTGGTAAATTACATTAATTTTGTAAATGCATTTGTTATTTTGGGGTTTATTATTATCTGTGTAACTTGCATAGGGCCTGTTGGTCTCTCACATAATTTTTATTAGACAAGGTGAACTTAAAAAGCACAGATCACAGATCTTTTCTGGCAGAAGCATGATTCAATGTGAAATATCTACTCACAATTCCCTACACAGATTGATCGCCCAGTTTGCAATAAGTACTTAATCCTTCTCATGCAGAGAAATTACTTCACTAACTGAAGAGTTTAAAAGAAGAACCCATTTTACCAAATCCTTCACTTTGATTGAACATCATCTTCACTGTACGACAAGCAGAGCCGTCTCCCAGGCAAACTCCACACTGGTCTTCAGTTGCGTTGGAATTTATCTCATAATCACAGCCAACAGTCTAGAAGGAAAAACAGTTTCAGAATAAGTGTGACCTCCACAATGAAATACTCAGAGCTCATGTATCACTGCCTTCAGTGTACTCTCCTCTCCTGAGAAGGGGGCGAATCACCTCTATGGAAGAGTATATATCCTATATAAACAAACTAAAGTAGACATTGATATATCTAAGTCAAACTCATGTGTATTATATGAAGGTGAAAAACAAACAAAGAAGCAACAAACTACCACCTCATGAAACATACAGAGATGGAAACGTGCCACCCAGATGGCCTCAACATCTAGAACTGGCCAATACATCTACGATTTTTAACTGCTTTCTTATTCCCAGGAATACAATGCAGTAACAACTGAAATCTCTGTGTCAGCCTTCTGTGGCCATCAGACAGTGCAGAACCTCTACTGCAGTCAAACCCCCTTTTACAAGAAACTCCTCAGCAGGCATGAAGTTGTATACCCGTGACAGCTGCTTCTCCAGCTTGTCAGCATGGAGGAATGAGTCAAGATAAAGTTCTGGTAAAGACTGATTTTCCAGTTCATGCTTGCTACAGGGAGAAAGTGAGAGAAAAATTTATTCATACTGAGTCAGGACAAAACTTCTTCCTTGACCAAACAAAAAATTCTGTATTAATGTCTTTAAACTTCAACAAAATCTTGATTTGTTTTTGGGGTGGCTTTTGCATCTCTTTAAAAACTAGCAAGGTTGGAGAACATGACCTAACATCCAGCACTTAATAGTTGTTAATAGTATCTAAGGTATTTGGAGGGCTGTGATAGAGATGAATAGTCGTAAGTCTGGTGGTATGTATGGTTTTTCTCAGCAAATTTTTCTCAAAATAAGCTTTCAGGTGCAATACCTGTCAACTCCTCTAAGACCCTCTTGATGTATGAAAATCTGGGTATCCCCTATCTTGATTCTGATCTTATTTTACCTTCAGTACATCAGCTGCTGTAAGCTTCTGACAGGAAAATCCATCTATTAGACTAATCTAGGTATAAAGGCTCCTGCATTCTCTAAAATTTTTCCATCATTTTCAGCTCAAGAAACACCTGAACTTTTCCTCTATGTGCCAGTGATTTAATGAAAAGCTAGAGAAACTGCAAAAATGGACGCAAGGAAAAGCCTCAAGTTACAAATGGTGTTAAACCATGTCACTTGCATTTTTACAGAGGATTCAAAAAAAGACTCATCCATCACTTAATGCCAACACTTAGCCAGCACCTTTGATACCTGCTCTGAAAAACAATGGTCATGCCAGAAGGTTCTGCAGCAGCCTCAGCTTCTAACTCCTTTCAGCGAAGAATACTTTAAAAAAAGTGAAGGTTTTGTAATGTCTTTCACACTGACACATCTTGGCACCGAGGACATGTTTATAAGCAGTACAGAATGTTACAGAGATAAACACACATTAAGGAGGTTTTTGCCTCCAAGCATGTAGCTATTTGACCAAAGATGGATTTAATGAAGTATTCAAAGTACACAGACGCTACTGCGATAAGTGCAGGATGCTTCTTTATCTTGCCAAGAGTTCAGATCTGACTCTTCACCTGCTACCTACAGATGCACTGCAGTTTATATTTAACGCTTCCTAAGAATTTAAAGATGTAGGTGTGTAGCTATTTTCTTAAAAAGATGCATTCTGTGGCATATTTACTGTACTATTAGTACTTTGTTAATCATCTACACACAATTAGTAAAGTCGTTGTTACCAGGTTTATTATTAGACCAGAGAAGTAACCAGCCTCTCTGGGGAGTCCTGAAAGTTGCAGTTTATTTTCTCTTCTATGCATATATTCACTATTAAACAGAAAGTTGAGGAAAATCTGGAAATGGAACCTTGCACATCATGTTCTGCTATTATAAAATATTATTAATGAGTGTTTTGGAGCTTCTCTTTTGAACTTCTTTAAAAAAAACTACTTGTCTTCAAATTGTCTCACTTTTGCCATATGATTTTCTGGTAGAAAATGCATGTTCTTGCAAAGATTTCTGTTCATCTTTATCTACTGTTCATGCTTGTTTGAGTGGCTGCACGCAGTAGTTTATCTAGTTCAGGCTGTCAATCAGACATCTTGAAATGAACATCACTGTGAGTACCATGTAGAGTAAAAATTCCCAAGTGCTGAACAAATTAGTCCTGAACTACTGCACTGGCACTAGCAAATGAATCCAGTAGCAACACCACAGTATCATCACTTTCCTGCCTTTGGGGTGCCAATTAATGTCTCTGTGTGGGCCGTACTCTGTATCAGCTCAGCCAGAATCAGCTCAGATCTTTAACACTTGGCTATACATTTCCTTTAGCAACACATGCATGGCATCAAAATACATCACTATGACATGAAGGGAATCCCTTTGTCCCCTTCAGTTATAACCACAGAAGCTTGTATTTTGTTTCTTCTCTGATATTTGAAACATAGTTTGTATCTCATCAGACATCACAGTCTTACCTATTACATGCAGCAGGGTGGGGTGCAGGGATCCACGAGGATGAGGCACTGCAGTCAACTGTGGCAGGGCAGCCAATTTACTGTGCCACAGTAAATAAAGTTTTCATTTTATTCTCTAGCTCTGGGGTGCTGCTGGTGGTGCAATGACCTTCATATCTAGCAGCAGGGCCTCATCTTATAAGGCCATTAATGACCATCACAAAGTGTGTATTCTGTGTCATAATAAACAGCTCCAGCAGTCATTCAAAGTACATTTATATGAACTTTAATTTCCAGGCCATATTTTACTCTCCTGCTCTAGTGAATATCACATTATTTTTGTCATCCATTAGATTAATTCCTGGATTCTTCCTCCTCCCTTTTACTTGCCTTCCTCATTCTTCTGATTCTTCTCAATATGCAGTAGCCACATTTTCTAAAACTGCCTTAAATAATGTACCTCAAATTTCTGCTTGTTAAAAGAGATCTGGAGACTAAATGCAGGTTATAAAACAAGAAGAAAATCAGCAGCAATTAGGGTCTGTTCTTTTGCACATGTATGTCCTTGTGCACCTGCTGTCAGTGAAACATGCTATGCTACAGCAACCACTGTGTGCCATAGCATGTGCAGCACAAATTAGCATCTATCTATGCAGCCCTTTGCCATTGCCCCATTCAACAAGAGCCTTTTTAATGCACCTGAGACTAGCTTTATTTCTGGTTCCAGCACACAGTGCAGAGGCAGAAATAATGCCCTGAATTTCCTGGCTGCTCTACACGAAGGAGAAACAATTTCTTTCCTGCTGCTCAGTGACTAAGGGGAAAACAGCCAGAGATATTACCCTTTTGCCACTTCCAGAGGGAGAAACTTTTGTGACAGATTGGCAGCGGGGGGGCAGATAACAAAAAGTCCTTGCTGCCACTGAAGGGTACAGCCTGGTTGTACTGCCTGGATATCAGTTACGTGGATGCTACATTGTGCTTTTAAGCTCTTCCTTCCGTTTGTCTCCCCCACTGGTCTCCAAATAAAGAAATCATGTTCATGTCATGTTGGCCATGACATTATCTTGAATTATTAGAAATGTGTCCTGATGTGCCTGTTTCTCTTATAATTAGTCTAGATGGGTCTGAATCAATGTCCTGTTGGGGTAGCAGTGGGAGGAGATTGAACCATAGTGAGAGGTAGTGAAGCTGCTACGAAAAGTCTGAGATGTGTAAGCTGCTTTTCAGCAAAAGAAAAAACCCATTTTCCCCCCTAGTACTACATAGCTGTGTAATTCTCCAATACAATGTTAGTCTCTCAACATAACACTTGTGAATTACCACAGAGAACAGCTCACAGATTTGCATGACTGATGGTCACTTAAGCCTATTAAAATTTTGTTCAAAGATGAATGCTTGCTAGGAAACAGCAGAGATGCCAGGTACTCTACGCTCAGTGTCTGCACACTCTCAGTGCATACACCATGTAACCTTTCACTTTTAGATGATGCCATGGCTTGTATTTAACCAAACTCCTCAGTCATGTATATGTCAGTGCTCAAACAACATACTCTGGCAGTAGTATCTTTGCTCTTAACACTGAGGGAGTGATTGACTGCTCTAATAAGAATTAGAGTGCACTTGTGATGTATAATTTAAACACAGGAAGATAGGATATGTGCTTTAAAGATCTTCTTAATAAACAGAAAAAAGTGGCACTCAAAGGATAAGTGCAGAGCAACATGGTTAAATAGCAAACTAGTCATGGTATATCTTGATGATTTGAGATTAAATTACTGACAGATCTTGTTGACTCCCTCCACTCAAAGCTGTTTATAAGTCAGATATCAAGACAGGAGGGGGTCTAAAAAGGTACATGAAGAAAGGCCAGGCTAGGTGTAGACACAATAAAAGGATTAAGGCGACTGCATCTCTCATCTACTTATTAGCACCACGTGGAACAAAACATGGTTGCAACTGCAGGTATGTAGCTTTGAGATCCCCCTTTGCAGTCACTTGTTTCAGCACTGAGTGATTTAACAGCATTACATGTGTTCAGGGAACTCCTCTTCTGTATAAGAACAAAGTTGAGAGAGGACCCAGCTATTTTTATACACCAGGCCCTCAAATGAGTTAACAATTCTAGCTTATCTTTGAACTGATGAGGAAAGTTCCAAAGAAATACCATTCCAACAACACCTCACTGGTAAGGCTTCCTTCTGCACTGAGGCATAAACACCACTTCTGAAAAATTAGGACACATATATTGGACCGATTGCAAGGATCAAGTGAATCAGTGCTAGTGTCTGTCCATATTGACTTCCCACTCGAAGATGCACATTATGGCTTTGCCATGGGGGCTAGGAAAGCATCTAGTATACCTCAGGTAGCTAAAATCCACATTTAGCCATCAAGGTAAGACCAATTTCTCTGATTGCTCTGAACAAAACCATGGCAAACTGCAAAATCAGACTGAAATCAGATGAATTTAGGAGACTGAATTATTGATTGAATCTATCTATATGTTTTGACATATCCACCAGGAAAAGTCTGAACGTGGTTGTTAAAAAACAGCTGCTCTACACACCAATCACATCTGAGTGCTATGGACAGTGGATCTAATGTGCAACATCTCACCATTTTAACTTTTTGCTCCATTTCAGACCTAAAAGAAGAGTTATTTTAGTACTCAGAACAAATGTGCTTTTGCAAGATATAGTACTGAAAGCCAGAACAGGGCTTTAACAGACATCACCACTAATTTTGTGAACTTTTTCACATCTTTAGCAACATGTTGCTACAAGAGTACAAGAATGATGTACCAGACTAATTATATTAAATTCACTTCCAGATTTATTCACCATGACTGTAATGTATGTGTTAGTGTTTAACTAGCTGGACTAAAATACTAGTGAATTATACAGAGATATTTGAAAAAGCTTCTAGTGTTATGCTAGGTACCTATTTCAGATAAAAGCACACTGTCTTTCAGAGATGTGAGCTATCTGGGTTACCTATTCATCATTTGGATTCACTTGTGGCAGCTGCATGATTATGTTGTTCACTCTGTGATTCTGACTCCAACTAAACCTGTTTGTCAGAAGATGTGAAGCAGTAGTCAACATGTGAAATGCTGAGAAAACTGTATTTATGATAGGACCAATACTTTGAAGGAAATTTTTTTAGAAAGACCCTGAGTCCCCAGCACTATTAATGCTGAAGTATATCTAGTATCTACAAACTGCAATTAGAACTAGCTTTCCTTTCACCCCTGATCTATCACTTCTGATGAATTAAGTTTTGCTAGTTCTAAAAGAGGTATAAATTTAAACTGTCACAGGCAAGGTTCAATACAGAAAGCATATGGAAACTAAAATTAGCCATAGCAATCTCAGTCTCTCTGGGCTGGAAATCAGAAAATTAAAGCATAACATCACCAAGACAGCCTTCTGAGTTTAGCACTTGGCCTCTTCCAAGTGAAGGTCAAAAGCGCTGATATGGTATATAACATTTACTACACATTTCAGTATGCTAAAGATGTGTTCCTATCCAGCTTGAACTGCTCAAGGCCAGGTCAGATCTTCTACCATCATAGTTAAAAGGACTATTCTGGCTCTTAGCAAAGTCAAGCAGGATCTCTTCACTGTGAATTTGAGCAGGTTCTTGGTAACTCCCTTTTCCAAATGCATGTCCTGGAAGGAAAGCTTAAAACAAAACTTTTATTACTGCTCTCTGAAGCACTGGCATTCTACTAAAAGTAGGAAGTCTTCAGAGAGGGTATACTAAAGACCTATTAAAAATCTGGAGATTCCATCACTACAAGTCTTTAAGAAAAGACTGTGAAAAATGTCAAAAAAGGAACATGATTCTGTAAAGGGATGAAACAGTTGGCTTCTAGTTACATTTTTGTATGATTTAATGACTTAGGACATACAATCCCAAGCTCCCTACAGTAAACTAATGTAGTTTCCACAAGACACCAAGTCCTGCTTTTGTTTCCAAATATGCAAAAAAAAAAAAAAAAAAAAAGGCAAAAAAGCTATCCTGTACCTTCAAGGGGGTACAGGATGCCAATCCCCAGTTTGAAGAAATAAACCAATTTGTAAATACATCCCCTACAAGTAAAGTACTCATTTTATTTATGAGAAATTCATTAAAACCAATGCTAAGACTGTGGGTGTTACAGCATTTACAGAACACATCTTCAAATGGCACAAACACACACAACATCCTGGAAACCTACTATCAACATGCAGAATATGCAGAGAACTTTATACTTATTCTTCGATAAACAAAACATTATTGAACCATATACTCTGTGTTTGCCTGTTATCTCATTGTACAGCTTTATTCAATTTACTGTTGTAAACTAAAATAATTTTTACTGCCCTCAAGTCCAAACATCTCACCCTATTACAAGTTAGTTCAGAACTGCTACCTAATGTGTAACGTTAAACTGCATTTTCATTAAAAAAACAGAGTGGTGACCCCAATTACAATCCTAAAGCTAAAATCCTTTGTGAAAATATCTCATCAGAAACAAACACATTTTCTTAAATTGATGTTTTAAAATAATGGAAGAAGAGAGGAGTTAAAAGGTACCAAAGTAATTACCACTCAGTCTAATAGATTCATTATAAAGGATGGAAACAACTCATGTCTATTTGGAAAAGCTGTTTCTATAAACTTGTTTGCATGATCATTAAATATGTGATAAAATGGAGTACTTGGCCTTGATACTCAAAAAAAAAAGTGTTAAACACTTTCCCATAATTTTATAAAATAAAATTGTAGAGAAAGAAACATGCAAACATACCCAATACCTTACACATGCCATTAATACAGATATCTCGGCTGTGCCTTCCTTCAAAGCAAGGAGTACCATCAGTAACTGCATCAAGCATCTTCTCTGAAAAATGGCCATCTATTGGGCGACAGTGGAGCTCACAGGGGTTTGCTGAAAGGAAAACAAAGACACTTTCTCCGAAAATACTTCAGCAGGACATTGAAGTATAATGCACAGGGAATGACAGTATGTTTTTACTGCACCATCCACTTACTTTTCCTGGCATTTCACAGAAATGGCCTAATTAGAAGCAGTTAGCAGAGCCAGGGTTGTACTGCTAACAGAGTGACATAGGCCTGATAAATGTCACTTGTGGACTTCTAGGAAGCAGCTGGAGGCTGGTGCCCTCTCACCTCCACGTTCTCCATTGCTGGCACATTAACAGCCAGCTTGCTGAGTCAAGCAGTAATGAGGCTGTCAGCTGTGATGAAGAAAGGGATGGGAAACCAGCAAAACCAACTGTCATTAGTGAGGGGAAAGGAGCAACCTGGGGGTGAGATTGCCAAGGACACTGACAAGCAACAATTTTCCATTAGCTGATGACTAAGATTTCAGAGATAATTTATAACTACTTATCACTGCTGCCAGCCTCTCTTAGAGAGCGGTCAAATGTTTGCTTCTGATCTTCTGCATGTCAGTAAAGTGTCACATCACTGCTTATTTTCAGCTATCTGTGGGCACTTAATAAATCATTTCAAATACTGGACCTTCTTCCTGCTTGGCAACTTATGAAATGGGGATAACATCGGTGGGTCAGACAGACCCAGGCTGCTCTTGGATAGATGTGCACAGAAGCAACAGTGAAGAGATAAGCTGTGGCCAGAGCAATCAGTGGGTCTCTGAAACAAGATTTTCTGCAATGGACCAGCCTTAGTCTATTCCATCCATGGGGTAAGAAGAGCCAAACACACAGTGCCCTGCCTCACAGACACTGGCCCTTGGGAATGGCAATTTTGAAACTAGGCTTTGGAGAGTCAAAGGACACAAATTTGGTAAGTTGTGTACACAGAAGATGAATTAGAACTGAAACCAGGGTCAAAGCAAAGACAGATATAATCCCTTCCCTTATATTAATTCCTGGAAACCCTCCAGCAAAGCCAGAGCTATCTGACCAAAAAAAAAAATTATCCACTGTCGTATCAATGAGGGACAGTAACAGAGGAGCTGTCTTCTGGTTTTGGTCTATCCCAAGATCCCGGTCTAGCCAGGTGGTAAAGCAATTTGTTCATGCTCAGCAAGCTGAAATGCTTTGCTGAGGAAAGCAGTGGGCCTTAAAACCGCCAGTCAGTAAGGACTTCAAGGCACCATTATTAAGCCATTTTAATACAATATCCCAGTGTGCTGCAGATGCCTCTGCTGAGTGACAGTTTCATCCTGTGCCTGACAGAGCTGACAAAAGCTTCTCCCTTGGTCTCAGAGGAATGCAGGGTAACTATACGTCTTCTACACCCTGGCTAATACATTTCTTTCTCCCTCTTCCTCCCCTTCCTCCTTTGTTGACCTGGCTTGTGTCATACAAAGAACTGTGTTTAAAATTAGAGGAATTTCTATCAACAAGTGAAATTCAAACATTTGGTAATGCAAAGAAACTAAATAACTTCCTACAAAAGGGTTCAGTAATTTGAAAGGGGAAATTTGCTCTCATTGCTCTGGCTTGTACAGCATCAACATATACACACCAGGCAGGGATCAAAAGTGACAGCAGCTCCTGCCCGCAAAGTACTTGCAGCTCAAGGACTGAATCCTACACAACATGAGCTTTAAAACTATGAATCTCATTCATGTAAACAGGATCTCTGCAGAACTGGGATACAAAAAATAAAAAAAAAGGTATACTAAAGGAAATCCAAAATCTTAATGAGGAGTTTCGTGTTTTCCCTCTTCTCGGTAGAGCTAAAATGGCATCTTAGACTGACAACAATGTTGTGCTCGTGGCTTCTCAAAGATGTCCTTGTAAAGGGCAACAGAGTGATTAGAGGCAGAGGACACATATGGACTAAGGTTATAAAACTGGTGGAATATATAGAATCATATCATAGAATCACAGAATGGTTTGGGTTGAAAGGAACCTTAAAGATCATCTAGTTCCAACCCCCCTGCATGGGCAGGGACACCTTCCACTAGACCAGGTTGCTCAAAGCCCCGTCCAACCTGGCCTTGAACACTGCCAGGGAGGGGGCAGCCACAGCTTCTCTGGGCAACCTGTGCCAGTGTCTCACCACCTTCACAGTGAAGAATTTTTTCCTTACATCTAATTAAATCTACCCTCTTTCGGTTTAAAACCATTGTCCCTCATCCTATCCCTATACTCCCCGATAAAGAGTCCCTCTCCATCGTTCCTGTAGCCCCCTTTAAGTACTGGAAGGCCACTATAAGGTCTCCCCAGAGCCTTCTCTTCTCCAGGCTGAACAACCCCAACTCTCTCAGCCTGTCCTCACAGGGGTGGTGCTCCAGCCCCCTGATCATCTTTGTGGCCTCTGCTGGACTCACTTGAGCAGGGGGGTCTTATGTTGGGGGTCCCAGAGCTGGACACAGAACTCCAGGTGGGATCTCACAAGAGCAGAGCAGAGGGGGAGAATCCCCTCCCTCGATTTGCCCACCACGCTTCTCCTGATGCAGCCCAGGATACAGTTGACTTTCTGGCCTGTGAGCACACATGGCTGGCTCACAGTCAGTTTTCCATCGACCAATACTCCCAAGTCCTTCTCTGCAGGGCTGCTCTCAATCCACTCATCACCCAGCCTGTATTTGTGCTTGGGATTGCCCTGACCCATGTGCAAGACCTTGCACTTGGCCTTGCTGAACTTCATGAGGTTCACATGGGTCCACCTCTCCAGCCTGTCCAGGTCCCTCTGGATGGCACATCCCTTCCCTCCAGTGTGTCGACCGCACCCCACAGCTTGGTGTTGTTGGCAAACTTGCTGAGGGTGCACTCGATCCCACTGTCCATGTTGCCAACAAAGATGTAAAACAGGGCCAGTCCCAACAGTGACTCCTGAAGAACACCACTCATCACTGCTCTCCACGCGGACATCGAGCTGTTAACTGAAACTCTTTGAGTGCGACCATCCAGCCCATTCCTTATCCACTGAGTGGTCCATCTGTCAAATCCATGTCTCTCCAATTTAAAGACAAGGATGTCATGTGGGACACTGTCAAATGCTTTGCACAATTCCAGTAAATGACATCAGTTGCTCTTCCCTTATCCATCAGCATTGCAACCCTGTTGCAGAAGGCCACCGAATTTGACAGGCACAATCTGCCCTTAGTGAACGTGATGTGAGTCATTTGCAAGAACATCAACAGAAATGGAGTTACAAAAGAGTGTGAGGCAAGAACATGAAGTCTGTAATCCTTATCAACTCTCAGGCCCTCTGTGAAAACTGCCAGCCATAACATCCATCGGTTGTTCTGATAAGAGCTGTCATGATAAGCAACACAAGTAATTTTACTTCTATCTGCAGAAATTTTTTTCTGCCCATGGGGCTAATTTGATTCCTCTAAATTTCGTTTCCTTGCTTACCTTCTCAATTTTTTAAACACAAAGCATAATACCCTTATAGAAAGGAGAATCCCAGAATTCCAGCTAGTCTGTTACTTGCTCAGAATTGATCCTGAAGGACACAGATTTTGCATAAAGTCATTTCAGCTTTTACACTGTTCGTAACGAAATACATAGAGCAGCAGTTTGATATCCATACCTCCTCCCTAGCTGTGTGTTGACACAACAAGCAAGACAATATCCAATTTCATTTCAGAAATCACTGAGCAAGAAAAAGCAGGCAGTGCTGACTGTTGACATATTCCTGTCATAACTGATGCTCTAAGTATATAACTCAGAAAAAGTTTGTAGTGAAAGATAACTCCCTTATTAAGCCTAAGTAAAAAGTAAAAATAAGTAACAAGCAAACTTTCAGACTTGCAGAAGTCCATGATTCAAAGAAGGGCTTTCTATGCGTTAAAGCTTTCCTGGTTTTTCTAATTGTAGTAACTGATCTAAAATTAGATCCTACCTGTACCCACAAATTTTGTATTGCTTTTCTTCCTATCGGTTTATACTGAGCCCCACTGGAACTGAGAGGACATTGCTCCCTCCCCCCAACTCAGTCCTATCCAGTATTTATACTCCTGCCATCATTCTTCAAGTTATTTTGATATTTCATCTGCACAGAAGGCTGGTTAGGGAACCACTGAGGAAATATTCCTAGCACTGTATTAGCCATTCATTTTCTAAAATTATTTACTTATCTGTCATTACTATTTTTTTACAGCTGAACTCAGAGACCTGGCAAAAGATCAGGGCTCCATTATTCTAGGACTGTAAATAAACCATACCAGAATCAGCCACTGTCCTCAAAAAGTCTAACATTTTAAACACAAAATAGATACAGATGTAGAAAGTACTTTTATCTCCTATTTTCAGATAGAGAACTGACACACAAGGAAAATAAATACATTTCCCAAAATGATGGATGAACTTGAAAGCAAAGACAGGCATGGAATTCAGATTCTCTAAATCTGATTTCAGTCCTGAAAATCTAAACAGATCAATATGAACATTAGGGTTGCTCAGAAGGAATTCACTAAAGCAGCTGGGTTAGGTTCAGTTACTTCAGCATTAGTTCATGATGAGACTTTAACAAAAACGATGTCATCTTAGTAACTTTTAGGCCAAAATATACAGAAATTCTTGCAATCCAGCATATGCATGGAATACTAGACCCAGTCTGTGAACACTTAGTAATGAGCATGCTCTCACACAATCTTTGTTCATAAAAAGCACACTGAGTTCCTTTGAACAGAGCTGACTTCTGCCTTGGTAAAGCCTACACGGTTTTACCCATCCTTCCATACCAAAGTAGGATCAAAGCCCTGTAGGATCAAAGTAGGATCAATGCTCCTGCTTAGACTGTATTTACATCAACAATGATAATACTCATTCCTCAAACTCTCTAGGTAACCTGCTGTAATGTTTAACTACCCATATGGCCAAGAAGATTCCATAATGTGTAACCTAAAAGTTCCCTTGTGCTGTTTTGGCTGCTTGTTCAACCTTTCATGGACATGAAGAACTGCTGGATCCAGCTGTCTCTGGGGATTCCTGTACTGCTTGAGTCGAGAGGATGGGAAGTTGCAGTATGAAGTACAGTGACAGAAAACTTGATGCCAAATCCAAGTTTGAAAGCAGAAGAGCTACATTCAAACTGAGCTGATAAGACCACAGGGTCCTGCTCTTCAAAGTCAGTTAACAAGGGCACACATCTGTGTGGATCTTGACAGCTTCTTCCAGACCTGAGCCATGCAGTCTTGCTAGCCTCTATCTCTAATAGCTCAGGGATATGTATGCTATATACTAAGGAGAAATTATCTTCCAAGTACTAGGCATTTAACCCACTCCATCTTCTTTTTCTAGAGCAAAACTTTTTTCACAACCCTTCCCATAAACTATGTTTTCCAAATCATTTGACTTCCACGTTGCTCTCCTGTAAACCTCCTCCAGTTTGGCTGCATCCCTCTGGCAGTGCATTACTCCTAGCTGGACATAAGATTTTAGTTGAGGTGTCACCAACACTCAGCAGCCTAGAAAAATTACATCCTGTTTTTTATCCATAATGCCCATATTCTGCACCAAAATTACACTGATGTGGCTTGTCAACAGGGACAAGATCAATCCTCGAATACATAGAAGAAATCCAGATGTAATGGAAACCCAAGCCACAGAGCTCCCATAAGCTCCCAGTGACTTATTTGGAATCAGAATGGGACTGAGGAAGCAAGCCAGCAAAGTTGAGTAAAAATCCTAAAATTCAGGCATATAATTTTTTTCCCCTGTGTATATTATAACAGAGTTCAGATTCACCAAGTGTAAACAGAACAACATGAAGATAACTAGAAAGGAACATATTCCCTTCACAATTTAAATTTCTTGCCCTTGCAGCTTACTCCCACGAGTTCACATGCAGGAAGGATCCAGCTTAACCTGACTGAGAAGGATGTGATTAATGTGTCTGCCAGCAGAAGATAAGGCTTCATTTTTTTCCTACTTTACAAGGCAGGAAAGAGGTGGGCCTCTTCAAACACTCAACTCTGCAAGAACTCAAAACTGGATGAGGAAATCCAAATCAAAGAAAATTAGAAAAGACAATGACCAAACATGGACAAAACAGGGGAAAAAAGCTGAGGTGGAGCTACTTTAGCACTTTAACCAAACTCGGAACTCCAAAGGAAAGTTTAATTTTAAAGCAGTGGCAGCAGAAACATTATCTCATGCTGTTAGCTCAGTCCCTGTGACTGTATCAGTACAAATCTTACTTGATAGACAGACATATTTTGGAAGAAATATGGAATTTAAAACACTTTAGCAACATAACCCCTATCTGCCAGTACATGAGATGATCCTAGCACTGATTGAGAAAAGACAGGTATTTATATGCTTCAGTGTAGAACTCATACTTACTACATGGAAGTTAAGCCCTGAGAAGCTATCAGATTCAGATAAATGTAATTTGTCAAAAGGTACAAAATCAGTAAATAAATGTGGGGTCAGCCTGATGGCAAGACAAGTAGATTAGCACCGAAGTCTGACTAAAGTGTTGAAGTAGGGGCCTAGGTCATGAGAACAATTCAGAAAATATCCTGGTCAGAGCTGCTGGATGCTTTAGCCACCCTTGAACCTGAAGTCCCCATCATGTTGAGACTCCCAGGATACCCAGGTGCTCCAGTGTGAGCGCATGGGTTTCTGTGCTCCAGGGCAAATCCACTATAGGACTATGCAAGTTCCCCAACAGGCCCAAACTCATTTAAAACAGAAGGGAAAAATCTCAGTTGAAATATTAAACATAGTTAGTCCAGGTAACAGCGAGATGTAATTCACTGCTTTTCTGCTATGTTACTTGTTAAAGCTGCTTGTTGCATCTCACCTTTTATTAAATCATAAGCTATTCAAAAAAGAGTCTTTGTCCTCCTGTGAAGGTACAATTTACACAACAGAAAAGGACACAATGACAGTGTTTAATTATGTGACATTCATTAGAACTTATGTAAGCTATGAAATTAAAGCCAGGAGAGGGAATTGTTACCATCTAGATCACTTACTGTTTTTCCAGCAGGATGAAGGAACTAAAGAAGTCTAAAATGTCACAAAATGGCTAGCTCAGGGTTTCATCTCCTCAACTAGACACTTCCACACAAAAACTGTTACATGCACTGAGGGTTGGGGAAAGCTTCATGATACCTTCTTTTCCCTGAATATCCCATGGACAGCACACGAGGATTTAAAATGTCTGATAATAAAACACAAATCAAAGCCTTCTTGGCAGCAAGCTAAAGTAGTAACAGAGTGCTGTGAAAAGTCTTTGAAACTGGATTACACCAGTTAAGGGGAAAAGTAAGGGAAGCTGGTGTAAACTGACAAAGGTTGGTATATATGTGGTGGACATGGTGATTAACTCTCCAGAGATCTGAAACACCAGCTCTTTTTTGTGTGAGATTTAGAAGAGGCTTTTGTTTTGCTTTTGTTTAAAGTCTTTGTTTGTTTAGGACAAACACAAGAAAGGTTCAAACTGCTCCATCTCACAGAAAGCGCACTGTTTTGTGAATCTATTTGAAGCTATCTTGCCCGGGATACCTTTAGCAACCAATGGAAGATGAAAGAAAACATAAAACTGAGATGTGAGGAAACCCCTTAGATCTAAGCACCAGGAGAGCAGTGACAAGTGGCATTCCTCAGGGGTCAGTATTGGGACTGGCCCTGTTTTACATCTTGGTCAGCAACATGGACAGTGGGATTGAGTACACCCTCAGCAAGTTTGCCAACAACACCAAGCTGTGGGGTGCAGTCAACACAGTGGAGGGAAGGGATGTGCCATCAGAGGGACCTGGACAGGCTGGAGAAGTGGGCCTGTGTGAACCTCATGAAGTTCAGCAAGGCCAAGTGCAAGGTCTTGCACATGGGTCAGGGCAATCCCCAGAATCAATACAGGCTGAGGGATGAAGAGACTGAGAGCAGCCCTGCAGAGAAGGACTTGGGAGTATTGGTCGATGGAAAACTGACTGAGCCAGCCACGTGTGCTCACAGGCCAGAAAGTCAACTGTATCCTGGGCTGCATCAGGAGAAGTGTGGCCAGCAGTTCGAGGGAGGGGATTCTCCTCCTCTGCTCTGCTCTCCTGAGACCCCACCTGCAGTGCTGTGTCCAGCTCTGGGGCCACCAGCATAAGAAAGACATGGACCTGCTTGAGCAGGTCCGGCAGAGGCCACAAAGATGATCAGGGGGCTGGAGCACCACCCCTGTGAGGACAGGCTGAGAGAGTTGGGGTTGTTCAGCCTGGAGAAGAGAAGGCTCTGGGGAGACATTGTTGTAGCCTATGAGGGAGGGACTCGTTCATAAGGGAGTATAGCGATAGGATGAGGGACAATGGTTTTAAACTGAAAGAGGGTAGATTTAATTAGATGTAAGGAAAAAATTCTTCACTGTGAGGGTGGTGAGACACTGGCACAGGTTGCCCAGAGAAGCTGTGGCTGCCCAGTCCCTGGCAGTGTTCAAGGCCAGGTTGGACGGGGCTTTGAGCAACCTGGTCTAGTGGAAGGTGTCCCTGCCCATGGCAGGGGGGTTGGAACTAGATGATCTTTGAGATCCCTTCCAACCTAAACCATTCTACAGTTCTATGATTCTATGGTTCTACTTCAGTGCTGAAGGTAACACTGGCCGGATAAAACTGGAAGTAGTGTGCCCATGATAGCCACCCACCCTCAATCAAACAATGATGGAGGATCAGCACAGGATTTGGCCAACTCCCTGTCTAGATGAGTATTCTCAGGAGAGCCTGCCTAGCTGAGGAAGCCAGAATTTTTGTAAGTTAGGGTAAGAAAACACTTCAAATGCTGTTAATGGTATGTAAGATTGAAGCTGTAAACATTAAGGACCTCACAGGTCATGAGGGAGATATCTAAGTCTAGGCTGTCAAGAAAACAGGTGAAAACAGTCAAAAAGCTTTTTAAGCCATAGAAAAAAATATTCGCTTGGTATTTGAAGGCTTTTGCAAAAGGTCACTGAAACCCAGGATGTTCCAGATGAAATATATCAGGCTCAACAACCCAGCATTTTAAGAATAAGTGGTTTGTCTGTAAAGCTCCAATTATCTCTATTTGAAGCATGTCATGTACCCACCGTAGGCCTGCCTTCCAGTCTGCAGGAAGCATTTGATTCATGATTCTTAATGACCTTTAAAAGCAGACCTTCTGCAACAAATGCACATGCAGAACTACCAGTTCTGTACCACTGCCCTAGAGAGGACATGAACAGAACTGAGGCTGTACTCTGCAGTGGTACATGTGAGTAACAGAGAGGATTGGAATCCCAATTTCAGTGACAGATGACTGCAGAAAACAGCTTATGAGTTTGGCTTTGGACTAAGGCTTAGGCTGTTACCATTTACCATGGTTTGTTTTACTGGGAGTCCTGAAGAAGTCTTTTTCTATCAACCATATTTTCTTTCATGAGAAATTTTCCTGGAAGTCTGTCCAATCCAGATTCATCTTCAATGGTGTATTTATTAGATGAGATTGAAACAGTAGTTGAAATTTGGGAAACCTACTCAGAACTGCTAACAACTGTGAAAATGCAATTAATATGCTGAAAAATACTACTGGCAAACAAAATTGAAAGTTGATTCTTAAGCTTCACTTTCCTAACTATTTTTTCATTATAAAACTTAGCTAGCTTCTACTGGATAATCTACTCCTTACATGCATACACCAAGAATCAAAGTGCATGGTAATATCTATTGCCCCTGTATTTAGTAACTAGCTGTTACAAAGCAAGTTATAAGGCAGAGGCATTGATTCTGTCTACAATACAGGGCAGTATGATACTAAACCTGTTGAGGTATTACTTGTGTGGTGGCAGGTATACTTACCATGGAGATCTGAGTTTGGAAGTAGTAAAGCCACAGTTGTGCAGCAGAATAGCTCTGCTTATTGCGTACAGTGATGCCTGCAGACTCAAACATGCAGCTCTACACTACACTACTGTACTTCTTGGTCTGCGGTTGACACTGGAAAAGATGGTTTAGGTCTATTCCAAACAATCAGTGTAGATGTGACTTCAATAGCTTTTCTTAGTGCAGTATCTTTCCAGGAACTGGGCTACATACACTCACAGTCATTATCACTAAAGTTTTGCAAAAACATTTACGTATAGTGGAGAACCATTGCCTTTGTGTATACATAAAAGGCACACCTGCATACAGAGGCACACCAGAGTCTTTTCTCTAATTAAAAGACTCATAATTCAGTGACTTCTTGCCCTCATAGAGATTTCTCATAGGTCTGCAAATTTTACTTTTTATACAAGATACTCAAAAATTTGTAGCTTCGTACCTGTGTTATAAACGGGAACCCAGTGGTAGAATTCATTCTGGTAGGGAACTGTATCAAATTCACTGCACTGCATCTGACGAAAGGTCGGCAAGCCTTTGCGGCAAGGGCTAATATTACACATGCGATAACGTTTCCTTTCTCCAGTGCAGTAGTCTCCTCCAAACTGTGGTCTAGAAAAGGAACATTGAAACTGGGACTTGAGATTCTTTGTAAAAAATAGTTTCAAAAGAGCAATATCTTTCAGGTTCCAATGTGATAACAAGATGAATCTGAATCCTTGACAGGGTAGAAATACCGTTTACATGTTCAAGTACCCAAATATGTCAGTATGGAGCACAGAGATCTAGACAAACCCTGTATCTCAAAGAAGTGCTGGGTACATTGTTCAGCTGAACTCACAACAAATTACCTTACTAAATGAACTCCCCCAAAATACCATATTTTCCAGAATGTTTGACACTTCTTTCAGAAAAGTCAAGTGATTTCTGCTGTTAGGCACCCTCTTAGTGA
The DNA here is from genome assembly GCF_047716275.1 of Strix uralensis. NCBI lineage: Eukaryota > Metazoa > Chordata > Aves > Strigiformes > Strigidae > Strix > Strix uralensis. The sequence continues at coordinate 89,048,823 of NC_134012.1, read as the reverse complement.
TTTCTGAAAAATGAGACGTAGGGTCTTTATAAACTCAGATATGTATTAGAAAATGCTGCCTTTCATTTTCTGTACCTATGAACTCATGTGTCTGAAGCTTAAACAAAACTGATGGCTAGAACAAAACATGAAAGGTCAGTCCTTGATTTCCCTCAGGAACAGACTGCTAGTTATTGTTCTTATCTGGTATTTGAGGATATTTATTTATTCATGCCAGTAGTATTAAAGCAACATTTCTATTACTTGAACAGGATTGTTTCATTTTGTGTAGAAACAAGCTCCATGGAGGGTAAGGATTAAAGAACAAGACAATGATTCTAAAAGGTGAGCCAACTGAATTTCACAAACATATGCTTGACTGGGAAGAAAAGGTGTTCAGTGTCTGTCTTGCTGTGGCACCTCGTGATAACAGCCTCATACAAAAGAGTTTCCAATGTCATAAGTACCTCAAAGATCTTGAATAAAAGGTAAAAAAAGATTGTGCACTCAGCTTACTCTGGGTTATCACATGGTCTCTCTGCGCTCTGAACTCCTGCCCCACATGTCCTTGTGCAATGGGACCAGGACGACCAAATGCCCCATCCGCCATGGATTGCTTCAGGAGTCTTGCCTACCATAATGCACTCACCAGAGAAGCACCACTGAAGAGAGAAAGGACAAACAGCTTAAGATCATTATAGCAGGAAAATGTTACTGTGAATCATTTGTTATTTCAGTCTCAGAAGATTGAAAATTTAGGTAGACGTGTAAATGGAGATGTCACAGGATGCCCCTCTTTCACGTTGAACAATGGCAGAGCTACTCATGGCTCCTCTGCTGCCCTTCTGCAGGTAGTGCAGCTTGCAGGCAGCACGGCTCACAGTCACCTTGTTTTCTCCACATCGAGTTCCATCCGCAGCTGCATCCAGTTTGGAACGGCAGGAGCCTTTCACCGAGCACCAGAGTGTTTGGCAAAGGTTCTGGAAAAGAAAGAAAACTGCAGCAGTCTGAAGCAGAGCTGAACTCCTATGGTCAAGATTTTCAAAAGTGTCCCACAGTTTTGTACATCTATTTACAAAGCCTTATAAGGGCTGTAATTTCAGAGACAGGTGTTCAGGGTTTTCCACAAGTTAGGACACACCAAGGGTCCAAATTAGGTACTCCTCATTACTGTACAAGGTGGGGCTATTTGACAAATACAAAATGGTGAATCTATCAAGTGAATTATCTGAGTGAGTTCCAATATTCTCGTCATGGGCTCTCAGCTACACACAGAAGAAATGGCTTTATGAAGTTTGGGCACTACTGTTTATAGCGAAGGTGAACAGAGTTTGTATTATTTTCATTTGATGAGTACTAATGAATACAATGTTCAATTTTGCATTGCTCTCTGCCTGAAAACATACAGTGAAATCAAAGAAGGTCAGAGAAGCCAGCCAGGTAAGTAAAAACACCATCATGTCTCCAAGCACAACAGCTAGGTTAATATTCATGGAGGTGCCAAAACTGGATGAGGAAAAAGAGATCAAAAAACAGGCCTCTTAAAACATGAGCCAGGCAGACAGCAAGGGAATGATCTAAAAGCAGCCCAGGCTAGCTGGGAGAGAAAAAAGCCTAGTGCACTGGGCATAGTAAGGGAACTGCTTAGTGAATGCTTGCATAAGTTACTCAGAAACTGGTACCAGTTTAATGCAGGACATTGCCAGTAAAGCACACCTTTTAACAGCTGCTGCTCCATGTGTAGTGGTCAACTCCACAGAAAGGACACAAACTCTTGAGAATCAACAAAGCTGGCAGTGCAAGAAACTTTACAGCTACCTTATAACAAGTCTTCTTCACTCCATCAGAACTATTCTCTAAAGAGTGAGGACAAACATCAAGGGCTATTCCCAACCCTCAGTTCACATGCACACCAGCTTCTCCTTTGGTTGAAACACAAAAGCCCTGCATGCTTGGGAATTCCTGTATGAGCAGGGCTTTGTGTGGAAGACCACTTCCAAGCTGGGGGTGTCAGAAAGACTGCACTCCCAACTGGAACAGCAGAAGCAAAAACCCAGGGGCTCTGGACCAGGTCTTGGCTGAAGGTGTTTGAACTGCAGCATTCGGCACTGGGAGAGGGAGCAGAGCTGGCAGCACTCACCTGTGAAACAGGGACAGCTGTGAATGTCATCAGAGAAAGGACCTGGTAAGAAGGATCCCACCAGGATTCTCAGAGCAAGCAACATGCCAGGTTTGGGAGTCAACACAGAAACAGGGTACTTACAAAACTCCAGCCCCAAAGAGCTAGCAGCAACATTTGGCCAAGTATAAAATGTAAAACTTGGCTGCTAGTTTCTGACCTGCTTCTATATAAAATAGCTAAGCTTGGGCACAGTCTGTTTTGAGAGAGTTGCCTTTTATTTACTTCCTACATTGTGTGTTCACCTTGGTTTTTATCTAGAACACTGGAAAGAAAGCTGATAGTACAAAACATCTCAAAGCACTCCGAATCTCCAGTTGGAATACAATGTCTGGGGCATTGCACCTTGGCTCATTTAGCTGCTTTCAGGCAAAGTATACAAGTCAAAGTTTGGTTTGCAGTTCCCTGTTTGTAGTTCGAGAGCAGCAATACTTAGCAACTCTTTGTGAAGCCACCGTTGTCAGGTTCTTAAGACAGAGCTACCCACATGTTCTGGCTGATAAATTTTCTTTCATTATTAAATTAATTCTTATATTTTAACTCTGGTATATAGAATATGTTTTGTGCTTTTTAGTGTATAAAGTGCTCTCCTGCACTGCGCTTCAAATAGAGAAAGGCACAGAAATCAAACACGACTTTCCACTGACAGTTACATTTTTGTAAGATGCATTCATAGATTTCAAAGTCAAGAGTTTACAAAGGAAATTCTTTAGCTTTGTGAGAATCTTTCCATATTGATCTCCATGTACCAGAGCTTTTTTCCATCTTTCAGAATACTGGAATAAAAACAGTACAAGAAAAAGCCCTGTTTACTGTATGCTTTTGCAGATAACAGCCAGAAATTCATGACTCTCCCATGGACACGCTGCAAGGCAAGGCAAGTGATTTTTATCATCAGCAATACAGTATACACTTTCCACCCAGTCTATGAGATCAGGGTCTGTGTCTCAAAGTGAAGTCCAAAAAAACCCAGTTTCACTGAAGTCAATGGAAGTTTTGGAGATAAAGAGAGGGCAATAAGATAAGGTTTTTGAGCTCCAATGGCCTGTCCCATAGGAAGCTATGGATCTACCTACCACTTGGAAAATTCCTCCCCCTAAGTTGTATTTTGTTTTTCTTTTCCTTATTAGAGGGACAATATTTATGTACTTCACAAGATGCTTAGAGGACTTACTACCTAAATGGTTTGTGGGAACCACTACCTGAATTCTAAACCTCAGTCTTTGCTAAGTGTAATCACTAAAGCCTTGGCATCTTCAGCTAAATGCAGATTCTTCTCTCAGAAAGACTCCGTGGATTGAATTCAGTCAGACGTTAAAAGTTACAGAACAAATGTAGCCTGGTCAGTGAGACACTCTTAAGGAAACAGGGGAAAGGCAAAGAACAGTCACACCTCTTACACAAAATGACTATAGCAATCATTCAGCATGCCAGGCAGACTGTAGTATTCACAATTGCTTTCTTTGCCAGTGCAGCTACCTGCAAAACATAGGCCTTCCAGTAAAAGCCAAAATGAGATGATACCAATTAATTTTCTGATGTATGTCTAGCTGTAAAATTAGTTAATCAGGAGATGTTGAATGTAAAGGCCTACTGGATTCAAATCCCAGGACAGATAGAATGAACCAATACTGCAAAGTTACACTTTAATTTTCTATCTGTACCAACAGACAAATTACAGTAACTGAGGAAACTGGAACAGCAGGTAATGAATGCAATCTTTCAATACCTGCTTCAGATTCAGCAGTTGCAGTTCAACATTGGTAATCATGTTATCTATTAAGGCTGAGAAGATTCATCAGAAATAATCTCTCTAACTCAAGGGTAGATGAAGATACACATAATTATCTGAATGGAATAAACAGTCAACATCAGCAGTCCCCAATCCACAGCTGTGCACAACACCTTGCCTAAAAAACACTCCAGCACTGCTGATAGCCATAATGCCACTTCTGCCAGAGTCCTGTTTAACAGGGGGAGCAAGCTGGATGCTGTCTGCAAAGTTTTCTGCATATTGCTGCTCAAAACACAGCAAAAATTAGTGATCACTTTGCTAGATTAGCACTTGAAACAACTGTTTCTGAACTGTTCTATGTAGAAAATAGCTGCATGGAGCCAAATACCTCTGAACATGCAAGGTACAGTTAAAACACCATACCACTGCACCTTAGCTAATATAACCTGTTACACTGCTATGGCTTCTAGCTTTTGTAGTGAGTTGTGCTGCTGTGACTATACTGCTCCTTTGCATCTCCACAAAACAAATGTTTTGCTGTGCTGGGAAACAAACCCCAGGGAACTTTATAAATTACATATTTCCACATCAAAATCTCATGTTTGATGGGAAGAACAAAAGAGCAACTGACATCATCTACCTGGATTTGTGCAAAGCATCTGACACTGTCCCACACGACATCCTTGTCTCTAAATTGGAGAGACATGGATTTGACTGAGGGACCACTCGGTGGATAAGGAACTGGCTGAAAGAGTGGTGGTCAATGGCTCAATGTCCAAGTAGAGAGCAGTGACAAGTGGCATTCCTCAGGGGTCAGTGTTGGGACTGGTACTGTTTCACATCTTGATCAGCAACATGGGACAGTGGATCGAGTGCACCCTCAGCAAGTTTGCCAACAACACCAAGCTGTGGGGTGCGGTCAACATGCTGGAGGGAAGGGATGTGCCATCCAGAGGGACCTGGACAGGCTGGAGAAGTGGGCCTGTGGGAACCTCATGAAGTTCAGCAAGGCCAAGTGCAAGGTCTTGCACATGGGTCAGGGCAATCCCCAGAATCAATACAGGCTGAGGGATGAAGAGACTGAGAGCAGCCCTGCAGAGAAGGTCTTGGGAGTATTGGTCGATGGAAAACTAACTGAGCCAGCCACGTGTGCTCACAGGCCAGAAAGTCAACTGTATCCTGGGCTGCATCAGGAGAAGTGTGGCCAGCAGTTCGAGGGAGGGGATTCTCCTCCTCTGCTCTGCTCTCCTGAGACCCCACCTGCAGTGCTGTGTCCAGGGGCCACCAGCATAAGAAAGACATGGACCTGCTTGAGCAGGTCCAGCAGAGGCCACAAAGATGATCAGGGAGCTGGAACACCACCCCTGTGAGGACAGGCTGAGAGAGTTGGGGTTGTTCAGCCTGGAGAAGAGAAGGCTCTGGGGAGACATTGTTGTAGCCTATGAGGGAGGGACTCGTTCATAAGGGAGTATAGCGATAGGATGAGGGACAATGGTTTTAAACTGAAAGAGGGTAGATTTAATTAGATGTAATGAAAAAATTCTTCACTGTGAGGGTGGTGAGACACTGGCACAGGTTGCCCAGAGAAGCTGTGGCTGCCCAGTCCCTGGCAGTGTTCAAGGCCAGGTTGGACGGGGCTTTGAGCAACCTGGTCTAGTGGAAGGTGTCCCTGCCCATGGCAGGGGGGTTGGAACTAGATGATCTTTGAGGTCCCTTCCAACCCAAACCATTCTATGACTCTTTGATTCTATGAAAATAAAGATTCCTCAAGGTACATGGACTGAGATTTCCTTTAGTTAATTAGACCATCAAGAGTGTGAAAAATAAGGACATACTGGAGGAGAGCACGACACTGATTTCTTCAGAGAACTGTTCCTGGAACTGAAGATTGGTTCCCAGAATGATGTGGTCATTTGAATGCTATAACCTTTAAACATCTTGATTTTTTAAATGGGATTTAGGCTGCATTGATAATTTACCTAAGATCAGTATTAGAGGTTTAAAACAAAAATGACTTCAGTGCTGAAGGACAGCAGAACAACAGATACCTGGCCAGACCAGTAAAGGTCTTGCAAAATACAAGGCAAACAGTGCAACAACTGCAGAATGGAATTAAAACAGCGTTAGGCAGTGCCTGCACTGCACATCTAGCTTATGAGACTCTGAACATGCTGCATTTGTAGTCAGCAGCTGAGGTTCACTGATTGCACTTCCACACTGCTCAAGAAGCTTAAATTCTTATTAGGAGAATGAAAAAAAAAATACAGCACTTACATCCACATCTTCACAGAAAGTAGCATTGGAACCATACTGAAGCTGGCACTGGTGATGCACATCATAAATCACTCCAGGAGCAATGATTGGGGATTTTAGAACTTCTTTTTGGGGGACATCATCCAGACAGAATCCCCACCCGCGGCTAAAACACAAAAACTGCATATTAAAAAAAAAAAAACCACGACCACACTTTTTTGACATTTCTATACAGATACCCTTTGGAAACAGTACTTCCAGATTCCAGCTAAGATAAGCTTAAGTGCTTATCTTAGTGCTGCTAACAAATAGTACTCCATCTACTTAGGGAGGGTTACAAAGGCAAAATATAGCTTTTCAAAGTGGAAGGTTGTTATTGTTTGCAAAGTCGCTTCAGAGCACACCACAGCCTCTGCTTAAAGTTATACCATGTTGCTGCTCTTAAAATGAACATAACAAATTTGAACAAGTCATTGAAGTCAAGCACAAGTCACTGTGGCCAAAGGCAAGGTTTATGATGTTCCATCAGAGTCCTTGATGGAAAGGCTTCTTTCTTCCTGATAACTGCAAAAAGCTGCAGGTTGCACCAAACCTGAGCTGATATGACAAGACATGAGTTCACTGCCACAAAGCAAGAATATAGCAGAGCTTTTCCCAAATACTAAGTGAGCAATAAGCTTTGGGTATGCCCTCTGTGGGAATTAACTCAAGCACACTACAAAAACCTACATCCAGTAATGTAGCAATACAGGATTTACTTTAAACTCCACATAAACATCTCATACACGTTTGTACTAATTTCAGGGAAATGCTACAACCTGATCACTCACTCTAGGAAACGTGTGATGTATTCCTTGCTGCACTGCGACCAGGTGAGTGGAGTAGGATCATACTGCAACTGTCGAGACATAATATATGGGCGCTTTCCAACAGGCTCACAGTCATTCTCTTTTCCATCATGCTGGATACCAAAACTGGAGATAAAAAACAACATGTAATAATTCCAGCTGATTGGCTGTACCACAACACCTATCTATGGTTCCACACCGTGCTTAAAAAGACACTAAGGTTGCTCCTTCCCCCTTTTTGTGAAAAAAAGCATATAGCAGATCTGACCCATAGCTTACAAAAAAAATCTACACTGCAACAGGCTTTCAAACATTTCTGTTATGTACAGAAATACTGTCCAGCACAAAATAAAGAACAAACTGCCAGAGACTATATTCAGGGGTCAAAACTATTGCACAATTGGGCCAGGAATCACAGTTTAAACCTCAGTTATGTTAAAGCTGCTAAAGCTAAGAGCTTCCTAGCTCTCAGATTCCAGTTATTTCAAACTTGTACCACTTTAACTAAGATCAGGCTTTGTTACAGTCTGTCTTACACTGTCTTAGAATCACATCTCTACTGCTTGTTTCTTTTCAAATCTCTTTTGAGACAGACACTGTTTTCCAAATTACTGAACGTTCAGTGAATTATCATCCAGCCTCCAGTCCTTCTTCCTATTCAGCTTTCTCAAACTGTGCCTTACAAACAGACTTCCATGGCAGGTATTCCCAACATGGTTCTCTACATCTTCTCTGACTTATTAAGGGATTTTTATATTCAACAACTTGTAAAAGTCATAAACATTAAAAACTTTGGGTGGGATTCAGGTGATTAAACATACATGCATCCACATCCTCTCATAGTGAAGGAGATTATCTGAAATAATAATATACAAAGATATTGATATATGAAGATGTTGATACCTACACTCTTAACATCTGAATGTGTGTAAGCCCTTGTATGAAAAAGCAGTGAAAACTGACTCAGGTCATGATTCAGTCACAGATCAGACAAAATGAGTTCAAACCACTTAATACTTTGTTTCTGGAAAAGGGAACTGTACCAGGACTGAAATGTTTCAAAAGCAGGGCATGATTCAGCCTGAATCAACTTCAGTAATGGGTCTGAGCTATAAAAGCAAGTGTGTCCCCTTATTGACAGGCTCTTTTCCATGAACAAGGTCTGTTGACACCGGAGACGACATACATCTAGAGGGACAGTATGGGGAAGAGTTGACTTTTGGCATCCGTCTAAGGAATGGGTGCATGGCTTTCTTCTCATTTTTTGTTAACCTGGTCTTACAGACTTTTATTTTCCATATTTGAACTTTTTAACATACATACTCTAAGCTGGCTTGAGGGAAGGATGCCTTCATGTTAATAACAAACCATGTAGCATTCAATTTTCTTTGTGGAGACAATTCTTACAGGCAAGGCCCTGCATCACTCCTGCAAAGGCAGGTATAGCAGTACTCTGTCTCACAGCATCCAGAGGACAGTGAGTTACCAGCCACCCAGGCTAGACCAGGAGCAGGTCACACACAGCTCTATGAGGAAGAAGTGTCTTCTAATAACTAGCGTTAATGAAAAAAGCTCCCTGTCAGCAAGAGCTTGTGGGAACCAAGTAACTAAACCCAAAGCACCCAGATCCAATTGTAATGATTTCAGCATTATTTACTTATACTATTTCCTTTCTGGCAATTGAAGGGTTGAATAAAGGCCAATTAATGGGTGACAGTATCAATACTTGAGCAATCTTTGTATTAGATTATTATTATTATATCCCATCAGGAAATACAGACTTCATCCTGACTGGTGGTTGGGTGCATAATGAAAGTAATGTGATTGTAGACACAGCAGTGAACATCACCTAGCCAAGCAATATGGTCCAGATGGAAAGTGCAGGCATTATAGCCAAACTGGAGTATCCATGAGATAGGCCTCTACCCTGGGGAAAACAGCTCAGTGTCAAAACAGATTAAAAAATCAGAATTTTTTCAGATGAGTTTAACAAATCAACTAACCAGCCAAAACACCCATGGAAATTGGAAATACTGAACAATCTAGTTTCAAGCAAACATACCCAATCACAAAAAAAGTTTAGGTGTGTCCAAAACTAAATGCCCAGGAACTTTAGTTGACTTTACCTCAGTGTATCCACAACAGCAACATTAATATACAGAAGATACCAGTTATTAAGAAATGCCCAAAAGTGACTTTATTTGTTCATCAGAAAGGAGAACAAAGATCTGATATTTCTATGAAGTTTAACTGCTTGAATTAAAAATGGTTTCTAGATAATCTGCAATATTGAAATACAATGATATAATGAAAGAGGTATGTTTTATGTAAATGATTTGAAGATTAAAGTAATAGCAATTCCATAGTAATTCAGTATATGTTTGGAAAAATTAGCACAATTAAGTGACGCTTCTTTGTAGCTTAATTATTTCATACTGATACAATGCCCTAGTAGACTCTGTTAAAAGGGGCAGACTGAATAGTTATAAACAAAAGTCAAAGGCTTAAGAATCTTTTTCTTATTCCTTTGCTTAGAAAAAACAAACACAGTTCTGATTTTAGCAATAGAGACATTAACTCACTCCTTGTTTTGTTCCTGTCTGGCAATTTGAGTATTATATATAAATAATAAATCAAACTCAGCTAGGTCCCCATTCACTTTCAACTATACCTGTGTCCAAGTTCATGAGCAATAGTAAAAGCCAATGGAAGGCCAGAATCTTCATTGATGTTACAGCTTCTGTGAGGTTGACACATGCCTGACAGATGAGACAAACCTAAGGTTTCACAAGGATGATTCATGCCAGCACAAATGTCCTTTCTAGAATCAGAAGAGAGGCATGCCATTAAAGGAGTTTAAAACCAACTGTAGAGTCTCTCTTACATTGGGTCGTAAGTCTCCATCCTATAATGTATCAGCACTAATTTGCATTTTAAGTAAAGCATAGTATTAACACTTTTACAAGCATATATGCAACAACAACATGCACTTGTCCTGGTACTATCATATTATACTACTATAATTTGTAGCCAATATTTAAATTGCTATAGTGCCTAAATACATACATTTATTGTCAACCTGCGTAAGAAAAAGTTTTAAAATCTTCACCTCTGACAGTGTTTTGAGGTACGGTTTATTAAACTCACCATAACTCAGCTTCATTCAAGTGAACTGTTTGAAGCCTGTTTATTTGGAGAAGTAAACCACACATCATTTTGAGACTTCTTTTTCTCATTCTTAAGATTTGTGGACTCTCTTCTTTACTGTACCACTTGAGGGGGTTTTTTGGTGTTGGGGTTTTTCTTTGCCTGATAGACTTTAGCTTAGGACCTTTTTTTTTTAGAACCAATGTCTTCTCTCACTTCTATGCAGATTGGATCCTTTTTTAGGGACCTGTAGAAGTTCTGTTTCATGCCCTGCCACAAACTCCCTATGTAACTTCAGACATCACCTTTAAGTTTTCTGTGCCTCCCCTGTTCACACATAAAAAAATATTTGTGTCTCCTTAAATACGGAGATAATATTTAAAATCATACACTTTAAAGCCTACAAATAAATGGTACTGTGTTCGCAAAACACTCCTGGATTCTCAGTTGCACCTGTGTATTACTTAGGATTTGTCATTACAGAGTTGTTCATCTACATGCTACATTGATTTGGTATACTGCCTCAAAGAAGAATAGACAAGTGACTGAGCACAAAATGAGGTAGGAACAAGTGTGGAAAATTACCTGAGCTCTGCAAATTGCTAATCGCTTGGGACATACAGATCTCAATTTCCTGACTAAGATGCAACTATAATAAAACACCCACATGCATACATGAAGTGTTATATGTACTTTGAAAACAAGTGAAAAACTATTCCTTTAAAAGGTACAGTACGTCTAACTTTAACCACATGTTTTTATCACATAGCTCATATTCTCTGCCTGTATGAGTGTCACACACATTCACACTAGGTTATTTCTGCATTAACACTGTTTCAGAAACAGCATGTCTTCATCAGACCATTTTACTGGTTATATGCAGGATGAACTAAATGATAGCATAAGCCTACAAAAAATTACCATCACCAAAAAACCAGAACTGAACAATAGTCAGTCACAGCCACTGAACTGCTGTCATACCTGGTTAGAAGGACGGCCACATCGTGGTGTGTAGGGTTGATGTCACTCTTGGGATTGACACTCTTCTGCCATTTGCAGAAACTGGCAAGTGTCTTATCAGCATGGTGAACTATCTTCAAGCCTTGCTAATGGAAAATAAAGGAAAATATTATTGTAAAGACCACACTGCATTGCAATAACATGTCAGAGATGCTAGCTGTGAAGCTGGGTAATCTCTGAAAGGTAATTGATTATGCTTTTGCCTAAAGCTTGGGCCATCATTAGAAGCAATAACATCTATTTAACTAACATTGAATATTGAGTTAAAATGTTGACATTTTTATAATTGGTACTGCTAAAGGAAAAATTAAATGCATAAATATACATATTTTTTGGAAAGTGAGCTTCACTTAAGATCCAATACTGATTGAAAATTTCAAAGAAGCATTTTATATTCTCTTGAAAGCAAGTTTTCCTCTATAGGGAAGGTAAAGACTAATTAGTGGGGGACTTCATGCTCAAGGTTGCCACTCAATGTTATGTGAACAATGTCATGCCCAGGGAACAATTATGCTTCTAAGGGTATACTGTTTTCACAGTATTTTTCAATTCCAAAGAAAAACAAGGCAGTCATAGATGTGTCTTTCTCATCTTATTATTATATAGTATACATGCAAGTTACTGAAATTTCTTCTGAAATTCAAAGTATGCAAAATAAATTAATTCAAAAACATATTTTCTCATTTCTGATCTTGGACATCCACTGTATCTTGTCTCAGTTTACCCAATTTAACCAATGCTTTTTACAAAGCATCTAAATAACACTGTTACCAGATAGTAATTTCTGGGTAACTTAAAACCAAATTTTGAAAGATACCCAACACTGCTGCTTCCAGCACTGCCATGCTCAACTGAACAGGTATCCATGGTTTATTAACGGAACAGTCACAGAAATTTAGCAAGTAATCTTAATTGGAGGTCACCATGGGTTCAGGTCCTAATTGTTCTGTTAAGATGAAAACTACAGTTTTTGGCCAGCCTATTCTTACACTGACAACTATAAGGAGAGAGTCTATCCTAACAACTATTTCAGAAGACACAGCCAGGCCCCATGGTTTGGTTCACTGCCTTCTATAGCACTGGGACCATCTGGTCCATAAGTCACTAAGAAAACCCCCTTAATGTGTTCCTGCAGTCAGAGCAAGCTATGTCATGCACAGTGTTTTTAAAATAACTATAAAATGGTGACAATCAGCACATAGTTAAGCATGTAGCAACATATTTGTAAATGAGAAACATTGGAAACTACCAATATATATCTAGTTTACAGCAATCAGCATCTAATTAGTCCTCATTTTTTTGTTTTGAAAGAGATCTAAAATCAAAAAGGTGTGTTTGAGTTGCACAATAAGAGATTTACTTCTACAGAGACCTGCAAATACTCTAGCATTATTTATAGCACATTCCAGTTAATGCTAGATAATTAGATTCGTTGTGATGATGCACACATTAACATCTGTTTCCCATCTAGTCCTCCTTATATCCCATGTTCTTTTGACACTGAGGAGACTCCATTTCGCACTCCTAATTTGCCTGTTTTAATTATTTCCTTGGTGATTTTATGCAGAAATACCTTAAATCATGTACTCTGTTTGTCTGGCGGGCTTTTTCGTAGCAGGGGAGGGGGCTACAGCAATGGCCCCTGTGAGAAACTTCTCAAAGCTCCCCTGGCTCCAAGTCGGACCCATCTCTGGCCAAGGCTGAGGCAATTAGCAACGGCGGCTGCACCTCTGTGATAATGTATTCAAGAACAACCAGAGAGGAGGTTGGGACTTATGAGGAGGAGTTATGAGAAGGACACCTATGCAAAAACTGAGGTCAGTGGAAGGAAGGGGGGGAGGAAGTGGGGGGAGGTGCACCAGAGCAGAGAGCCCCCTTGCATCCCCTGGTGAGACGGCAGGGCCAACCCCCTGCCATCCATCAAGGTCACCGGTGGAGCAGTGTTTTGCCTGCAGCCTGTGGAGGACCCCACACTAGAACAGGCAGCTGTGCCCAAAGAAGGCCAGGACCCTATGGGAAAGGAAGCCTCCACTGTTGTAGTTCAGTGCTGGGAGGACTGTTGTACGTGGGGGTGACCCATGCTGGAGCATCTCAGGAAGAGCTGCAGCTTGTGGGGAGGACTCACGATGGTAAAAGTTTGTTGAGGACTGTCTCCCATAAGAGGCAAACCATGTGGAGCAGGAGGAAAAACGCAGAGGAGTGCTTCCCCCTGCCTTGGAAGAAGAAGTGGCAGACTGACTGCACGCCCCATCCCTGCCCTGCGCGGCTGGGGTAGGAGGGAGAGATATTGGGAACAAAACTGGGCTGGGGGAAAAGGGGAGGGGTGGGGGGAAGTGTTTTTAAGATATGGTAATGCTTCTCACTGTCCCACTCTGTCTGTTAAGTGTTGTTTTTTGTCAGTGTTTTGAATTAAAGTGATGTCCTTTTCTTCCCCTAACAAGCCTGTCCTTTGCCTGTGACCATAATGGGTGAGCCACCCCTCTCTGTCCTTATCTCGATTTCTGAGCCTTTTGATTCATTTTTTCCTTCCCAATGCTGGGAGGGAAGGGGTCAGTGAACAGCTGTGTGGTGCTTAGCTGCCCTCTGGCCTCAAACCACCACAGTCATCAGCTAAATACTCCACTATCCAGGGCAGCATTTATTCTAAAAACAGACATGCCAAAGACTAATAGAAGAGTAAAATGAACAGATTATTTTAAGCAAATAAACCCTCCTCTCCATAACCATGGCTCAATGCATTGAACTCCCAAGTTTTTTAACTGACATTTTGAGAAAAATAAAAACCTTACCTCCTCCTCCTCAAAGAGGATGAGCCGGACCAGCACAATGTGAATTGCATTGCCAATGCTTGGATCATGGAACAACCCTGTGACCTGTGCCAGAGCCAGGAGGTATGAAATTAACTGATTCCTCTATAGCAGAACAGGACTTTAGAGAGAAAACATGACATTTACTTCAAGCACACTGTTCATATTGAGGTGTGGGTGTTGTTTTGTTTTTTAAATCCTCAATGCAGTTCACTGAAAGTTTACTGAAATGCAACAAGTGTTAGAAGTACTGCAAAGGGCAGCTCTGCCAAATGAGTGATGATACAGGACTTGGCAAAAGTTACTAAACTAAAGAGCAAAAGCACACACAAGATTATTTTATGTCCATTTCCATTTCAAGAACTTCAGTGTTCTTAAAAAGGACTAGCAGAAAAGAACCCAGTATCTCGAGTCACGTAACCCTGATGGAGTGGTCCACTCAGTGTGCAAAAAAACCAGCATATCAAATCATCCTCTTTTGATTTGATAAGAATCATCTTCTGCCACCACAAAGGAAAAATTAGTCAGTACTAGGCAAAGAGAAATCAGTTAAATGATGGATACTGTTGTGTTTTCACAGCACAGAAGAGGATAAGAACAAAAGCAAAGACAGTGAATCCATTTTAAAAAAATCCACATAAAACAAGAGCAAGAACTGAACTCAGCAAAAATTTGACCCATATTAAACGTCAGAAACATCATCACAATGCTCAATTAGGCAGGAGAAGAGGTAATAGGAATGGAAGATAGTCATAACCTATCTATATGTGAGCTATGCCATATATTACAAGAAATATGAATGGACAAAAAGGATTGTGTTTGGCTCAAAACTCTTTTGGAGAAGACTGTTAAAGGAGAAATTACCAAAATGAAGTGAAAATTGCGTTTACAAACGTCTGATTTCGATATGGGTCTTTTTCAAGGCACTAAACCAAAAACTGAATCATTGTGAGTAACCCTAACATCTCAGGTACAGACTGCACAGAAAATGTCAAGACTTGTTTGTTCCTGAATCTGATTATGACAGGGTTTTATTCCACATATTTTCTCTGTGTGGACAAAACCTCACGTGCTCAAATCAGCTTTGTGTCTGTTTAATCAGGCTCACTGCCTCAGTAGCTAGACAGACTGCTTGGGACACAGTCAGGAGCATACTGTATAAACATGAGTGACAGATCGGTTACCATGGCTAGAATTAACTATGATTAATTTCACATATATTACACACATACCATGATAACGACACAGAAGACATCTTCAGTAGACTTTCCAAGGTCGATATCAACTATGATACAGACAATAACACAAGACATCTCTGTAGGCAGTCTCATGAAACGCTACTGCTTTTCCCAGGTGAACGTGTATTTTCAAACTTGCCACAGAGGAAAACATTGAAAGTTAAATTTATTTTTTTTTTTCAGCATGGACTTTGTATTATACACAGGACACTTATCTGGAAGAACAGTTGTACTAGTTTTAACTGGGACAGAGTTAACTTTCTTCACAATAGCTCATACGGTACTGTTTGGATCTGTGACCAAAACAGTAACACACTGGTATTTTAGCTCTTGCTAAGCTACTACTGTTTCCAGTGGGCTCCTGTGTTCCTTTCCTATCCACAGACATGGGAAAGAATCCATATGCTTAAAACTGTAGCATTTCTCTCTGCTGCTGTAGCTACCAATCTGAAATCACCATGAGCAACAGGTTCCGGACAAGACAGGGAATTTCAGTGGAAAAATTAGTGCTAGCTTTTATAGCTATGAAACTTCTCTCACTTAAAATCCAGAGAAAAATTACACTTATGCAAAATATAAGGTAAAAATGCTTTTAAAGTACAAAGTTCCAATGAACATAGATGAATATTACATTTCTTTCAGTGAGCAATGTTTCCAGGTGATCATTAACATAATCAAGTTAAATTTGTTTCATTTATCTATTTAAAAAAAGGAAATATTGTACATACCATATTCATTATAGTGAGGATATATGATTCCACATGGTCACTTCCATGATATTCAACCATCTTACTGTCTGCAACCACAAGCGTCTCCACCCATCGCTCCTTGCTGACAGAGCGGCGAGAAACTTTTCTGACAGCCATATGGTTTTGTTCCCATCTCTCCCTCCAATGCTGCTGCTGTTTGAAAAAGCTGAGGGTATCTGAAAGAGTAAGGAAAATATTTTCAAGCTTGATTTGAAGTGTATGGCTGTAACACTTGCAGACAGAATGACAGCATTACAGAATCACTGGATGATATAGGTTGGAAAGAACTTCTGGCTGTCACCTACCTGACCCACAGCAGGGCAGGGCCAACTCCAAAGTGACATCAGCCTGCTAAGGGCCCTGTCCAGTAAAGTTCGATACCCCTCCTAGATGGATTAAAGATGCATCCAAAAGTTACCCCTACTCAAAAGCCCGTGATTAAGGTGCAAGACAGAGCCCAGCTGAAAAAACTAAATTGGGGATGCCGTTTTCAAGGAATTTCTCTTCTGTAGTTTGGCTCTAAACTCTCTAATGACACCAGCTGATAGTTTAAGATAAAGGATACACTTTCTCTACAGGAAACTCTTACTCCCAGTAGGATGGCCCAGTGCTGAGCACATCCATGAATGGTTTGTTCTGTGCCTGGAAAATATCCCCAAAGAGGGGACACTTCACCAGTAGGTGTCATCTAAATACCAGCCACGCAGATGGCTGTGGGCTCCTCCGATGCTGTCAGTAATGACTGACCGGAGAGACACTTAATGTTTCCACTCTAATTTTGGGATCTGTGCATCTAAAGCCTTCTGGGAGGAGGTCTTTGCTCTGCAGAGTTACTAGCAACCTTTCACTGCACTCAGTGAGGCCAATTACTCTCCACTCATTCTAGCTGTGAATGCCAGCTGACTGTGTCACCAGGGTAATATCAGGGATGTAAATACCCCTAAGCCCAAAAATGAAGTGAGAGATGCCAGTTTGACAGTAAGTGGTGGCATTTTTCCAACTCAGAAGACAGAGAAACACTTCTACAGTGGTGGGATTCCCAGAGTCCTAGGAAGTATCAGGAGCGCTTGTTGCTGTTACAGATACTGCAGTAGTCCTTTGGCATCTCACATATGGAAGAGGATGTTCTTATTCCAGACTGGGCACATCTGCAAGCCAGAAAGACAGCTCCTGCTTCAAAATGTTTACAGGCTGTCCAGCATTACCCCTACTACTCTGTGGCAGGGCACAGCCAACCAGATTACCTCTACTTCCCAGCACTACTGAGTGTTGAGGTACAGTAACCCAGACAGTTACTGTTCCTTTAAAGAATGGATGACCTGGCAGCTAGGTCCCAAATCCTGTGTTCATACCAGCACATCTTACTATGCCTCTGTCATGAATGTGCTGTTTGCCCTTTAGAAGACTTAAGTGCAGCTAGAATGTATCATGGCATCTTGTGCGTCTACAAAATGTGGCACCATTTGACTATTAATGATGTGTATAATAGATCTCTCTTGCTTGGCAAGACAAACAGCATAAAAAATAACTGAATGTAAAAGAAGTTTGACTAAATGTAAATACATTCCAATAAACATGTAAGCTTATAATTTTTTACTATCCACACACTGTCACAATATAAAGCCCAAGAATATTGATTTCTTTTGTGATTACCAACCCAAATCACTTGTCAGTGTCATTCTGTGCACCCACACAAAGAGACTCTGTCCTGTAGATATGTCAGCTAGTAAAAAGTCAATAAGGAAAGTTGCCTCATGTCTACATGGAAGAATATAATTTGTGAGTAAAGACAAAGAAAATTAAGTGGGTTGCTTATTTGATTTTGTTTGTTTAGGGTTTGGAGGATTTTGTTTTAAGAGAAGGGAAACGGACTATCACTGTTATATCCTCTATGCTAACCACACTAACCCAGGCTGCAGCATCAGTCCTGCTGTCTTCCTCAGTCTTTGTTCAGTTACTACAAGTCACCCCTATGAGAGTCTATTTATGAGCTGCATCCATTAGCGTCTCATACATTTGCATGGTTTTCAGCATTCTTTTTTCGCAGTTCTCAGTTATCTACATTTTTAAGGGGTTTGTGCTGAGAAGAACCTTCCCCACAGCTATCTGACAAAAAATTCTGTTCAGACTGCTGATTAAGTGATTTGTTTATGGCCAAATAAAACATCACACCAGCTGTCAGGCGTTGTATTCACATCTAACAAGTTTTGTTTATTGTCTGGACAGGTGATAGCACTGGAGGTAAAAATGTTTAAAGCCATACAGACTGCAACAGTGAACAACCGTCAGGGAAAAGTTTGGAGTCCTGGCTTAGTATGAGGCTATGTACTGGAGGAAAATCTCAAAAGAGATTAAGGTTGTGAAAATTAATGTCAGGTAGCAAGAGGACTCTGCAGACAAAACTACCTCCTCAGTGACCAATCCCCTCCAGTGCAGGGATCTAACCTGGAAGGGTGTCATCTAAGGACTGGATCCCTGCTGTGTTGAGTCTCCTGGCAGCTTTTTTAGTTAGATGAAGCAGAGAGGGAGAACCTTTCGGAGCTCCACTAACACACAGGCAGCTATAAAGTATGGCTCTGTTGCTTTTATGTCTCTCCAAATGATGATTGTCTCTGTTAAGCTTTTCATTCTGAAGTAAAACTATTTCAGCTTGCTTTTACCTTAAATTAGCAAAGTGTTGGAAGTGATTTCAGATTTTCTGAGAAATCCAAGGCACCTTGTTGTACAGGAATGGAAATCTTAACCAGGAGCCCACCAGTTCAGGAATACCCAAGAAGTGATGGATAGTCTGCAGCCTAGTAACAAGCAGTCCTGTCTGAGAAAAGCATGCCTCCCCATACTCTTCCATCATAACTGCTGAGCACAGCACACTCCACAAGTAGCAGAAGTGAGAAAGGGGGTACCTGAATCCTGAGGGTTTCCATGTATTTCTGAGAAAGAGATAAAACACAGGTGGGTATAATGCTGGAGTACTTAGGAACAGAAATGAAGGTAGTGCTGAAAGTATACCCAGGATAGTCCAGGGCTAAATAAAAAGAAGACTGGTAAGAGATTCAACTAACAAACTGCATGAAATTCAACAGTAATACTCAGAAGTTTCTACCTATTGTGGGAGATAATTTTGCACATGTGAAGGTTTTATTAGAAAACCTGATTCAGCCAAACAAGTCACATACAATGTTCCATAAATCATATATAATATCCAGCCATATCGCTGCATAACCAGGAGAAATAGTGTAGATGATAACATTTTGTCAACCTCTAGTTACAAATGGCTGATGAGTTTCAGCAAAACGGTTGGATTTTAAAATCAAAATCCAGATCGTGAAAAATAAAAGTGACCCCTGAAACCATCCACAGAAATCCTACTTGACTAATTCAACAACATATAGGACACTTAACTCTCAGCTACAAGTAAAGATTTTAAGTTAACTGTAAGTCTCAACTATATATGAAAAAACAGTATTACACAAACTTCTCCAGTACAGGTCAAAGCTGCATGGCTTCTGTGCAGGTAAGAAAAGTTATATTCTCTCTTTTAGCAAATCAATTTTGTTTTTCATTAGGTAATAACAGAACTACATTGCAATTTGCCAATCCCTATTAAGAAAGAGCTTTCTAATCTTTAAGAAATAAAAATAATAGTTTCACTATTCACTAGTTCTTTGAACAACTCATCCACTCAAAATGTTACTTGATTAGGGTTTTTTCGTTAATTTCTGCTTCCCCGCCCCCCCCCCCCCCAAACGCTCGTAAAGAACAGATATGACTCACCTCACATAAAGGCAGTATGTGAGATTTTCATATCAAAAACTTTTTTTCCACCTTTGTTTCCTTCAGGTGTTGCTCAAGGAAGAGTGCAGCATCCAGTGCAAAACAAGGGGACCTCAAGGTGCTAACTGTACACAGCCACCTTTCAACACCTTTGGAGATAGATACACAGGACTTTGAAGAAGCAAGGTGAAAATGTCTGGAAATTCCCAGAAGATAATGCAGTCTACAGCTGGAGGCTGTCAGACAAAATATAGTAGTACTGATTTATGTCTTCACTGTCGATCCTAACCTCCTTTCTCTGCGCAAGTGCTCTTTCATTTTTACCACTCTATATTATTCACAGTCAAAATGCTACATCTCCAGACATGAGGTATGAAAAATACTAGAGATGCTAGACTAATAAATCCCACACTGTTCAGAACTTGCTACATTATTATTTTTCCTATAACTTTCACTTTGTCTTGATTCTAAGATGTGCCTTTAGTTTAAGTATTAACAAAACCACTATAGTTTTGGGGTGAGTTCTTCTCTGTTGAACAGAGTCATTGTACAAGGGGAGATGAATAAACATATGAAATCATTAATAACATTAACCTAGCACTAAAAAGTATACATAAGTCCAACCATAGACTAAATAAAGGAAAGGCTGAGGAGTGACTCAGTTAATAAGAATTAAAAGGATAGTAAGGCAGAAGAAATCAACAGAGTTTTCTGAAAAGTGAGTATTATCCAATCAGCTTTGGGCTAGATCTAATACAGGACTTGGGATTTCCCAGGACAGTGCTCTAGACGCTACATGTCTGCATAAAGAAGATGGGACCTTCTCTTTCACTCTTGAAGGAGGAGAGTAACTCTAATAACTGATTTACTGCAAGAACTTACTAATTATTTACAAAACTTAAACACAGTAAGTGAACCCCTTCCCCTATTCTATCTCTGCTAAAATAAATAAGGCAGCTATCTAGAAAAGCTCAGTGAAACCAAATACACTAGAAATTTTGTACACATAGAATCTTCTTATACATACAATCGTGGTTACAAATATCCATTAACAAAACTAAGCCTGGATGCTGACAATGTGAGAGTAAGGGCTCACATGCTATATGGAAAAACTGTTGTAAAACAAGGAAGAAAGGATGTAAATTTAAAACAGAACAGGTAACCAAACCAGCTCTTTTTATAAGCATTTGTAAAACAGGCTAAGCTAAATCACACAAATGCTTTCCGAGTGTGAAGCAGTGTTCACACAGGAAACTATTACAGCTATTAATCACATACTTACCCAAGTTAACAACCCTCAAGTCCCAACAAAAACAACCACAGAGAAAGAAAGCTTACAACTCTGCAAGCTTTGTTTAACATTCCTACTGTCAAAAACATGAAGTATCAAACAGTGGAGTAACACCACTCTAAGGCAGAATGAAGCTAAAATTGGACCTGTGTTGACTGATGCACTTAATCAGATACTGCTGCTGAGTGTGTCTGTCGCTCATTACAATTTACACTGGAAAGATGGAATGATACATGTTCCGGGCCACCAACATCAGGAGGTATGCAGAGAACAGCGTCTTGGGAAACAGCTACACCTCAAGCTGTCTACATTTTGCAAGCACAATTTTTGTTCTATCTGAATGTTCTTATTTTTTTTTCCTAGGGATTAAACCCAAGTCAATAAGGGACAAAAAAAATTATAGCTGCATAAAATGCTGTTCTAGAAGTACATTACTCAATGTCATTTGAACTCTCCATGTTCATTCACTTGGTAACTTCAGCAGTCGTTTCCTCTTATTTTGGTGAAACGATTTGATGGATTAGAAGAACAAAATGACTTTTCTATGAATTAATCTAGCACTTTATAAAATGGCACCTGATAACAATTTAATTTGCAGCACAATTCTATTTTCATTTGATGAAAAACAAGTATCTTCTGAAACAGAATACATCTCACTGTAAAACAAATTTGCAGATTAAAAATTCCCAATAAATTATATTTATGTCTTAATGTCTCTCACTAAATAATTTTAGAACTGTTGACCTAGGAATGATGGAGAAATGCAGTTTTGCAGACCCATTATCACGCAAATGAGAATTTAAACATATGGGCTTTATTGATAATTTTTCTTCTTTTAACATATCTATATCAAAATTCGCTTGCACAAAATGCATGTAAATAACTTTAAATGACATCCTGAAGTAGCTGTCTGGGCATTGTCAGCGTTGATCTGCTTTCCAGCAAGGTTAACCAAATAGTATCTGGAAACACTTGAATCAGACTCCAAGAATTTCTATGAATGTTCCATAAAATTCATTCACATAATAAGAAAAAACAAATTGGTTATATGCTGGTGATCAGAGGTCACTAACCTGCTTAAGTCAGGAATAATGCTAGAAGGCTACAAGGATCTTACTCACTGCAAGAAAGATAATGAGGTGCTGGAGTGTGTCCAAAGAAGAGCAATGAAGCTGGTGAAGGCTCTAGAGCACAAGTCTTATGAGGAGCAGCTGCGGGAACTGGGGTTGTTTAGTCTGGAGAAATGAAGGCTCAGGGGAGACTGTACTGATCTCTACAATTACCTGAGAGGAGGTTGTAGAAATGTGGGTGTCAATCTCTTCTCCCAGGTAACAAGCGACAGGACAAGAGGAAATGGCCTCAAGTTGTGCCAGGGGAGGTTTAGACTGGATATTGGGAAAAATTTCTTCACTGAAAGCGTTGTCAAACATTGGAACAGGTTGCCCAGGGAAGTGGTCGAGTCACCATCCCTGGAGGTATTTAAAAGGCGTGTAGATGCGGTGCTTAGGGACATAGTTTAGTGGTGGCCCTGGCAGTTTTAGGTTATTGGTTGGACTTGATGACATTAAGGGTCTTCTACAACCTAAATGATTCTATGATTCTATTCCCTAAGCTTGCATGCTGCAGGTAAGTTTGTGCAGGTACTACAGAATTCAGCAGTGAAAGAAAGTGTTGAAACTCCAGGATACATGTTTTGTGGAGCTTCTTGGACATACAGACGGGAAGACAGTTATGAACAAGCAGGATCTAGAAATTCGCAGCACAGGTCTCTGGAGTGCCCATTAGTTCTTTAAAGTTACCTAAGTGATTTCCACAACAGGCTGCCCTAATGCCAGTCTCCAAGAGGTGGTGAGAATGTAGGAATGGTGGACAGAGAGTATCAGTGCAAGGAAGGATGCCAGAAAAAAGCAAAATTATGATGGAAGAGGCAAAGGACAGGTAAGGACTACCTGTAATTCCAAGGATTTGGGTATGTGTGTGATTCAAATGGAAGGTTTGCTCTTTGCATGTGGCTGGGACAAGAGAGCAATGTGGTTTTCAAGCTGTGCAGATTGCAACCAGCCACTACAACGACTCAAGAGGCAGCTGAAAGAGGCCTCCATCTCCTGGCTTTAATAAGCCTGTGTACCCAGCAGCAGACTGGGTGCTGTATCACAGGGACCAGGGACAGCCATACCTCTTGGGCAAAAGCATTAGGCAGCTTATGTACACACACGTATATTTAAATTCACAGTACTAACTAAATCTAAAACTTGTAAAAATTAGCAGTCCTCTCTTCAAGAAAGAATGACTAAGAATAATCACGTTTGATTCAGGGATTATAAGTAAACTGGTGCATTTCCCTGTGCAACCATTTTACTTCAGAAATGTTGCACAGCTCCTCTTTTACCAGATACTGAATTCTGCATGGTACAGATAACTAGCGAAGTCCTAAAATGAAGAAACATTTTGTTCTGTTCCCCAACAGAACCACAAGCTGAAGTGCAGCAAAGGAGGAAGGTATGTCAGCATAACACTCTCCTCCAGTCCATAACATGTGCTTCCTTCCACACTGGTCCATCCTCCAGCCAGGGTATAAGTCTCCTGTGGTTTCACCAGGAATAAACAGCTGCAGAGCAGAAGGGGAGGGTTTGGGATTCCCCTCGATGGAAAACAAGAGGCCTCTCTTCCCACTTGAAGTCTGGCTCAGCTCACTGCACCTCCCCGGAGAGGACAGACCGCTTCTCCATACACCCAAGATACTCATATTGGCTTTTTCAGCTTTGCAACAACTGTGGAAGGACTCCCTCCACACAAACACCCTCATAAAATCCTCCCTGTACTATCACCATCACCACACAACCAATACACCCAACATTATTTTGCCTGTTTATGCTCCTCCATGCAGAATCAGAAATGTCAGGTGGATTTAAAAGCCTCCTCTAGGTCTCCAAGAGCTGACCTGTGCACTGCAGGAACTCCTCTCTAGCTCATAATTTCCTGTCAGTAAATACAGCCAAACCAGTCACTTATGTCCCTCTCTGCTTGCAAATGATCAGTACAGAACCAGCTGGGACCAGCTGCTCCTGCCTCCTCTCCTGAAGGGACAGGAAGTCTGAGGCGAACACACACAGGCAGCACAGAGCAGCCACGAGATGCCACCACTCTAGTGTTTACCCAGCCTGTTGGGTGGTCCCAAAACAGAATGCAGCCTCTCTGTGGGCTGTGACCCTGCTCCAGCTCCTAGCTTCACCCTCAGAAAGAAACTTTCAAGTTAACAAAAACTGAATCTCAGCAGTTTGGTTTGTAAATGTCTGTGAAAAGTATGGCTGATGAAGAAAAGCTATTTCACGTCACCCACCTCTGTCCTCCTGCTTGGACTGATCTCTTTGCATTCTTCTGCACCTCTTGCCCTAACTGCACCTCTTCTCTTCCTGAAACACAAACCAGCTCCCCTTGATGAATACACTGCAAGGTTCCAGCTCAGCTGTGACTCCCATGAGTAAGTCCAGGGATCCTGAGCCCTTCATGCCATTTTAGGGCCAACTCTCTCGCTCTCAGATGTCAGGACACTCTGCTCCACCACCTCCACTTTGCTTGGACTTGTTCTGGGTCAAAGACAGCTCAGAAAGTACTGCTCAGCTCATCCCCCAGGAAGCTCCAGATACCTCTGAGTCAAAACCAGCAAGCAGACAGTTGTGCCTGTCAGACGTTCTTCAACCTTGTGAATTAACTATTCATATTCTCCTGGCTAAAATGTTGAATCATGGAGAGATTTTTCAGTGGAGGGGAGCATTAACTGCTTTGCAAGTGGCAGATTTTGTCAGCTGTATTTGTGACATGAACGGTACAAAATACAGGAATTCAGTGTATGACTCCACGTCAAAAGCTTGAGCTGAAATCTGCCACAACCTAGGTGCACTGTGGAATGAATCACATCAATTACATACTGGGACAGGGCCCACTTATCTATACATGGGCTGGCTGAGGACAGAACAGACTCCAAAAACATTTAGGGACTGAAACAGGTCCTCTATACTGTGTCAAAACTACTTAGGTCACCAACAGTTATTAGCTCTTTATCTTTCCAGACTGTCCCAAGCCCACAGCATGTATCCTTGCCTCCAGACACTCTACTGGGTACCATGAAGGAACAACTACATATATTGAGTCTCTACAGAAAACCTAACAGCTACTGAGTAACTGCTCTGGGACAGCCTCTTGCAGTTAAACAAGAGTTTCATGTTCTCTGTATAAAGTTTTCTGTCATGGGAAGGGCTCAAAGTCTAAATAGGCTCAGTAAAGAAACAGAAACTTAACAATATTCGTAATAATTGACTCTCTTCAGCTTCCAAAACACACTGTATGTAAAAAACACTGAGCAAATTTGCCCTTCATTATCTCCATTGACTTCTGGAAGTCAATGGCAGTTCTTTCCATCTCAGCTATTATTACTAGAAACAGTAACTTTGCAGTTTTTTGCACTTGGGCAGTATTACCAGTACACTGGGCCTATACCTTATAGACATATATAGACACTGTTTTTATACATAGAGATTATTTTTTATAGTACTGTCCTGGTTTAGCTAGGATAGGGTTAAGTTTCCCCAGCAGTGGGGGGAAGCTCCAGCCGGGTTATTCATATACCATGCTGACGTCATGTCCTGGTGCCAAAGCGTGGCAGCGCAGGACAGTCAGTTAACACGTGTGTTATGCCATCGCTCTGTTCTCACTGCTGTATTGGTAGATATCTTCCTCTGTTCACTGTTATTACTGTTATTGTTATTGTTGTTGTTTGTTGTGTTGCTGTTGCACTGTTGTATTAAACCTCTCCTTATCTCAGCCCTGGGGCTTTGTATTTCACTCCCTTTGTGGAGGAGGGGCAGCGGCCGCGTGGTCTCAGACCCCGGCAAGGGCTAAACCACCACAAGTACCTTAAAAGACATTACATTTCACCTCTTTATAATTCTAGTATTTGATTCATTCACTCCCTGGTAAAAAGAGAAAAAAAACTGATAGTATTTGTGTGGTAACGGATTGGGAAAAAGGTGCCAAGAGGTTAAACTTAGCAGTGGCATCCAGTATAGCTCTTATTTGTTATTTAACTAGTCTTAACTATTAAAGTTGACCCCCTCAAGTTACAGACTGACTGAAATATTCTGTAGCAGTGTTTCCTGACCACTGATGATCCATGAAGCATCTATAAGACAGTTCAAAAAAATTAACTTTTCTACACATATGAGCAAGCCAACAAAAGAAGAGCCACAAGTGATCACTGAAAGTTTAGCCAATTTTTACCTGGACATAAATGAAAACTGTACAAAATTCTAATTTTTTTCTCACCCAAATCCAAACCTGCAACTAAAAAAGGGCTCAGAAACACTATTCTGTAACAGCAGTTAGTAGCAACCAGCATTCTTGACTTGCTATGAGTTAGCATGGAGAGTATTCATCAAAATATTATTACAGCATTCATTTCTGACATTACTACAACGTTTAACTGGTTGCCTCTATGACTGTACAACCAAGTGATTGAGAAAGTGCTGTTCTGACACATCAATATGTCCAGAACTGCAAGAAAATTTTCAGTCTGCTACTTTTGTCACCAAAAACGTAGATTCAAGTCAACTGAAACTATCCCCAAATTAATGCTGATACTTTTAAATTAATTGTCAAAGGTACACTGTAAAAGTCAAACGTTTCACTTCAATGCTTTCAAAGTGAGACTTTTTTTAAAATTATGCAACCATTTTCAGCCTGAATACAGTTCTGTTTACTTAAAACAGGCTGAAGAATGTGAAAGTTAAAAATGTTTCATTTCACACTAGAAATTAAAAATGCTGTATTTGCGCCTGAGTAAAATGGTTTTAAACCTGAAATAACTTCTGTTTTTCCTTTTGTTTTTCATCACAACAAAATCATGTTTCAGAGCACAACCTAACATGGGTGTAATTTTTCTCTTACACTCAAACCCCACTTATTTTCCAGCTTGACCAGTGAACCACAACTTTTTGTACAAAAGCAATACCCTGGTCATACCTCAGCAGCCGCAAGCAGAAATCACTTCTGAAAACTTACTTCCATATTTCCCTATGGGGAAGCAATCCTCATACACTTCTATTTGACTTTTCTATTTTGGAATGATGAGAAACTCTTATCCCTGCTTGACCTTTAGCTATAAAACACTGACTGACGCCTTTGGCTTTCTGTAGCGTCCTTGCATTTCTAAGACATACTTGTCAGCACAGCTCAGCAGCCTCACTGTCCCAAGGGAGATGCTCTGCCAGGGCACAGAGCATCCACCACCTTGGTTCCTCTCCAGTTGATGTGCTCTTTGTGTACAATGGATATATAATGCCATTCCTGAAGCTTGATGGAGCAAAATGGCACTCCATCCTCTCAAGTCCTCTTCTTCTCACCAAAAAAATACCATAAGGACTTGCCCCATCAGGCTTTGCATACTCCAGCAAGTTAAATATAGTCAGGGAACAAATACACCCAGGCACTGGAACATGTTTGGCTACTTTATCAGAGTGGACAGTTCCCAGCATAGCCTCAGTGAGGGTCAACAAGCATGCTCTCAAATCAATTCCTGAGCATGGCACAGCAGTGGACACAGGCCAGGAATCCCTCTCAGTAGTCAGGATCAGGCCACTCTGTTCAAGAGGCTGAGAAAATGTAATATATGCACACAGATGGTTCTGTGCTACTTTGCGGCAATGCCAAAGAATACTGGAGTAATTCACTTATTAGCACAAACACGGTGTCATTGTGTAGGAATAGCGGTTGCCATTAATATCTACAGTGTTACACTACAAGAGTAAACGCCAGCTCAGCATTCACCTTACAGATAAAAAGTAATACTATAAAACTGAACATATAGTGGACAGAATACCACTGGCATCTTTTAAACAAAATTTTTCAAGCAAAGTTATTAAAGAGGATGTCTATTTATGTTCATCATTGTGGCTATTCTATACGTTTACAATGTCACGTTTTTGCTACACATTCTGGCACTGGATTAGTATTTTCAGGGTATTTTTATCACTCAGTTACTCAAATATGTTCACATTTCTAAGAAATAATAGTTTCTAGTTCAGCTTTTAAAATGTACAGCTTAAACTGTGACATGTTGCAAATAATCTCTTTCAAGACATCAACAGAAAGGTTACTGAATACCCATACACATGGGAACTTAGTTGAAACCACCCCAACTGGCATCCTCTTATTCTTTGTCACTATCACAACAAAAACCTTGGTTAGATTTCAAGAAGATAGATTTACCTACTTTAACTTTTCCATATGTGAAAATAAGTCAAGAAATCAGCTAAAAATGTCTTTTTCAAGACTGGATTTGAGAGAGTTCTCCAGCTGTAACATGACAGTTGAATTATAAAGCACTAGACAGAAACAGATGATTTCTTGTCTAAATATAAAACAGGTAAAATTAAAAAATAAATAAATAAATGGTTCTAGACAGATCTTTGTCTCAGTATTTGAAGAACTGACTGGTTAAGAAATAATTTGACTCCAGGTCCTAATTATCTAAGTAAAAATGTTTGTGGATGCATTTACTTATAAAAATTAATGAAGCATCCATTAAAATATACACAGGATTATTTCACTGAGCACTGACAACAAGAATTTCCTGGTCTTATAGCCAATAGTTGAAAAACTGTCTCTTAGCTCCCTTGAAATTCTGATTTATAATAGAAAAGGACGGGAGAATACTAAAAAAATAATCTAGATTACACTTTCCTTTTTTTCTACATCTTAGCTTAGGTCTATTAACGTAGAAGACAGAATCCCATCTTTTCCAAAACTGACCAGACGGTATCCTCCTGCTGTACGCAGTAGCCACATCAAAGAAAACATCACACAATTTTTTAGCAAAACACACAGAAGAAGAAGGAGGTGGAAGAAAAATACTCTAAAACCAAATATAAAGTATTTGGAGTACCCCTTGTAACTTTTAAACAAAAGTTTTTCAATCATCCAAGGAGCTGAAGGTCCATTAGTGTTCCTTATATGAACTGCCAGGCTTTGTTTTAGCACTGCGTTTCAACATTTTATTTAGCTTATGGATATAAACATTCCTTTTCACCGTTTTTTTCCCCATAATAGTTTCTCAGAGTTAATAGGTAGTGTGCACTAACAGGACTAGAAAGGGGTTTTAAAGCTAAAAAGTAAAATGGTAATCAGTGCTTTACGAATACTCCAAAACCCTACTGGCTATTAGTAAAGCAAAGGCGAAACCCCAATTTGGTATTTGTATTAGCTATTTTATGTGCTATTGCCATTTACAGGAATTCTTCAATGCTGTCATTCTACAAACTGTACCTACTCAGCTAAAGGTAGGTTTACACAGGACAAACCAGAAATTATTGCAGCATACTGGACATGGCACAGCAGACAGGCTGAGACACCACAGAATTGAAGTCAAGGTGCCAGACCCACCCAAAAATAGTGAAAGATGAGTCTATGCTAAAAGCCCCATATTGGCACAGCCAGCTTAGCAGCGCTCACAGTGCCCTCCACCCACAGCAGCTTTTGCAGCCCAATGAGCCACTTCTACACCCAAGATGCACAGCTCTACCCCCTGTTTTCTGGAGCCAAGCAGTGATATAGTAACTAACTGTAAGCTCAGGAAGTTTTCCAGATCTAGAAGGAACAAGTGCCTCTGCACCTTCCCCTGCAAGGGCATATAAACCATACTGTGCTGGATCACGTAGTGTGATTAGAGAGCAAATAAAGCTGACCTGTGCTTCCAAAATGAAGTGTAATCCAACACACCTTAGCTGACAGTTCTGCTTCACACCTTCCAGGCTACCACTGTGCCTGTCCCGCTCTCATCTCGGGATCTCCAGATCTCTCGGAAATATGGCAGTACCAAACCAGTTTCCATAGCAAAACCCTAGCCTACAAGAAAATCCAGAAGCATCTCTAACTGTTTCACCTGCTACCATTGAGTTTTCCTACATAAAAGCCTAGAAATGACAAATCAGTCTGAAGACACCAGTAGATAGTAATATTCAGAAAACATTTATCTGAACTAACAGAGCAAACAAACAGGTAATGTCATTGATTTCATAACAGAACTAATCTGCTATTGTAATGGACTGCACAAGTCCTGTCTTCCTTGCAACATTACATTTACAGCGTTTAAATTTCAACTGGTTTTTTCCCCTCCTTCCTTCCTCTACAATTACGGAGAAAATAGTACTTTTTCCAGCCATGACTCAAAGCTATTAAGACTTATTTTCATTATGAAGGGACTCTGAGGAACAGCATGAGCATAAGCCATTATGGGGGAGCAAGAGTGAAAGCTGGATAGAATGGCTGGATCCTTTGCTGATCAGCCATTCTTAAAAACACCCAAAACAAACAGATACTTCCCTAAAATACTATATGCGATGAAATTTGAAAGCGAGATGGGGTAGTGGACAGTGCTAGGTGATGGGTGTCAAGTCAGTGAAATTTTGTGCCTCATTTACCCCACCTCCCAATCTTCATTCACCTGTCTGAATACCTTTATGCCAGAGGCATGCCACGGACATGAAGGACAAGTTCTCATGAATGTACCATCCATCAGCAAGTGAACATTCCTTGCAGAGCAGTTTGTTATACATGGAAAATAGCCATTACAGTTCACCCATAATTCCAGAAACTTGAATTGTTTAAAAAAAAAATCTCAGTTTTAAATGTTCAAAAGACAGTTTAAGAAATATAAATTACCCCAACTAAATTAATGTATAATGGCTGGGTTGTTAAAGACAAATGGCTACTCACAGAATAGGTCTTTGAAGTGGTAGCTAAACTATGCCTTCTAATTAGTTTGGTTTAAATTCTGATTACTAAGGGAAAGAAAAGAAAGACAGTCTAGAATTAATCTTGAAACAAAATGCTATTCTTTCATTTGATATGATTTCTTTTTGTTTGATATGATATCTTGAAGAAATGCTGTAATGTGTTATAACCTTATCTCTGGGCTTATACAGCAGAGCTTATTTGGCCTTTCTCTGGACCAGCTGTTGTTTTTTCCATTCCATTTCTCCACTGTATTTAAAATATACCAATCCCACTAGTATGCTCAAAGGAAAAAACACATGCTTGCACTTTGAGGGGCCTCCTTGTCCTTGGCTGCGGCCAAATATCTCGTATTTCAGATGACGTTAGTAAGCAATACAGCCTTCAAAGCCTCAGCCCCAACCCTGCTGTGCTTCCACAGCAAATATCAGCAGTGCAAGAGCAGCTCTTACAGGTGAGGACTACCCCTGAGCCTGGACCCAAAAAGGGTATGGTCAGTCTGAGAGTTCATAGAATCATGGAACAGTTTGGGTTGGAAAGGACCTTAAAGATCATCTAGTTCCAACCCCCTGCCATGGGCAGGGACACCTTCCACTAGACCAGGTTGCTCAAAGCCCCGTCCAACCTGGCCTTGAACACTTCCAGGGAGGGGGCAGCCACAGCTTCTCTGGGCAACCTGTGCCAGTGTCTCACCACCCTCACAGTAAAGAATTTCTTCCTTACATCTAGTCTGAATCTACCCTCTTTCAGTTTAAAACCATTACCCCTCATCCTATCCCTACACTCCCTGACGAAGAGCCCTTCCTCATGTTTCCTGTAGGCCCCCTTTATGTTACCAAAATGAGTTGTGCTAATAAGACATCTTGAAAATCTCAGACACATACTGCTTTTCATGTTTTGTATTCTTAGAAGCAGGTCCTGATAACAACATTTTCCTGCTCCACGACATTTTGAAAGATGACCGTGGAGGTTATCCTGCTCCAACTCAGGACACAAGTTTTCATTTTGCCCGATTAAGCCCCTGAAGAGGCACCCATGCACAGACAATAGCCATTGAAACAGCAGAGCAGGGACAGCCCATCACCCAGCTACTCTGTCCTGCAAATGGGAAGAGCTGACAAAGACGTCTGTAAACTGCTAGAAGGAGCAAGGGGAGGGACAGCACAAATGACATTGAGATGTCTCAGGGGAGGCAGTCAACAGCATCTTTGCATGTGAGAGGTTAAGGACTCCTGCCATCAGACACACCACATGACCAATCTTGTTAGGTAACACCACCTTGGGGTGACGGGTGCCATTCTCAGCTCTTCATGAGTACCACTGCGAGGCTAAAGGATGTTTCCAGCTTTAGCCAGAGTTTTGAGAGTGACTTTTTCCTTTGAATTTGGTTTCCTAGCAGAGACTTGTTGTCAGGGGCATTATAACCTGTTAGATGTCAGAATCCCATTAATTCACTTCCATTTTTGTCATGCATAGGGTGAAGGTTCACCAGTAACACCAGCTATAATTAACTGGACTCTCTGTTGTTCACTGTCTACAGAAAACTGTCAGAATCCTTCACAGACAGGAGCTACTGGGGCTCCCTCACTAAAATGCCAGGAAGTTTGAAAGTGTTTGCTTATAACTGGGTTTGAGCTTTGAAATTTGCACTCCTGTAGAAAGAGAATCAAGCAAATCCCTGTCAACAGACTCAGCCTGTTATTTTCTGAATGACAATCTCAGTTTTCATTTGCAGAAAGTCCCTAGTTCCTCTTCTCTCCAGGTAGCATTGAAATTATAAAGGTATGTAAATGCATGGGACCAGAGAGAAAAATACAGACAGATTTGCCTGAAGGAAACATCCAGTTCACACACATCATAAACAGTATGATTAATTATAGCTTAAGGAGAGAAAAATATCCCCAAAATGGAAAATGATGGATAAAACCAGGTTACATCCATCAACTGGGAAAGGGGCTGTTCAGTAATCCATTCCCCAGTCTTAAAGTTATCTCTGCTCGGACAACTTTCAGCTGCCTGCCAATGTTATTAGTCCAGGCTTTGCAGGAAAATCCTTTCCTTTACTGCCCTTCTTCCCTGTTACCTCCCTGGCAGATGAAATTTCATCCCTCTCATGCCCTTCCATCTACTCTGAGGAACGCCTAACTGACAGAAGTACCTCACAGTGGGCAATGGATACAACTGGGATTGCTGAAAAGAAAATACCATAAAGCAGAGAGTGGTTTAGTGAATATTTTACCTGGACAATGTCAGAGAAATAATACAGATAATGTCAGGAATTATCCCTTGTTAAAATTGCATCACTGAAAGAAGACTTTGATTAAAATCCAAACCTCCACAGAGCTGAGGGGAATCCAGATTGGAAACTGAACTGACAACGGTGCAGAGGGGAAGGAACTTCATTCAGCTTGTTTGAGACCTCAGGCAGGCAAGAAACTTGCTGCTTATTCTAACTTTGGCACAATGGAAGACAGACTGAGGCTGTGTTTTAGTTGTGTTTAAAAAGTATTTAAAATACAAAAAACTATCTCTCTGCAGCTTCAGCTCAAACACTGTTTTGCTGCTGTGCAAAATACTAGACAAGACTTTTCTAAAAATGAATACAAATCAGAGACTGCATGGGATTAGAGCATTTTTTTAAAAAATAAATTAATAAAGGACATCAAGGCTTTGGACCTTCTACTTTGAACAAACATTAATTTTTGGGCAGTATTTCTTCAGACTGATTAGAATGGTTTAGAAGAGACTTTCTCTAATTTAACAGTCTAATTTATGTGCAGAAAGACTTCATCATTAGTTGTTTTAAGAGGGCAGGAATACGTAGTTTTTTCAGCTAAGCCACCTGATTACATGTTGTTTGTTGAAGTAAGTTTATGTTGAATATTTGCAAGAGAAGAAAAGCATGCAGTGTAAAAAGATCATGGCAAAAACCCAATATTATCTTTTATGCTTTTTCATACGGAAACCTGGACATGCAACAAATGGTTCACAAAGTCTTCACACAAGTGCAGTATTTAAGGGCATCAACTAAAAACTTTTGCTATACCTTTTAACATAGCAATCTTCTGGCCACTTCTTTTTGCATAAAGGTGGCTACCTACTTCTGTTGGACAACTTTTTCTAGAAAAAAAAATGTGTAATTCTATATGATCTTTAAGTGAACAGTGTCCCTCTGGTCTGTTATTTACATATAGTTTTTTTCAGGACAGTTCAGAAACAGTACACAGTAAAGAGGTATGATTTGCAAAGATGCCCTGCAACAGGTAGCCTTTACATAAGCACTGTGAAACTGAGGAACAAACCTCACCCTACTAGAAGTCTTTCACAACAAATCAAATACAGCTAGCAAGTCCAGCAAGTCACTAAACCTGTGTTGAGGCAGATCTTTGTTTCCAGTGACCAAAAGCAAAAACAGTTCAAAGACCTGTGTCAGAAATGACATCCTGGACTCCAAAAGATGCCTGTTGCAGACTGCTGTCCAGTGAAATTGCGTCTGCTATACTCAATACTGCCAGAAATTCATTATGAGAATGTTCCCCACAAGACCCATCACTGCAGTTGAGAACTTCTATACTCAGCAGATAATCAGGAGCGCAGAATAGGATTTGTGCACCAGATCTGTGCACATGTTACTGAGTAGTTGTGTGTGCTGCGCGGTAAGTCCAGATATGGCCCCACTTCTCCCTAAAAAGGAGAGCTCTTACAGTTCTCTACAAGATGGCTGAAGTAGCGGTGGCTAGAAAAATAATCTTATAATCTCCTAAATTACACCATTCTCCTTGTTCCCAACTAACCATAAAGCTAAAATCTGTGCTGACGGGTGTGTTACGATATCCTTTTAAGTACATTTCATCCAGAGGAGTCTCTCCAAGTACATACAATGCCTCCAAGCTCAGGCAGATACTGGGACATGAAGAGTGAAGAACACCAGCCCCAAGCAAGGAGTGGACAAACTGCAAGGACACTGCGTTCCATGCAGAAAAACTGCTCAGACACCTGTTTAAAGTGGGTCATGTATGATAGGAGGCTGACAGAGGCTCATCAAGGACATGCAGACTTTGGAAAAAACTAATTCTGAACACTGAGCCAGTATCAGCGCATTAGTCCCACAGCACAAGTCCAGCACTTCTCAGAAGAATTAGAAATCTGTGATCTGCCCAGAAATAATAAGGTAATTGTAGTTTCTTTTTAGAAAGTTCACAGAGAGTTCAGTATGACTAAGAAATCTCGCACTAACCACACTGAAGGCAAACAGCTTTGCCAATACTACTCTATTAAGGGGTCAAGTGTTCTGAGCAAATTTCCGAACTCCTGCAACAAAAATGTTTCCTAAACACAGCTTAGTTTTCTGGGTTTTCTATTTCAACTGTGGAAATATGGTTTACAATTGTTCAAGGCTACTGTTATCCTACAAAATACAAAGGGATGACATGTGACATGTAACAGTTTAATTTTAAAGCTTGCTCTTGCTCTCCGAATCAATACTGCAGCAATTTAACATTTACATTACAAAAGCTTTTGTTGACCCAACTGATGGCAACAGTCGAAAAGTGCAATAGCATCACACACAGTTTGATAAGGAAAGCTGTAGGCACAGAGCAAGAGCAGAATATATTTCTCTACAACAGTACATGGTTAGAAATGCTGAACTAAATTCAGTCTGGCTCCAGAGTGAGCCTCCTCAATCTCATGAGTGGTTAAGCAAACTTAAGACATGGAAGAGATCACAGTCTACCCTTTAAACTACAGGAAAGCAAGTGCAGTAAGCAAGCATGGTGGAGCAAACACTATTTCTTTCCAGTGGCACAAGGACTGAACAGAAAGACTCCACTGAAACACAGTGAAGCAGGTTTTTCCCTCCTTATAGTTTTGACTCATATTATTTGGAAAATGGCTTGCAACAGAACTTTAAAAATTATTGAGTGAGGAAGCATATCACATTTCTGATACCTTTTGGTACCATCATCACATTATAACAACAGTCTCCTGTTTCCACATTTTTCTCCCTTACCTCCTGCACAACATAGGTACTTATGGAAAGCACCTTGTTTCAGTTAGTAGGAGCTAGGGAAACACAGAAGGTTAAATTCCAGTGGGAAAAAGAAGATGAGAAAACAATCAGGGATTGAGAAAGCAGGTGACAGTACTCTGCCAGCACTGAGCTTTCTCTGGCCCCTGTACGGCACAGACTTTGGATCCACTTGGAAAAAGTTTTGACTCTGCACTCATTCTGGAGAGGAAGAATTGCACAAAATACAGTATTTTATTCCTTTCTCCTCTACCAATATTTCTACTGCCTGAAACTATAATCTAGGCAGCTCCCAAGGCCAATTCATCCCAAAAGTCAAAGACAACATCTTAGGATAGGATGAATAAGCCTTTGACAATGACTGTTCTATTCCACTAACTATAAAAGGAGACAGCTTGTAACAGAACTAGCTAAAGCTCAAGTATTTAACTGCTAGGCTACTCAAGTTAAGAGACAAGAACCTTATCCTGTGTCCTTAAAATCTGAAGTTCAACTAGTAGTAAACTTATTTATTAAACATCTGTATATTAATGAAACCCAGAATCCTTTTTCATTGCTTAGCCAGGCTACACATTTGCGTCTGGCCATTTGTTAGAAGTACCAGGATTTTTGACACCAAAGTGAAATGAACACAGAAGTCTTAAATTCGTATGTCAGATGCTAGAAACTCAAAGTTGAAGGATTCTTATCTCTCCAGCACAGAACCCAGACATTTTAGAAACAGAAGAGGGCTCTTTTTCTGGAGAAGGAAAGCACAAGACAATGGAAAAAAGTCTGTATCTTATTTCTGATTAGCTTTTCATAAACTCCAGAGAGCAACTGAAAAAAAAGTCTTCATGAAACCTAAAAGAAAGTTAGCATCTTCTGCTTTCATTCCATGAGCTTGTTTGGGGGCTGGAAAAATCTCTTGATACCAGTTAGCAGCAATTGTTTCATTCACTGCTAGAACAAACCAGCTATCATGTCTTTGTTTCCCAGGGGTGTACCACACCCCTGAAATGCTACATCTTCTGCTGTCTCGGCAAGCAGGCACTCACTGTTTTCAGATCATGCAAACTGTTCCAGAGATTAAAAATACTCCATGTACTCCTGCAAATCTTTGTTTTGTTGTTCCTGCTTTAAAATACAGGTCATTCTGACTGAATGTACCTATTTGCTCTTTTTTCATGGCAAGCATCTTTTAAACAGGTTAGTACAACCTGTTCGTGGAAAGTAGAGGGATACAGGGAGAAAGATGCTCTCGACTCTACATTGAATTAATCTCAGTTACTACAATTAAATGTGTGAATTTACCATCCTAAGAATAGTCTCTGTGTTTTGCAGAAACCAAGCAAATTAAGCTGAATAGTAATTGATGTGGTCAAATACAGCATAAACAAATATGGAAAAATGTCAGCATCATTCTTTAAAAAATATGGAAGCTACACAGCATGTACTAGGGGTTTGTCAGCAAGATTACATTGGCCACAATGTTCTTCCAAAAAAAGATAGGCCATCCTTTGAGTATAAAATAGTGTTCTGAGCTTTATTCCCCTCCCACTTCCAAGTGGTTAAACAAAGGACTTCACTGTCAAAAGCCAAGACTAACAGTTTATGCTGTACACTTGCAGACAGAAAAATTGAAGAAAATCCTCTGGCACTATCAAGTTAATAATCAAAAAGCAAGACCAAGATAGAATAAAATCCTGCACTCAGACATAATCCTTAGGAAGAGTAACAGGTAACTATTGTCTGAAACAGCTTAATGGCATTCTAGTCACCTGTTAAATGAATTATGCCACCAAGCCATCATTCAAAAGACTTAAAAACAGTTTTGCACAGATGATTCTGCTTCTTCAGCTCCCCTCACCCCTCTATTCATTTCACACAGCACCTGGCCTCTGTCTCCTTCCTCCCACCCCAGCCTTATCCCATCACAGCTCCAATCCAAAGTTGTTCCAAATACAAAATTTTCAGTTATAAGATTTATAACTCCTCTACAAATAAGGAGTTGGAGGTCCATGTACAACTCAAACTAATCCTAACTTCTGATCCGTGTGGAACTCATCTATCAAATATTTTCAATGCCAAAATGAGGGTAAAGCATATAACAATTTTTATATAACTAACGCTCCAATGCAGTATTCTCAGAAATCTGTTTTATACCCTAAACCTTTCTTTCCTTAGTTATATATTACAGCCTACTGCAGCAATCACTGGCTTGCAGTCTCAATAAACTCAATTACCCTCCTTCTAAATGACAGCAGCCTGACCACCTCACCAGTCCAAGAAAAAGAAGTCTATCTATTTGTATCATATCAGTCCATTCTGAAGCACTGAGTCAGGAAGGGCTCTATTACATCACAGCATTTTCATTGAAAAACTTCACAAAACTCCATTCTGCAGATCACAAAAAACCCAATACCTTGTGGCAGACTGCATGAAATCAGAAAGAAACTGGAAGAGATCTTTTCTTATTCTGTAGAAGGGAGGATAATTCCTTCTCTCTTGAATTATATCTCAGAGCACTGTCAAGTTTCTAAGATAACCTATTTAGAAAAACAAAAGAAATCCCCAAATCCTTAGGTTCCTCTCCTACAGGCACAAATGATTAGAGAAGTTATTTATAAAGCTCAGGGACACTTTTCATTTATCATTTTTGCCACTTCTCACATAGATTTCAAATGATACAGTAAGACAGCAGCTTCCAACATACAGTATTGTAATGCTGCTTTCAAGATTAGCACTCAGTTTTGCATGCAGCTAATGACTGAGTCATCTGGCAGTTGCCTAAGCAGCAGTGGAAGCGTACAGCACAAACCTAAGTTTTAATTTACATCATTTATCACAATGATTTTTACCCAAATATCTGAAACTGCTAAGGACACTGCAAATTATAAACTATTTAATATAATCATTGCAAGAGCACAGGAATGTAACTGATGCTAAAGTATTACTGTATGTAGATGAGACAGATGAGACACACAGCAAGCAGGTTGGAGCCTGGAGGTTCATGTGGTTGTTGCCACAGTAAATGTGGTGGGCATGCTGCACAGGTCTTCTTCCAAGACGTGACACAGTCCTTGAATTTAAAAAAAGCTTGAAAAAGACTGAACAGGAGGTAACCATCCTCTGTCTATTCCCTCCCACACTGATTCCTCCCTTTTGATTTTGCCTGTACAACTAGTCTTTATATTCCTTACCTGACAGACAGGTTAGTTCTAACTAAAAGGTTACTATTATCATCACCCAACTTCATGCACTGACTTGAAAGCACCAGGGTAGTTCAACTTTTCCAAGCAAAAATCACCACTACATTTTAGCCTGGGCACACAAAGGGTTTCCCAAGTATACATCTTAGAAATGACTCAGTTGTCTAAGATTAAGTTCAAAAAACAAAAAGAATCAGAGCTCAAGCAAACAAAAGCAGACGTTCTGCATGACAACTTTCAGCCCACAAGGTTAAAATATTTGATTCTGAAAACCAGTGCCTACAAGATATGGCAGGCAACTCTTCATCAGTTAAGCCCCAGCTCAGTGGGTACAAAGCTAGGGCTGACAATACAAAATGATCATGGTATTTAATCTGTAAAATAGAATTCATTTCTACAATTAAATGTGAACTGTAAATTGAAACTGTTTTGCTTTAAAATGATCCCAAAAGGCATTACTCTGGGCTATCTGTGATATGTGGGTGCACCAGACTTCTGCCATCAAACTGAACAGCATGAAGTACTTGAGGACTTGAAAAGGGGGAAGAGTCAACTTACCACTTTTAAAATTTATTTATGCACTGAGTATTCCCCAAAGCCTGTGTAGCACCAAAACCAAGAATTAACTCACCTTCCTTTTTAATTCTGTATTTCACTTCTAACAAGAGCAATTGCTCTTTGACAATGCATAATGTAAACAGGAGATGACACTGACTTGTTTTTTCTACCCTTGCTAAAGAGCTGGCTACAACAGAAATGAGATAACAAAGCATAACACACAAAATAAGAGTTAAGGCCTTTAGAGAAAACA
This sequence comes from Strix uralensis, assembly GCF_047716275.1. Taxonomy (NCBI): domain Eukaryota; kingdom Metazoa; phylum Chordata; class Aves; order Strigiformes; family Strigidae; genus Strix; species Strix uralensis. The sequence goes on along the minus strand of NC_134012.1, from coordinate 89,008,986 downwards.
ATGATTGTTATATCTTCTCACACAAAGAACAAAAATGTAATGAAGGAAATGCTTTCTTTCCCCATGCACTTTTTCATTTTTTAACTTTTGTGACAGTCAAGCAGACTACTGCTTGACCAAAAGCAGACATTACCTCTAAAGGCTGATCCAGTCAGTTAAACACAGAAACATAAATGACAGTATATTACTTTGTTAATTCATAAGACACTGCCTTTGTTACCCTGGAATATCACTAACATATTACCATCAGGAACAGTTCTGTCACATTAGAATGAATAACACAGAATCACAGAATGGTTTGGGTTGGAAGGGACCTCAAAGATCATCTAGTTCCAACCCCTCTGCCATGGGCAGAGGGACACCTTCCACTAGACCAGGTTGCTCAAAGCCCCGTCCAACCTGGCCTTGAACACTGCCAGGGAGGGGGCAGCCACAGCTTCTCTGGGCAACCTGTTCCAGTGTCTCACCACCCTCACAGTGAAGAATTTCTTCCTTATATCTAATCTAAATCTACCCTCTTTCAGCTTAAAACCATTACCCCTTGTGCTATCCCTACACTCCCTGACAAAGAATCTCTCCCCATCTTTATGTAGCCCTCTAAGTACTGGAAGGCTGCTCTAAGGTCTCCCCAGAGCCTTCTCTTCTCCAGGCTGAACAACCCCAACTCTCTCAGCCTGTCCTCACAGGGGAGGTGCTCCAGCCCCCGATCATCTTTGTGCCCTCCTCTGGGCCTGCTTGAGCAGGTCGATGTCTTTCTTACGCTGGGGGCCCCAGAGCTGGACGCAGCACTGCAGGTGGGGTCTCACAAGAGTGTAGTGGAAGGGGAGAAGAATCACCTCCCCTGACCTGCTGGTCACGCTTCTCTTGATACAGCCCAGGACACCGTTGGCTTTCTGGGCTATGAGCGCACATTGCTGGCTCATGTCCAGTTTTCCATCCACCAATACTCCCCCAAGTCCTTCTCTGCAGGGCTGCTCTCAATGTCTTCATCCCTCAGCCTGTATTGATTCTGGGGATCGACCTGACCCATGTGCAGGATCTTGCATTTGGCCTTATTGAACTTCATGAGGTTTGCACAGGCCCACCTCTCAGGCCTGTCCAGGTCCCTCTGGATGGCACATCCCTTCCCTCCAGTGTGTCAACCGCACCACACAGCTTGGTGTTGTTGACAAACTTGCTGAGAGTGCACTCGATCCCACTGTCTGTGTCTCCAACAAAGATGTTATACAGCACCTTTCCCAGTACAGACCCCTGAGGAACACCACTCAGCACTGTTCTCCACTTGGACATCGAGCCATTGACCACCGCTCTTTGTGACCATCCAGCCAATTCCTTATCCACTGAGTGGTCCATCTCTCAAATCCATGTCTCTCCAATTTATAGACAAGGATGTCATGGGGGACAGTGTCAGATGCTTTGCACAAGTCCAAGGTAGATGACATCAGTTGCTCTTCCCTTATCCACTAACGCTGTAACCCCATCATAGAAGGCCACCAAATCTGTCAGGTGCAATCTGCCCTTAGTGAAGCCATGTTGCCTGTCACCGATCACCTAATATCAGATAGGCAGTTTAAATTCAAAGCCTATTAGAGCAAACTTAGCTAGTCTGAGTGATGAAATCTCAGGGAAGCTATGCTCAATTTTTCACAGCATCCAGGTACAGCCAGTCTTTTTCTGTCCCATTCTACAGGACTTTGAAGGAAGATACAAGAGGCAAAAAGTGAGAGGCAGAAAGAAAATAAGCAGGCCACACAAAGAAAATACACAGCATGATCACTGGTACCTCCTATCTCCTCTTCATACTTAAAATTGTTTCTTACAGATGTTATTTCATGCATAAAAGAAACCTGGAAGACAGTAGACAAGAACATTTCCTTACTCTTCACAGGCAAATCTAAACTAATTCCTCTCACTTATCTCAGCAGTCATCAGAAGAAACAGAAAATCTGGGAGCTATTTTAGATTTAAGCCAAAGCAGACATCAGCATTAGATGTTCAGGGCTTTTCAACTTCAGGCTTATTTGTCTAACAAATAGATATATTTTTATTTGATAAAAGTAATAAAGAATGGAGCTCGTATTAATTCTTACAGCTTCCCCTTATCCTTACCTACTCAGTATCACAGAAGACTGAATAGTTCCCTCCTAGCCATCAGCTTTCTCGTTTCCCCCAGCTATCATTTCACACTGCTCCTGGCCAGCAAGCAACAAGTACAAAGCAGGTCTATGACCAGAAATACAGTGGGGCTGAGTGGTTGTTTGCTTCTTTAATTTATCAACTCATATTAAACAGCAGTAAAACTTCAGCAGCAGTTGTGACTCAGGATTTAAAACTCCTACATTCCTCCTTTTTCTCCAGCCCAGAAAAGAACCAATTAGTCTTTAACCATTAACCTGAGAAAAACAGAAACGCATCCCTCTGTATTCTGCAGATTTATTTATACATAACTTGGGCCTTACTGCATTTAGGTTGCTATTCATTCTCCCTACCAATACAGTACCTTTTCTAAAGTTTGGTGCAGACTCAGCTTGAAGTCCTCAAACATCAGAGAACTGATGCAATATCTGTAAATTTCTGGTATGAAGTCAATCAAGTAAATGACTTCCCTAAATAAAGGAACTCATTTTGTAATGAGAAGATGACAACTACCTTCTAGGTATACTCTTCCTTTCCAGGATAGTGTATTAGGTTTTTTCCCCAAAAGGCATGATGCTGAGAATTACTGCACCAATATTATTTTTACTTATGCTTCTACATAAAATACCTTGCTGTTGATGCCTTGCACTCCACTTTCAGAACAACCAAATAAAAGTCTTTAAATATTTTGGTAACTATCACAGAGAATCTAGAAATCCTAAATTTAAACCATGGATAAGAGGTGGGTTATTTTATGTTGATGACAGCATTTGCATGGAGTGAGAATATTTTATTAAAAATAATAACAACTGCAATTTTCATCATCCCAGAACTACTCAAGAATTCAAGTCAAACTCAGTGAAAAGTTCTGGCTGGAGAAAAAAGTGAGGGGTAGAAAGGATCAATAGTGTGAAAAACACATTCCAGCAGCCATAAGGGGAGTTTAAATTTTCAGAAATGAACCCAGATGGGTGGCTCCTGAGGTGTTTTGACTGAGATGCTCTCATTTTGCATAATCTCTTTTTACAGAATTTGCAAAAAGCCTTGCAGAAGGAAAGGCACACACCACTGGAAAATAAAAGCTGCTTGAAAAGATGCAGTAAGCAAATAGGCAGATACCCAGCAAGAGTTGTACCATTCAATCCACATGCTTGTTCTTTTTCCATCAGGATTGCCCGTCTTCTCCTTAAAGCATTTAGAAGGACATTCGCCCCATAGATAATATGGGGATGGGGTGTCCCCTCCTTCTGTGGATGCTTTTTAATGGGCTCAATGAAGTAGTCTCCATGGGGCAGATGGAAATATCCAGTCTGAAAATAAGCACATAAGAGTTAATCTCAATTGTCCAGTACTGGAAGTAAAAAATAAAATAGACTCTTTTCATATCATCATCCCTGAGTTTTTCTTATAAGCCAGTCATTACACTGCAGAAATACAAAACCAACAGGTTTTCAGCATTTATTTTGCTGTATACATCGAGGTTGCTTTGTACCTCACAAACGTGAACAGGTCCAAAGGGGAATAGAAAAAATACCTTCTTCCTAATAACCTGAAATTCTGTATATGGAGGCAGAGGCTCCCATATTTGTACAAAGGCACTGAAAGGTCAAAAGTTAATTTGTCAAACATGATGCACTAGAAGGAGCTGCATCTTGCTCTTCTGGTGTTTTCCACCCATTCCCCAGAGAACAAATCCTGAATAGAAGCTGTTTTATAAGGGCAAAGTATAATTCTGCTCTTAGCTGCAATTCCACAGTCAGATCACACAACCCATGAAACGGCCTGGACTGTGCGGTGCACCCTCAACACAGGCTACAAACCCACCCAGTCCCCAGGCTTCCAACAAGAAACAAGCAGCTTTTTGTGTATTGTAGCAAGCTACCGTGACCATACAATAGACCTGCATAACAGATGCTGTAACATTTCTCATTCTATAACTTCTGTATCAACCTCCCAGCTTTGACTGAGCTACTGGGCCTTTGATATCCATCTGGACTACACAGATTAGTTTACACCTCCCTCTGCCATGATCTAAGAGATACATGCAACCAGCATTTTTGCAGGGATTGCTAACATTGCAAAACCATTGTGTAGCCCTTCCACGTCAACATGTACAGAGCAGTACTATATCTAAAGCAAAGGCCCTACTGACATCCCAGCCCACACTGCATATGTGACAGGAGATTGAGGTATCCCACTCTTACGGCTTTGTTTCCTCTTCACTTTCCTGCTGTGGTCAGTGCAGCCTTCTTAACTTGCTCTGGAGCAGGAAAAAATGCAGCAACACTGTGTTCCTGCAGCTGCTGCACTCAAACTTACAAGGACAGACAAATTTAAAAAAACCTTTTGAAACACTCCAAGGCCTTACAGTCTCCCTGGGCAGTTGGGAAAGCCAGTATGAGGGTAAGGACAAGAGGGAAATCAAGTGAATGGAGGAAAAGCATTCTTAAAAAATAAGCAAGCATAGGCTTTAGGTACTAGGAGCCCAAAGGCAACTCAGTGAGATCGCCACACAATGTGCTTCAAAGTCCCCTCTACCAGATATCTTCTGCCTCCACTATGATTGCCACAGGCCCAATACATCCCACAGCAAACTTGTACAAATAAATAGCTGTGACCGTCATTTCATAGAGTTTGCCCAGCAGTTCTTAAGTGAAGAAATTCTTTCTTTCTAGTTTTCCAGTGCAAGTCAAAGTTTAAAAGCCAGAGGTCGGCCTTGATTTGAAGCCTTGGCTACACCCATAAAGTTTCACAGGTTCAGGATTCAAAGTCACATATGTTTGCTCATCTGGAATTACAGTTACTGCTTATATGGTTTTGGTTTTATTTTTAAGAAAAATGACATCAAGACTTTGGATTCTTAAACATGAAATCTAAAAATACTTAGGTTTCTTTTTAAATTGTAAATCGAGACTACTTTTGATATACAAGCTGAGACACACTACAAAAGCAATAAATCCCATGTTTAGATTGGATAAAGATGTCAAGCAAGCCTGAATCTATAGAGCAGAAATGCCTCTGCAGAGACTAGACCAGGAAATCAGTAGATGTGGCTTTCCTCCTGCTGCTCAAGGAATCAAAGCACTGTCACAAATCTTTGTCCATTCTTTTTCATTCCACGTGATTTGATCTTTCCTGGATGTTCTGAAAGTCTGGGTTATTTGACCTTCTTTTCCTGTTGTGTTTTTTAACCCTATGGGAACGAGGAAGAACTAACCATCTTCACTGCAGACCCTGATTTTATAGGTCAGGCTGATGAGTCACCAGGCTGGCTATTGTGTGAAAGTTGCATCTGTCAGAAGAAAGGCCAGGCGATCATATAAAAACAAAGTATATAAGTAGCAACTACATTTATTAAGCTCCCCCTGCAACGTTTGCATGTTAAAATTCAGCTCTGCATCCAAGCTGTATGGAGCAGGAGAAAAAACAAATATTCATCATATTTCCTATTGCACACACACACACAGAGATGGCAGTAGAGGTTGTTCAATGAGCCAGCAAACACTGGCTACTACAGAACACAGCTTCAGACATTCCCACTGATTTTTGTTTTATTATTGTTTTCTTAACATTATCATTTTTCAGTACAAAATATCTATTTTCACAGTCTTACACATTTTTGCTGTAACAACTCTATCCCAAGCCACCACTGTTCCAATACAGCCACACCACCTCCAACCAGCTGGCATTCTGTGGACAGCATTTGTTAAGTTCAGCGATATGACTGTACCATCCCACCCACCTGCGGTAGAAATCCTGCCTCTCTTCCTCTTGATCTGGGATGAAACTAGGAGTTGTCCCTCTTGCCCTCTGCAGTAACTGCTTGTCTGCACTAGTTCGTGTACTGTTCTTGTCAATGTCATTGTAGTGCTTTCCAGGAATATGTGTGACTACTTGAGCCGCATCAATGCATGTGCTTCATTCTCTACATTGATAGATAACTGAGTATGGACAGAAACACAGCAACACTGTCCTTCTCTGTGTTGTAATTACTACCTTCTTGTTTGTCTCCTCTTTGTTATATGAGGCAAGGTCCAAGAGAAGCTTCCTGCACTTCATGCAGAAAAAGTGGAAATTTTTAACGTCCCTTAACTTCTGGAAGTGGCCATGTCTATGTGTCAGATCTCCTCTGAAGAAAGCAACCTCAGGAGTGTTTAACTTCTACATGATAGCTTTAATATTTGTTCTTTAAAAGAGGTTGGTAACAGCCAGAACTTTCATATCTGTTGGCTCAAGACTGCTGAATCTTGGGAACATAAAGGCTGCTCCCACACTGGACATGCAGACTGAAGTCACTGGAGAGCATGAACAAGTCTGAAGACTAATTTTACCAAGGAGACATGCAGACTTTGCATCAACTCACAGTTCAACTTGCCACAACAGCTCCTGACACCTTGAGACCATCAGAAAACCTCTAATAACTGAAAAGCAACTTAGTCCGCAGAGTAGCAAAACTAAGCTGGAGCTAGAACTGCTGCCAGCTCAGAATAAAACAGGAAGAACCCTAGGTATATTTTCAGGTTTTCAACTCTTCATGGTTGGTGTGGCAATACCACTGGGCACACCCACGCAGCCATTTCAGGCATTCATGCAAGGAAATATATAAACCAGCTTTGTCACCAAAGAGAGTGCAACTGTACCTGTCAGCCCACTGACCACACATTTCTGAACCACAAACATGGCTTGTTGCAGTTTCTGTGGTTTTAGATCTGACCTCACAGTGAACAATAAAAAACCCTTTTAATTTCAGCCTAAAAAGTGGTTCTTGGGACAGGAATATGCTTCCTTCACTCCTGCTGCTTCTTGCAGGGTTGAAAAGTATCCATATCATGAATTCAAGGCTACAAGTCAGTGGGCCACTGTTCTGCATCAAGCTCTTAGTTTAATCCAACAAAGCATTTGGGAACAAGGTATCCTTGCCTCTTTCCCATTCCCACCTACTTGCTCCTGCCACCAAATTATGGCCATGACTCCCTCCACAGTGCAGTCTGAGGAGGGAGGAAGGAGGAGAAAGGATACACTGAGCCTGGATTGCCTCTAAACTCATTGTAACATGAACCCTGCATCTTGATTTAATTTATAGAACAAACTTGACGTTTGCCATGAAACTGAACATACATTCAGCACCTGGGAACCCTCATCAAAAAACTAAGTTATAATTCATCACTGTTGTGCAAAATTTTCACCTGTCTTCTGTCAGTCTGCAGACTAAAGTCCAGCTCTACTCACAGTATCTAAAAAATCTGCAAAGAAAGGTTGGGGTGACTCTCTGTTACTGTTCTTACACAAAAGATCCAGCAGAACATACAGTTTTCCAAGTACTAGACTTCTAGATAAGGTGCCAGATTGCAAATTGTAACAAAAAAATAATCTGCTCCAAAAGTTCTCATGGATCTTAAATTCTAGTAGTGAGAGAATTTATTTAAAAAACACTGCCTGTTCTGTCTGTAACAAATTTCCCAATAAAGTAAAATATTTATAAGCAATCTTTCCTTTCACTTGAACTTTGTGCTCTGTGAGTTTCTGAAAAAGTGTGAAATGTGGATGAAACCACCATCACTACAATACAAAAGAAGAGAAACACCATTACATCCTACAGGGCATTTTAGTGCTATCTACACTCTCCCCAGTAAAAAGAGCTGCCTCAGTGTGTTTGTTTCCCGTTACAGTACAGAGACAGAACACTGTAACCAGGCCAGATGGTCTCCCTCTGAATGTGTCAGTCAGTGTATTACCAAACATGCCCGAGTACTCCCCCTTCCCTGACAGTTTCAACATACAGGTATACTCTTTCCATGTTGCTAGCCTGAAATCAGTGCATGTATTGCCCTAATTTATCTTGCAAGTGTAGTTCTCATGGTGCTACAGCATGTGGAGAAGGTAAGCTGAAGACAAGATGAAAACAGGAAAAGTAAAATAATCTGAATAGATTCTCTACTCCCAGCCACCAATCCAAGAGGAGATAAGCATTCTTGAGACCAGTGTCTTAAATACAGCTCTGTAAATGTGCTACAGGAATGTTTTATGTCCTGTGTTATCTCAAGTATCATAAAGCAAAGCAAATTTAGGGAGGCTCAGGAACTGTAGACCTTTCTGCACAGACATATTATGCCCGTGACTGCAAAAGTAACTGAAGAGTGATACAAAAAACGCGCATTACTCCATATCCTCTAAAAATCTGTAAAACATGACATGCTCCACTTTTATTATCTGCAAATGGCTTCACTGTGTGCCTAAACGTACCAGAGAGAAGACAACACAATGTTTAGCTCATGTCAAAGACTAGTTCTGGAACCTGTCTCAAAACTTTCCCCTAATTAGTACCATGTAATCTTTTGAATGTCTAAAAACACCTGCCAGTTCTACTTTTGCACTACAACAAGAAGAGGAGCTGATACCCCTCCCAGACAAAAGTTCTTCTCATGGCTATTCCCAGAAGTAACTGGAAGATAAATTACGCATTTGTGTATCTTCTAAATTAAAATCCTTTGTCCTTGCTTTGTTTATCCTGAAATTGTTTTATTTTTGACTGACTGGCTGTCAGGTAGAAACCATGATTTTCATTCCTGTCATCATAAAGAAGAGCACATACAAATTATACTTGAAGTTATAAATTTAAAAAAGCCATCAATTACACGATCTATCAGTTGGAAGTATAAAGACCTTATACATTAGCACTAGTGAATAAAAGCATGGTTTTAACCCTGAAAAATGTGGTTCTCAGAAATAGTCTATTGCTGTACAAAAAGAAATGTATTTCATACTTCAAATACTAATCTACTGGGGGACATAATATTTTTTATTAATTCAACTTCCTGCTCTGTCTTAGAGAGAATTGTGATATAGAGATACCTGTAAAAATTTATGGGTAAAGTCAATTAAGGAAATCAAGAGTGGGAAATGCAGTGTGCCCACCAGTGCTGCTTGGGATGAAGTGACTTAAATTCCACCTCCAGCACACGTATGTGCTTTCCAACAGCTTCCAGAGACTTCCAGCACTTAGTGAACTCGCACTTTGCACTTACTCTTTCATCCTGCACAGGCTATACACCAAGAAACAAAATGTTGAGAACAACTGGAAGAAAACACCACTGATCTTCACATTGAACTTACCTCAAAGCACTCAGAACCAGCAAAATTCTGTTTGCTGATTAAGTATTTCTTTAGTTTTGCTCTTTATATCTGTTCTTTTCTAACTTACAAATAAATAGCAAGAATTTCTCATTTAAAGCCCATCAGATTTCAAGCTATGTGTACATACAATATATGCTTTTTTTAAGCAGTCTGTAGCATCATCCGCTTTTGAGTGCACTTACACGGCCTCAGAATACACAAAGGAGCACCGTTACGAAAGACTCATCGGAAATAAGCCAGCCTTATTTATGGTCATTACAAAGTTTAGTTTTCACCAGACAAAAAATGACTGCAGCCAAGTTTCCCTCATTTGAACTTTATGAAAAGCTACCATGTAAAATAGTAATAGAAATAGCCAGAAAATAGGGGGGAGTGGTGGCATGTGTATGTGGTGTGATGAAGGGGGAGGTGGGTGTGTGTTTGTTTGTTTCCCTCAGTGCCTATAGGGGAAAATCTAAAAATCTACCACAGAATTTTTTTCTAAATTGTTGTTCTCTCCTCCTTCAAATCTTCCCCTTTACCCCCAAATTCTGACATATTCTGGCCAAAATTGTTTCCCAGACTGTATTTGGAAGTGTTGCTACATTATTTAACGGGATTTTTAGTTCAAGTGCCTCATAATTTTGACACAAACAGCTCCCTAGACACGTCGCATCTCCCACACTGCATGTCGCTCGCCAGGACATTGTGATCCTGGGACATTTTGACTCATTTTCAACCAACTTTTTAATTTTCAACAGAAATCTGCATTTTCCAGTGGAAAGCAGACATTTTTCACATATTTCTTGCGGTCAAAAGTTCAGGGGTTTTGTCAAAATATATTTTCTGGAAGAATTTTTCCAATCAATTCCATGTGGGAAGCTGAAGCCGAGTCCTGTGGGAAGGGAAAAGAGCATCCTTAGTCTTGGCTAAGATTTTGCAATTGCAATGTTATCCCAGACAGGAGGGGCTGGAATTAGTGGGTGTATGTCAGGAGAAAAAGGGAGGGGAAGAAACCAACAGTTTGCAGTCTAAAGCTATAGAACTTAGTATTTTGACAATAATGCCAAAAAATAACATCTGCGGTGAGAACAATGTGTAACTCACTGAAAGCAGATGGCAATATTTCTGACAATAGGGCAGCAATGGACTCTGAAAACACAGCGAGTTTTTTGAAGTGACATGAAACAAAAACGTGGAGATGTTGGTTTTACCTTTAAGTACTTTGCTCCAGCTGCTCATTACAAATGTAATGCACGGTAAGAGAAATTCAGTTTGAATAAAAGAATTTTCTAATTAAAGAAAAAAATGTGCCACAGGAAACATGCATTAGAGAAATTCAGTCATATATAATCAAAACCAAACTGGTGAAGTAAATTATCTGTAAATATTACACATGCTGAGTTTATTTTCCTTTTTCAACTTATGACTAAATTGCTTCCCATGTGTTATTTTTTTCCCAAGAATCTTTCTCTTTGAGTTGTCATCTGTTCCTATCTCTCAGAAAACAAGACCCATCACATGAGGGTCCAGGTAAAATTTTCACCTCACTCACCTCAATCCTCGGCTAGAGCTACAAAAAACGGACCTGCCATGCCATTGCTCAGGCAGAAAGGAGGAGGTTGAATATTTGTTAGGTACTGAGAAATTTCACAAGAGACTTTTATAAACATCAGCCACAGAAAAGGACAACATCCTAGCTTTTATTATAGAGTTCTATAGAAAAAAAGTGGTACTTTCAGCAGCATTTGGTGAAAAAGGTGCTATGACACTGGAACACAGCCTTACAGTTTTAACAGAGCTTTGGTCCAAAATTATTTTTAAGATGACAAGGTAAGTGAAAGAACAGGATACTATCATATCACATCACAAGATCATATACTCTTTTGTCATGCTTGCTACCTTGTATATTCTAGAAGCTGCCAGAAAGCTGCTGAGAAGTGTCAGAAATGTGCAGTTAGGCCTGCACACTGTGGGCTCAGAAAGTTCAATCAGACAGAAGAAAAGAGGAAGAAAATACCAATGCAAAGCCAAATTTACAGCAAAGCAGACTTCAGTGGCAGAAATTAGGTATTAGAGGAGAAAGAAGTGTCTGAGATGCTCCAGTTCTCAGGTTCTTAACAGTCAGACTTCAGCACTGAATACTTCTGAGATAAGAGTATTCCTGGCTGGAGACATATCCTCAGCAAAGGAGAAAAGTCAAGTTTCTATGGTCATGTCAATCAGCTACCATACAACCACTTATAATACATGATCACTCCAGAGAGACTTGGCAGAGAAACGTTACTCTGGGTAATGGCATCAGCTTGCTGGTGACCACTCAACTTCATTTCTTCTTCTCCTTGCACTTGAGAAGGACAGACTCATTCCTCTTTCCACAGTTTAGTGGAGATGAGGACTTGGATTCGGGTTACCTAGGATACATTTTAAGAAGCTAAGGCATAAAAATCCACCCTTTACAAAAATGGGCAAGAGAAGCAAACATTCCAAATCCTGTGTTAATTTGCTCCTCTGCCATGTCCCAGAAACAGTTCATTAAGCAATACTGATAGCCAGGAATAATTTCTGTGGATCTCCACCTCACTGTGAGCTTTGCATCTCTTACAGAATCTGAAGTACCCTGGCTACATTCGCTTATACTCAAGGAAATCATCTGTGAAATTAATCTTCTGTGGGGATTTGAGCATGCTCACACGAAAAAAATACAACTTGGAACATGCAATTTTAAAAGACAACTTTGCTCATACTTCAGGTCATGGCGTCCTCCACTATCAATCTTTACCGCTCATCCTAAAAACATTTATTACTTCTTCCAACTATTTTCTGATTATCCTTAGAAGAAACAGTCCAGGTACATTATTCATACATTCACTTGTGGGTGCCCTCTTGGCTATATTTGCATCGTAGAAATATCCCATCATACTTCTTTTCTTCTGATAGAAGATCCACAAATGAAAGATGGTAACTGTGTGCCTGTGAAGCTGTTTACAGCCCTGCTAGTGTCTCTACAGGCTTCTGCTTTGAGATCTCCAGTAGTTTATGAGGAACATGAAGCTGTGTTTCCATAGCTTCTACATCTCTAACTGTGTCACAGTGCCCAGCAGCAGTCACTTCATGTTGTCCAATACCCAGCAAGCCTTTCAGCTTCCTTCCACATTCTCATTTTCTACTTTTTGAAATATGTCCCCTCTGATTTCCTTAAGCCAGAACTGTCCTCCTTTGCTGCATCTAAAGCTCGGACACACCATTAAATTCCAACAGGTTAAAAATTTATTGTCCATTAGAGGAGATTTAGTAACTAGCCATTTTCATAGTCTTAAAATGCAGCAAAGATGACATTTAATGAATTTTACACAACTCCCAGTTCTGGTTATATTAAGTTGGAACAAGCCTGTGTTCACCACAGGCTGAGCATCCAGCAGGGAGATTGCATGGCACAGCTGACTTTTAATTCATTAACTCAAACACAGTTTGAACCCTTATTCTATTTACCAGTGCGATTTCCACACTGCAGCTGAGAGATGGACTACCAAGGGCCCTCTGAAGCCCAGGGCACTCCTGAGATCTGTGGCACCTTTTATCAACATTTCCTTTGTTGCTTAATTGCCAACAAGTTCATTGTGTCTTTGGAGAAGACAATGTTGCAGTCCTTGGGGCTGCCTAGTCTTTGGGTAGACTAGGCAGGCTAGTGAGCTGACACCCCACCAGGACAGCCTGAGTGGACAGTGCCTAGCCTGTGCCCACAGCCCATCTACACAGCAAGTTATATCACTCCTGAGGATAAAGCACACCTAGAAGTTTTTCCTCCTGCAAAAATCAGCTAGGTCACATGGGGCAATCCACCAAGCAAGGAGTATGAAAAAGCAGTCAATATAGCCTCAAGCTCTACCTCAGGGTTTAATGTAATAGCAAGTTAAATCTAAATGAAAAATCAATAAGCTTTGCTATCCAGCCTGAAGGACTCTTTGGTGAACAATAACACAGTATTTTTCTGAGTCTTTGACTCTTCCTCTTATCCGTGCTTTCTCCCTGCCCCTTCTCCCCTGTTTTTGTGCTGTAAGTTTTAATGGCAATATTTGGGAAAAAAAAAAAAAAAAAAAGGCAAAAAAAAGAAGCTGTTTCTCCAGGTGCAAGAGGCTTACTTTGACTATAAGCACGAGAGGGTGAGATTTCACAAGTTTCGACTTCATTTGGGATCCAAAAACAACTTGGCAAGTGTCACTGTTCTGAGACAAAACAAAAAGTTTGCCCAGTTCCTCCAAAAATGACCTTTAATTTGGAAGAGTAGGAAAGAGCAACAGCTGTTTTATTCCTTGAAAATACTCTTGGAACATTTAGTTCATATCTTTCTAATTAAACTTGTTCAGAAAGCACTGTATCCAGGGGGCTTACATTGTACAAATAGGGCTTTTTTTTTTTCATCTCATTAATATCAGAACAGCCTCTCATGAAAATGAAAATAAACACTATAAAAATGGTTTGTACTACCCATCATTTGAAATCCCCTCTGAGACTTTTCATAGGAGGATGAGAAGTTCTGAAGCTTTGATTTGGAAGACAGTAAACTCTTAACAGTTTCCAAAGCAGATCGAGTTTGATCATTTAAAGCCTATGTAACACTGAAGGGTAAAGATTTAAATACCAGATTGGCAAGAGGTTCTGTGCCTAAACCATGCTTTCTATTAACAACAAAAACACAAGCAAGAGGGTCCACAGAGCAGATGTGATCTCTAAGCCTGAAGACCAAAAGCACCATGGCTGTTTTGGCTTCCTGCTCACTTATATTCTAAAACTTCAATTTCAAGCTAGTGAGCATGACAATGTTAATACTGCAGAGATCAAACTTTATTAGAGAAAAACTAAATGCAAATATTTGATCAAATGAAAAGTGGCATTGTTTCTATTGACAAGTATTGTTTGTATTACAGTGACTCACAGGAATCCTAGTCAACAGCCAGAAAAGCAGAGATACAACATGTGCATATAGATGGAAGAAAGCACAATTATCCCATTTCCCAGTGGATAAAAGACTGTCAGGAGCTTTACTCTCCTTAAGACCAAAGCAAAGAAAGGTCACAGCCCAACTTCTTCCACTCCACAGAAATTATTTTGCTTGAAGAAACAGAAGTCGGTGGTGAAAAACAGCATTAGACTGGACTACACTGGCCCATCTGCTGACACTCTTCTCCTAACTTTATTCTGCCCAACCCAAAAGCAAGCAGAGATGTCGAGAGTAGACAGCATACTTTAGGTCTGCAGTGGTGTTCATAGGTGTGTTGGGGGAGAAGGCTTCTGCCTCTCTTTTCTCCAAACTCATGAAGTCTCTGGCTGCACAACACAGTTGGAACTTATAAATGAATTTCAGCATGCCTAGGAAGGGTCATGCCACCACTTGTCATGAAAGTGTCACATCAAGGTGACCTAAAAGGCAGCCTGTACTGATGCCCTCAGTCTCTTCTTCACTTACCATTTATGCTTCCAATGCCTTTCTAAAAGGTGACTTCCCAACACTGAAGGATAACCTCAGAGCAGCACTGTGACACAGAGTTTCAGCTCTGTGCCTACAGAAGGAATCAAGGCTTCTGCTCAACAACTGCAGCTTGAAACACACTGCCCTTGTTTCCATGGGTGGTATGAGAAAACAGCTGCTTCCTTTGCTCTGCACAGCCCTGCAACAGGCTGTGAGCCATGCTCAAGCTGCAGCTTGCTGCACTATCACTGGGGAGGAATGAAGGGGGGGGATATTATCAAAACCAGCTACCTTACAAAAGAGGAAAATTCAGTCCCTGGTTGAGGGGACCTGTGGCACATTAAGATATCAGTGTCAAGTGAGTGACACACCACACCAAAAAGTTTATTTTCATCACAACCAGTGGCTGTATTTAAAAAGGACTGAGAGTAAGAAATGGGATGTGGAAGGAGAGGGGAGAAGAAATGAGATGAAACCGTAAGAACAAGGTGCAAAGCAAGTCCCAGAACTTGTGAGGACGAAGAGCAGTCTCTAGTACACAGCTGATGCTTAGCACCTGGCAGCCTGAGAACCAGCACCATGATAACTGGCAATCACAACAGAAGTGCTAAACTTCTGCTGGCCTGAGGCAAATCACACGTCACTCATTTGACTTTCCCTGTTATTTCTGCCTGCCTGAGAAGGGAGAACGAAGTGATTTTATGACTGCATCTGGCACACCACCATAAAAGTTTTTACAAATCTAGTACAAGTCGCAGTTCCCATGCAATACCAAAGCTGAAGGCTGATCAGATTCAGCGTTGGGTTCAGGTCAGTTTAAAAGCGTAAAGCACTTAAGTTAGCTCTGAACTTGATGTAAATCCCCCCTTGAAGCTTGAATTCTGACTGAAACCCATTTCTGTTGATATGTGAGGTACAGTGCACACACTGATATCAAAATTACCTGCATGTGTGAGACGCTACAGCTTGCAGGCAGAAAATTAACAACTCTTACAGAAGTGCAGAGAGATGATCTATACTTTGAAATTCAAGTTGTGAAAAAAAAAAAATGCCCCAATAAGAAAAAAAGATTGCAAGACAAACAAATACTTCTCAATCTACTCACAGTCAATTTCAGCTCAAAACTTGGCAGGATGCATACTCAACAAGAACCAAATAAAATTTCGTACAAAACCAATAACTGAGTAAACTACTTACACTAAGATTAGCACAAAATCTCTGCTATCCCAAGGTCCGCCCTGCTAGGAGCTAAATCTGATGAAATACCAACTACCTTCTCTAAGGTGCTGAATACTTTAAGGTCCTCCTGATACTGGTGGGAAATCAGCAAGTTCAACATTCTTCAGAGTAAGGCCCTGTATGATGAGCACCCAAAAAGGCTGGAAAAGAGAAAACATGGGGAAGCAGAAAGTGGCACAGAGAAACTGGAGAGTTTCTGCCTGTTTGCTGTCTGCCCTAGCACAAGAGGTAGGTAGCTTTAAAAGAAGCTGCCAAACAACAAAAGATTTTTTCACTCAAGACATACTAAAACGGAAGAAGCATTTGCCACAGAAAATTGCAAATCAGAAATGTTGAGAGAGGTTCCAGAAGTGGGCTGGATAAATCTGAGTAGGGAAGATTAGTCCTACATTGTTAAATAGAAAAATACCACCTACAGCTCAGAAACAGACAGCACGTCAAGGAGATGTCCCTGTTTTCCAGCCCTGTTCTTACACCTCTCCCCATGAATCTGCTGTTGAGCATTATTTCCTTCTGAAAGTCAGCAGCATACTCAACAAAGCCAAGGGTCTGGCAAATTAACACCTTCCACCAAAAAGGAAATCGCAATCTGCTGCTCAGGTGCTGCCTTTGTAGCAGCTTTTTCAGTAGAAAAAGAAGCCTTCTAGGTTGGGTGCTTAGTCTCTTGGTTGCTTTTGCAGCCCGAGGGGCTTTTTCCTATTGTGCCTTTCACACGCCAGGTTTCTATTTTCTTTCAGCTGTATCAGCCCAAGATGCCCTTCTGGGACTTCACAGCAGGGCTTGTGCACTCCTTCTTATCTCTTTAGACTAGCCCTTCTTATACCAGACTGACTGTGGGGCAGGCTGGACTTTGGGGCTGACCTTGTACTGCCATAGGTCTTAACTCTTCATGCATGCAGCAACAACTTCCTTTAAAAAGCCCCTTTTCCAAACCATTCTTGGGGATACACTTTTGTCTGCTTGCAAAACCAAAATGTCTTAGTTGTGCAGCTCACCCATGGAGATCAAAGAGATAGATTTTAGCCTAAAAATTATGAATTTAAGATTTTGATTTTTATGTGTTTTGATACACGTTTGTTTCTTTTGTAGAGTATTTCTGTAAAAAATTGGGTTTTGCCTGTTGAAAAAGCTATTGTTTTTATTTTAAACTGACAGAAGAATTAGACATTCCATCAAAATAATTCTTTGTTTGACTGCAAAGAGATTGCTTTTGCTATTTTGGAAATACAACACTCTTTGTAATAAAAGCGTTTCATTTTGTCTTGCTTAAAAGCATCACTCAGCCTTTTACATTTGAATGTGGTATTCCACAGCACAAAGACAATGTAGAGAAGAATTGGGCTATTTATCTAAAAAAAAATTACAGTAAAACATTCTTTGGAACAAGGCAGGTGAGGAAAAGTATTTTGCTATAGTAAAAAGACTCATTTTCTTTCTGTTAAAGCTCTGCTGCCATGTCTTCTTTTGCTCACAGGATGTTAAAGTTTTGTCATGTTTTGATATCCTCATAATGTACCTTTCAGGAATTCAGAAATTCCTTTTAACTTAAAAAAAGCACAGATGTTCAGCATTTCTAAGAATTCAACAGTTTGTTTCTTTAGGATGTATAATACTTTTTATGTGAAACTGATACAGTGATATGTAGGAAAATATGCAGAAGAGTAAGAAAATACTTTCTGAACAGATCAGACAGATGTCTGCAGATGAAGCACCTTCCTGAAGACATGCTTGTAGTTTTGTAGAAGATGTTTTAGTGAAGCAAAAGTTTACTCAGATCTGAAAGATACTAAGTATCTTCAGCTCCTACTCAGCTTGATTCCTGCTAGTTTAAGAATACTGAAAATTCAAAAACTTGGTAACAATGGAAAGAAATAGAAGACAATAAAGACTAGATCATATACAGTCCTGAGAGAGCTCCAGTGGACTTAAGAGTTCTTTAAAAGAGAGGTGTATTTGACCCATAAACCTCTAATAAGCTTTTGTGTGGTCAGAACTGTTTAGAAACAACTTTAGGAAAGACATCAGGACTGAATCATCAATAATTCACAATTCACCCCTCACAGAGGTGAATTTACAAAAATACAATAAGCAATTCATTCTGCTTTCACTATTAGCCAAAGTTGCACAGCTAAATACCAGAATTTTACTGCAGAAATCTTTACAACTGAGATGAGACTATGGCTTTTTGAGAAAGACATTTTCAAAACCAGGACTTTTGTACAGGATGATGCCTTATCATGACAGAGGCACTGAAGCATCATTGATGGAAATGCTAGCATTGAAAAACATCTGTGCACTAACTAAACTAAAGCTACTTTTGTTCCTCCCCAAAATGATGCAGGCGAGAGTTCAAGTTGGTATGTTTCTTTGTCAGTGCTATGTCTTTTTTCCTTCTTCCCTCTGACAATGAAAACCAGAAAACAAACACTGAACCAAATACATCCCTGGTTCAACCTCATTAATTTATTTGCAGGAGGAATGGATCTGACAGCCTACATCACAACAAACTATGTGTGGATTCCAAAGGCAACATAATCCCCTCTAGGCTTAGATGCAAAACACATGCATTGTTCTCATCCCTTCTTTTGCTACTTTGAAATATGCTTGACCTTACTCTCTGCTCAGCGATCAACACATGGCGGCATTTACAGATCCCCAACAGGCATTTTGTAAGGGAAGACTTTCAAGGCAGGTTCTGACAGAGCTGAGCTGGAAACACAGAGGTGGTTTAGCAGAACTGGCTGTTAAAAAACACTTTCAGCAGGCTTTTTTCCCCAGCACTGCTGGCTGTTTTCCAAGAGCTACACGGCCTACTCCTAGTCCAGCCTGCATGTTCTCCTCTCCTTTCACAGACTGGCTGATCCCCCAAAAAATGATGGTCGTTTGGCAGCACATCTCTGGATTCTGCCCAGTTTTTTTCAAAATGTTGAGACTCACATGTGCCTTGCTACAGCTTAAGGGGTCTGTCCAGTGCTGTTCAGACAATAATATCAATCCAGTGTTCAGCTACCCTCCTCCTTAGGCTCTAGACTTCCCTGTGAAGTTACTGCCCAAACTGTCAAAAGCATATGTTCCGTTTCCCCACACAATGTGATTTGATTGATTTGCACAACCATTGATTACCTTTCACTGGGAAGCATTTGAGAATAAATGTAAAAGCCATCCACAGTTACTGAACAAGCTCTGGTTTTATCCTCAGTCTCCTCAGTTTTCAGACAGTCTTTTCAGAAGTTTTTTTTCCATAGTTTAAGTCTCAGCAATGATTTTCTGAGGCTCCAGGAAGATGCTGGGATTTGTCTGCTGTCCTTAAACAATAATTCTGCAAATTCGGGAAGACTGTAACACAGCTGTAGAAATGAAAGCTTAGCTCTAGCTCCAGCATTTGAAATCATGTCCAGCTCTCAGCCACAGCAGTGTGAAGTACAGAAGGCAAGCAAACGAAAGATAAGCAAAGGATGCAGTTACACACACACACACACAGAGTAAAATCAAGCACACATGAAACACATGAATTACAATGAAGATCTCAGCTGGATCCCTGCAATTTTAAAGAAGGTCAGAGCAATTGTGCACTACAGCTAGAGGCTAGAACTGAGAAGAGAACTAAGTCTTAGCACAGGAATTTTTAATTAATCCTTGACTTGCAACAAACCAGCTGACCTTTGTCTCCTTCTATTGCCAATGCATATACAAAAATAAGTCAGTTTAACTAAATTTGCAGTCCTCCAAATGGGACATTTGTTTAAAAAAAAAGAATATATATATATATATGTTAGCCTTTTTCAAACTGTAGATAAATAGTTTTCCTCTACAGCCATAAATCCTTCAGAAATACCATACTCCAGCTTGCTGCTAGCTTGTGTGCCTGTATACAAGAGAGACAGAGAGAGAAAGTTCAGAGCATATGATCCTTCAGACATAAGATCCAGAAGGATTTTTAGACAATACACCATAACCCTCAACTCTGATTTATCTGTAGACTAACTGCCAACAAACGGCAGATTCTAATACCCAGCAGCAAACACTGCCTCACTGGTGACACACACCATCTGCATGTTTTAGGACTACTCACAGAATTGCTGGGATTTGCCTGTTGGGTTTCAGAATTGAAAGGCTGAAAAAACCCTCAGAATCAAACAGAAAACTCCATTCCCTTCATTGAAAGGAAAAGGCAAAACACCAAAACGTATGTCAAATATACCATTTCCCAAGGGAAAACATCCCTTTCCCGCCTGCACTCATCCTACTGCCTTTTGTTCTACACTCAGAGTCTCACAGCAATTAATAAATTTTTGGTGATGTTTATGCAGAACCTAGCACAATCCCTGTGACTCAGACACACATCACTACTGCCATGTGAATTATTACTCTTGGTAATAATAACAATAAAAATGAGTAATACCCAACAGAGAAAAATTTATTTTACTGCTTGGACTCCCTATAGAGATACGGCTTGAAAAACCATCTGAGAAACAATACCATGTACACTCATTTGCCACATGTATATGTGTGTTCACAGACCTCCCTCTGAGACTCAGCAACACAAAATATCCATGTTACAGCCACACCTGCAAGATGTCATGGGCACTGCTTTATCTCTTGATGTACACGGCAAACCCTTTGTGTAGTGGCCAAGACACCGATCATCACAAAAACATGCTTCCTATGAATCTCCATGACTAGTCACCAGTTAGGTGATTTTTTTTTTTTTTAATGCCTGACAGACTCCAGAATCTGTTAAACATACACTAAATACAGAGGAATCAGAAGCATATCAGAAAGCCAATCTATAACAGGACAATTGTCTGAAGTTTGTCTGTGTACTGAAGTTTGTCTGTTTGTACTTCTACAGACACACTGACCCAGGACACTTCTGGTCCCTCAAGAAAAGAAATGTATCCGTCTTCTTTCAAACTGTAACAAGCTCTGGGGTAAACTTTTTCATTTGTGTTGTTTTATTTTGCAACATTTACTACTTTTCAAACAAGTATTTTCATCTTCCCAGAAAAACTTCATAATCCCTATGATGCAAGTTAAATATAATCTTTTCCTGGGTAATTAACATCAGGCATTTCTACAAAGAGTGAAAGAATAAGGATTTCACTCAGTACCCTGCTGCCACAGACTGATTTGTAACAGCAAAGACCAAAAGGAAGCAGAAATCTGCAAGCAGAAGTGCAAAATGCACATGAGAAGTGCATTTGCATTAATTTGCATCAGATCTTTATCCAAATTCAGACCTGTAGACTTAGACCATGGCATGGTCCTGCCAACATCTGGAATTTGGAAAACACATTCATTCAGTAAATAGCACATTATGTATGTAACTTGCCATCAAAGAACAACATCATATGTTTTACCACGTTTGGAGGAGGCCACAGAAAACTTTATGATATTCAAAGATCTTGTTGCAAGAAAACCCCACAGTTTCATTTCACTGTTCAGGTGAGTCCTGCTTTCACTGCTTCTTGACAAAAATTAGATTTCTCATGGTGCAATTACCCTCCTGCCAGCCCTTCCACCTGCACTGACTGTCTCAGTTGTCCATTTGGACATGACCAAACAAGTAAAAAGGTGTGGGTAAAGTCAATGCTACTGCCATCATGTGTTGTGTTCCCACAAGGTATAGGCAGGAATTAAGTAAAGCTTGTGATTCTGCTCAGCTACCTTTGAAGGTCACAGTAGCAGAATTCTACCTCTCAGTTTGACACCTAAGAAACAATCTTAAAACATCTGCTGAGCTAATTTTCAGTCAAGGGAAAAGTATTTTGGAAGGAAAAGGACTGATTCTGAGGGCTGACAGCCTGATGTGGTAGAGCTGTGAAAGCCTTCACAAAAGAAGGGGTGTAGGCATCCATGTGATCTCAGATGTTGTTCAGGCAGGTCACCTCATGACAACAAAGATCTGATGGGGAGGATCTGGACTCTTTCGTGGGACAGACTTCACTGCAAAGGCTCTACTGTGCTGCTCAGGCAAATATTCTGGACATCCTTACATCTCAGGTGAACTCCCCAAATGCTTCTGGAGTCAGTGCTCTGTGTGGAATCCCAGACTGAATTGCTGTGTGGTGGAAGAGTTGAGTAGAGCTGGACAGGAGCCAGAAGCTTTCTGAAAGGCCAATGCTTAAGCCATGGTGGTGCAAGAAATATCCTTAAACTCTTCTTTCCCTTCTTCATGTTTACCTTGCTCTTTCTAAAACTGAACTTCACTGAATGATATAGCTGCTTTAGCAGAACTCGGCCCTTTCCCCATTGAGACATCAAAGCTTCGAAGATTCGGAGATTTGAAGGGATGGGAATGGTCAAGGCCACACAGCGGACTGGGGAGCAGAAGGGCTACTACACAGAGTCCTCAAGTTCTTGTGAAGTTCTGCTGCTTGTTCCCAGAAGCAAACCCGGTGAAGGTATTGCAAGCTGTGGTGAATAGACAAGCCCATGATTCGCAGATCATTGTGTAGCACTGGAGAGCAGCAGGATGTTTTGATAGGAAGGTCTTTTGCTTGCCACAGGCTGCAATCTCCTGCTTTAGTGTCTCAGCACAGCACTGACTATTAACTGGAATTACCACTTGGACAATGTCATCAGAGTCTCTGATCTCATGTTTAAATCATCACACAAATAACTCTGAGTTGTGCTGCCTTTTATAACTTTGTCTGTGGAAAGAGGCGGGCATCTCCAGAGGAGGATAGAAATTATTGTCCACAGAAGGACCACAGATTAAGGAGGTGTCTAATTTAAAATCTCAGTTAACTAGGTGGGAAGACTACAGAGCAAGGTATTCAGAGTAACATTAGGTGGTAAAAGAAACAGGAATTAGCAGTGGTAGGCAGCAGAAAACAAAACTGACACTCAAATGTTAGCATTGCCTAATTTATTCTGTATTTGTAACTAGCTTAGCTGAGGTCTTTCAGCAAGGCCAGTGGGATAGAACAACCAAGTCCCATGTAGCACTGCTGTCCTGCAGTCCCCTGTGAATATGGAGGGGCACAACTAGTAACATAAGCAGGGGATTTAAGCAGGCAGGATCTGACAGTAAACATCAAAGTTTTTTCTCTGATCTTTTGAGAAACTGTGGAGCCTCACATGCATAACTTTCTCAAGTCTTCTGAATTTGAGAGCATGACTTAAGAGACACTTGACACATTGAGATGCAATGATGACTCAAGACAGAAAAACAATTTAGCTTGAAGAAATTCTCTAAAAATGTTTTGGGTTTTGTTTTTTGTTTTTTTAAATACTGGATTTAGCCAATAGCCAGGAGAAATAATAGTTTCAAACCCCTTCATGGTAGCTTGATGCACCAGTACCCAGACACTTGCACTTCCGTGGAGTACTAAATCATAAAGGTTCAAGAAAAGCACTGTCTTTGTCTTCTTGAACTAGAAAGGAGCAGCTCTCCTCCACAGATAATGACAGCTAGGTCAATCTGCCTGTGGACAGTTTAATTAAAGATCTGTAATCTCCCAGCATTGACTAGCCATGTTTCCCCATCCCTATTCTTCACTGAGAAACCATTTGTTGCCATTGTGATCAGAAGCATCTGCTCTCTGTCTGAGGAAAAAACACTAGTCTCTTAATGGGCAACATACAAAATGCAATACTGGAAGTGCCTTTTTTCACTCTGACTTATGCAAGTCAGGCTGACTTGCATTTTGATGCAATACATGCAGTAACGAATAACAGTACAGAGTTAAAATCAATTGCTTATAGGCTGCATTACCAAGCTTCTAGCAATGACCTGAAACAGAAGGGAATTCAAAAAAACAATAGCATGAAGAGTCACTATGTGTAGCACTACACCAGGAGAAGCAAGTATATTTCCCAGTTCCAGCTGGCCACCAGTTCAAATCCCAATCAAGCACACTTATGCAATTACTGTGCAATAATGATTTTGTTTGTGCTCTGATTCTTGTCTAAACTATGCTTCCTGGGAGTTTAATGTAAATCTAGTCAAGTCCAAAAATTCACATCAGTGGGAACTGGACTGTGGTGAATGGAACAGTGACCAAGAAGACTCCTGACAAGACTCAGAGGATCAGTGATCCTAAGCTCAAACACAAGTCACAAGCAGAAGCTTAAAAAGCCAGAGAGAAACCAGATTACTGGTTGTGAAAGGAAAGGAAGTCATGCTGCCATCAGCCCACATTATTGCAGCAAGATGACTGCAGAGTCTTCCGAAGCATCTCTAAAGTAACTCAGAAAATCCTATTTAGCAGAGCCAAAAAGCATCTGCAGATTTTGTGGCTACATATTAATTGCTTACAGAACAGCTACCAATGAAACTGTTACTTTAATCATGTAAACCAATGTTTACTTTAGTCCTACATTAGGGGACTGGCCACATACTGATTTACTTTTTAGGGAGACTTTCTATTGTTGCTTTTATCCCTTTAGATTCCCTCCCTGTCCCACCCAGTGTCTTGCCTCTGGCATTGTGTGACTGGCAAAGCTGGTGAAAATGAATCCCAGATGTTAAACTTGTAAGAATAACAAATTACCCTCCCAGTGCTGGGCAGAGTGGACCTAATGAGCTCCACCCATAAAATTTAGTAATCTTCAAGGCCAAAACCAACCTTCAGACATGGCATTCAGCTGACCAGGTGTAAATGGATACCTCTAAGCTTGTGCCCTCAGGATCTCCTTCATAATCAGTTAAGAACAGGCAGGTTCATCTGATCTGAACCATCAATTCTGGGATTAAACTGCACCTGAGGAGGTGTCTTAGAGGTGTCCTCTTCAGTGGCCCTGTAGAAGGTCTGAACAAGCTGAGAAGTGGACACCTATACATGAGACATTCATGCTTGGTCAGATACATTATATTTATAATGACATGGGATACCATGTGACTATTCTGTTGTTCCATTTAACGGTTTTCTCCCTGTCACACTGGGGAACACCAAGTAACTACTCCAGCTATAAAAAAACTTGACTGCTGCTAAGTCTGTATTGCTGTGTGAAGTTCACACTGGGAGTATAACAACTTCATCTAACTCATGTAAAATTCAGCATGTGTACATAACATTGCAGCCCAACAAGCAGTACTGAGAATATTCTGTACTGCACAGAGATATTTCTAATCACCACATAAAGAAAGGATTCTGGAATATTTTTAATTGCTGATGTATGATCATTTGCAGTAAGTCCTCACCTGTCCAACTAATAAAACATTTAAAACCATAAAGCACTGGAAGCAAAATATAAGAAGTGTTTCATTGAGAAGCACATGTCTAAATATTATCATTACTTTATGTAACTGAATCTCTCTCCAGCTGTGGAAAATCTATTTTCTGTAGCTTTCTGATCTTTTTTTCTTTTTTAATCTAGGCGTTTATGATTTTATTCTTTTCATTTATTTATTTTTGATGATCATTTCATAATATTGAAGTTACAGTGGCAGTATCAGTAAATAAAATACTGGACCAGTCAGCTGATCCACGGTGTGGTTCTTATGTGTCTGTGTAAACTTCTGCTGCTATGAATGCCATTACACAGAAAATACTATCTCCCTCCACTGTCTTTATTCTTATGCCTCACAAAGGTGTAAGACCTACTAGAAATTCAATTTTTCTATCCCATTCCAATCCAGCTGAATTACAGTGCTCATTATCATTAGCAAATTGTAGTAATAATGAAATAAAAAATAACAAAGAAGTTTGTAAAAATGACACTCCATAAACTGTAAAAGATGCTACCCCTGAAATGTCATTTAATCAGTATTATTTTTACTAATTCACATAGATGATGCTTATTATACATTCCCTCTTGGATCTCTGTATTGCACGGTGATGGGAAAGCTACAGAGCGCTACATATCAAAGAATCACAGAATCACAGAATGGTTTGGGTTGGAAGGAACCTTAAAGATCATCTAGTTCCAGCCCCCTGCCATGGGCAGGGACACCTTCCACTAGACCAGGTTGCTCAAAGCCCTGTCCAACCTGGCCTTGAACACTGCCAGGGAGGGGGCAGCCACAGCTTCTCTGGGCAACCTGTTCAGTGCCTCACCACTCTCACACAGTAAAGAATTTCTTCCTTGCATCTAATCTGAATCTACCATCTGTCAGTTTAAAGCAATTACCCCTTGTCCTATCCCTACACTCCCTGATAAAGAGTCCCTCCCCATCTTTCCTGTAGCCCCTTTAAGTACTGGAAGGTCACTATAAGGTCTCCCTGGAGCCTTCTCTTCTCCAGGCTGAACAACCCCAACTCTCTCAGCCTGTCCTCACAGGGGAGGTGCTCCAGCCCCCTGATCAACTTCGTGGCCTCCTCTGGACTCACTTGAGCAGGTCGATGTCTTTCTTATGCTGGTGGCCCCAGAGCTGGAGGCAGTACTCCAGGTGGGATCTCACCAGAGTAGAGGGGGAGAATTCCCTCCCTTGACCTGCTGGCCACACTTCTCTTGATGCAGCCCAGGACATGGTTGGCTTTCTGGGCTGCAAGTGGACATTGCCAGCTCATCTCCAACTTTTCATTCACCAGCACTCCCAAGTCCTTCTCTGCAGGGCTGCTCTCAATCCACACTTCACCCAGCCTGTATTTGTGTTTGGGATTCCCTCGACCCATATGCAGGACCTTGTACTTGGCCTTGTTGAATTTCATGAGGTTTGGACATATACTCTATCAGTTCTCAAAGCAGAAGGAACAGGACCCCATACAGCAAATTAAGTCAGGAAACACCACCACTTCAGACCATTTTTTAAAAACTAGATTCTTGATGTTACAGATGTGAAAGACTTGTGAAAACACAGCCAGAGTCTACATATGAACCTTTATACTTGCTTGCGATTCATAGAACACCAGGTTGGAAGGGACCTCACGGATCATCTAGTCCAACTTTTCTTGGCAAAAGCACGGTGTAGACAAGAAGGCCCAGAACCCTGTCCAGTTGAATCTTAAAAGTGTCCAATGTCAGAGAATCCATCACTTCCCTGGGGAAATTATTCCAGTGGCTGATTGTTCTTGTGAAGAATTTTCTTCTTGCAGGAAGCCCGAAACAAGAGCTCTGAGACCCGTCCTATTTTGTTTTCATATCTTAGATACCAAGAAGAATACAACAGCCTCATGAAACCTGTCCATCTTCAAAATGCATACAGATGAAGAGGAATTCAGTCACAAAGAAATTTTCCAGTGCTTTCCAAATCAAGTGTAGCCTGTGTTCAGAGCAGGGTTTAAAGAGTACAGTTCTCAACTGGGCTCAGGACAATTGCATTAAAAAAAGGGACCAATCCTTAATTTCACGTGGGTGGAAAAGACAAGCACATTCTTCCCCCAAAGCATCATGCCAATAATGCTGTTATATACTGTGCGGCTGATGTAGTTGCTTCTGCAGTGCAATAAAAAGGTATTTTGGAGTTCAGCACCATTTCTCAGAAGCCTTGCTTGCAGGTCCTTATGTCGTGTACAATCCCTTCCTAGACAGCTCCAGCAGCAGCCAGAACTGCTTATTTATTTATCCCTTTAGAGCCTTCTCTCTCACCCTTTGCTAATGCTCCACTCCTCATTTCCAGTAATTGCAAACTAGAGCTAGCAAGCAGCAGCTAAACTGGGATTACCCTAGTGCCTCACATACTTCTGTGTTTGCCTTGAATTTCTAGTTGCTCCTGGAGAGAGGTGCTAATTAGACAGATGGGACCTTTGCTGGCTATTTAGGAATTCTTAAGTGGTATTAAAACAGCAATATGGGTAAAACTGTACATAGACATAGAGACAAGGTCTTCACTGCCAGTTACAAGCAAAAGACTTTTCACAATACTACATATGTTCCTCCCCTTAATTCCACTAGCTTTGTTAGTCAAAATAGTGAGCCTTCATCTGAAAATAGCATTAGCTTTAATCCAAATTATGTCAGCTTTGCTCAGTCAGCACAACTTCACAGGCCGGTGCTGCAAGATACTAGGAAAGTGTCAGAAACTCTGGTAAAATTAGTGTAGTTTGCCCAAACAATTAAATGCTAGCTAACCATCAGAATGGCATCTATGTGGTAATAACCATGTTCACATTCCAAATTCCAGTCCCCATGTGTAATCATTCCAACAAAATTGCAACTGATTGCAGCTATACCTAATATGGCATTGAGTTCCAGATTTTGGACCATGGCACTATGCTATGGGCTATTTCTGAATAAAATCTGTCTCATCAGGCAAGTTATAAAACAAACAGAAAGAGCAGTGGCACATTCCATTTCAGTTTATACAATAACTATGTTTATCCCCAATACAATCAATGGTTTCTCAAGCCCTGTGCAATTATTTTTCTAACGTTCTTTTAAAATATCAATGTACAATTCATAGGTGACAAATGACCTAGTTGTTAAGGGCTTGGCACAAGCTGAATTTTTGACTTGGCTCTCCCAGAGCAAAGTCTCCTCAATACAAACAAATAACTGTTGCCTGATTCTCCCACTTATGTCTAGTGGTGCAGCTACAGGACAATGCACAAAGCCAGATTCTCCTGTGAACTTCTGCTGCTCCACCCTTTTATAGCAACTTTCCATATCTTAGAAAGAGGGAAAGAAAAAGGTTGCGTGATTAGACCACCATTTGTTCATATCCGCAAGCATATGCTAGAAAAGAATAAAGGACCTATTGCTAAAGCAATCTTCGATAATTTAATTCTACCACTGCATCTGTTGGAGCATTCTTCTTTGATGTTGGGCACACCAGTTAACACAAAACCTCATAAGTGACCCCTAGTAACATATTACTTTTTTTTTTTGAGGGCTGGGGTTGGGTATCCAACCTGCAATGAAAGCTGGCAGGAGCTGAACATCCAAAAACTTGTGATTTTTACAGTCCCAGTGAAAGTATAAATGAACTTTCTGACACTTTATAGTAAATATCTCAAAGCAGTGAGCACATCTGATTTTAATCTCTCTGTACTCAGAGATACACGCAAAATAGGGTTAAACCATCACCTTAGCCACTTTAGCTTTGTGAAAAATACTTGCATTTTCGTGAAAGTCACACTGATGAGCACAGAAAAACTCAGGAATCGCTATATAGGTTTGTTCTCAAAATAAAAAACATGTTCTCATTAAACAAAACATGGGCCCACACAGCAAGCAATGAGAAACAGTGGAAATGGCAACAACTGTCATTAGGAACACTTGAAAGAAATCAATACAAAAAGCATTTATGACTGACTCTTTTAAAGATCTCATACCACATGCACCCTTGATTCCATACTTGAGGTTGCAACAGCAACACTAGCAGGCATTTCTCAACCTTAATGCTGTTATAGTAGATTTCTTTAATAAAAATCATGTAACAACTCAATTTGCTCTGGGTTCTTCCCACACATCACCACCTTTTGCAGGAGTGATATATTTGATAAGCGCACTACATTTATGGCTCTAAAGTATCTTCCCACAGCAGGGCCATTAATAATAAAGAGCATACAGCAGCACGTATTGTATCAGGTGGCATGGAGTGGCAAGGGAGCGGGAGGGGGAAGGGGGAGTGGCAAGGAGGCAGGAGTGGCGGGGAAGGGAAGGGGAAGCGGGGAGGGAAGGGAAAGGAGGGAAAGAAACTACACACACAACCCACCAGCAACTGTGCTTTAATGCCACTGTTTCTAATCTCAGTAATAGAATTATAGGATTGTAGGGAAGTGAGGCCATACATATGGCTTCCCAATATCTGCTATTCACAGACACACACACGACATCAGCAAAATCTTAATTTTAAAAGCTAAAAATTAGGATGCAGGAGACTGAGTCTGTTTCCTAGAGACTGAGCCTTACTTTGAATGAACATCCAGACATAACTAGGCACACATGGTCTCCAACAAATTTCCAGATACAATAATGCATTGAGAGAAAAAATATTTTTATTGCTATTTTGTATCTGTTCATCCCTTAATTCATTTTGCATGTAATCAGCAATCTATCTCTGGAGTCTGAGGAGAGGTTTTTTTATTAGGTTTTTCTAGGGCAATCAATAGTTTCAATAAAACTTCTCCTGAAGAATAAAAATGAAGCAGTTCTCTTGTACCCTTCAGCTTCACCTACAGTTCTTTAATTCAGTTTACTTCGAAACAACCAGAACAAGGAGAGTCCTAAATAAGAGTTTCAAGCAAAGAAAAGCTGATCTAAAAGAAACAAGATTTATCAACTGCTGTATGATTCAAGATCATGTCATTCCCTGCACATTTTCTTTGTGCGCACCTTTCTAGTGCATACTGTACATACATACTGTACCATCTAACCATATACAGCACGTAAGACTTGGTCCAAGACAGCTTTCTCATCTCCCAGTAATCCTAATGACTGACTCCCAGTAATCCTACTGAGGCTCAGGCAAGCCACTTCTGTACAAATTTACTACCTGCAAGAAAGACAGCACTTCTC
Organism: Strix uralensis; assembly: GCF_047716275.1. NCBI lineage: Eukaryota > Metazoa > Chordata > Aves > Strigiformes > Strigidae > Strix > Strix uralensis. Next base: position 88,978,682 of record NC_134012.1, on the reverse strand, counting down.
AACCTGACACCAAAGGAAAATTAAGAGGAATCAACACCAGAGATAGATAAAGCATCCTTAGCGAAAGAAACAGACTGAGTATCTTCAGATTTCAGATGCAATTCTAAACTCAAACCAACTTCCTCTGACTGTCTGCTGACATCGGGGATGAGTCAGACGCAAATGAATCCTGGCTTAAAGACTGGAAAAAAAGCTTCTGTTAACATCCTTCAGCAACAGCCTAATCAAATTTTTAGTTGCACATAGTTGTGGAAAAAGCTTAGAGAAACTGCCTTCAATGAAAATTTGCCTTTGGCAAAGAAAAATAGAAGCTCAGAAGGATAAAGCCCATCTGGGTCACTCATTTAAACACTACAGAAGCAGCAGGATTATCTGCACAGAACTGCTACCTTGCACCTACAGCAACAATAAAGTTGCAAAACCCATTGAATATAAAAGATTTTACTCATTTTTTAATGGTATTTCTAAAGAAGAAATGGGTTACATTTTGCATCAGTGTAGATTCCTTCTTAGTCCTAACCAGGGGAAAGCAAAGAAAAAGTTTCAGTCAGCAGCATAGTTCTCCAACAGATCATTATAACCAGCTCTCACACACACACAGAAACCCCAGATTTGCAGGGCAATGACATGTCTTTGGTCTATCTTGTTGTATGGCCAACAGCATCCAAGGTCTGTTTATAATGTGCAGTGTGCACATATTTGGGATTGTAATCTGAATATCTATCTAAAAATAACAGAGCTCTGAAGAAAGAATGAAAGAACGTGAATATAGTCTGTGCCAGTAAACATTATCTTTAGATGTCTGACTAAAACTGTGACAATTAAACTAATCCCCAACTGTGGGATTAGGATAGATCCTCCTCATATCAAACCACCAGGGACTATCAGAAAGCAACGAGCACCACCTTCTACAACACAGCACAATTTACTTAGCAGAAACCTCTGTATATACCAAAGGATTTCCTGCCACTTATGGGACTTCAGGTATTTAATGTGCCCTTGGTCTTCCCTCTTCATCGTTAACAGCACACTGAAGTTTAGTTTCCTAATGTTAAACACAGTGAAAACATGGCTCACTGGGTGAAATTTAAGGTGAGAGTCTGATACCTCAATTCAAATACATAAGAAGTCTTACATTGTATTATCTTTTTAGGCCACATGAGTTAACTGGTATCATGCTAAGCAAAAACAAAAATCTCTTCATCACTGCAGTTTCACTACCATTTCAATAAATAATTTCACAGCATGTTGCATGCATGGGTTTTAAAACAATAATTCTGAAAATGCTAAACCTGAAGTAGTAGGTGGGATTCCTTTGTTTAGGACCCAAATGCAGTTTGAGCTCTTCAATTTCATTTTCTGTGCTTAAGCAGGCTGCCTCACCAGAGGCACGCTAGGGACTATCTTGTTTTCTTAACTATACACGCTGTACACATGCATGCTCGCAGATCCAATACATTATACAGCCATGTATTTCACAAGGTATAAATGCACTTTCCTGTAAACAGAAGAAGAATTTACTCAAATTAACAAAGAATTCAGAAAAACAGTCAACTCCGCCTGCTCACCATGCTTGAACTTCAGGATTTGTTTAGAAGCACTGCTCAGATGTAACATACCTAACAATATAATCCACAATTCAAACAAAACACAGCTGAAATGTAAATGAAACATGTAGCTAGCATCTGTGCTGGTTTGCTTAAAAAGCTTCAGATGGGGAAAAAACACTCACAAATAAGATTTGTTTCAATCACACACATAAATTACTGAGTACAATACCAACACCAATGATGTTATCTTTATCAAAGCAATACAAAAGTAAACCTTTGACTCAAATTCTCCACTGACTCAAAACTGGATAGTACAAAAGCGCTTTTGTCTATACCAGAAAAGGCAAATATGTAAGTCTGTTCTATACCAAACTCACCAGCATGGCATTAAATGACATTAAGTCCCCAAAACAGCTTGGACAGATTGTAAGGTGTTTGTTTTCAAATGGTATTTTGATCCCTTACTGTCATGCATGCATGTCAAGAATCTTTCTCAGGTCTAGCACACTAGGTGCTTAATGCATTAAGACAAGAAAAAACACAAGAAGTTGCATATCATCCACCTTGGTTTTATTACTGTACTGTCTCACACTGCTTTTCCTCAGCATGCACAGCACCAGCTACTTTTGGTCAGGGATTTTTTTATTGTGGGTTTTTTTTTTTTGCAGGGTAGTGTGTGTTGGGGTTTTTTTAAATGGCTATGCCTCCCTTTTAATTTCCATAGAGGGAATAAGTACCTTTCAAAAAAAAGAGCAAGGACTGAATGCTATTTTATCTACAATGAGTGCAGATAAAAGAAGGAGCAAAACCCTCCTGTTCCTCCCCCTGCTCTGGTTCCCCAACCTCTGCATATTTTAAGGGTCAGGCACCACATAGTGCTAAGGAACTGGAGTTCATAGTGCTTCAGTACTGGAGAAACAGTCTCATTTCCCAATTTGAATACATCTGTACAGCTCCTGATTTTGTAGGTTCAGAAAAAACCTGGAGCTGAAGGCTGAAAGATCAAGTTCTTTACCTCTGGGATGTTAATAACATGTTTACATTCAGAAAGCTTGAAGATCTTTCTTTGAAAAGCAAATGAAAAAAGCAAACACAGGATTAAGTTTAAGACCCATGTGGTCTATCACAGGGAAGGGTTGTACAATGAAGTCCTTCTCTCAGCTCAGCAGCTTTGAATACTTTAGATGGAATCACACAACCAATTTAGTCACCTATTTATGCAGATACACCACAGATTTAAGCATTTAATTCTAGATGGTAGAGATCCAAGGCTAAAGTAAGCCCTGCGTTTCCTGGAGGTGCCAGGGTGAAATGAAAACCTCCCGTGTTGAGCCTTGAATGGGTCGCTTACTTACTGAGCAAAATATTCTCACAAAAGATGAACATTATTTCCCATAATCACAGCCACAACCACAGTTAACTTTGCATCGCCTTCACTAGAATCTAGGTCTGCAGCTGAGCTGCAGGCAAGATGTCAGTTTGTAGGGGCTTTCAGGGTTAGATAGATCCAGAAACCAAGCAGACTTTTGTGTGTGTTAAGAATCCTTTTGTGGGACTGTAGTAGATTTTTATATACCCAACTTTTTACATACCCAATTAAAGAGGATTCAGACAGGATCTTCAGATATCTGGTCTTCCTCTTTTCCCTTCAGCACAGCTGAATGGAAATACACATTGTAATAACTTTGGCCAGAACACAGTGGGTTTTTAATCAGTCACCACTTTGAAAAGTAGATAATGTCTTGAACCCACGAAACTACTAACACCCATTTCACTGTGCATTACAGACATCTCTGAAATAGAATTCATTACTTCTGTCTGACACTAATGCAGCACTATCAATGCAGAGAAGCAAGTACTGTCTGAAAGACTGCATTAGTCAGTAGTCTCAACTACATCATACCACAGCAATAGGTATTGTATAGAATAAGAGAGTATCAAAGACAAGGTGACCATGGACCACCAAACATACGTATTTTTCAGATGCTTACTTTCACAGGAGAATGGAGGAGTGGCTGGGTTTAGAGCTGCCACACCAAAGACAGGTAAATGCAGGCGCTGGTAACTGTGGGGACAGCCTGTGTTTCCGAAAGCCACTTCTGCAAGGACAAGATACTCGAAAAACTCAGATTGGATAGGTATTTAAAAAAAATAAATAAAGCAAGCTGTAATGAATTTCAAGCATGCTTCAGCTGGAAAATCCACTCTTCTCATACATACCATCTCCACACAAGCTAAAGAGCATTCACCAGTTTTCCTATGCTCAGCACATACTACAACAGGACTATGACTGGGGAAAAAAAACAAACTATGCGACATAATCTGTAAAAATGCTTGAGAGATTAGGGTTTGTCCACATTGATTTTTACTTTTTCTTTTACCACAATAAATATAATAAAAAAGCTTATTTGAAGATGATATGCAGGAAGGTCAGCTGTGTCAGTCATGCACATCCCTCCACCTTCTACTAAAAAAAAGTTATTGTTTCAAACACATTCCTATGTACCGCCAGGTAGGAAAAACTCTATAGCCCAGAGCCACAGTGAAAAGGCCATTTCAATTTCATTTATTACTTTCAAACACCAGAGCTGCCAAACAGGCAAACAACACAGAGGACAGCTCTGGACTTTATTTAAGTTTTAAAACAGAAATGCTTATTCAGTTCAGGCACATGCAGAACTAAAGGTCCACACCCCCTTTAAAATTCAGGTAAGTGATAGCACTTAGTCATTAGATAACTTAGCAGCTGTTGGTAAAAAGAATAAATCTTGATACCTGGTTATTTAATATACTTTTACATTCAGTAAGCTCCCTCTCATTTAAGACATGTAACAGAGCCCGTACTTAGTTACAGCACTACACAAGACGCTATGGGGTAAAACACCACAGCTAGTGCTGAATTCACCTTGTCCAGCACAGCAGAGATCTGCTTCGGCTACTGTCAGGAGGTGGAGTTTGCTGGAGCTGGACCTTTCTGGCACCTGAGCTAGTCTAATACTTCCCTGCACATCTTCACGTTCCACCACATTACAAAGCACGGGTGTAAGCAAAGACGGCTGGATACACAGGCAGGCCTGCAGACAGCTGAGTTGCTACACCATTTCTTCACTACTCTCCTTCAATTACACCATACTTAACAGAGGGTCACTCAGCCCTCTTGTTCATTTGAGTAGCACCTAAACAGTCCTTCTGCCTGCCATCCCTGCCCAACTCTTCATTCTTGCAATATCATTACAGAGTCTGTCCCCTTCATCACAGCTGCATCACATGATATAAACCTTGAACAAAACAGACTTACAACTGTTATATCAAGAGCAAAAATTTGCCCCCATGATGAAATCCAGTATCTTCTACCACATATTTAGAGGCAGTTCACTCTTTATTAAAAAGAAAAAAGTAACATTATAACATAAAAGCAGGAATAAAAATAGTTTCTATAAAATAAAAGCATTTATAAACAGAGCGGGAAGTCATATTTCTAGTAATTTGATACCCATTTCTTCAATCTATGGGTATCTCTACACCATACATATTAAACTACCCTGTAAGAGACATTGCTGGAAAGATCAAAACCACAAAAGAATACATGGTGTCTACCTCTAATAACTTAATTTAAGATAAGGCACAACTGGTTCATATAACATTTTATAGGAGAACAGAAGGGGAGTGAGGGACAACAGTGTTGCAGAATTAACCCTCATTTTTGCTGTTAGCCTTTGCTGACTTTGATTGCCACAGATCATTAACAAGTTCTTAGATGAAATGAAAAGCAGTCAAGAAATAAAATGAGAAAACACAACCCCGGGGGTTATACTTGAAATGAGAAAAATGCACATCTTTTTAACCAGATGCTTTCCCCTCTGAGTTACAAGCTTTTATAATATGAAATCATTAATCCACATAAGTATTACTACTCTCTTCCTTGCACATGTTTTTAAATTCTAAGTAAACCTAACTGCTGCATCACCTGCAGTGGAGACTGAGGAAATGTTAAAGTCAGGATACTAGTCCCTCCAGTGGCAACCTGTTTATTGATCAGCACCCCAGAACTGAAATCTCAATCAACTGTGCCATGGTCTCATGCATACTCAATGACATGAAGTATTTGTCAAGATAATTTACTTTGGCTGGGATGGGGAAAAGAAAGGAAAACAGTCAGGATTATGAAAAAGACAAAAACCCACCATTTTGTCCAGAGAAGATATTAAATTATGGAGTCATAGCCTAGACAAAATGTCTTATCAAACCAGTCAATGGGTAAGGATTAACTGTATCTTTTAAGAGCCTCTGGGTATGACTTCAGGTTTATACTTGAAGTAAGAGCAGACTAGCAGATGGAAAAATCCTGGCTGTAGTAACTTCATTTCTTTCTGAATGTGCAAACTTTACCCCTTCTTAAGTCAGGGATAACACCATAGATTCCCTCCACCCAACTTTAGGCACTCAAAAGACCTATTGAAGTTATTAATGAAAGATAAACATGACCTGTGCCAGATAAGGCCTTTACAAAGCTATGAAGCACCAATAACCACAGTTAAGAGCTCAGCTGTTGAAGGACCCTTCAGAAGAATGACTCTGACCTTTAAAAGGCTGTACCACCATCCCGAGCAATCATGCTCCCACCTCAAGATCCTTGGGTAAGTGTCTAAAACACACCTATATGAATCCAGTTCTAACAGCACTGCTTTGAAGTGCGAACAAAACTAAAATTAGCGTCCATACATCTCTCTGAATGCACGTTTTCGTTCAGACTCTCTAAAATGCTGCCAACCCCATCAACAATATAAAACCACCAGACAGTTACCCATTCTACTTAAACAGTCCACAGGAAAGCTCAGTTAACATCTGTGACTTGATTTCTTGCAAAACAAAAACAGGACATCAGCTCTCATCAAAATGTCATATGGTGGTGCCAACCTATGTTTCATGTCTTTCTGAGAACTGGTTTCTCAGAAACAGGAGAGCACAAATGTTTGGCCTTCTAATTCATAGCAAAGAATTATTTTATGAGACATTTCAGCAAATGAGGGTAGCATATCAAATAATGTTTCTAAAAAGTACAAGAGCAAGTTGCTATGTATTTTTCAGCAATAATTAACTGACCATCAACTTTGCAAATGCCACTTACTTTCTTTCATATGAGAACTGCTTTATCTCTCGTTCCAATATGCAACAACCTGACAGAACACAACTGCAAACAGCTTTCCGGATCATTGTCCCTGGACTCAAATACAAGCTGTATTAATGTTCTTTTCCGCAGTGTTAAATGTTTTTGATAGTTAAGAGAAAGGCTCCATAGTGTAAGAGCTAGTTGCTAGATGAGGGCATCCCACTGTGGGCTGTATTTGGCACTTCTTTCCTATAATGTGAAAGCATGACACCCATTAGTGTAATTGGGATTTACAAGCCTGCACAATGAAGCAAAACATATAAAAGACCCAAGACAGTGAACATAAGCTATCATCAACGGGGGTGAATTTGACATGTAAGCCATAATGCCGCTACTAGAGCATTTCTGGCTTTCATGAAAAACAAAATTCTTAGTATTGTTTGGTATTCATATAGTTCATTTATTTTGTGCTTTTATCTTATAGTTTTTAAAAATAAAAGTGAAAAGCCAAAGCAAAGTCATCTTAAAACATGACACAGCCACACATTAATTAAAAAAAACCCCCAACTTTGAAAAAGATAAATCGATTGAACAAAACCTACAGGGAGACAGATGTGCAGGTCTTCAGCTTTCTTGTTAGCTATTTTAAAGGATCAACCTTATGCAGATGGCACAGTGTGAATAACAGATTTTCTCTGAACTACACTTGTGAAAGTCTATTTCTTTTTAATGCTCCTCTAATTGCAACCAAAAGATGGTAAATCTAAGCCATGGTCCTGCATCTGTCCACTAGAATTTGGCTTCTCTTGTGTCCAAATTGAGTTCGAACACAATGGCTTATCTGCCTGAAAAGCTGCCCACACACTGCTGTGTTATTTTAACTCATACTGTCCTTGCAATCTCATCCTGATAAACTGTACCTACCATATGTCCATTTACATTCATGAACAAGTCAAGCTACCTGACTCCAAAACAAGGACGGGTATTTACAAATTTCCCCTAGAAGTATCCTCAAGTGAAATGAACAGATGCCTGAGTAAGCAGAGAGGAAGAATTAAAGAATTCAGTTAAGGTAGACATTTACCTTGTCTACATCATTTCTACCCCTCAGACAGTGATTACAAAGGCAGTGAAACACACATATAACATACCTACTGGAAATGAAACTACAAATATAACTTCTGGTCTGTTACTGAATGGAGATGACAGAATTATAGACACATAGAAGACAGCCAGAAAACAAACAAACAACAAAAAAACCGCCAATAACAGAATTGTTTACCAAAGTGTTCTTGTCATTTGTGTGGGAAGAGAGTCCTGCAATCTAGTCATACTGTTTCTACTTCAAGAATAACTAAGGAAGATGTTAAAGAGCAACTTCTAAAGCTTGACACTTACAGCCAGCAAGTTTTGATAACTTGTATCCAAGAGCTGTAAAAGGGAACATCAAGAACTGTGTGGGAACTTCACGGTGCTGTTCAATAAATCTTGGAACAAGATAAATTTTCCTAAGAACTGACACAAGTCAATGCTGGCATAGTATTTACTGAGGGCACACAGCACAACATAGGATATCACAGTCATGTCAGCTTGACATGATTCAGGGTGGGCAGGAAGGCAAACAAGGAAGACAGCTGATATTAACCAGACTAGTAAAGAATTAACAGCAGGAAATATGGCCAAAGCCAACTTTATAAACAACAGATCCTATCTAATGAGATTACAATTTTTACATTTTCTAATCACATTTCCTAATAAGATTACAAGTTTGACCACTAAAAGATACAGTATGCTTACAACACATTCAGGCTTTGTAAGGCATTTATCTTGGCACATTTTGATGAAGAATTATTTAAAAGAAAATCAGCACTATACACATTCCATTCATTCAAAACCTGGCTAACCGAGAGAGGTTAAGATACAATTGTAAGTGAGAAGCCATTATCAAGCAGGTACCTTTCTACTGAAACCCTATGGAAGTATCAATTTTGCCCCTCTGACACTGAACATACTTACAAAGATTTAAAAGACAACATGAAAACTTTCCTGGTGCCATCTGTAGATAATACAAAGATTGCAGGAATGCATCTTTACTGGGAGGACAGGTGACAGATAGACACAACCACCAGAGCAATCTGTAATCTTAGGTCCAGGAAACAGCACAAATTTCTGGATGTTTGAACAAAAAGACACATAACAGAGTAATTAAGCCTCAGGAAACAAGGCTGTAGTCTGCAAAGCAGCAACTCTAAGACTCTTGGTGTCACCCTAGAGTGGCTGAAGACTAGCTCTTAACACACCTCTGCAGTTAAAAGGATTAACACAATCCTGGGAGACACACAACAGGATCTTGGAATCTCTCCTGGCTGCCATCTATTGCTGCAGGGGCCTGCTTAGATCTCTGCCAACTCTGCTTTGCCTGAGCGATACATTTACTCCCACCAATATCCAGGCTTTTCTCAGCACAGAAAAGCTTTGCCAGAAAGCAGGTACCAAGCTAGCATTGCTTGCTTTTTTCAGAGCTGCCACCCCAAATGACAAGAAAAAGAATACCCTTCAAAATTCCATGTTGCTTCCTATCCATCATATGGTAAGCAGTATGACATTTCATATTTTTCTCTATAGTCTTTTTGTCTTCAGCTGCCTGTACAGTTAGACTTTTACTTATGCAAGCTATACTTACTACAACATCATTATTCTTCCATGTGCCAGTGCTGAATTCCTCACATCAGCAGGCTAGCTTATGTTTCCTCAGAAACAAAGGAAAACAGATCTTTCTCTGTGGCACAGCAACTGCCATTGCTTTACCCTTCTCTCTGATCTTTGTATTTTGGTAAATCCACTGTGGCATTTATCTTTCTTTGCAGAAGCACACACCAGCTCCTGAAAATCAATGATCCAAACAGTTTAAACCTGTGCCCATTATCAGCCTTTCAATTACTGTTTACTGACTGACGTGTGCTTCTGAACCAACATGCACACAGTATTTTTAGGACAGAGTATAGTGGGCAGAATAAGAGGAAGGCACGTGCGGCAGCTCAGGAGAATATCCTATGAATTTCAAATCAGGCTCAAGTCAGCCCAGTCCTAATGACATGAATTTGCTATTTTTCCCAATAAGCTTGAAAGCATTACCATACAAGCAGGAACAACACATAAAAAAACTGCTTGAGAATTAACTTGGATTAGATTCCCAGGATATTCTTCCTGACTGCCTGCTGCATTTCTTACGGGCTTGTTAGTTCAATAAATATCAGCTGTGGTCTGCTACAGTTTTCTGTATACAGGGATTCTGTTTTTCACCTTAAACTGAACGATATAGATTAGATTTTAAAAAAAAAAAAAAAAAAGCAACAAAAATCCCAACCATTGTGGACGAGAAATCCGTATGATGCCCTAATTAAAACAGCAAACTGTCTGCTGTGGTAAAAGAAGTGGGGAGCATGCTGGTCTTGCAGTCTCATGTCAGACATCCAATTTCCACAGCCACATATGCCTCGTGAACCACGGCAATATGAAACAGTCTGAACTGCAGCAAGCAGACTTCCAGCACTCACAGGTACCATCTTCACTGGTAATCTGTACCCCCCACTACTGATCACAGCATCAGGATACTATTCCCAAATGTCCTGCTTTCTGCTCCATTCCATCCCCGGCTTCCCCTGCCTGTCTCTTCTAGTTCCTTACAGAGCTTATCAGACATGCTTCCTGATTTCTCTCATGGGTTTGAAAACTTTCCTGTACCCTTACTTCTATCACTAGTAGTTACACAGACAAGTAGTTCACTTCAAATTTTCTACTAAGCATCAACTCCAGTTTCAAATGGTACTGAACTATATCTAATAGGGACAACTAGATACCAACACTACTTCTACATACAGTTCTTGACAAGACCACACAAGTGACCTGAGCTACTTTGAAAATGCTGACATTATACTCTTCAGTAAAACACTTAGTCAGATTGTAGATCCTGCCCTTGTGTGACAGCTCTGTGGTCTACTAATTCTACAAAAATGCAAAAAGTATTTAGAAGCATTATATTCTTGCTTCATTATACACAAGGAAATCTGTATCAACATACAGAAAAGATCTAAAGCTGCTCTGAGCATACGAAAACATTCAACACCACATTGTGGTGTTTATCCTTTTCTCGGCTCTGCAATAAGAGCAGAATTTGGCCCCTAGTCGTGACTGACTTTTCCAAATATTCTTATATGAGTTTTTATGGCTCAGAAAATGTTGTTTTGCTTATGACAAAAATCCCTGCTCTTCTCATACTCCAAAACCCCCTGGAGATACTATGCTAAACTGCTGCTGTACTACCGCTTAACTAGCCCATATACAGAGTAAATTCATGCGCAAAACCAAATACTTTTCATTTAAACACTGCCTTTAATTTGTATTTCACAACTGGATTGGACAGGCAGCGACTGGACTGACTGGGCAGAGGAGCCAGCTGGCCAGTTTGTGGGAGCCTGGAAACATGCCAGAGACTGACAAGACTCACCACTGGCTTCTGCCCACAGACGTAGCCAAGAAAAAGCAGCAAGATCCCCAGCAGCTATGGGCACCCACTACACCTCCTCACCTTGCTGCCCAGCTGTAACTATCACTCCTCCATTCCCAGCCCTGACCCCAGCACCTCTTCTCAGCTCTAGTGGGAGCAGTTCTACCCATTTCACAGATTAAAAAAATCTGGCAAAATTAAGGAGTCAAAACCAACACCATATATTACGTGGGACCACATTTCTTTTCTTACTGTAACCACAGCATGAAACTGCCCCTCTGGGTAAATCTTTGCTCTAGTAACATATAATACAACATGAAGAATTGTGTTACAAGTCAGCCATTAAGTTTACGCTGCTGCAGAAGACAGAAAGAATGTGTTTCATTCTTCGATGTTGTTTTAATACAGAAAAACAGAGATTGTCTCAGTCTCTGTACAAGATAGATCTGGAAGCACTACCAGAGTATTTTCTGCGATGCTGTCCAACACTTACACAGAGCCAAACAATTAGAATTTCCTGTTGTCAGCATCAAGTTCACCTCTCTCTGTTCTTACCACAGTCACTGGAGCACAAGTTAGCATTTCAGAGATGAAAAAAGCAGAGACTACAGTGTAAGCATCATGTCTGCTGTCTGACTAATACCAATGCAAGTCTATACAGAAAAGAATCCAAGCCATAAAGTAAATAGTTTGCTGCCTCACATAATTGCCCAGTAAATTCTTAAAGTGAAAGGCGACCCCAAAAGCCTTTCCAGACCTGGCAAACTCCTCTGAAAACAATTCTCTAAAGAGTTAATCTGTCTCTTATGTTGCAGAATTTAGCAAGCAAGTACTGGATGCCCAGGCTTCTCTCTCTGCAACTCCAGTGCAGTGTGATCATGTAACAAACCTGTGTAAGAGACATTATCTTACTTCAGCAACAGAAAGCTATGAATTTGAATCCTCCATGAAACCAATACCAAAATGACACGTGATAGTACTAGAAAATGTAGTAACATTAAGCCTTTCAGACAAAGGACTACTGAGCTTCAGGGGACTCTGGGCAGCACCTACAGTCACTCCCAGGTTACTGTGCTCTTGCTGACAAGCAAGGATATGGCCCTGGGAGACACCAACAAAAGATAATAGGCAGTAATTGGAGTCTATCTAATTACAAAAGTCAGAGGCTTTATTTAGAGAACTCATTCCCCAACTCATCCCTTCACTCCCTCACTGTACGAGACCTCTGCTCTCAATCAGTCTTCTACAACCAAACATTTCTGATACTGCACAAAGGCACCACAGTACTTTGCTGAAGAGAAAAAAGGATGCCACCAACTGCAGGGAAGGAAGGGGATGCCTGGCCTACCTCCAAACCCATCACCCTCCTCATTTTTGGACTGGAGAGGTCATGCAAGCAGCTGTCCCCAGCTGCAAGCAGGGGTCAGAGGGAGTAACAAAAGCCAGAGCAAGGAATGAACAGAAGAGGGCTGAGCCACACCACTCAGAGCAGTGTATAGCAGATCACAGTCACACCTAAAAGCTGGTATTATGCTACAGAATTACACTCACAAAGCAAAGCGGCACCAGTATGTCATCCACAAAGAGACAAAAGGGGTCTTATGACAAAGTTATGTGAAGACAGAGATATTCATTTGCTTTAGACATCATTGCTCTAAGGTATGGCTAATGGATACAAAATACCATAGCAAGTACAGTAGGATCAAAGAGAAGGGAAAATTTTAAAGGGATCTTTTTCTTGTTTGGTATTTATAAAACAATTATGGTAGACTCACGCTTGCTAGTGCATCCTGCCTGCCTGATCCAGCAACCCTCATGGATCTGTTCAGAAATTGTTCTTTTGAATGAAAATTGGCCAAGAAGATATGATTGTAAGGAGGGGGAAAAAAACCTTCTGAAGCATGTCCCATTCAGCATCTCCAGAATGTTGATGCTCACAGACATTGCTTTTATCAGGCTGCCAAGCACGGCAGAGAATCCCACACAATCACTGCTCCCCACTGTTTGCCATTTACTGTGGACAGGTATGAAATGTATTTGTATAGCTAGGTTCATCTCAGAACAGGACAAAGAAAGACATTATAAAAAACTCCTAAGCCCTGTCTGGAACTCATGCTTGCCTCCTCCCTTTCACTGCATCCAATGCCACAGCCCTTGCTGTTGTGGGCACTGAACCCTTCACATGCCAATGTACTGAGATGCTCTCTCCTGCTTTTCTGAGCTAGACACTCCAGTAACCTATCCTTCATTCTCCTGAAGGAAAGAAGTTGGGAAAAAGTCTGATGAGGAGTGGATGATATTTGATCAGGTCTAGAGTGCAGAGTCCTCATGCAAACCCCGTTTTCAGGATCCACTTCATTTTCTCTTGCTGTAGTGATCAGTAGAGAAACAATAAAAGGCAAGAGAAATGCCCCAGATGGGAAGGCAGACAAGATAGTGTGAAAAAATCCATTAGCAAATAAGCTTTTTGCCCAGAACAACATTTTCTGCTGCAACCAGCAGGAAAGAAGCTAATGCTATGCCAGACTCCACAGCAGCAATGCCCCTGACTGAAAGGACCAGAGAATTATGCTACAACATCCCTGAAAAGCAGGGCATATTTCAGGTATTTTACTGTTCTTTTTTAAAGTCCTCAGCAGTTTCTGAAGTTCTGCTACAGTCTCCCTAAAGATCTCTATTCCCAAATAAAGCCACTGGCGAGCAGATGCCCCTGATGCATACCACTGCAAAGTGCTCCCCAACACAAGCTCTACAGAAATATTGCTGTGCTCACTGTCTTTTACACACATACACACTGTGCTGCCTCAGCTTCTGTATATAACAGATCCCAGACAACTGAACTTTATGGCTGCCAAGATCTTTTCTCTGCAGTCAGTTACACGAACAATACCCTCTCCTTTCTTCCTGGTCTTAAAGTTCTGTCTCCCTGTATTATCCACAAGTGTGTTAATTTAGCTCATGTTAGGTATCTCACTTGGTTCAGAAGTCTTTTGGGTATTTGGGGGATTATACTTGGGAAAGGTGCTGGTTTTAATCTCATTTATATGAATTACATTACCTGGACTCATACCAAATACATGCACACCATGCCCTGGTGAATTACCTTCACTTTAGCCTTTAAGGATTTAACAGAAAGACAAGGTCAAGGTGAAGGAAGGCCACTTGTGAAGGAGATAAGATATTTATCGATCAGGTTTCAGAGTAGTGCTAAAAGGAAATGTTTTGACTTCTTGAAATCCCACCCTCAGATAGGTCCAAGTATGACTAAATCATCTCCCACAGTTACCTAATCTCTTACGCTCCAATTTCAAAGCTTATTTACTTTTTCTTAGTTTTCCAGATCTTCCCAAGAATGTTAGTCTGGTTGTTGCAAGAAGAGTCTGTGAATCCCCACAAACCACTCTGGTCTGAGCATCCAAAACAGTACTCAGGCAGCTAGAAACAGGACGTGAAGAAAAACCCTAAATCAACAGATCCAGTTGCCAGTTCTCCATCAAATAAACTAAATCTCACATAAGAAGAGCAGGACTGGCTCAGAACAGCATCTCTTACTCTCCATTCTATTTCCCAGAACTGCCAAATGCAGACACCTGGAGAACAGTAAAATAAGACACGATACTTCCCACTAGTTCTTTCCCCGCCTTTTTCAAACTGAGTGATGAGAAATGGCTGCTCGATTCTAAGTGAACTTTTAGTCACATTCTCCTGCATTCTTCTAATCTCTGCTGAATCCTAGGATCCTTTTTCTTCCCCCCCCCCCCCCCCCCCCCCCAAGGTAACATCCTGCTAGTAATAAACTATAAAAAAAAACCCCAAACTATAAAGCAAGTATATTCAGGTCTTGGTCTTATACTTTCCACAGATGAGCTTTTAAAAACAGAAATTCCTATTATTTGCTAAATTTATGACTCCACACTCCAGACTATGACACTTGAATTTTTCCCCTGCAACCTCAAGTCTAACATTATCTGTTCTAGTGATACGACACCCCAGTCCTTCTCTATACTGATGATACTTTTTTCCAGCTTTGCATCTTGAGCAAAGTTCATCACATGTTCCTTACTCTTGTCCCATGAGTATCAGTGAAAATTTTAAATAAAAGCAGCCCCAGAACAGAAACTTAAGGGACTATGTGAACAGTCTTACTTCTCCCAATAATTTCCCCTCAGTTGATATTCTCCCAACTTATGAAGCCATAAAATCCAGGAGACTTACTTAAAATATTTGCTGTGGTATCTACAGTTTTACTGGCTTCTTTCTCTAGTAGTACAGTGTGAAAGTTGTTAGTGTCTTGTCCAGGGCCTGTGGTACATCTGTCTCACCACACTGCCACTAGCTTTGCAAGTAGGTTTCTAGCACACCCTGAGGTTTTTGCTACCTGTTCTACACTGGGGTCTGTTACACACCCTGCCACAGTCAGAAAACCTCTGCAATCACCAATTACTACCCCCTTGTCCCTAGGGGTTGCATTCAGGTTCTTCTTTACCACTGCCAAATTTGACAAATCAGACAATTATTCTGCAGTCAGATATCACATCCAGGAGAGCAATGAGCAACTCAGATGAGTCAGCCAACCTCAACTCCTGTTCCAGTCAATGGATAGGAAGTGTTTCAGTGCCTAAAGCACAACTGAGCATACCTCATGTCTTGACACCAGACAGAAGAAAGCCAGGTACTAATGACCTGCAGCCTGTAACCCCAAGTAACACAGTGCTGTGAAATGCAGAGCTATCATTATGCTTGATCTGTGTCAAATACTGGAGAGAAATGTTACACACATACATATTCATCTTGCTACATATATATCGTTAGCCTGCCTAGCTGGATAACCGCATGGGTAGAAAGGATGAAAGGCAGTTCCCAAATGCCTAACATGACTACTCTCAATCAGCAACACAATGGGTGCTTCACCAATGGTAGATGTACCATGCAAGTATCTAAATTAGTGTGCTGATTTAATTTTGCAGTGGACAAATGACAGTGGAGAATCCTACCCAATTCTCTGTGGCATTGCTTCAGATCTAAGACAGATAAACAGCTCGATCTACTGCCATAATCAGATTAAACACCTAATGAGGCCTTGTCTTGTAATCAGGTTAAAAATAGAAAAAAGAGAGGCCCGAGCACACTGGTTTAGGGTTTTTTTTCCAGGGGTTGTGGAGGTTTTCCTTTTTGGTTTTGTTTTCAAATAAGATCAGTCTGATCTCCTGACTTGGACAGAAATGGGACCCAAGTGACTTGCTCAGTCACAAAAATAGCCTGTATAAGGGCTAAGAGTCAGGAATGCCAGTGGCAGACTGACAATTCACAAATTCCTACACTTCAGAGAAATCCATCCACAGACTTTGCAAGTCTGAGCTGTTATGTCTCATGCGTTTTTCTGATTTGGACTTTTAACTTCCCCAACACTTATCCATTTACAAACTTTGTACATCACTGCATTGCTGTGTTCTGCATCTTGAGCCTTCACACTGTAGTGTCTAGATGAATAACAACTTCCCATGCAAGTGTTAGATGGGACTTCATAGTTCAAAGGCCAGAATTTCTTAGTAATGGGGAAGCACAGAATATTTGTCAAAGGATGAAAAACACAACTCCATTTGGCTAGCTTCAGTCTCCATAAAGAAGCGCGACATAAACAAACTTGGATGGTTTATATTTTAAAATATCTAATTGTCATCCAAGCCCTTTACAGAACACATTTCTTGAGAAGTGTTACGATAAGCAACTTAACTAGAAAAAGTACCATATAAAGCAACATTCACAGCCATAACATGAAGAGACTACACCAAAAGCTGCTCTGCTATCTTGCTGGAAGATGATATGTAGTAAGTACAAGAAAACAGCCAAAAAGGTAACACAACTGGGTTGCAGATCATATTCCTTTCCAATGGCCAGCGCAATTCAGAGCACTGCTACAAAAAAAATTTGACAGCCTAAAACCTCACCTGGGTAAATCAGTGTAGCTGATTATCTGGTATTACATATTTAATTAATTTAATATTTATTCTTTATATTTAACATTACTAAATTATCAATATTTAATGTTACTCTTTCAATACACAGTTACCCCTTTTCCCAGAAGACAGCGATTCCTACTGCAAGCAGGGGCTTTGCAGTTAGCCATAGCTAATGTACGCTCTCCAGTGTCATTCCTTCCTTAGGTGTGGATTGCCTCCCACAGAAGCAGTGGTCATTTAGCTTTATAACTCTCCTTGGCATCTGTCTCCTGAACTGCTACTACTCTCAGATTTTTGAACTCTTTGCCAAAGCCAAGTGAAATCCATTTCCTCATTTGACAGAGAACACTGAATTGCATAAACAAGCAGCATGTTGTCCCTGTAGTTTAGCTAGCAACAAAAGAAGAAACATGCATTTCTCTGTGTAAGGAGTAACCTGTACTTTTCTAATTTATCCCTTTTTTTCTGGTTGTTGGGACTGGGGTCCTACTTTGAAGAAACAGCAGTAGCTTCCTCTGTGCGTTTTGATGTAAAAAAGGTTACACGCACCTGCCATTTTTTGACAAGCATCTGCTACCAGACTGTAATTTAACTAGGTTATATAAAGAAACATGAAAAACTGTCAGTGGGTACTGAGCCACTCCGAACTGACATGATTTTAAAATCTGTCAAGGGAAGAAACATGGCTTCTCCCTTTGGTTATGAGGTAATAGTAAAAAGACCACAGCTGTTCTAAAATGTGTAGGCAATGCAGTTCAAACGCTTTGGTGTCTTCTATAGACATGGCAAAGACTGTTTAATGCAGATTAAGATCTAATGATGCCCTTTGAGGACAAAGAGCAATACAGAACATCCAGATTTCATATGGAAAACAAATCCAGAAAGAACTTTTGAAAGAAATCCTCACATCTCGTGGCAGCAACAGCAGCCAATTCTTGTTTTCTATACCTGCACAATAACATTCAAGAGAAGGGCATCTATATTAACAAATGGATATAGCAAAAATACTTGGGTTGGTGCCATAAGAACACAGGAATGGCCAGACTGGATTAAAATAAAGATCCCTTCAACCCAGTAGCATTCATTTGGCAGCAGACAAGAGCAGGTTTTTACGGAAAGGCTGTAAGAACAGTCCAAGGATGAAAGGACACAATCATTGACCTCCAGATGTTTTGGCAGTCTTCCAGCTAGGGACTTCTCCGGTTAAAGGCAGCTCTCTCATCACTTTGCTGGAGTTTTCCTCCATCAGTTGCTCACTTGATCCATTTACTACTCTGCCATCCAAGATATCCTGTTGCCCACATATTTACCCACCTTCTAAGGTTAATTTAAATGATAGATTATGTCTCACAGTTAGTAATTCAGCAATATTAATTCCTTTGGAAAGCATCTCGTCTTAGTGATTTTTCTTGTTTTTCATTTAATAACGTAGCTTCTCTGCTATGGCCTTGTCTCCTTCAACCATTTCTTTTATTGTCACAAACTTGTTAGAATCTCAGGAAGGCTTCCTGATTCTGAAGTGTTTGAAAAAGCTCCCAATTTGCGTACCTTTAACAAGCTTTTCTTTATGGCTTTTTTTGCCATAAAGAACCAAGGTTTTTCAGTTATCTTAGCAGCTAGTATGTTAATTTCCATTTTTTTTCCCCCATCTGAATATAATTACTGTATTTACAGGAACAAAATTTTGTTTTTTCTTTTACTTGCTTTTACTTTTTCCTCTGTTTATTCCCACCAGCTTTTTGTGGTTTTCTTTTTTAAAGAATTAAGACAATAATCATGAATTATCACTTGTCTTGAGCTTCCAAGAAGACATCATCAAACAAGTCCCATACAACTTAAGTATTTCACCCCACTAGCTGCTTCTTCTTAATCCTTCATCATTTTTAAGCAGTTTCCCTTTTAGAAGTTAAGCACACCCATAGGGGATGCACACAAGATCTACAGGATTAGAAATCAGAGCTGCAAGCTCCAGCACAAGTTAAAAGCTACAAAAATTGCTTATAACAGATCTTATGAGTCCTAGTCTTAGATCCAGTACCTTATTATATTCAGCACAGCAGTAACACAACATAAAGATGTTTTTCACCCTAGCAGAGGGATCCCTGACACTCCCAGTGTGAAGTGATAATAAAGACTGAGAAATACAACACTGTTACACTGTTTCCTTTTAAAATAAATAAATAAATAAATAAATACAATGCATTATCAAGACAAGCACAGTTTCCTCTTCCTATTTGTTCTGCACACCTTAACACAGCAGAAAGACTGGGGAGGGCAAATGCTACATATTTAATACCTTTTTGTACAAACATTTAAAAATATAAATAATCTTCCTTGTCACAATAGGACCACAGACTAAAGAAGTACTCGCTGACAGCTATTGTAATAATAGCAGAGTTGGCTAAAGAAACTTAGCTAGAGGAAAGTACAAATGAAATACAGCAACCTCAAGGGTAGCTCTACTTTGGCAGTTGGTGTATTATGCCATGCTGCACAGCAGGCAAGGGGAAAAAAAACAACAACAAATCAGTGATGCTGCAAAGAGCAGTTTTATTCCATTCATGATTCCATACTCCAGTTAAGATGCTTGAGTACATAGCCACTGACTAAGAAGTGAAGCTACTATGCCAATTTTAACTGCCAAGGTAAAACAGGGACTACACTGAAGACATCAACTCCAGGCACCTGTGAGCACAATTCACTATGATTATTCATTAATCCAGTTTGGAAGTCCTTTCTTCTGAGACGTTAAATTTTCCCTTTCCTGAAAGAACAGCAGATTGGAAACCTACACACTCACCCCAGAGAGATCTCCAAATGCTTTTTGTTTCATGTGCCTTCTGTGAGACAGGCCACTGGGGTCTGTTGGTTTTATTCTACATACTGCTTTGCATTATACCACACCCCAGATAGTTTGTCAGCCACCTGCCAGCATAATGCACTTTATTAGAAGTGCTTCTTTATATGACTATTCTGCTAAAGAAAAGATGTGTTAAAAAATCTACTGTATGAAAGAAAGAGTCTTTCCCACCCATGTGAGATGCAAGACTCAGCCCTATTCATACTAAGTTAATTTTTCAGTGTCATACTGGTATATATGACAACCTGAAACACTGATCTCCAGGTGCAGTTCAGAGCAAGGGGCACACATTACACTACCTTCAGATGGAGGTGGAGACCAAAGGAACAACTATGTTTTGGCCTCCTTGCTTCTCCTGGCTGAAGCATGCCCTGAATGTGCCATGTTTCCTGGCATCAGGACCAGCTGTAGCAGCCCCTTCACACTGTCTAACCTCACCTGCCTGGAAAGCAGCAGCAGCAGTGCCAAGCACCAGCATGAGGGCAAGGGTGCATTACAGTTCCTTGCTGCTCCACTGGGCTGCCCAAACAGCTCCAGACACTTAACCAGCTTCATGCAGCCCTCTCATACATCGGGGCACTGCAAGAACCAGGCGTGCCATGTCTACAGATGCTTGCTCAACCTTCTGGCTTTCATACAAATTTCTAAACTTACAGCCCAGTAGCGTATTCATGCCCTAAGCAGGAAAGGCTCCATGCCATGAAACAATACACAAAGGAGCAGTGAAGGACAGTGACAGCTTATATTCACTAAGTGCTCTTATTCAAGCTCTTTCTTCATTTAACCGCCTGCAAGTAGGCAGAGTTGTGAGGGATCAGAGCAGTCACGGTACTGAGATTTAGAGTCAACAGCACCAAACCAATTTTAACCTAAATGCACCCAAGTCTGCAACTTCCCCATACACGATTATTATTTACATCGCAATACACAGCCCCTCAAAGTTCCTGACAGTACTGAGAGAACAACAAAAATGCTTCCTTTAAAACCAATTGCTAGATTGTCTGGGGCAAACCATGGTATACATGACCTAGAAAAATTGATGATTTCTGGCTTATTAAAATATGTTATTACCAGACAGCAACAGTTCTAGAGAGTTGTGCAGACACAATTTTCTTTCACTGAAAGGACCTGAAGAATAAAAAAAAAGAGCATGAATTTAGGAAATTATGTGCTAGGCTTGTTTCCAATTTAAGATGATGTTTCTGACTATAAACATTCCCAGATAACACTATTCCTCTGCCAGTCTTGCAAATACAAATTTGACCCATTGTAGAATGCAAAAATGATTTCCAATGAAGACTGTCACCACTGTGCAAATCATAAACAATAATTATGCAACATTCACAACATTAAAGACTCTAGAAATATTTGCATGGGTGCACTACAATATCATGTCTGTCATTCAGCACTGATAGAAATACAGCCCAAAAGAAAATTCTACTAGTTTAGCTGCCCTCATGCCCATGTCCAAAGTAAGAGGCATCTAATCAGGGACTAATTAAACAAAATTTTTGAGATGGGAACAATTGTTTGGGATTTCTTGTTAAACTACCTGGCATTCAGAAACATAAAGCTAAGGATTTTTTCTGCCAATTCCCACCACCCCTTTGAAAAACAACTAAAACAATGTAATAAACAAACTGGGAGAATTTTTTTCCAACAATTTCCGTAATTCCAAAACAAAACATTTTAGGAAGTTCTCCAACTGAGAGGCAAAATCCTAAACAAAAATTTAGTTTTGGATCCAACGAAAGTTCCAGTTGAAATTATACTAAATGAGCATTTTGGGGAAAAGGTGGAGGAGGAAATGTTCTGTTTGGTGATAAAACTCTCCAAACGAAATGTAGTTGATCTGAAGTTACTGAAAGTAATTATTCATAGTATACTTTTTGGCAGAGACATTTTTCTCAAGTGGTACACATGAACTAAAGTGTAATGGTCAGTATGAGTGAAACACTACGTACAATGTCATTCCAGCTCCTTAAGTATCCACGAAGGATATTTATAGTGCTGCAAATTATTTCTATTTCACTTGTTAACACAGATGCATGTTAATTCTTAAAAGAGAGATTCTGAAAATAAGAAAACAAATTATATAGCAATTGGGTTTTTGCCAAAATCAAACATGCTTTGTCCCCCAATACCTAATCCATTATTTGCTTCATCTGATTTGATCTAATCATAAAGACAGTGGACCTGACTAGATCTTGATTTATCTGTTTAATAAACTCAAACTTGGAGAAAATATAGAATAGAAAATGAAGGCTAAAACCACAGGTACCAAAAACGAAGACAAACATTTGCTTGAACTATTAAGTTGCATCAAGCTCCAGAGCTACGGTCATGTTAACAGTGTTGCAAAAGAACATAAGGAACGTTTTTCTTCATGGCAACTTTCCTTGTGTTTACATTTTGCATTAAAAATTAGTTTAGAGTCTGTTATGCAGGATATTACACAGCTACAAGTTATTCAGGAGAGTAAGCACAAAGGACAACTGATGAACTTCAGAAAACTCTCCTGAGCCTGAGCAGCTGGACAAGAAGGAGGTAGATGTAATTCACTGTAGGTTAATGAAAATTAATGAAGCATGGCATAGTGAAGGGGAAGAGGCAGCAGAGAAGTACTCCCAACCTTTGTTTATTAAAAATGATGGGCTCTGACCTACCTGCTACTGTGCAGAAACAGGAACCTGAGCACCCACTTACATGGAAAAAAAACTGGAACTATGCAACAAGCCCATCTCAACAGCTGTCCAAAAAGGCGTGTCAAGTGTTTGGAATTACCAAGAAACAAAAAAAAATGAACAATACACTGTGTCACTGAGTAAAGCATCTCAAACACAAAGTGTTAGTTTTCTCTTCCAAGACAATAGCTTCAGGAAGCATCAAACCAAGCCGATAAAAAGCTAGTGAAAAACAAAAGAAGACACATCCAAATCCATTTTTAAGTGTTATAATTTATAGTAAAGATTGATGTTTCTAGACCCACGTGACTCAAGGGAGACAAGAAAGCATGCGAAAGACTAATTCATTAATAGATTCTTAGCAAATAAAACATACCCGTATCAAGAAATTTGATCTGAGCTGAAAATAGAAGAAAGGATGAACAAAGGGGAGATGTCCTACTGCCCTGTTCTTACTCTTCCCTAGATAGTTACTTAGTCATTGTTGGACTGAGCATTCTGGATAAAACAGACATTCACCCTATCCACAGTCTCCATTTTTATGATTTTGACTAGATTTGGTCCATGACTGTTCTAGATAAGGAAGCAGATAGAGTTAACATTGGATCCAAAAAACCAGATATTAAAATTTGGGCTGAGCATTTAGAATCATCTTTGTTTCAAAGATATATATTTTAGTATGGAAAAAGAGTGGAATTTGAACAAAAGAAAACTTCAAATCAAAACCAGTGTCTGCATGAGCCTTTACTGTGAGTTATACCCACAGTGGATTTAGATCTTGGCATTTCCATGCATCAACAAGCCTAAGCAGTTTATTAAGGACTTGCTATTTGCCATAAGAATTGGAATGCACAATGGATGTATTTAAACATAGGCACTGTTTAGCCAAGACAGCCAGCTCTTTTTATGACTACTTATTTACTTATTTATTTTTAAAGCTTGCGATTTCAGATGAGTCTTTCTCCAGAGCACACCCTGGAGCCAGTGTGTATATAAAGCACATAAATATCCCTACCTAAATTACTAAATAATTAAATTCTGTTGCAATTTACAAATGGGTTGGGAAAGTCCATTGTTAAGCACCAGTTTCTGGAAAAATCCAATGTATTTGGCCACGGCTTGGTAATACCCAATATATACAACAGCACAGAAGCCTTCTCAGCACAAAGCATGCATCTTAAACCAAGAGCTTTAGTTGCAGCACAACTGTTCTGCAGTGACAGAGCTACATATATAGAGAGACTTGCATATGTGTGTTTGCCTGATATATGTGTATATAGAACTGCGCACTGATATTGACGCTGGTCTGGGACTGCAGCTGCTCCTCTCTGACAGACAAAGAGAATAGAAGAGGCAGGACCTGATCTTCAGGCTGCTGGCTTTCAGCTGGTGCCAGAAGGCAGGCTCACACAGCTGCTGTGCAAGTACCACTAGCCCATCTATCCTCTAAGTGCAAGCAGTAGACACAGACTATTTGGGTCTGTTGTTTACATCACCCATTGCTGTTCACCATCTAACATCCTGCCAACATTTGTCTGCTCAGAGCAGGAGCAAGACAGACTTTTCTTGGTACTTTTCTTTTTTTGAACAGCTAGAAAATAAGACATGCAATTTGCAAGATTTGTCCCTATTAATGTCACATTATATGCACCACTGACTGGGTACGTAGGAAAGCTTCAGTTCTTTCCCTCTCTTCTGCTCATTATTAATGATTACATACAAAGTATGTGCTGTGATGGGCAGCAGGTACAGCACATTGTTAACAAACCAGTGCAAACAATTCTATTTATTTCCAAGCTGGACTCTTCCTTTCAGAATCACAAAAATGGATTAATGAAAAAAAAAAATTCTATGAACAGCAGAACTATCAAAACCTTGTTTCCCTACAGATTTGCATCTCACATGTGCTCCATTTCCTCACTTAAAGTAATTTTCTCCAAACTCTCCTGAATCCTCTACCGCTCCCCACCATCAGCTAGGCCATGGGTAGCACTGCACCCTGCTCAGTAACAACTTACAGTTGTGCTGAGCCACTGATCAACCTGCATGTGTTCATTCATCATTTAACTGATCAAAAGTTCCCACCTTTACCTGCAAAATTCATATGAACTTAATGGCTTTGATACCTCCATTTCTCTTTCAGATTGGGCTGAATTTGGCCAACAACTTACAAAGATACTAGAAGAAACAAAGAACAATCTTACAAACCTCACATTAAGAATCAAGGCAAAATAGTTGTTATGTATATTTTTTACTTCTGGGTTCTGAACCTTTAGACTGAAGTCACAATCCCACAGTTTTCCCTCAGTAAACAAGAGAGTTTTTATAAAGAACACCACACTCATTAAATCATGAGTGCAGACTTTCAGAAAAAAAGAAAAAAAATACACACACACATACATAGAAGATTCATTAAAAAGACTCATGGAAACTGGAAATATGACTGACAGCTCTGTACACTAACAATATTCCTAATTAGCAAGTAAGTAGGTACAGATTTCAGTAATACAGTAGATTTCTTAAAACTATATAAAAAAAGTCTTGTCTTTCATATTCTCAAAAAATATTTATCTTAAAGGAGCATTCTAATCCTGAGTACTCCATTAAAATCAGCTCATACTGACTAACCCTTATTTTAACCTGCCCCATCAGAGACTGTTCCACAGAAATATAACTACATTATAAAAACTCCAGCCATACCCAGCTTCTAGGCTAACAGCTTCATATTGGTTAAAGGTGACAAGGCCAAGACCAGGAGCCACAGTCACAGCCAGATTCTCATGTATTGAGATCACTGATGAGATTCAGTTGACCTGTCAATTAGAGTATTTTTGCAGACAAAAGACTGGGGGAAGGGAGCTGGCAGATGGATAGTTGAAGTTGAAACACAAAGAAAAGGGATGGATGTTAAAGTACTGCAGCAAATACTAGTCAAAGTTTGAATGATGAATCTGTTGGGGAAAAAAAAAAATCAAAAAAAAGCCACCACCGCATATCCTATCTTTGCATCCTCTTCAAAAAAACCCCAAACCAAAATCATACAACACAACCACAACACTAGTCAAGCAAGAAGAATATCCAGATATTTATTATCATATGGAGAAAACAGGCAAACCAAGCACAACATAAAACAGATGCACAGTGAACACTGTATTTACTTTCAGTGTAAATTTTTCTACTTGGAGCACTTTCCATACTACTGCCTGAGAGAAGAAACATATAGCAGATAGACAACAGGGTTACTTAGCAGGTCTTCCCTTCTTCACACGTGCCAGAACAAGCCGAAGCACAACACAGAGACTTTGGAAGCTTCGTTATATCCAACCATGGAGCAATTCCCACCCCCAAGAAAAAGGCTGGCAGCTTGCTTTCATGCCTGGCATTCTCCAAACACCTTATTCCTACATTTTGGTTGCAGCAGATTATCGCTAGCTGGACAAACCAAAGGAGACTGCCATGGAGATGTCACTGACATCTAAATAAGACACAACAGGCAGATAGGGCCATCTGCCATACTTTGAACCACAAGCAAGACCCGCCAAGTACTATATGGTATGGGAATGGCAAAGATGTGAGAGACTCTCTTATAGAAAGCAAGGAGAGATAAGTGAAGAGGAAGAGACCCTGAAGAAGAACTTGGGTATTTGTCCCCAGGTAGCCTTGCTCCAATTTCTTTGATGTGGCACTACAGGAATACACTTCAATTCATCTCTTAAAGTAAGAGCCACCAAAACAGCATGTGTGTCCAAATGTGTTCTGGGGCTCTACAATTCCATGTCAGGGATAAGTGCTGGATCCAGTTTCGGATGGTCACAAGTGCAACTGAAGAAAAGGTTACACCTCCCCTTTCCCTAAGTGTATTTTTGCACTGCCACATACTTAGCCACTTAGGATGATCAAAAAACATTTCCATTTGAAGAGAAGCAATTTTGCTGGTCACAGGTATACCACAAGGGAATAGAAAGACTTGGTCATTTTTCTGGGCTATAGGAATGAATTGTGTAGAACAGCAGCTTTGCAGAACTCCAGTAACCACCTTTAACAACAGATTAACAAACAAATTGCTAATAACCAACCAACATCACAAACTGGGAGATACAGAAGCAGATAAAAATCCCTATTATAAATTTAGCAATGTATTTTATTCTTCCATTACTTCAGAACAAAATATTATTAAACTGTTGTGAAGTAAAGATTCCTTTATCCCTAAACCTCATCTAAGCAAAACAGAGTAGCCTGACATCAGATGCAGGCTTTCCATATCCATAGGAAAGGAAAGTCAAAACAGCAGTATTAGACCACTTTCATAGGGCATACACTACCACTGAAGTACTGTTACAGTACCTGCATAGAACTGTTCAACCTGGGACAGATCGTAAGAGGATAACGTGAGTCAGCAAGCTTCTAGTTAGCGTGAGAACAGAGATCATGCTGAATTCCCCAAAACTGAAGTAAGTCTGCAACAGATAAAATGCTATTGGTGGATTTTATGCTACATTGAGTGGACCAGATTAAGAATATAGATGACCCTGTGTAAGTACCAGGGCTCATTCTTAAGCTTCATATAATGGTGATATCCTGTAATAAGGAGGAGGGTTACATTTGAGCAGAATTCAGCCACCATTCCATTTTTCAGTGATAAACTTGCCACATGTGTCAGGACAGAAACAGATTTGCCCAGAGAGGGTCCCACCTGGAGCATCTCCTACCGGCTGCCATATAAAGAGAAATGGTCATACAGACACCAATTAAATGTTCACAGAGGGCTGCCCTGACTGTGGCTGGGCACAGAGGTAAGGTGGGGGGAAGAAAACCCTTCAAAAATCCTAGGCACAGGCAGCAGACTTGCCCCAGTTTTCTACAGACTGCCAGGGTATGGAGCAGCCACCACCTTTGGTATCTATGTCCGTCACTGCTAAGAAATAGCAATGCTCTGCAGTAGCTGGATTTTGGGAGAGGGAATAAATAAACAAACAGTGCTTCATGACTTCGTACTGCACTGCTGTTGCCTGGGCAGCAGACAACAACAGCACTTCTTGTAAACGCTGGTGCCCATCAAGACAGAGGCAACCCTCTGATCAGCTGGAGACAGCCAAAGCACGATCTCTCTAAGGCCCAGCATGGCTATGAGCTTACCAGGTACATGTGTACAGATCATTCTCAATTTCCATACTAATATCCTTCCATTCTTCTGCCATTTCCATGCTAATGCCTATATAACCTTTGAAGATACAAGTATTACCAAAGCAACTGTCAATTGACAGCTCTACACTGTAAACAAGTGTCAAGGAAACAAAGCCTTAATAATGCTCTCTCATGTAAAAATACTATAAACAATGTCTGTGTTACTGATGAATAAAAGAGGGCCTTGTTCCTAATGAAGAGGATAGACTATTGGAGAAAAATTCACTTCCCAGCTCTATAGGACTCCGTGCATAAACCTAGAGTATTCATTCAACTTCAGTGAGCTTTGCTCCCTCACAGCCCTACTGAGGGGACAAGCTGACACTACTGCTGTGACACAAGGGATCTCAGGACTAACACACAACTGAGCATTAAGGCATTAGTATTTGGAAAAGTTTATTATAATCTTCTGTGGAAAGGCACTGTGGAAACATAAAGCATTATTAGAAGTGTGCCCTAAATAGCCTGTCAAGGCAAATCTAAATATTATTTCCACTGAGAGAGACAAAAACAAAACTATTTTCTCCCTTTAATTCCTCTTGGAAACTTTCCTCCATCTAAGAGATTTCATGTCTGTTCTCTTCCCAAATGCCACAGTTTGGTCCATTTCTGGTGTTCCTGTTGTGACTTCCTCTCTGGGGTTTCCTCCTCCAAAAGGTCTGCCCCACTCTTCCCATGTTAACAGTCTCATGATTTATTCTACAAGACCCAGAAATGCAAAAGACTTAAATAGACAACTGACCCAGAGGAGAAGACACAGAGCTTTCAGCATCACGTTCTTCAACCTGTTAAGAAGGTCATGACCTATTTAGCATGAAAGGGAAATGAAGATATCACAAGGTGTTAGAAAAAAAATTATTTGGAAATTACAACTTAGTTCCTCCAGACTCCTGATAGTTTGCTTTCTTTATCCTCTTGTACAATTCTGCCCAAACCCCTTTATGAAACTAGCTATTTGTTTCCATATATATTTCTGAAAATAAAGACATATTTACATTTTTAAAAAAGAACAATGTCATACAATGACTGTCCCCCGCATTCTTATATCTCAAATCTGTCACTCTGTTATCCCCCTTGCAGGTCACTTGGGAACACATAAATACATAGGAAAATGAATCTTCTAAGACATCAGCATACTTTATTTTCAAAACAACAAAGGAAATTATGCAATTCCTAAGTATGATGACATTTCAGCTGAAAAAGCAACATACTGGAGAACTTGGAGAAGCACTGATGGCAAAAAGCTGTTTCCCACATTTTCAAAGTGTCACTTTTCTTTTTCAATCATTTGTCAATATGATTTAGCCAAACAGATGCCCCTCTGAAAACCACATCTTCTCAGCACCACGCACGTGATTTATGCAGAAGAAATTTGATTCTGAAGAGTGTCATGAATAAAAGCAAATAGGAGTTGTATCTTTGCTACATGAACGATGACCATGTAATGCCAATGGAAACAGAAATATATTTCAAAGTAAAAACACAAGGGAGATGGAAATCCATTGCTAGGTTTTCTATACTTTTAGTGCTGTGTGTGAATGATCTTTATGACAGAACACAAATCTACACCACACATCTTTGCTTTGTTCTTATACACTGCTATTATCCTGGAAATTCAAGAACTTTTAAATATGTACCAAATAGACTTCTCATGAGAAGAAGTCATTCCAGACAGAGGACTAAAACTAGGATTCCCCTCCCACAGGCATCTTTAGGATTTATTTTCTCCCACTTCAGGCTAAAATTTTTAATTTTTTAGGGGGTGGGATGGGCAATGTTGCAAAGGATCACATATTCTTAAGCAATTTACTTGGACAAAATTACAAAACAATATTTCAAGCATTTCCCACTAAAAATGTCAACAAAAGGGATATTCCAGTAAAACATATTTATTTAATCAAATCAGTATTTTCCAGTATTACAAATTTTTTTACCAGCTCCTATCATTAAGAAAGCCAAAAATGAGCAGTTCAGAGATGACACACTTTCCTGTCACTCAGTACCATGCTAAATCTGGTGCCTCATTTAGCTTAATAAACACCATCTCAACAAAAAAAGCACAGTATGTTTAACATTTTATAATGTACCTGAGCTGCCAAGCCAAAACAGCATCAGGAAAGGAACATCACTAATATTCCTGTTCCCCATATTTGAAGGCTAAGATATTGGTTTTTACCAGGTCTTGTGTTACAAGGCTTGAGCATATCAGCTTGTACTGGTGGGCTGAGGACCCGAGTTTTATTGGCACCCATTTGCCAAAGCACACACTCACCCAGGCTGTCACAGATGAGGACCTGTGAAGCAGCCACTGCTGCCAAAGCATATTCTGGGAAGTTGGCCCCTTTCAGTTGCACTGTTTTGTTGTCTTCCTCTTCTTCCCGTCTCAGCCCCAAGGATCCTTATCAACTCGCCCTGTGCAATTCATTATTTCATATAACTCTTTTATGAAGTAGTTTAAAATTAATGTCCTACAGTAAACAAGCTTACAATTTCTCCTCATGGGGTACGTTTTTAGTATCTCAAACAAGTTGCTCTAATTCCATGTTTACCTATTCTCAGTTCTCCTTCCCTCCCCCGTAAGAATAAACAGAAAACATCTTTTCAAAGGAGAAACGGAACACATCCCTGGAAGGAAAAAAAAAAAAAAACACAGAAAAAGGAAAAAAGCAGAAATAGACATGGTGCTCAAGAGCAAAAAACTGGGGATCTCCAGGATGGAAATAATTTAGCATTAGCTCAGGGAAGCAGCAGACCACCACAAACAGTTTCAGAAACATCAGGTTTTTATCCTGAAAACCAGACTACATTTCTCAATGCTGGCAAAACTATTCATTAATAAATGTTTTCATACAACACTGGATCTTTTCAAAAACTTTCAGGGGAAAGGCAAGCTAAACCACCTTTCCCCAGCTTGTGGCACTCAGGAATTAAGAGATTCAGACACAATCCTTACTGCAATCTCTTCAGAGCAGTGACCTCTGGACTTCAAAAATCATTACATCAAAACCATCACGTTCCTCCCCGGAGATCACTTTCAACCTGAATTACTTTATGGTTCCATATTTTCAGAGTTTCATTTTGGGGTAAGGGGGAAAACCAAACCACAACAGTATTTTTTTGATACAAGTGTTTTGTCAAAAAGAAAGAATCCCCAAGCCTGTATTCTAGCAAACATTGTTTCAAAAACCTCCAAATCAAAGTAAGCCTCAAAAAGTTTGTAACCCAAATGAATGATCACTTTGAAGGATATTACCAAGTTGAATTTAAGATGTAATTTGAGTATTTTGTTTCAATACTTGTTGCAGACTAAGTACTTCAGGAGTCTTAATGAAGACCCGGCACCGCATTTTCAAGTTCTCATCCTAATGAAAACTAACAAAGAGATTCTGGTAAAGCACAAAACAAACCAACTAAAGGAACTACTTGTATCATCGTATCTCCTCTTCCCTACTGACCCTGTATGATCATAATGTATTTCAGAGAAGTTTTGATAAATTGGTCTCCACTAGAAGATTCACTTAGAAAATCCCTGATCTTCATGCCCGTGGGACTGAAGCTTCTGATCTCAAGCTATGGTGCCAAAAGTGTTATCAGCACTTGTGTAAGATTCCAAAGTTTCCCATTCCATCTACATCAGAGCTGTGTTCATGTTACTTTTCATACATTGACAGGATACTTCTGTAATCCACTGATTTTCCAAAGCTTCTGAAAGCTTCATACTGCTCAGCAGCAAGGAACACACTTCGAGAGGGAAAAGACCTACTTTACAGACTCTCACCCTGATGTTGAGTTCAGGCTCAAAAATGAAACATCAGTCCCTATCCTGTTGCAGGCTGAGACACATTGGCTAAAAGGCATCAGTGCACTACTCTAGGCACTTTAAAATACTACCATTTGTCACTCAAGGATCAGGGCACTAGATTACATGCATGCTCCACACATTTCATCATCTCTGCCTGCATACTCCACAAACCCTTTGCGTTTTGCCTCTCACAGATTACATTTGCCATTTTACACAGCTCTCTACAGCATCCCCTTCACATTCACGCAGTTTGTCTCTTCTTCCCCTCCCTGACAAGACAGATTCCTGTTTCTGGAGGATAAGGCTGAACCTAAGCTACAATAGTGCTAAGAAACAGCACAGCAAAAATAAGGTTTCCACCTCCTTGTCTTCATCTGAATCATAGGCTATTGAAAAATGTAAGACTTCAGGCTCCAGCCTTATAAGTACCTTTCTGAATGAGGAATGCCTAGAAGAGGTTCAGGTTTTAACATAAAGCTTTGGCTAAGGCTGCATCTACCCTACCATTGATTTCTGAAGTGGCAGTGCAATATTGAACCAAATCTCCCAGTTTTCCCAACCTACCATCATTTGATTCGACTTGCAGAGCAGTTTTAGTGCACCTGAGCTACATTCCTTTTAGAGAAAACTAAAATAGAAGTTCATAATCCAGATGCATAGCAAAGGCACTACAACTACTAATGGGATCAAAGCAATGACTGGGTATTTGGATGCCTTCAACCTGTATGAATGATAGAGATGTTCAGTTCAAACCACCAGAAAAAAAATCTAGCAAAAAGTAAAAAAACTGATTCTTTCAGAGCATTATGTCAGTTAGGTATCAGATTGGCTCATCCAGTTTCTTACCAAACATATTCATATACCAATGCTCTAGTTCAGTTCTAATGACATTAAAATCAGCCCATAACCCCAGTAAAGGTCACACCACTTACCAGGCCATTGCAAGTGCTGATGGCCGCCGTCCCACTCCCAGAACCTGGCTGCAACACTGTGCCATTGAAATGACAAGGAAGTCCGGAGCGAGTTGCAATCTTCGCACTAGTGTGGTTGCCACGTCTCCTTTCTACTACGTAGTTACGGGAAAGAAATCCCATGTGGACAGTCAGGTTTAAAAACAGATCCTCCTCCTCATGGTTAAGTTTGTAATATACCACATTTTCCTTTTTGCTGAGATCTCTCTTCTTCCTCGTGCTTGAGATGTGATGGTGTAAATTAAAAGAAAGAAAACGCCCGCTTGCATCTACTCTTGCTGGATGAACCACG
Source organism: Strix uralensis (assembly GCF_047716275.1). Lineage (NCBI taxonomy): Eukaryota > Metazoa > Chordata > Aves > Strigiformes > Strigidae > Strix > Strix uralensis. The sequence goes on along the minus strand of NC_134012.1, from coordinate 88,945,762 downwards.
TGGTATTCTGGCAATGTCTTGATAAATTGCTCTGAGAGGAGGGGGGAGAAAAAGAAGCAAAACTAGGGTGAGTGCTAGCCTGTTCAGATCTCACATGATTTAAAGGGAAACTCAAAAGTAACTGCAGTTCACTACACCATCCTACCAACACAATGGCAGGCAGTGCACAGACCACTGTACAATACAATCCTCATTTGCGCTTTCTACTCTCCTATTATAACACTCAATTTAGAAGCTGAACATTCTTCTTTTCAAATATTTTGTCATCACTCATATAAAGGATTGACTGTCACACACACCCTCCCTCCCAATACCACAAGAGCTGGGAACTCTGTCCCAGGCCCCCAGCTCACGATGGTCTGATCACAGAGAGATCATCCACACACTTCCAGAAAGCTAACCACATGAAGCAGGAGACAAAGACTTACAAATACACGTTGGTGAAGAGAACGCTACTAATGGGCTTGATCAGCTACAGCAATAGAACCTCAGTAGCATCAGCTTTAGCAGATGTTGCAGCACACGAGGGAATTTTAAAGAAAAGTTTGAAGGGGAATAAAGTAACAGTCCCCTTTGGTATAAGGGGTTCCCAACAGAATAGGATTGGAAATCTTACCACTTGTCAGGACCTAGCAGGAGAAGAAAGTGTTACTGGCATTCTTGTCTCCTGCTATGATACAGAACAAACAGCACCTGTTCTTAATTTTATTTTTTTTTAAATTAGTGTAAAACTCGAAAGTCCCAAGTAAATAATATAAATCCACGTAAAACACAGTCCCTAAGACCTCAAACCCTAAGGCTATCTTCTGCTGGCAGACTTGACTTCAGCCCAAGAAATCAGTCTGAACATACTCCATCAAAAAGAAATTGTGAGGATACATGTAATTTCAGTTCCTCTTTCCCCAGGGCTGTTCTTCATTCCCAAAGTCCCAGCCACTTATACATGAAGCGATTACATCTCATTCACTAATTAAGCTGGTTAAGAAAGCAATTAGCCTGCTCCAGGTACTTGCAGAGCAATTTACTTCTCCCTAGGACTTGTAAGACAATCCTTATAGAGACACTTCTCTCTCCACTGCCTGCACCTTCGAAGCTACACAGGACAAATCATGCTTAGACAGATCGCCATCTGGATTTATCCCCTTTGGGAAGGAACATACCTCCTTTGTCCTCATTAGCTGCAGTATGAGATGTGGCTGCTTGTGTTTCCTTAGGCCATAGATCCCTGAGACACATGCACTGGCACACTCCCAACTCAAAAAAATCCAAAACACTTAAAACCCCACTTCCCAGCACATATACAACATGAGAAATTTGGCCTTGTCTCAGTAGTATCTTTATTTCAGAAGCAAGTTTATCCTCATACACAACAGATTCCTTTATAGACAAGCCTTCATACCAGCCTACAAAAGACTTTGTGCCTTTGCAGGACAAGCTACAGGAGTGGGCTTTTAGATCTCCACAGTGGCAGGTTTTGACAACATGGAGGCTAACACCTAGAACAAGTTCTGAGAGACATCTCCTGCCCTTGCCCCCATGAGCACAGGAGACACTGAGACATTGAAAACCCATTCCACACCTTCACGCCTGCAATTTACACAGCCTGTAGATAGCACAATGGGTGCCACCTGCCTGACAATTCAGCAGCTGAAGCTAAGACAAGGTCCTCCTTTCCTCACATTCAAGAGTGAAATAAAAAATGGGCTGGGAGAAGAGAGGGGGAAATCACATAAATACAGCTTACCTGCAGAGGTTGAATTATAAGACTTCTGGGAAGTCCCACATCCCATATTGTGCTAGCAAAGACAGGCTAACAGAGAACACTGCAAGACCAGGCCCCCATTTCTATGTTTTTTCAGTACAACTCATGAAATAATCAAGTTAAATGCCTGAAGGAAAACTTACTCATTTGCTGTCACTCTGCAATTTGCCTCTGCTTGATGTCTTGAGCTTAATTTGTTGCGGCTTAACTTTTAAGCTCCCTGCAAGACGAAAGACCTGCAGTTTTGGACTTCAAACTATTAAAGGAAGTTTTTTGTTTCATCACTACAGTAATTAGTTTGTAGACGTTAAAGCAAATTAGACATCATCATCAATAAAAGGAAAAATAATGCCTAAGTATCTGGTGGCAACAGGATTATCAAAACAGAGGAGTCTAACCTCTTCCACCCACTCCTTAAATACTGATTTCTGAATGCTAGCCACTGGAGAGGGGAATTATGTCACAGTAATAATATACTGTAATATAACTGCAGAAATTAATTATTAATAAGTTTTCAAAAGATCAGGGAGAATAAGATTACAATACCACAAAGTTTAACAAGATGAGGCTAAAAGTGTTTCTGCAAGTAATCATCATCAGTTTTGTCTAGGCTATTGGGTAGAGGTTAGCAAAGGCAATCCTACCAATAACAGAACAATTTACGGAGCTCCACATTAAGTCTAACATTCTGTTTGGCCTTTCTAGCTGAAGAAGAGTCGATAACAAAGATAGGAGGTATAATTTTGGTGATACCTTTCTGCCCTTCTAGGAGAGAATAACACTCAACTAGAAGACAGAGGCAACAAACAGAATAACCTAATACATGCAACCCAGACTGCACAAGAATAAGGGTTGTATTCTTCAACAGTGACTGCCCCAATTTCCTAAAGTAATAATTAATTCATATTAAAACACCACAGGTTCCCATAAAAGTTAGTGTCAGCAAACATTAAATGGAGGGAATCTATCCCAATGCCACTGACAAGCCTCAGGGCTGGCATGTCACAGCATCCTCCTGGGCCACCTAGAATACTCTCCACTCCAGGGGTGCCCTGCCTGTTGAGTGGCACTGCTCAGAATTTATAGGCCATGAAAGGGACGACTTCCCTGGGTGGCTTGTGTAGCTCCAGAGAACACTCCGTCTTTCCACAACTGCACCCTGAGCATGCCGGCTTGCACGGGTGCCATGAGCAAGACCAAAACATCACACTGAGCAGGACACGTTCAAGCCAGTACTTTGCCTTGCAGTCACAGTGTTTGCACAGGCCCTTCCAGGTACACTGGACAAGCAAGTTTCAGGCCTTTCACGCCTGTTTGATGAGTCTAAGAACTGTTTAAGTTGTTTGAGAAAACTTCCCTGCAGATCCTCCTAATTCTGCATCACTGAGAACATCTGATAATATTCAAAACCACTGCTGCCTGTTCTGCTCCTCTGTGGATTCAAACTCACTACACACGGCAGAGAACTGCCTATATTAAGAACGGCTGTACACAAAGTGAATAAACTAGGATAAAAACATACACAGTCTGTCACACATGACAGGAAAAGCACAATTTATTTTAGATAGATAACATGCTTTATGACAAAATTCCTATAAAATGTGACACATCATCATTTGCTATTGTTTCATCTCCATCTTTGTAGTTCATCTACATCTGCCCCTCAGACCCTCTGGCTTCTTTTCAAACAATTCCCTGGGATAGGAAATAGTGTTGCTCATCTCTGGAGGAAGCATCTTCCTGTGCCAAAGAAAGACTTTGTACCCAGGAAAACACCCTGAACTCCAAAGCCCCACAGCAGGGAGCATTCAACATTCAGCAAGGGCATCCTGAACTGTTCCATCTGCCATGTCGTGGATGTGGAGGGAGCACAACACTTAAGACTCACTTCAGCTATGTGAGATACAAATTTTAGTCCTTCGCACATAGCACTGCTTTCAATTTTCCTTTGCAAAAAATCAGCCAAATTTTGAACTGTTCCTTTACACAAAGCTATTTGCAAACTCTTGGAAAAGCCTAGGCTTTTCATGCCTAGAAAGTTAAATTAATTCTACATTCATTTCCAAATGCCTGACAACTGAACAGCTACTATGTGCCAACACAGCCATCCCTATTCTGTCCCAGGTAGAGTCACAGGAATGCAATGATTGTTTGCATTCACTTTAAGTGAATCCAGCAGGAACTAACTTCAGGATAATTGTTCACTTTTCAGGCAGCTTACTTAACCACTTTTCCTTTCTGTGATCTATGAGGGGCACAGAAGATTTTCTCCTCCGTGTTCAAGCTCTCCCACTGACAGCACCACAGCTGTTGATTGTATCAGGAAGGTTTTCAGGAAGCAAAATTTCGTCCTACACTTTCGAGTCTTCTACCACCAGGCAGTGTCTTCCAGCTAATCATAATTTTTCTCTCCTGGGAGCTGATTCTCTGATTTTCCTTAAACAGGCAACATGATAAAATTCCTGAGTTTACACTCCCCCAGGGAGGTGTGCAGCCAGTACCAACCGGGGGAATGAAGTTAATCAAGAGACTCCTCCTGCAGATGAAGCCGCGCTTTTAATTTATCATCATCACTGAATATGAATAGCTCACAGTGGGTTTTACACCCCGGTAACACTAATTCTTCTGTACTTTGTGTTGCTGGAGTACAGAAGTGATTATTTGTTTAATAAGAAATAAATACTCAGGACTGTAAACTTTTTCAGTTTAGTAGTACAAAACGATTCTGGTATTTAGAGAGATGCCTCTTAAGGAGGAAGATGAGCAAAAAGCAAGATTTAGCAATACCATCACCTACACAGTGCAACTCAATGACTTCCAAAAAGCAGCAGGAAGGCACAGCCAGAGCTGTGTGCTCTCGCTGCAAGAGTCTGGTCCCAGCAGGGGCTGAGGGCAGCGGGGCGAGCTCGCACCCCGCGAGAGCCCGGGCAGTCACGCTAACACCAAACCGGGGCCGGCGGGGGGCCGGTACAGCGCGGCTCGCCGCCTCTCCGGCCCCAGCAGCGCCGAGGAGCCGCGATTCGGCCGGCGGGAAGCACACCCGCGGCGCGGCGGGCAGGCGGCGGCGGGAATCCGCTCTCCCTCACGCCCTGCCCGGGGAACTCCCCACACCCCGACCCGCCCGCCGGCACTGACCTTGCCTCCCGTCGGGGAAGAGCGAGCTGCCGGCCGGCGGGGCCCTGCCCAGGCAGGGCGCTTGGACCTGAAGGACAAGGAGCCAGAAGACGTGTGCCGCCCGGCTCCGCCGGACACATGGCATGGTGCGGCGGGAGGCTCCCAGCGGGGCGCCGCGACCGCCGACGCCTAACCGGGCCGCGGCATGGCCGGGCAGCGGCGGAGCGGCCTCCGGGCGCCGCCTGGACACAGGCGCCGCTCCCCAGAAGGGCTGCGCGGGGCCGTCCCGGTGTCTGGTTTCTGCCGGCGGAGGAAGGAGGGCTGTGGGGAGGGAGCCGCTCCCGGGAGCCCCCGCCTCGGCGCCGCCGGGGTTAACGCGCCGGAGCGAACCGGGCCGGGCCAGCGGGGAGGGGAGGGAGGAGAGGAGAGGCCACCAGCAGGGGCTGCTGCCCCCCCCACCCCGCCCTCCGCAGCGGCAAAGGTGGGGCGTTAGCCCCGGCAGCCCTGGGGGAGGGCCGTCCCGCACTAGGCTGCCTCCCCTCCGCGGCCGCACGCTGCGGGTCTCCGCTGAGGGGCCGCGGGAAGGCGCCGACCGCCGCCTCGCAGCTCCGCAGCCGCCCAGGCGGAGGTTCCCCTCCGGCTTGTGGCGAAAGCGCTGGAGGCACGCGGGTGTTTGAGGCGTTTTGCGCCACTTCCCGCCGCAGCGGCAAAGGACGGTGGGGACCTCGCCCCGCCCGGGGTGCCCGGAGCCCTCGGCCCCCCAGGGCCCGGCCAGGGCCTCTCGCCCCCGCGCAGCCGGAGCCTGGCTTCTAGGTTGTTTCCCCGGGGCGCTGAGGCCGTCCCTGCGTTTTAACAGTGTTGTAACATTGGGGTTACTTCTGAAGGCCCTTCCTTTGTAGGGAGCGTTTCTAATAGCCTGGGCACCCTCATTTTTCAGTGCGAGCCGTGTACTCTCCACTGAGGATCCCCTCACGCAGCCGCGGTTACCGCCCGGCCGCTGCTCCACAGGTGCCACAGGCGGGTGCCCAGGGCACAGCTTTGGTGCTGTCCCGTCCTTGAGGCCTGGGCTGAGTTCCTCATCCACTTCAATAGCCCTCTGCTTAAAATTGACTGCACCGTGGGTTTATTGGGTGGTTTCATGGCAATCTGTGCTTAATTATGCTCATTTCTCTGCTCAAACTTTCCCAAAGGCAAATGGCTGTCGCAGTTCAGCTGCCTGGATTGTGAGAACTGAGAATCTGAAACTCCAGAGAACGAAAATGCAAGAAAGAGTTAAAACTCCAAGGATTTCTAAATCAGATAGAAATGTGGCTTGTCCCAGGCGTGAGCCATGATAACTCTGGAAACTGAACATATTTATAAAAGAGTGGTATTTGATTTATGAGTCATAATGTGCTCTCTTCTAGCTAATGGAAGGACACAGACCATGCGAAAGAGGGTGATTTTTGTGTAGTATTTGATATCCAACAGCACTTGCCAAGAGATTTGCTCACTGCAAACTTTTTCATTCTAATATAGCCATCCATAAATTCTCCATATGAGTAACATCTTGCCTGTTACAGCAACAAGTTTCCTGTAGTGCTTGCCATTAGGATTCTTTGAATAGTCTAGTTTGTGTCACTGGATATTGTAGCCTGCTTAGCTCTTGATCAGTACTTTCTGAAATTAAATTAAAAATTAATTTAAATCCGTGATCTGAAATTGGTATGTCTATAATACTTAACATTTTAGAACGACTTGACAACTGTTGCATAGAACAAGCTACACAATTTGCTGTTAATATTTTAAAATAATTAAATTGGAGAATAAGGAAGTATCTACAGTAAATGGAATAAAAAGAAGAAGGATTATAAAATGAGCAGAACAGGCTAGGAGTGCTGGAAAGTAGGGGTGAAAGTTCAAGGGATGGGCGTATGTTTACAAAGTACTGGTTTAACAAGCTTCTTGAAGGCAACCAGAAGAACAGCCCTTCTGTGAGAGGCATTTAACTATTTGCTTCAATTTCCAGTCATCTTTTTGGGTAGGTGTTCACTGTGTCTGATGTGAAGCAACTAGTTTTTCATGCAAGATTCCATCTTGGTTTCTTCCTCAGCAGGAAAAGTTAATTTCTGTTGCCTCTAATGCTCTCCAAGCAGATGTTTTTCCTTCCGCCCTTTCCTGAGACTACAGAGTTTCTCCTTCTGGACTAACTCTTTCAACCTGTTGCTCCTGCCTGTTTTCTTCCATTATCCCTTCTCCAGACAGCATCAAGTGAGAGAAAGAAAAAAATCAGGAAATGATGGAGAAATAAAAGCTTTAGGAATTCAAGAGGGTTTGTGGGAATGTGGGGTTTTTGATTTGATTTTTTTTTTAATAGCCAAAAATTGTAAATGCAAAAGTCATACAGAATGGAGAAAGAACTGTGGGAATCTGATCCAAATCCTCTATAACTCCATGGGCTTTGTGCCAGTGTGCACATACACAGAAGAAATGATTCACTGGTGTAATGTCAGAAAATACCCTGGGGGACAGTAGCATTCCTGCTTAAGGGATGCTGTGGCTGTAGCTGACACAGTCACATACAATTAAAATGTGAAGGAATGGCACAAGTAGAAAGCACTTTCCTGCTGTGAGGACATACTGAGGCCAGCTATTTAAGTGAACAGAATTTATAGCGCTGTGTCTTGTCACTACAGACCTGATTCAGAAGAGCATTTGCAGGCTATTAAAATAAGATACCTGTATATTAAACTATTTGTTTATTCACAAAGAATTGTAAAAATCTAATTATAAAGAATTAGTGGTTTCCTGTTCAAAAGAGGCATAACCTGAGGTTTTAGAGCCTTTTGTGAATGTAAGGGCATTTTTTTTTATAATGCAACCTCAATTATAAAAAGAAAAATAATACGCCACCACATCAGCTGTGTTCTTTTGGCAACAAAGGTATTGCAGTTCAGTAACTGCAGCTCAACACAGAAAAGCCTGTACATTTATTGAAAGGTGGTCAGAAAAAGATACATGATCAAGAAACACAGCCAAGCCTAGATTCTCAGTCCAGGCACAATCAATATCAGGATTCTTTTAAATTTAAATAGACTTCCAGGACAGGAGTAAAATAAATGTGTTATAGGAATGTATACGCTTGTGTAAATGTGTACAGAGAGACAGAAAGGCAGAGGTTATGAGCAGTGCAGAACAGCAACATAAATGATACGATTTGACATTGAGAAGTTGCTACAACATGGAGCCCAGATGAAGACAGGAAATTTTGCTTTACTAGAAATGAGATTCTTCTGCCCAAAGTTTAAAGATCTAAAGGCATCTAATATACACTTTTTCATCTGCTCCTCCAGTCAGTAGGGAAAGAAGATACCTCTGGAGGATAATGCATCTCTTTCTGTCACATACAAAGTGAAACATTGTCCAGATCTGACTATTAACTATACAGGCAGTTTAACAACTTGCTTGGGCTAGAAATGTTAAGAAGATGAATCACATGTGATGTAGCAGGCTGTGTCAAAGGTAGTGAGTGTTTGCAGAGAGATGAACTGAAAGAGAATAATTCTGAATCCCAAAGACTCTGTGGAGTTTGCTCATGATTGTACATCCATTGATTTTTTTTCTGAGACAGACTTAGATGGAATTTTGTAGTACTTTATTTTTTTTTAAATTATTCCCTCTTTCTCATTTATAGATACAGCCTCTTAACTGGTAATTGAATCAGAGACACCACTGGATCTCTCAACTTCCATTTCAATTATAGCCTTTAAAGATTTTGGAATTTCATGAGTTACTCATTCCACTTATGATATGTCTGTGGGCAGATTCGAGTAACAGAATGAAGCAAACTCTAAAGTAGTCAATGATTCTACTACATGGAAATTTGGGGAATGCTCACATTCAGATTCCCCGTCAGTGTTCAAACGTGGATTGTTATTTGCAATTGGTGAGCTAATTCACATAATTTTGTGCTTGGACTATGGGAATTTAAAACCTTATTCACTCTTACTATCCCTATTACGAGTTTTAAAGCATGTTTCTGGAGCAACAGGTCACTTTGAAATTAACTTTTTATGAAAATTAGTGCCAGGAAAATACATTCTCAGTGATCTACCTAGAAGGCAAATGAGGGGAGGATGTGAACATGATTAAAGTATTTTTTTTTCAATTAAAATTTGTATCTGTATAATATGTCTGTGGTCCATGAAGCATAGCTGTGATGGTATGATCATTCAGCTAGATAACTGATTATGTTGATTGTGTTATCTAACTGACATTTTGTAATGAAACCTGTATACATTTCCTTCTACACTTTTAAGAAAAGAATTGAATGAAAATGTTCCCATGGTAGATACACACCAAGTCACACCAAACCTTCACTCTGAGGATGGAGAAACTAGAGATGTTGAATCCAGTTCAAAATGTAACTGTTAACAGTTACTGTCTAAGTTTAGTCAGAATCATGAGACTGCAGCCCTTGAGCTCATAAAAAGCCAAAGGGAGACCATATAGGTTCTAGAAATTAGAACTAAGGAAATAAACAAATATGAAATGTCCCTTTTTTCCTATTTCTCTTTCCTTCTCCTGCTCCAAAATTCTGTTTCAATATGAAGAAAATGCCATAAAAATGATTATTCACAAAACAGAATTACATGGAAAAAATGCAACCTTTAGGAACAATATAAAGCCCATTTAAGTAACACATATATTAATAACTTTTTAATTGAATCTGTTCAAGAGCTTTACTATTACTACTCATTTCTTCAGTTGAACAGAAAAAGATAAAATCCTTTGCTACTACAAAAATGCCCCAAGAAATAGTCCCATGTTTCTGTATTTAAAATAGTGATACATTCAGTATTTCAAAAATCTGCTTTAAGCTACAAAAATAACTTTCATATTGAAAACATAACGCCATCTCCCTTGCCAAAATATTTCAGAACAGCGTACAGCTGGCTCAGTCACTACTGTAATCATAATCAATCTTTCATTTGTGTACAAGGTCTGTAAAGGAAGTGAAAAATTATAGGGATCCTTTGGGGTAAATTGTAGGAAAAATATCATTTGCGCCAAATGTTTATTTGGTGTATTTATCTGAATCATTTTTAAAGGCTATTTGACAGATACCTGAAGGGACACATTTGTCTCTGATACAGTATAGTCAAAATCAATGCACAGTTCCTGTTGGTGGTCTGAACTGGTGCAAGCTTTTTAAGTTTACTGTACAGATTGATGCTATCTGAAGACAAACTAGGAACTTTGGCTCCATGGATTATTTTAGCATAGCACTATATAAACCCCCAAAACCCTCTTACAAAACTCTACAGGATGTGTTTAAGATTTCCAAAGTAAACAAATCAGCCATTATTTCCCTGTTATCACCAGAATACATCTGAAAGCCTATGCCCAGCAAGTCTATTACAGTTTTCAAAAAGATTGAATCAGTAACACCAATTACACTGAAACTTTGATAAACAGAAGACTCCAGATAGTTATATATTAGCAACAAGCCTTTAGCAGCATTGGTGGAATAAATAAGGAACAAATAGAAGACAATAATTTCCAGAATAATAACCCTTAGGTAGTATACGTGATGAATTTTGCAATACTTTTTCAAAATTGCTGATGACTTTTTAACATTTTTCCAGCTGTGAAAATGTTCTGATGGTGAGATGAACAAATTATTCAGTGAAATTTTATTATTCATCTGGGTGTAGCAAGTTCCCTTAACCTGCATCTAAAACTTCTTCTCTGAGGTGAAGAATGATGAAAGAAGAAGACAAACCACCCACGACTGAAAAGGAATTTTTGCTCAGAATATGAGAAAAAAATCTGGACAAGCATTTCACACTTGCAGCCCTGAGTTCAAAATCCAATACCAGTGTTCCCATGAGGCACCTCAGTTCATACTCTGTTGCTTTCTCTGGGTGGCTAACAAAAAAAGCAACGTATCTTAAAATATTATTTCCCTCCTCTTTCTAAATCTTTATTACTGTTCAGCTTCCACCATGTATCAACAAGATGTGCCAAGCAGGGACATAGTCAAATGGTAGAAGAAGTTATTTAATGCAAGACATGGTTTATGCAATTTTTCCAGTGAAATACTTAAAATTGGGCATGGCAGTAACAATGTGATCAGAATGAGGCAGAATTCAATCTGGAAGAAATCCACTTCTTCACTGTCCATCCCACTAATGCTTTACCAAGAGAACGTGTCATATTCCCTGCATGGCTCAACTACACATGATTTTTTTCCTTGTGACCTAATAACGGAAGGACTAAATAAAGGGGGGAAATTGAACTGGAACTTGTTTATTTCAAATATTTTACTAAGCTTTATTTTGGTTAAGTGCTGACACTAGTGCTAAGGCAGCAAGTGCTGCTGAGGGCTGGGGGGCACTTCACCTCCTGTACCATTTGCAGAACCTCTGCAGTGGTGTCAGTCTGTTTAAAACTCGGCATTTTCACTTTGCTTTTTATATGGTTGGTTGCATTACTGGTGTTAAAGGATCCCTGGCTTTTTTCTTCTGCCTGTACTGTTTTACAGTCAGCTGTGCAACACTGATGGGGCTGATGAGGTTGTTAGGTTTCACTGCAAAGATGTTTTACTTTGGGTGAGAGAATCTGGGGAACTGTTGCCATTCAGCAGGCTAAGGGATGCAACTTAATGCCCTACTATTGAAAATGCCAGCTGTACACAACCCTAGTCAGTGATTAAGAGGTATGGAAGCCTAGAAAAAAAATCCATAATTTGGAGAAAGTGGGTAAGAAATGTCAGGAGTGCATTTTTCAAGGCCTGCTGCAATTAGCCTTTTGAAGGCAAATTATTTCAATTTTTTTGTTTCATTCTAGTACCAATGTATTCAGAGCAGCAAGTAATCTGGAGGCTAAGCCTTCCCAGAGCACTGCATTGCTAATTACAGTAAATTGTACCCTCATTATATGCAATATCGAATGATGTATAAAACTTCCTAATTACTCTTGTTCCCCTTTAGCACTCCCATGATCTGGCTGATACTTTTACGGGGTCACTGTAGACAGAAAGGAGTGATGAGCGGACTGCTGGCAACAAGTGGCACACGCAACGATGTCTTTGCAGGCATTTCAGTAAGGTAAATGCGTTTAAAGACTGTGGAGAAATAATTTGCTTGTTACATCTTTCGTTGGTCTCCCCCAGATGGTTGATTCACAGTGCTTTACTTAGGTATATTTAGAATCGATTTCGCTTTCACAATGCGCACTTTGGTTTAGAAGCAGGACGGGAGGATGAAAGCCTCCGTTCCTATTCCCGTCGGCTGCTTTCTGTTTCTACTGCAAACCCGTTGGGAAAGCGGGTGTCGGGCACCGCGCAGGGCAGGGACGGGCCGGCGGCAGCTGCCGAGCTCCCGGGGCCGCTCCCGGGGCCGCGTCCCGGCCGCCGCCGCGTCCCGGCGCACCGGGGCCCCCTGCGGGCGGCTGCTGGGAGCCCGCGGCCGCCCCTCCGCCTCCCGGGAAGCGGCTGATGCCCGCGGCGGGTCGCGCCCGCTTTTGCCTTCGCCCAGGCACGCCGTGCTACCGGCCCCGTTGTCCCTGCCGCTCATTCTTAAACTGAGCGACAGCCACCGTTTTCCGATGCCCCGAAAGCAGGAAGGGCGCTTGTCGGTGCCTGCCCTGAGCGCGGTGCGTCCAGGGTTGGTGCCGAGGTTTCTCGGGCGGGAAAGCGCGGGGTCGTTTCGGGCTCACCCTGAGCAGAGGTGGGTCGCCGCCAGCACTCCCCAAGCGCAGGAGGGAAGGCAGGGGACTTTCTTTAGGAGCTGACCCGCTGAGCGGACTTTTTGGGAGAGGGCATCGCGTGGCGTCGGGGACTTCAGCCCAAACTGAGCCGACGGAAACGCGCCGCCCGGCCGGTTCACACGCGCGGTTCCCGGCCAGGCGGGTGGGGCAGGAGGGAGGCGAGCAGCAGGGATGAAGCCGACGTGAGTACCGCGGGGCCGAGGGGGGAGTCGGGGGGGGGCGGGGGGGTGGGCTGGGGGCGCGGCCGCCCGCTCTCAGCACCCGGGAGAGCTCCGCCGCTGCACCGCGCATGCCCCGGCCCCGCCGGCGCGGATATAACCGCGGCGCGGCGCGGGACCGGCATCAGCCGCGGGGACCCGCAGAGTAGGAGAGGCGCCGGCTCTGTCCCCGCCACCACTCTGGCAACCCGCCCTCCCAAGCTGCTGCTCGGGGGTCTGGGAAAAGGCTCCCGCGGACCCGTCGCCCTCCCTAGCATGGGATGGACGAGCCCTGCGAGCGCGGTGCCTGCTCGCCAGCCGCCGGCATGAAGGAAAGAGCCGACTGGGAGCACTGGGACGCGCCGCTGAGTTCCCTGGAGGGCGCCCAGATGGGCAACAGGAGCAACGTGTCCTTACTGCAGCTCTTCAAGAACATCAACCTGGAAAGAGCCGACGGGATGCAGGGGGACAGCTCCGACGTGGTGCGGATTGTCATCTCGCTGGTGTACTCCGTGGTGTGCGCACTGGGGCTGGTGGGCAACCTGCTGGTGCTCTACCTGATGAAAACCAAACAAGGCTGGAGAAAGTCCTCCATCAACCTCTTTGTGACCAGTCTGGCAGTGACTGACTTCCAGTTTGTGCTGACCTTGCCGTTCTGGGCGGTGGAGAATGCGCTGGACTTCAACTGGCTCTTTGGCAAGGCAATGTGTAAGATTGTCTCGTATGTGACGGCCATGAATATGTATGCTAGTGTCTTCTTCCTCACTGCCATGAGTGTGGCTCGATACCGCTCTGTGGCTTCAGCCTTGAAGAATCAGCGGCGAGGTGACCCACTGCGGGGCTGCTGCTCTGCCAAGTGGCTCTGTGCACTCATCTGGCTGTTAGCTATCCTGGCTTCCCTGCCCCATGCCATTTTTTCCACCACTGCCACCGTCTTTGATGATGTGCTCTGCCTTGTCAAGTTCCCCGAGGGCCGAGGCAACAATGCCCAGTTTTGGCTGGGTCTGTACCACATCCAGAAGGTGCTGCTGGGCTTCGTAGTGCCGCTGGCCGTCATCAGCCTCTGCTACTTGCTCCTGGTACGCTTCATCAGTGACAAGCATGTTGGCAGCACCCGCAGCAGCTCCAGCACCAAGCGCCGCTCCAAAGTGACTAAGTCAGTGTCCATCGTGGTGTTGTCTTTCTTCTTGTGCTGGCTGCCTAACCAAGCGCTCACAACCTGGGGCATTCTCATCAAACTCAACGTGGTGCACTTCAGTACTGAGTACTTCCTCTCCCAGGTGTACCTCTTCCCCATCAGTGTGTGCCTGGCACACTCCAACAGCTGCCTCAATCCCATCTTCTACTGCCTCATGCGCAGGGAGTTTCGCAAGGCACTGAAGAGCCTCCTCTGGAGGATCACCTCACCTTCCCTCACCACCATGCGCCCTTTCACCGACACCACAAAGCCCGAGCAGGAGGAGCAGGCCCTGCATGCCTTGGTGCCTGTCCACCCCGTCACTGCTTCTTTCCCTGCTGCAACCGTCCAGCCGGAGGTGGCCTACTACCCCCCCGGGGTGGTGATGTACAGCAGCCGCTATGATCTGCTGCCTGCTAGCTCCACGGAGCAGCACTGCTGAGATGGGCAGGGGGCTCGGGGGGGGTGGGGCTGTGGGGTCTGTGCAAGATGTGGCCCTGGGATATTGAGTGCCTGGTAGGGACAAGGGGAGGAGGGATGGGTAAAGCAGCACTTCTGTGTGAGAGATGCTCTTTTGGGGTTGAGTCTGCTCTTGGAAGCTTGTTGATGGCAAATGCCTTGAAAATGTCCCCCAGACTGGAGAACAAGAGGAGGAGGCAGTGGTGGTGCACTGGGGATTGGGGTGTCTCTAGGAGATGCTTTTTAGTGCTTGTATGTGTTCTGGGGAAGAGGAACAGGGAGGGTGACAGGAGGATGCAGGATGTTCAAGTCAAAATAGGGAGGAGAGGAGCTGGGTGGGGTGGAGCAAGGCTGGGAGGCCTCAGCTGTGTTTCCCCAACTTGGAGGTGCAAGCAGCAAGGGGGCCAGCAGCCCCCCCACCCCTGTGTGTGTGTGTTCATGGCAGGGGGAGGGAGTCAGGCTGCTTTCTCACTGCTGCATGGCATTGTAAATGATGCCAGCCTGGCTGTTGTCACTGCTCCTTGGGCTCCATGAGGGCACAGGCATCAGGCAGCCTATGTCCTATTTCACACTGCCCTGATGGGAACATCCAGGACAAGTGGGTACAGGGCTCCTGCTAGTTCAGGCTTGGCCCCTTTCCCCTCTCTTAGGGACCTAGGAAAGAGAGGGGATGAGGAGCACTGTGCTCCCCTCTGGATCTGTGCAGGATCTGCTTTTTCATCTCCCCCCATCCCCTCTGCTGCTAGGATACAGAACAACCCAGACAGCCAAGGGGAAACCTTAGGACAGGACTTTCACCTTCACGGAGAGGTGTTGTTTTGCCTAGGTTTAGAGGGGTGGGTGTGAGCCCCTCAACATCGTGTTCCCCAGCCTCTCTCCAGGCTGCTGGAGGGGAAGCCCACAGTCCCAAACTGTATGGCAAGGCAGGCATCTCTCCCAGGGCACGGAAGCTGCAGGCTTTGTTCTTGCTGCGCTTCAGACTGTTTGTATTTCACTCCAGGAAATCAGCACAACTGTAAATTAAAAAAGGGGAAAAGAAACAAATCATAGCCACTTCAAACCGCTTGCTCTGGGATACTTCTAAGTTCACCTAAAACCAAGCACAAAGGTTTCTGTTCTGCTAAAGTGTTTGTTAAGGGTCTGCACTGATACTTGCCAGTGTTTCAATTAACTCCAGTTCAATTTCTCTGGTGTGAGCAGCCCTAGAACCTGTTGTTCAGTGCTCTTGCACCCTGGAGAAGGGCAGGGACAATGCCTGTCCCAGCTCCTGTTCCAGAGAAACATGTGGGAAATAATTTGATGTTGATCTGAAATGAACTTTTAAGGTCATGAAAAAAAGTGTGATTTTAAGCTGTGAAACTTTTTATGGTAAGGTTAATTTTTAAAATATTTTTTTAAATTATGAGGAAAAAATAATTTAAAATGGAAAAACCAAAATATTTCTTTTAAATGATGGGAAAATGCAACAGTTCTGGTTTTGTTGTCAAAACACAAGTTCGTTAATCCCCAATACTGCATATATGATGAATATATAAATACAATATTCAAAACCCCTCTCTATTTCCAGCCCCTTCCCCTGCAGCCTAACTCCAATATCTGCCCAACTCTGCTAAAAAAACATTTCTTCAGAGGGTTGTTTGTCACCTCTAAGTAGTGATGCGAAGCAGTATTGCTATTTCTGTCCAGAGAAAATTGCAGTGCCGTTAGTGGCAATTATGCTTTGCAGACTCTGTTAGGTTTACTGTACATGTTGGTAACTCCTGTTGTAAAATTCAGGTTTGGTCTGGCAGATGGTTCTGCTACTTGCAAGGAGAAGCTGTTCTGTTTTTTCAAGGCAGAAGAGACTTCTGCCTCAGCTCTGGGCGCTTGCTAACTGGGAAGGTACAGATGCCTGGAGAAGAACAGCAGAAGTGGGCTGACAGCTGATGGACATACTTATACAGATACAAAGACTCTGAAGAAATCAGATATATCCACAGAAGAACTTGAGCATCTAAGTACTGTACAACTGCAACTAAGTTCCTAAATCCTGACATGGCTGCCAGTTGAAGTGTGTAGGTACTTAAAGTTTTTTCTAGTAAATTTTTTTTGTGCCTAGAAGTCTGCTCCTGAGCATGCCTAAATCTGCATAAGCCTGTAGCATTTATCTCTGTGCTTCATGGGGATCTCTCGGTCAGGACTGGCTGCAGTGTGTATCCTAAGTGAGGGAGGCAGCTCTGCATCCTGACAAGGAACAGCCAGTGCCAGGCCACACTTAGTTAGGAAGCACTCTAAACTTAACTCATTCCCCCCACCCCTTTGCATCTATGTCTAGATATGCTTCTCCTGTCCCAGCTTCAATGCATGTGCAGATTACACTCCTTCCTCTTCCCTTTTGAAACTAAATAAGTGGGCAGAGCTTTTGCCCACAGCCTAGGAGACTCAGTTTCTCTCCTTCCACATCCTTGGGGAATGACTGAATGTCTGGGCTGCTCCATGAATGTGCTCAAATCCTCTGGCTTGAAACATGAGTTGCATGAGTTGCTCACCATTGCTGGATCGTAAAGAGAAAGCAAGCCCTTGAATGCTACTTTGCAGCATAGTGGTTAGGGTGTGAGCCCCAAAAAGGAAGTACCAAGGTTTTTTTTTTTTTTTCCAGAGAAGTTGGATCCAGGTCTAGATTCTAGGTTTCCCCTTTCCAAAAACAATTATTAACTTGCTCCCAGGTCCTGGTTCAATTAAAGTTCAGTATGCCGTGCAAGAGCCTGAGAGCTTTCTAGACCTATAAGTCTAGCAGCCTAATTTGTCAAAGGATTTGCAAGAAAAGCCTTTGGGTCTCACATGTTCTGGGAGAAAGCCCTAATGCCTGTGCTAGCAGATGAAGAAAGCTACACTGTTGTGTTAGAAGAGGATACTATGAACACTTAACTTCAGAGTTCAGAGATCTGACCATGTCTCTGCAGGGCAGGAGGAAGTATCTAAATTAAGAAGAGGAGATTAATCTCAAAGCTGGACTCTCTTCTTAGTGTTTGCTTTTGATAGTTTCTTGCTTGGCTTGCTGGAATTTTAATCCCTATCCTGATGTTTAAACGTTCTTGTGCATTACATAAAAAGCTATCCAGGTGTCTAAAGCACAATTATGAATTTCAGTAGATAACAAACTGCCTAAAAGACATTCTCTGCAGTGCTCAGCATGACAAAACCCACGTGCTTTTGTGGATGTCAGCGTAGATGTGATTTTTATGCCAGCAAAACAGCACAGTGAAATAGATGATGTTCAGAACAACCCCTGGTCATCCCAGAATACTAGCAAGATACCATGCTCAGAGGAAGCCACAGGTATCTGATCACAAAACATAAAAACCTTACATTTGGCAAATCATCCAAATAGGAAAATACTTTGGATGTGTAGGGACTGGACTATGGACTTAGAGGGCAGCTCTCTCTTAAACTGCTGATCTACCAGGTGTAGGTCACGAATCTGCTGTTTGAAAGAGGCACAACCCATCCACAACTGGCCAAATGTTGGATTAGTCCAGACCTGCAGTTCAGGCTGTGTGGATCAGTGTGTGTCCAGCATGGCCAAAGAGCACTGCTCTAGCTGTGCATGAGCAGAGAGAAATTTTGCTTCACATGTGCTGTGAGTCCCAGCTATCAGTGCATGAAATCTGGGCTCTGTGATGCATGGGTGGGAGCACCAGCCTGGGCATTGCAAGGAAGGGTCAGTTCTTCTGAGTGTGTACACAGCATCAGGGCTCTGGCCTGGGCAGAGGGGGTCTTTGCAGCTCCAGCTTTGAGCTACACATTAACAACAAATAATGCTACTGGGTGTCCGGGGGTTTCCTAAGTAATCAGTACCACTCCTGTTTCCTCCAAATGTTCATGTCTTCATTTGTAACAATCACCTTTTCATGGGCTAAAATAAACACAGCTGAAGAATTCAAAACAGTACTTACAGAGTTCTTTAAAAGATTTTCGTGACTGGTCTCCTGTTACAGATTCCTGGTGGGGTGCTGGTAGAGAGGTGCACGTTGCTACAGAATGGTAGGGAACCGAAGGTGCAGGCTGACATCTAGTGACAAACTGAAAGAACCTTTAAAGCCCAGATATTCTCATTAGGCACTGGCTAAGGAGTTTTAAATATCTCCCCCTGTCTCAAACAACTAACCAAACTCTTAATGTAATAGCAACCTCCAATTGCATTTTCACATTTCCTTCTGAAATGACACTTCAGTAGAAACATTGCTTCACTTTCTTTCTGAGTTATTCTGGCACTGACTATAGCAGTAAAAAACCCTTCAGTTCCCTTCATTCCCACTCATGACTGCTTTAAAACTTGATATTCAGCTGAGTGCCTGCGCAGAAGCTCTGATCTAACTGCTCTCCCTGAGCTTGAGCAGGCATAGGTATGGGTATAGTGCAGCTCAAGGACATTAAATTGGAAGCTTGGATCTCCTGTTTTTAGTGAGGGTTATTTCTCTCCTGCTTCAAATGAGAAGTCTGATTAATGCATTCAGAGGGGGTTATTGAAAATACCTTTCTATCATGATTAAGCATTTATAAGAATCTCCTCTGGGTACATTCTCAGCTTCAGTCACTGCAGCAGTGGTTGAGACAGAGTCTGAAAGAAAAGGCTGGGCAGCCAGTTACCTCATTCCTTTGCTAAAGTGTAACTGGTAACATGCCTTAGATGTGTCCCTAGGTGCAGGGAGTTGTTTTCCTCAGAAACATCTCTTTCAAATCCATATGAATTTGCACATACGTGCAGGTTTCTCAGCCTATGTTTGTGCATAACCTCAGAGTCCTTCCCAAAATCTTAACTGTAAAATATAGATTCACAGGATGGCTGAGTAAACTGGGCCAAAAAAACCAGCTGGAGACACAATTTATTTAGCTGTGCAAGTTTTTTGAAACCTTGACCTACCTGTTTGGGGAGGACTGCAGACTATTCAGTGTGGGAAATAACAAAATAAAGGTAGTTTGCTCAGATATCAACTCTCTCCCTCACTCATCCATTCCTTGGGACAATGAAATACTAATTCTCCGAGGACCTGTGTTTTTCCTTGCAAAGACCGACTGAATGAGTACACTCATGGCACAATGATCAAATTAAATATTCAATACTGACTTCTAGCATCATTGTTCAATGAACCTTTCCACTTTTGTTCCAAAGTCACATCTAACCTCGTGCTGGATAAAACTGGAATCTTGTGGAAAAATGACTTGTCTCTGCGAAAAAGTCTTTGTTTAGCTTAGACAAAAAATCTGAAAATCAAATACCTTCCATTTTCTTTTCAGGCCAAATACTAAAACCGAGATAATAAAGTTGTTCTCAATTCATAGCTACCAACAATTAGCCTTGAGTTAAGATGATGGGAAAATCACATCTGACCAAGGTGATAACATTCTTTGATGAGACAACTGCCTTGGTGAATGTGGGAGAGCAGTGGATGTTGTTTATCTTGGCTAAAATAAGGCTTTTGACAGTGTCTCCCATGACATCCCCATAGACAAACTGATAAAGTGTGGACTATATAAGTGGAAAGTGAGCTGGATGGAAACTGACTGAACTGCCAGGCTTAAAGTGTTGTGGTAACAGCACAAAGTCTGACTGGAGGGCAGTGGCTGGTGGCGTGCCCCAGAGATCAATTCTGAGTCCAGTTCCATTCAACATCTCCATTACTGATCTGGATGTTGGGACAGAGAGCAGCCTCAGCAGGTTTGCAGTGGGACGACTGGCTGATACACCAGAGGGTTGTGCCACCCTTCAGAGGGTTCTCAGTGGGCTGGAGAAATGGGCTGACTGGAACCCGGGGCAGTTCAACAAAGGGAAATGCAAAGTCCTGTGCCTGGGGGCAGATAACCCCCAGCACCAGTACAGGCTGGGGACTAACTGGAAAGCAGTCTGGGAATCCTGGTGAAGGTGAGCATGAGCCAGAAATGTGCCCTTGCAGCAAAGGCAGCCAACAGCATCCGGGGCTGCATTAGGCAGAGCACTGCTAGCAGATCAAGGGGGGTGATCCTTCCCCTCAGCTCAGCCTGGTGACACACATCTGGGATGCTGTGTCCAGTGCTGGGCTCCCCCGTATGAGAGAGATGAACTTACTGGAGAGGGTCCAGTATCATGGAGGGCTTGGAGCATCTGCCATGTGATGAGAGGCTGACAGAGCTGGCATTGTTCAGTCTGGAGCAGAGAAGGCTCAGGGGGATCTTATCAGTGTGTGTAAATACCTGGTGAGGGGTGGGAGTTAGAGAAGGTGGAACCAGACTCTTCTCAGTGTGGTCCAGGGAGTGGACAAGAGGCAATAGGCACAAACTGAAGTTCAATAAATTTCATTTAAACATGAGGAAAAAAAACCCTCCTTTTTTATGGTAAGGGTGGTCAAGCACTATAACAGGTTGCCCAGAGAGGTTATAGAGTCTCAATCTTTGGAGATGCTCAGAGCCTGGCTCAACACAGCCTGACCAGCCTGCTTTAGCGACTCTGCACTGAGCAGGGGCTTGGACTAGGTCATCTCCAGAGGCAACCCCAACTATTCTGTGCTTCTGCGTGGTTCTGTGATGGAAAATTGCTATGAATACATCTTTGTTCCAATACAGTAGAGTTAGCACATGTCTGTCTTGCTTGACATTTATTCTGGAAAAACCTCTAAAAATTTTATGCTCTCAGATAATCTCCTGCTGTGTATTTCAAATAATCTATTAATGTTTATGGCCATAAAACAGATTTCAAAACTGGTTTTACTGCTTTCTATTTCTGCTGAAACAGCTGAGGGGGCTCAAAGGAAACATATTTTTCCTCTTGCCCATCAAAAGGCATTTCCTGCTGCACTCCTGTCCCTTATTCACAGGCAAATCCAGTGATGCATATAGAGGTAGAGGGCTACCCATGACCTCCTGAGCTGAAGGTAACAGGGATCCTATAGCACTGTATTAAATAACTGCTCAACCTGTACAGCTGATCACAGTGAAAAGAAGAATCTAGTTTGAATTTCAGATTTGGGATTTCAGAGATGTAAACTAAAATCTTGAATTTTGAGCACACTTGCTATAATATCATTCTAAGTAAAATATTCCAAAAAACAAAACTCCTCTTCAGCAAAGAACAACCTTTGATAAAGTGCCATCTCTCTCAGAGCTAACTATAGTTCTAACAGCTGTTTTATTGTTATGTTTTGCAATGTTATGGTGACCTAACAATCTTTCAAATATATTTTGTAAAGATCTACTTATTGGGATTGGGTGTTATGTTGGAATTTCAGCACTTATTACAGAAACAAGTATTTCAGCCCTCAAAATCCCTGGAATCTGTAAGTTACAAATTGTATTGCTAGATGGCATTTATTTTATTAAAAAAAAAAACCAAAAAAACCCTAAAAAAACCCAACCAGATCTGAATGTTGAAAAGCAAACCAAATCATTTAGATACATTTGCACTTACATGGTGATCTGCCAGCCATGCAACTCCAGACTAGTGCTCCCAGCCTTTAACAAAAGGCATCTCTGCCAGAACCTTTTTCTTTCCCTCATGTCACTCCTTAGACTTCACAGTTCTGCTATTTCTGTCTCTCCTCCTCAGCACCTAATGAGCAGTGGGGCCCTGAAAACAGAGGTGTCAAAGACCCTGATGCTGCCTATTGTCCTATGTGCTGACCACTGTCCCTGTCTCCAGATGCCCCTTACCTGTTGGGAATCAATGCAGCAAAAATTCATCTGCCAAACAAATCGGAATGGCTGCATTACAGAATTGACTCTTGGCATTAGCACTGAAGGTTTCAAAGGCCAGATTCTATCATGAGTTTGACGCCAAGCATGTCTTCAGTGAACTCCTACCACCATGTGTCTGTATGGCAGTGTTTTCATTGGCATTACACAGGTGGGGTACACTTAGTGACAAGCAACTTTCCTTTGCTGTCTACGTACAAAAAAAGAGAACTGATTGGAGCAGTGTATCACTATAAGGAAACTTCAGAGTAAGATAAAACAGAGAGGGTCAGGACTGAGGTTAAAAAGCGATTCAAGGAAAGGGAGCTCCTACGCTCTGGAGAAGTGCTATAATGTCATTGAACACTGGGGGGCAAACAAGCACCCAGCCTTCGGGGAGGAAAGTGCTTGATTCTTACTTAAAAAGACAGCAGCCCCATTCCCTCTTCCCCTCGGGGAAGACATAGCTTTTGATAATTATCCTTTCAAAAAGCAGTCCATTTTTTAGAAGAGGTCACAGATCTCTCTCTTTGAAAATAACATACAGGATCTGCTTATCTCAGTCTACTGTGCAATCCAGAGTGGAAAACACAGAATTTTGTTTTCCCACTACTACAAGTACTTACCTGAAGCAAAACAAGGCAATACTCTCTGGTTTGATGTCTCTGCATGATGTGAAGTCATTATCCTTAACACACAGGTAAAATATTAATACATGGGGAGGTAAAAAGTTCATTTCCAAGAAGAAACTTTAGGAAATACAACCGATGAACACACCTTGCATACCTAAAGGAGCAATGTATGAAACTGAACACTCTGTAGAAAGCAACAGAATTACAAATAGCTTTTCACAGTTTGGTCTTGGACAAGTGGCCCCAAATACTCGCTGCTTAAATAAACAAAGAAGGAGCAGCTAGGGAATAAGAAATGAATGCTGGAAACTTGGAGGGAAAAGTTTTGTTTTATAGATAATTTTTTATAATAGCATTATCATGCCAAAAATAATTTGAAGACGTTTTACAGCAGATAATTTCACCCTTTTCCTCCATGAAGCAATCCCTCTTCAGTTCAAATGTCATCATTGCCACATCCCCTACTCACACCATTCTCCCTATCTTTTGACATGCTACTGGGACTGGTACCGATTCATGGGCACCGATGCTAAAGATGTGAGTTCTGCCAAGGCAAAGACATTTATCATTCATCCTGACTTGTGTATCTGGAAGAAAAGTGTCTCCCACAAATTACCTGAGTTACTTCTTTTCAAGGAAGTCAAAGAAACTTAATGAGATCACTGTGAAAGACAGAGTGGACATTCAAAAAAATCCAATTGTGACATTATTAATACTGCAAGTCCTCTAAACAAGAGGACCAAAATTTTCTTGAATGGTTTGCTTGCAGGACATGCCTGCTTATTAAATGGGAATAAGTGGCAGGCATTCATAAGAGAAAGAAAAATAAAAGTGTCATGAAGATAGGATGGCAGACTTTTTACCTGCCTTGTTTCATTCAGCCATGACTAGTTCTGTTAAAGTGGGAGGAAGGAGGGGTTTGTTATCTCAAGACATCTTGTCTTCATCTAAATGTATCAGTTGTGTAAACATGATATAGAAGAGATATTTATTTGGTTTTATGTATATGGAAATAAAACCAGATGACAAAGATCAGACCCAGGGTACTTCCAACTTTGAAACTCATATCATTGCAAAAAAAGCTGATATTAAGTACATCTGATCATATTAACTCAAGACCTGAACTAATGCAAAAGGACAGAAAAAGTGGAACTTCTTAAATTACTAGCAACACAGTACAGTTCTTCAATGCCTTTAACATTTTTAACATTTTAGAATGTCTACTGCTGAAAGAAATACTTATCCTCACAAATTAGTAACATTTTAGATTGTTTTCAGTAATACCTGAAATACATTTTTGACTTCAGAATGAGCACCATCATAATTTTTCTGTTTTAAACACTGCTTTTCAAATTGTACATAGTTTTCTGTCTGCTTGCTATTTTTGATGAAGACTCATTAGGAAAGATAGTACTTTGAAGTCTTAGAAACAAGTATAGGATTTTCATATGGAGAGATTTCCAAAGAAAAATTGACTATTCTGTTCTGTGTTCTGTAGCATGCAGTGAATTTTAAAAGGAAAGATCATGAGAAAGATGATAATGTGAGTTCCTGGAACAGTTTTCTCTGAATTTGTAAATAAAAGCATTGATATATGTGATGGTTACATCTCTCCTTTCTCTGAAGATTCATAATTCTTGTTATGGTGCTACAGGTCTACAGTCACTCCATGGGCCTGAATCAATGCCAGCTTTCTCTTTGTGTAACAGAGCAGAGATAGCATTGACCACTCAAATTTTGATGTTCTGATGGCATTAAACCTCAAAGAAAACATTGACAAAGACATAGGTAAACATTGCAAAGTTCCTTTCTCAGCCTCACACTGGAATCAGAGATTTATGACCTCAGCTCCTGGAGCATGGGTTTACACGGTACTTTAAGTCCTGAAGTCCTATAAAACCAGATCACCTCCTCCCTTCTCCATTTTTATAGCTCCACAGAAGCCTTGCTCTTGCCTTAAAAATTTCTCCTCCCAGGACATACTGAGTTAATGGAAGTTAGTGAGTTAATGATGGCATAAAGTGAATTGAGAAGACAACCATTCTTCATTTTCCGGCCTTGTCCTGTTTGTCCCGGTTGACCCTTGTGCTCCAGCCATCTCAGCACCTACAAAGTATTCCAAGCACAGTCTGGGGGCTCAGTCTTCCAACCTTTTCTGTTCCATGGGTGTGGCATGAGGGGGATTCATGAAGAGCCACAAAATGAAGAAAACGCTAAAACATGGCTTTTTCATAAGGCAGGATGAAGGAGCTGTGAAAAAAGGTAAGCTTTGTCATGCACTGAGCCCTGTTTTGGGCCTACAAATGGGGACACAATCATCAACAAGAAAAGGTAGCTGAGGCTGTCATGAGCTTGTTATAATTAATAAGCATTTACCTAAGGGAAAATTGTTTTTTCTGAGAATAAATGACCCGTTCTACTCTTGAAAACATATGAAAAAGATGAAGTTGGTACATCTCAGCGGAGGCACCTTATGCTCAAATCTAGCCATTTATTTGTGGTGTTGTCTGTTTGTATCAAGCAGAGCTCCTAAGAGCTGATAAGCTTAACAGTGCATTTGACTGAACAGTGTTGATTATATGTGTGCAACATTAAAAAAAAAAAAAAAAATCTAAACCAAACACTATACCGGGCAACAATATTGCATTAGCAGATGGCTCCATGTGGCTTAGCATATAACATAGCATATGGATATGACAGTTTTCAGGACAGAAGAAACACAGCATAAACACAGTTATCACTTTCACAAACATGGGATTTTCAAAACTGTGGGAATATTATTAAATAAGAATGAAGCTTCATATGCAATTAAATACAAATAACTGGACTTAAGTATTTACTGTACAATAATTCCCGATAGTGCTTTGCAGAACTGAATTTATTTACAATATTCTGTAAAGAACAAACACCATTTCACTCAAAGCTAAATGCATGAAGGCAAACAGAGAAAAGAGAGATGCTACTTTAAGGTAAATACCATCATATCCAGTGTCAAGATTTAAGTGGCTTACAACCATTCATAAAATTGTTATGTTGGCCAAGTTTATGTTTTCAATCACAGTATCAAAGTCAAGAGGCCAATTTTTTAAGAGGGAAGAAATGGCAGCTGTTTCCCATAGATGGATTGTTTAGGTGCCTACACATGGATTTGCAGAGCAGCCTTGGGCAGACTTTTACGATAAGCTCAGCCAGTACTTTCATTTCATTTATACAGAAGCAGCAGCATTCAATATAACATAATTACTTTACAGTTATGCTTTTAAACAATAGGCTTCAATCTTTTTTATATTCCGATCATTTTTCACACCCAAACCTGCTTGTGACAGTAGCTGGGAATTAACTGATCCCATTGAACAGTACTACTAATCATAATGCAATTGCACCTTTCATGGCCTCTGGCACCTGTTTGATTGTCCTGTAGCTTTTGACTACCAGACATAATATCCCCAAACTTAAGATACTTGAAAAACAAGATAAATAACTTCCTAACTGTCCATTTTTGTTACTTCTTCAATTTATCGCATACTTCATCTATTAACTTCCACAAATTGGTAATGACTAGTTTTGTAATGACGCCTCATGTCGGGCAACTGAGATACCATGGGTATACACATTGTCATGTGTAATAGCACATTAATACACTGATGTCAGCAGGAATGAAGAAATAAAGCAGTAAAAATACAGAAGCTTTCAATCTGAGCCATTAGGCAGCCAGTATTATCAAGTCTCCATTTCATAAAGCTCTGGAATTCCAACTGCTTCGAGGAGGTAAGAGAGGAGGATGTGCCAGCAGTATCAGCACAGCAACAGCACCAGAAAGAAAATGCTCCCCTTGGGAGATTTCTTTCTATCACTTCACATAGTCCTACTCCACATATCGAACACAAAAAGCAACAAAGCAGCAGCCAATCAGTGCCACTGTAGATGCAGAAATCACAGTGACCACGCTGCCGGCAACAATAACCAGGAGCCCCAGGCCCACACCAAGAATGATCTGGGCCAGCTGGACCATGCAGGTGAGAGCAGCACAGTCAATGCCCTTCCCTCGCCCCTGCTCTACAGCTTGTTCCCCATTCTGCAGCTTCAGGCTCTGCAAATAAGCACAAAACAAAAAGCAGTGAAATGAGACAGTGCCGACAACTTACAGGTCTCAGCCAATGCTCTGTCACAACCCTCAGGTGCGCCAAGACAGGCCAATAGCTCTCTGCTTCCCTTCCATTTTTTCTGTTTGTACCACAGAGGTTACAGAATTCAAACAGAGATTTTACAAGTGATAATGAGTTTTCCAAGCTCCCTCCAAATTGGCCTTTTCTCCCATCTGCAATTTTTCCTTCTATCCCTTCTCTCAAGGAAAGAATTGAAACTTGATCAGAAAAATTACCCATTTCCTTCAAGTTCAGGTCTATTTGAGCTTTGGCAAACTGACATTTCACAGTACAGGACACCCCGTCATGGATAATTTAGCTCCAACTCTCATGGTTGAAGGAGAGCCTCAAAGGGATGTTAAGATGAGTCATACTATGTCCCACACACACACAGAGCGTTATTAGTTATAATGGACCACTGTGCTCTGAAGTTATAGCTCAAAGCACATAAAGGAGTTCAGTACTAAAATCTACATGTAATGCTTTTATTGCTGGGGAAAAAAATATCTGAAAACAAATGTCCAGACTAGGATTCTTTTACACCATCAAAGACCATTATTAATTACTGATTATCTATTTATCTGCCATGATATACACAGCAGAGCAAAAGGCTCTGCTCATCTCACATATAAGCACCCTGTGAGGGTGGTTGATCACTGGAACAGGCTGACCAGAGGGGTTGCAGAGTCTCCATCCTTGGAATTATTCAAATCTGACTGGACATGACTCTGGGCAACCTGTTCCAGGTGGCCCTGCTTGAGCAGGGGCGTTGGACTGCATGATCTCTGGAAGTCCCTTCTAACTTCAGCTATTCTGTGATTCCCTCCAGAAGGGAACTGTTCTGTTTTGTTGTGAAATTATGTGACAGTTTACATATTTATTGTTCTTTTTGCATAGACTGTTGAATGGAGAAGGTTGTATTGTAACAAACGAGTTTTCCATTCTGTAGGCTAGCTGTGCTGTCTTCTGGTATCCAAACACTCTCAGCCATTAAGATGCTTTTTGCTTTTCACAGGACCTATTAACATTGCCTTTGAACCTTTACCACACAAAGCTCAAAGTACACAAAGTACTGGAGACAGGGTCTCTTCCTAATCCAGTAGACAAAACTGAATTTGGATCCTAGGGAACAGCAGCACAGAACAGGACTTGAAATGGCAGCACTTTAAAACCCAGCACATGATTTTGGTAGAACGCATAGCGAGGGGAAATGTCTGCTCTTTGTTCTGGAATAATACAGTCCTTTCACCTGACGTATTTCCAATTTTAGACATGATTTCTTTGTGACCAGTGTTCCTATATGCCAGTAGTTCTGACCACAATTATATGAGTGTAAATGAATGCAATCTTGCACTTGATGTTTCTTCTTTATTTTTTTCTATCTTGTACATTATAGAAGATTTGAGCTAAACCTAATTCTGTTAATATCAGATCTAACATAGAATTATATATCATTTAACATCTGGCATAGCCAGTACCATGCACCAAACAAGAAACAATTGGTTGTCTTACAAGTAACATTTTAATATATTAGCCTATTAAATATAAAGTCCATGCACACTTCAGCATATTTTATTTCAGTTTTGACTTGGAACAGCTCTGAATCAGAGCTAGACTACAATTTTGTCTTTAT
Organism: Strix uralensis; assembly: GCF_047716275.1. Classification (NCBI taxonomy): domain Eukaryota; kingdom Metazoa; phylum Chordata; class Aves; order Strigiformes; family Strigidae; genus Strix; species Strix uralensis. The sequence goes on along the minus strand of NC_134012.1, from coordinate 88,917,208 downwards.
TCCCTCTGAGTTGGCTGGTCCGAGGTTAGGATCGTGATCTCACCCTAAACTGGGCTCATTCCCTGTCCTTTGTTGTATCTTTCTGAAACTCTTCATCATCATTCTCTGTTGGAAGGAACAGAGAAATTAACTGGAGAATCAGGAATCAGATCTATGAAATATTTAACCACATTGAGACAGCCTCCCAGGATTCAATAGAATAATTAAGAGTCTTCTTGTATTCATCATTCAGATGGTGATCCTTAAAAGCTGTACAGAACAGTAGGACATGTTCTCAAGGACTTGATCTAGCCCTCTGTTGGTCTCAACTATGTTTCTATGTTGTTTTTCAAGCATTCAGCATTTCCTTTATTAATGTCCCCAGATATAATGAGAACTTTTCCTATATCCTCCCAACTCTCTTTAATACTTCTTGTTTCCATCTTTCTCACTAACTTAAGAGACTTGAGAGAAATTTTCCATCAAAGAGCTCAAGACTTTACAAGATATGAAGATCCCGCTGTGCCTGGTAACATGACATAAGGAATGCAAGCTTTTCCAGATTTTCCTTGGAAACAGGACTTCATGCTGTGGAAGACCAAAAACCAACCCCAGACATTTAAAGAGATAATGAGAACATGCTATATAATTTAATACTGAACTATATAAAACTGTTTGTACTTGAATTTCATATCTTTATTAGCTAACAGCTTTTGTAACACATTGCAGTTAACTAAAATTCTTCCAGCCTTTACAGTGTGGTTATTAACCTTAGGAACTCAGAAGTCAAATCCCAGCTAATACAGCTGGAAGGAAGGATATAAGGAAGGTTGCACTTGAAAACAACATAAGCGGAGCCGTGTTACCTGCTTACTACCCAAACATGTCCTGTGATCGGCTCTGTTTCAGTTGTGATGATAAATAATTATTTGTTTCACTGCAGGTCTGTTTGAAGAGTTTGGAGCTGAGACCTTAACTCTCTCTGACAGAAACTTTCCATTCATAACATGTGTTACCATAAAGAGTTTGAAATTAAAATTAGAAGCTGCTCACAAGTTCTATCCAGTTTTCTCACAAAATAGACTAAACAGACCTAGACAGATAAAAACTTACCCCTCCTTAGACACTGAACTCACCTCTTCTTCCCTGTGATACTCTGCAATGAGCTGGAAGGGCACTGTGTAAAGCGTGCTGGACATGACACCAAAGAGGGAACACAGAGCCAGAGTGGCATAGACATTGGGAAACAAGCCAATTAATCCAGTACTCAATCCAAAAAGTAGGTATCCAATGAAATAAAGTCCCTTTAATCCTATGTATGGCAGAAGGATTTTCTGCACATCTGTGAAAAGAATGAAAATGCTGATAAGGCTGAAACAAAACAGGTCACGTTTCATCAGGGAGTCCCTTTAAGGGGTTTTATTTTGTAAAATGCAATGAAGGAGATAATCTTACTGATTTTGGAACTTGCCTCAAATTATTGTATTTATAAACTTGCCAAAGAATACTTGCTCTCTCTGGGGATAGCCTTATTCTGGCATAGTCAACTTCAAAGAAGTAGTTCACCAGTCTGGAAGAACTGCTCCCATTGACAACCTCAGACATTTCCACTGTTTGATTATAATGCAAACGTTTGGCATCAGGCTCTCTCTGACCTGAGAAAGGCGCTACAGAAATGCCTGTAGCTAAGCTCCAAAGGGGTAAAGGTTTTCCTCAAGCCTCTTTCAGATGCTTAATTAAGCCCCCCAAATGCTACTCATCTGAGTTTTCAGATTGCAAGTAGTTTTTTTAATCCTTGGAAAGAGCTATGGTGAAATCTAGCTGGTGAACTGTGCTAACATATTTACACATAATTTTGGAGAGCAAGGTTCATGCTTCTTGCAAGAACTTACACTGCATTGTGAAAGAGTTATTTTATGAGGAATGCAGATGGGGAGAGGCCATCAGAGGCACCTTTGAGAACCTACAGCTACAGCACCGCTAGGTGAAAGAGCATCTCAGAATGATGCCCTGGCATCCATTTTAGTCTGGCATTTAACTTCAGGATGATTTTCAGTGTTCAGGGTCAATTCACATGCAGAACAATGCCTTACTCCCAAAGTGACCCCTGCTCATGTGGTCAGGAACTGTTCATGTTAAGATACAAGTTTCTCATAATGCTGAGAATGCAACATTTCTTAAAGATTTATTGTGGGAAAAAACCCAGTGAATTTGTCATTGCTTTATTTTTTAAACAATGGCAAATAGTGAACAGTTTAAACACTGTTTCAAAACACAGTGTTGGAGTAGATTCCTGTGTACTTACAAGAATAGACTGATGAAGAAATTGCATTGATGCACAGTCCCCAGCATCCCATCTCTACTCCTGCTTTGTAAGTAAGGTAAAGAGTGGAGTTATGAGGAGCATAAGGACTACCCTGGTATACAACCTGAAAGAGACCACAAAGATCACAGAAGACAAGGATGGACTGCATGTATATAATACCTCCTTCTTATGGGAAGAGGGTACTCAACACAGAGCCTTGTTCCTGGCAGGGGAAATAGCACCCAAGAAATATGTTAAGCAGTGCCCTAACCATCCCTTCACAGTTCTCCAGGTTTCACACTCATTTCTCCCAGATTCTCACATCCCAGGCTCCTCATCATCTGTTACCCTCTGTCTTTTCCTGGACTGTCCACTCTACACTGACTTGTTTGGTCTTTTACCTTTGGGTGTCTCATTTCCCACTCTCCTTCTCTCTCCCCTTCTGCCTTCTTGTCTTAGGCTTTCTTTCCCTAATTTACCTACAATTAATTTTTTTGTTTTCTCTTTCAGGCTTACCCCAACACAATTAGTTTTCCACCCACTAATTGTCTTATTCATTTCCTTATCTAGGCAAGCAAAACTTTTTCTTTCAGTTGTTCATATACACTGCATGGGAGAAAAAACTTCTCTCTTGCCTACAGAGACAAAAAAAGGCAAGGAAATGGGAATACTGCACGGAGACCATGGAAAAAAGGAAGTGGCAATGAGAGGATTTGTGCCAGGAGTACACTGGAAGAAAGGAGGCAGATAGGATCGTATTGGCAAGAATCACTGGCAGGGACATACAGTCTTACTGCCTGGGAATGGCATGGAAAAGGGAGCACTGGGTATCACAAAGGCAAATAATTGCTGGCAGAAGGGACTCAGGGAAAGGTTTAAAGAGCTATGGCAAGAACAGGCAAATTCAAGGAGACAAGAGCTTTCAGCTACCAAGTAGCTCACTGTGTGCAAAGTCTCTGTGCTGCAGAGCCTGAGGCCAGGGAGGCTGCAGTGTAGGTGAACAGCCTAGCTGTTTTACAAAACTCTTGTTGAGCCATACAGATACATCTGGCTCTGCCACCACTGTCATTTCTTCAGAACTGTGACACTGTCTCATTTCTTTTCGGTCAAGGAGGAGATGCTACAAGGAAGGATAAGCGAGAGGATTTTACACTTTTACCTGTCCCATGAAATCCGTGAAGAAGAGCATGTTGGACAGGAAAGCCATCCATCCAAAGAGGTGGCTCACACAGAGATAGCGATAGTGGGATGGCATGCTTAAAAGTGTCTTCAAGAGTGATTTAAGGGTCATCCGCCTTTGATCCTGAAAGCAAGTATTTGACAATAATACTGTATTATTGCCCTGAAGGCTAACAAAATAGCTGACAGCTAATGAAGAAGACCTCAGCATCTGTTCATTGCTAAACTTCCAAAGTTTTAACTTTGTTTTTACTAGGAAGGGCTGCTTGGGTACTGGATGTCCTTCACCATGTATTCATTTGTAGAGTTGTTGCCTAATAAAGTAATCTGAAAGATTCACAGAGCCTCTGGGAGAGCTGGGGTACATCAGCAAGAATGTAACATTTCTTGCTGTTATAATCAGTAGGATTATTGTTTACTTGTAGAAGCAAGTTAAAAATTGTGTGCCAAAACAGATTTGGTGGAGTTTCAAAAAAAAAAAAAAAAAAAAAACCAAACCAGAAAAAGAAACAAAAATAATTTCTTTCTGGACACAATCAGCTTTCCATCAAAAATGTAAAGCTCCCATGGAAAAAATTAAACTCAAAATACTTCCTGAGAATTAAAATGTAACAGTTGTGGAATTCAGCACTTCTGAGACCTTATTCCTATTCCCTTCTATGTGCCAAATTCCCTAGAAAACTTCACCTCTTCTGGTGTATCATTACCATGAGATTTCCACTATGCACTCTCCTCCCCTCCACGAAGCCGGGAAAGACTGTGATACACCACAGGAGATAAGCACCACTCAAAATCCTAGTGTCCAGAGAACATGAGCTCCAGCATCTGAACACCTCATCCCAAGGAAGAAATAACTCATTTCAAAATGAAAATGTTTTTGGTGCTGGTTAACAAATCTCACTGATGGGTAAAAATGAAATTTCTCACCATCTTCAATGTACCACCTTATCTCCCTCCTCCTTTTTTGAGCTCTGTGCCCCAAAACTCTCTCTCAGTTTCTTTTTCAGTCACAGTCATCAGATCATTTCACAGAATCACAGAATCAACTAGGTTGGAAAGGACCTTGAAGATCATCCAGTCCAACCATTAACCTAACACTGACAGATCCCAACTACACCAGATCCCTCAGCGCTATGTCAACCCGACTCTTAAACACCTCCAGGGATGGGGACTCCACCACCTCCCTGGGCAGCCCATTCCAATGCCTAACAACCCGTTCTGTAAAGAAATGCTTCCTGACATCTAGTCTAAACCTTCCCTGGCGCAACTTGAGGCCATTCCCTCTTGTCCTATCACTTGTTACTTGGTTAAAGAGACTCATCCCCAGCTCTCTGCAGCCTCCTTTCAGGTAGTTGTAGAGGGCGATGAGGTCTCCCCTCAGCCTCCTCTTCTCCAGACTAAACAACCCCAGTTCCCTCAGCCGCTCCTCGTACGACCCGTGCTCCAGACCCTTCACCAGCTTCGTTGCCCTTCTCTGGACACGCTCGAGTCATTCAATGTCCTTTTTGTAGTGAGGGGCCCAAAACTGAACACAGGAATTGAGGTGCGGCCTCACCAGTGCCGAGTACAGGGGCAAGATCACTTCCCTGTCCCTGCTGGCCACGCTATTTCTGATACAGGCCAGGATGCCATTGGCCATTTGTATCACCTGAATTTTTTTTAGTACTATAGGTGTGCTTGATGTCAGGCATTTGCAACACACAATTCTTACTGCTTTAAAGCTCCTGCATGGTTCTTTGCTTTTAAAGAAAAAAAGATACTATTTTATCTGCGCATGATAGAACACTTCCAATTTTCTCTAGTGATATTTGAGGCAACAGGGGTGGGAGAGAGGGTAAGGGAAGCTGCATGGTCATGAAATGTGGAAGAACTGTAAAAGTTAATGGAAAGCTGAATTTTGTCTTCAATTTGCTGTAAGATAATGACATTTCTTCCTTCTTCAATGTTCTACTTACTTTTCACAATTCTGCTTTCCTTTGAACTAGGTTATGCTGCAAGCTACTTTATGAATAATCACAACATATAAAGTTGGAAAATAATTTGCTCTAGTGGGAGGCTTTTAATCCTCACAGGAATGCCAAAATTCAAGTTGCTGACTTTCACCTTGAACTGCATATTGTCCAAATCCCTTGGAATTTCTCTTGACATCACCGTCTCTTTTAAGCAGGGTAAGCTTTCTATTCTTCTACGGTTATAAAGAACAAATCAAAAAAAGTTCCACATTGTCTCATTAGTGTTATTTCAAGGATAATTACTATCATTTGACTTGTCTTCTTTAATTTGTTCAACTCTTCCACTCAGTTCTTTAAAAAAGCCTCTCCAATCAAAGTGCTAACATAAGGCCAGGGAACTACAAAGGGCACTGCTGTAACTACAAACAATAATTTGACACTAGACAGAAGTGCTTGCTTTCTATTTAGATATTTTAGAGAGTGGAAATGGAAACTGAAATATTTAATGCACACATGCAATACACATCAGCACACAAACCCTGCACTGATTTAAATGACGTGCTGAAGTTTGCCTACATTTAAGTTCCTTATCCTTTAGAAGCTCACAATACCCAAGCATTTTCTCTATAAAATCACTACAACTCAAGGCCTAAGATGATTCATAAGGATACAGCAGAATCAATATGACCTGGGTTTTAAGGCAGTAAATCCTGAGTAATTTGGCACCAAACTAACGAGCAAAAGATGAATCACTTTGGATGCCTGTTCATGTTGTAACAGGTCAAATCTCATTAATAATCATGGTAGCTATTAGCATGTAAGAGCACAGTCCTTAATTTATAAGATACAGGGCTATGATGGGCCTGCAGCAAAAAAAGAGACACAGAAAAACAGGAAGCCAAACCATTTCTTCAAGGAAGCAATTACAGTAATGAATTAACTCCAAAAACATGTGCCACAAGAGACAGACCATTAAGGCAGTGAGTGTCCAGAATTTATACATTCCTAGGCACATCAAATAAACATGAGACAGATCAAAGCACTGTGAGTCTCTAATGGGCTGTCTAGCTAAAAATAGAGAGAGGAGGGCAATGGCACAAGCTTGCCCACAATGGACATCAGAGATTCACCTTGGGTGTCAGATGTTACTGATTCAGTGGAATTAGTTCTTGACAAGGTAGAGGCTACCCCAATCTATAGTCTGCTCCTCTTGCTTTCACTGCATCCCTTCATTTACTCTCCTTTCTTTAGAGCTCACATGGGTCAAACAGTCAATGACACTCAGCATCTCTGACAATTTGGAGGATGATCAGAGCAAACAGTGCTGGTGAAGGATGCTGGCTGCTCAAGCTGGCCTATGGTGGGGAAAAAAGGACAGCAACACAGTGTGCTAGCCATATTCTCCTGACAAACTGCTGCTTTGATGTCTGACCCTCTCTGTGTCTGTCTGGTGTTCTCATCAGGCAGCATTCATCTTTTATTTCACCTTTGTGTTGTATCTGGTGTAATAATATTTTTCTTCAGGTTAGAATACCAAGTGCTATTATAATACAAACAATAAATAGTAAAAGATAATAAATCCCTTTAATCTGTAGCTTAAACATGAGTTTAGGTTTCTAACTTATAACCATCTGCACATTCTCAGGTTTTTTTACCCAATTTATCAAAACCTATATTGGGGATAGATATACATAACGCCAAGAGATCAGAAGTGAGATTAAAACAAGCAACTGTTTCATGGCTTATTGCTACACTCAGAGCCAGACATACACATTTAGCCTTTGCTTACCTAGGGTACCATGAGAGTGCAGTGAGAATTTCTAGCACTAAAAGTCATCAACAAAACAGTAAAAGGTATTATCTGTTCCCAAGACCATTCTAGAAATATGCTCTCCAGATATTTTTCAGGTAGATTCACCTTTTCCTAGCTGCCTTAGATTGAAGCAACCTCTTATAAAAATGCAGTAGAAACAAAATAATAGTGATGATTTGAAAGTACTCACTATTCTCTCCCACCTAAAAGTTCTGCCAGGGACACAGCTACAACAGCACTTCGAAATAAAACTAAAACTCCAAAAGTGAGGTAGCACTGATATAGAAGTAGCAATTTTAAGCCTGTCAGTACTGTCAAAAAATCCTCAATGAAATGTTGAATAGCAGTAAACCCCAATGTTTACTAGACTAGGGAACAAACACTTCTCATGTACCACATATGAAAGTGTGCAGACTTCAGCGGGAGTTACAGATTTATATCAAAGATTAATTGTCTGTAGTCCTTGTCCACAGTTTCATGTTAATTCTATTGAGACTAAAGGACAAAGCAGATCCTATTGACAAAATTCACATGGCGAGGATATCAAAGCACTGACACAGAGCAGAAACCTGAAGTTGGTTCTCCCTCATCCCTGCCAATTGTTCAAAGCACCAGGACTAGTCTGTCTCACCCCTCTTGCTGGAAATACTTTATAAATAAAAAAAGTGAAAAGAAAGCAGCCTTTCTCCTGACCCTGTATGCTGGTGGAGAATTCTTCTTCCATGTGTGTGAAAGGGCTTCATTCCCTCCATGCCAAATAGTCAGCATTAGCTAATAAAAGGGTCTCCAAGGATGCAAGATACAGTTTACAAAATCATCTCTGCACTTACCTCTGTACATGACGTAACAGCACATTTCCCTGGTTCAGCTGCAGCCTTTATTTCAGTACATGTTGATTTTAAGTAATCATTCTTGATTTCCTCCTCTATGGAGCTATATTTATAGGATTCAGTCACTTCCAACAAGAACTTCGTCTCTTCATTTTCGTATAGGAGTGGGATTTCAGGAATACTGCGTAGATGTACAGTAAGGCAGATTATGAAAACTAAGGCTGAGATGAAGAAAATCACCTGGAATTCCGATATCAAGGAATATCCTAGTACAGTTTGACCCCAATCCACAGCACCTGTCAGGTAACCCAGGGCTCCTCCCAAACCTATAGGGGTGGGAAAAAAGGAGAAGAAAGGTCTACTGGCATTGATAAACAAACAGTACACAATACCCTCAACATGTGATATCCTCTAGAAATCACTTTTAAGATATTAATCACAAGAAACAGGAATACTGAGCTAATCACATACATGAGCAGTTACCAAAACATCTTTTGAAAAATCTCAGCGCTGGTGGACAGAGCTCTGCAAAAAATACCTGAACATATAGCAACATGGGCCTCCATCTCTTTTCTTGACTCTTTGAAGCTTTGTTTTCTTTGAAACAGTGAGTAATACAAAATAAAATTCTACTGAAATTTATGGGTTTTTTAAAACTTCACAGAACAAACATTTTTAAAATTCTATCGAGACTACCTACAGTTTAGACTTTGTAAAATGTATTTTATGTAGCTGAATCTAAACAGAAATATTGTCTCCATGTGAAATATTAAAAAAAGGAAATAAACACAAAAGCATTGTTTGTAGTTATCAAAATCCAAGTACCTCACCACTCGGAAAAGAAAACAAGAAGGATCAAATACAAATGTGTAAGTCCATTTACTGATTTTCTCAGAAAAGTTAGAATAAAAAGTAAAATGAGAATGCTACCTTGTGTCTTGGAGTTACTAAAACCAGCATTCAGTCTTGATTTTTTTACAGTGTGTTCTCGTTACTAGTGCACAGTTTCAGAAGCACAAGTGCACACTTACTTACAGTACAGAGCTCTGGTAGGGGAAGAAGCTTTGTAGAGTCCTGACACCTTGTTAACCAGGTGGCTCTGCAGGATGTGGGAGTTAAGGAGGATAGAAGCATTTGAAGGACTTTGAAGTATTTCTACTCTTCTGCTTAGGAGAACTGAAGGCAATGTATGGCACAACCATTCTGTCTAACAGGACCTACATTTGTTTCACCTACAAAACATGGGATTTTTATTTCATTCTGGGCTTCCTGTACTTTCTTTTCCTCTTGGGTCTGACTATGGGCCTTCTTCATTGTGTCCTACTGCATTTTACAGGGAACTGTATCCTTGCTTGTTCTCATGAAAAACAATTAAGCTGTTAATAACTTTTTGAAGAAAACCTACACTAAATGTTTGCACAGAATGAATGATGTTTGAGGTCATCTTTGCACACTGTTTTGGCAAAAAGCAATTATGATACTGGAATACAGTCTGAGTGTTGCATGTTGGATATGTGCACTCTTTCTTCCACTTGTCTCAGTGGTCATAAATTTTGTAAAGCTATTGAGCTTCATGTTCAAACTTTAAACTGGAGAACCTTAAACTGGAGAGCAAAATCTTGGATATTTAGTATAAAAAGAAGGAACTAAACAGGGGAAACAAAATAATACCTAAAACATAAGCCAGAAAAGAAATGGGAAGATTGCTGTCTGTGTCTAATAGGGATAGAACAAAGAATGATAAACGTAAATTGTAGGGAATGGATATTAAGATTAGATTTTAGCGAAAACTGTCTAACAACAAGGCCAGTGAAGTGCTGGAACAGACTGTCTTGGGAGGGCTGCAGAACTCCTGCCAAGGGAGGATTTCAAGAATGGGCTAGGTAATTACGTATCAGGAAGGGTTAAGATCCCTGTGAACTCACTATAGAGGGCACAGAGTGCTGGACCAAATAATGCAATGTGTTCCAGTCTTATTTGATGTGCTTTGACCCACATCCCTTTCCACAGCTCAGTACACAAATGAATCAGCTATATCAGTAGCTCCAAATTTGGAAATCAAGCCTTTTTAGTACCATTCAAGGAAAAATTGCAACCACAGTTCTGCTAAAGGCAAGAATACACATAGAGACTCACTCCCCTCTCTGACCAAACAAGCGATTGTTAAAAATTGTATCTCTCAGTTTCTAATGGATTATAATGATTTCATTCCCATATGGCTTTAAGATTCCCTTATAATCTGTTTCGTATGTCCAAAATCAGCCTGTTGTAAATAGCTACTACACCTCCTTCCTTGGCTAGAGTAACCTGCCACTGAATCTACATGCCTCTGCTTTTGGTACAGCTCGGTAGCCGCAAAAATCTGCATCAACACAGATTGCGTGACTTCTCATCTAGTCTGCTTTTTGTCTAGTCCTTTCACAGTGACTGCTCTCAGACACAGCTGGAAGATCCTCCAGATGCACATTACAGGTACACAGCCCTGTGTGAATTCCCTGTGCATTTTCTTAACACAGGGCTCATGTACTGCAGAAGGTTCCCTTCTGTAACTCAGCAACATTTCAAATGTATAAAGGCAAATGAAGCTCTTATGTCATTTGCAAGAGCCTGGACTGAACCACTTGGACTTTTTTTGTGGAAGTTGTGAAGTTCTGAATTTTACACAGAACTCCTGTGTAAGGAAGGCAGCACATACTGGAGCACTGCTGAAGAATAGAAATTAACTGTTCTAGTCTGTGCAGCTCTTGATTGATGTCACATGCCAAGTCAAAACTGTTATTTTTGTGTGCTATAGCAGGAAACAAGTTACGTCCCTTAATTTTTGCTTCACAAAAAACTTGAAAAAAATCAGAACAAGCTGAACAAACACTACTTCACTTTTTTAAATAATTAATTGCTCTTACTTAAATCGTGGCTATGTTGCTGTAAATGTTTATCTCTGCAGCCTTCTGCAGCAGAATTCTTTTAGCAGCAACCACAAGTTGCAGTTCTCTGGAGTAGTGAAAACCCAGCAACAAAGGACTCGTGACTGAAGCGCGGGATCAGATGATCAGTTCATTCAAGATTAGAAACACACTGAGGATAAAATCCATGCAATTACTTCCCCCCCCTTCAAGAGGTAGGGAGGAAAAGAAGGGATCTGAGTACCTGTAAAGAGGGCGTGGTAATGCAGACCCTTCTCTTTATCCTGATGAGAGCAGACATCAAATAAATATGCTTTGATGGGGCCATCAATAAAATCAGCTGCAAAATCAAAAAGTACTACTCCCAGCATGGTAACGACTATTGCCCACGTCCGCTGCTTGTCTCTCTCACCGATGAAAGCTACAAAAAGAAAAACACCCTCATTCTGACAGCAACAGTGCCATGTTCTGCAAAACCACATTTTATCTTTCCTGATCCAAATCTAAACAATGCTTACTTACGTAAGAGAGAGCAGTGATACCAGAATCACATCAGAGAAGCAGGGTAACTGAGTCTGTGTAGCACTGAGCTGTGCTAGGTTGACTTGCTGCCTTGAGTCAGCACAAGCTCGGGGTACTTCCAGCTCCACAATCAAGAGCATCACTAGCCTTAATCTACTCCCTTGCACCTTCATGGTTAGGCTCTGGCAGCCTAACACACATGAATTTCATAGTACTTTTTTGTTTTATTCTATTTGTCCCACCCTTCCATTGTTTTAGATAATTGAGAGGTGACTGTAACACCTCTTTTGGGGCAAATCAATACAAGTGTGTTCAACACCAGTGATATCCAGGAAGAGAAAATAGATCAACCCATGAAAACACACACCTCCCCCCCTTGCCAAGACATAATGACAGCAACAGCTTTCCATCAAGACTTTGAGAAGTTACATCTCAAACTGAAATATAACAGTGTCTAAGGATGTCACTCCTATTTGATTTTGCACATTCCAGGTACAAGATGGTTTCCAATGAGTTGCAGATTCCTGTTATTCACCAGGATAACACAGTCCTGAGTCAAGCCGGTGCTGCAATAATTAAAGACGTGTATTTTGAATGCTAATCCATCTACAATAGGGATTAACAGATACTCAGTTTGGATGTGTATTACATCACACAAACAATATTGTTCATTTAACTTAACAAGGAAGATTTTAGTTTGTAAAAACTCTGGGCCTGAGCAGTGCTTTACTTGTATGAACTGATCAGGCAACCACACCGACATACAACACACTGTAATCACGCGCAGAAACCACAGAACACTATGTACAGGGTACATAACATGCAGCATTAGGATTGAACGTATATGAAGATTTCAGTGTTCCCCAGCTCCTTCAACGCAGCCGAGTAACATGACACCCAATTTTAACAGTCCATTTTAGCAGGGAGAAAAGGAACCCTTCTTTTTTTTACAATTCAAAAGGCTAGGACGAGTTTTGTCTGTCAGCACAGCACATGCCCCTCACTCACCTGAGATCATCACGTCCCCATTGAGGTACAAAGCCATGCCTAACAGCATTATGATGCCCAGACCCAGAATGTAAGGCCGCCTCCTGCCCCAGCTACAGGTGCAGTTATCACTGGCTGAACCTACCACGGGCTGCAGCACGAAGCCCAGGACAGGGCTGATGAGCCAGACCAGGCTGTAGAGGTTCTTGGGCAGCCCTACACTGAGCAGCACCGGTGTGACAAAGGCGGCCTCCACGGCATAGCAGAACTCCCGGCCGAACATCGCCATGCTGTGCATGACCAGCCTTCCCACCGCACGCTTCCTTGGCACCACTGCTCCAGTCCTCGACACAGATTGCAGCCCAGCCTCCTCCTTCTCTCTGATGCTGTCCATATTGGCCTTGGCCACCTCAGAAGGGGGTGGAAGAGTCCCGTGGAAACTCTCTTTCATTAAGGTCATCGCTCTGGCTACGCACAGCACTCCGGCAAGTCAGCGCTGCCTGCCCTGGCTGACATGGAGCCCAGGTCATATGCCAGGTGGGATTGGTCTGTGCTGGGGGAGGGACTCACATACTTTCATGGCTCTGCGATCACAAGTTATGCAAGGAAGGGGGCGGGGAAGCGTGTGTTAACATTAGCAGATCTGAGCTCTTGGGTGTCTGCAAAGCTTCCAACTAGCCACAATTAAAGAACTATTTAGGCATGAAACACAAATATAACGGGAACATGCATCACATGGGCAAGGCACAGGATTAGCTGGACACAAAGCTGTTCCTCTTGTTGCTGTAAGACAGCAGTGATACTAAGAATCTAGAGCCCTCATCTTTCCTGTTGATCAAAAGGGGAAAAAATCTGTAATACGTATCCAGAAAAGGATTTCAGTGCATTTCATGAAGATAAGTAAGTGAACCTACCTATTGTCCTAGAGTGTTAGTGGGAGATAAAAAGCTTGACAGAAGTCTGTCAAACAGCAACTCTGAGTATATTTTTTTGTATCTGCTGCGTGCCCCCCTCAATGCAACCAATTATTTTCTCAGTTTCTGAAAAACAAAGGATATCAGAATCACTTTGGGTTTTTTTAAACAGTCTTACCTGCCAAGAGAAGGCCTTAAAAGAAATCTCTAGTGACATACCATAACTGCACCTTTCAGGTTAGCCACCTAGGTGAGGTAGCTGATACAACCTATGCTGAAGTTAACATGAGTTTTTAAGTTGACTTCAATTTTGGAGTCAAGGGTGCACTGGAGATTACATTTGACAACATTTATTGCTCTCCAACATGATCAGATACATCTGGGACTAAGCAAATTGTCAAATCTTACTGTAAAGGTGTATAATATTCAGTAATTTACATTAGAGTGATTATTAGCTGGAAACTTATGACGACTGTTGACTGTTTATCTAATTGGTCAGGACCTATCAGATCGTTCTTGCTTCCAGGCAGATGTTTATGTGGTAGAATGTAAAAGATTTTTTTATAGTAATAACGCTGACATTCCTGGCATGATACGTGTAAAATGAGCCAAAGTATATCTCAACTTTGGAAGTCTTTGTAAGCAACAAACTAATCTTCAGCAAGGTAAACTGACAAAATTATCAAAAAACCCAGCTCCTCATATCATAATTCCCGACAGTCAGACTACAGAAAGCTGCATTAAGGCCATATAACCAATTCTTTTTAAAAGCCTATTTTCTTTTGCCTTGAAGGAGACTGTTTGAAACGATGGTTTAATTTTGAAGGAAATCAAAACCACCATGGAATAACCATTGTTTAAAATCTGTGCAGCTAAGCTGCCTGCCATTTTTCCAAAAAGAGGGGAAAGGATTAATACTTGGCAGCTATTTTAAAATAAGAAATTTTATTGTGAAGTGATTTTCTAGGCAAACTGAAATTCCAAATGTAATATAATCAGGAGACTGCAATTAAGAAAATGTAGTCAGGCTATTAAATAGAATTACTTTATGATAATAACTCTGCAGCAGCACATAAGAAAACAGCATTATTTCGATCATTATTTTGGCATAAGGCAAATTAACTAATATGATAGGATAGAGAAAAAAAGCCCTTCTACATAACTGTATTTTATGAAAAGTATTGCCTTCATGTAATTACAACATCTATTACAAAGCCACGATGTAATTAAGAATCAAAAGAAATAAACATTTCAGAGGATACAATATTTAAAGAAACATTTTGAAGATTTACAGCTGCTTACTAAGCAAACTGTGTACATCTTCAGAACACAATCTTGGTATCATTCTAGACTGCAGGTCTTCCAGGTACACAAGTACATAATTTCCACTGTCTCAATTAAGTTTAAAACCTCAATAATTTTAAAAAAATTATTTAAAAGCAGTATCAGGCAAACATTTATTTGTCATATAATTAAATTTTAATGCATAAAAGTTTACTGTATCAGCCTGAAATCTGTCTGATCTGCATAGTTAGAGATTATAAATTAGCTTTTGGTTTATTGGATTCTATCACTTTATCAGAATAAAGTTTAGAAATCTCTTGCTTAGTAAATCCATATTCTAGAAGTATCTCTTCTGTGTGTTCTCCTATAAAAGGATCTCTTTTAAACGATGGAACAGCGGGGGTCCTTGATAGAAGAGGAGCAGGTCTAGGACTTATCTCTTCCTGATCATTTTTGATAAAAGAATTTCTTTGTTTGTTATGCTGATGTGAGGCAACTTCATCAAAGGATAAAACAGGGGTCACACAGGCATCAGTACCCTCAAATATGCTACACCACTCAGCTTGTGTCTTCTGTGCAAACGCGGATGCAAATTTTTTCTTCATTTCAGACCAGTCAGAGAAACTCAACTGACTGGGAAGTTTATCTGAATCTAGCCCAAGACCTGAAAGGAGAAAAGCAGAGTTTAACTATAGTATAGCTTAGATAAATTACCAAGTGCTGCCCACAACTAAGTATGTTACTCAAGAAGCTAATATTTTGTAGGCAGTCCAACACAGCAGAGCACACTAACTGAAAGTCACTTCAAACTTTATTAGGTTATCTATGAGGAGGGAGCAGAAGAATAAAATGTTCTACTACTTGACTAAACCACAACAGCTACAGCCTTTTAACTAAGTACATACCATAAACACTCAGTTGTATAAACATAAGAGCAGCAGCTGCCTAAGGATAACATTTTGTCCTGAGAACATCTTTCTTTAACAGGTATTGTACTCTCTACCTGGCAGTAGCAACACAAAAGTCTGCTGAATGGATCTTGGACTACAGTAACATACTTACCTCATAGAAGCCAGTACATCTGCTGGAGCTGGACATTCAGTAGGCTAGAGTGTTTGAAGTCCAACACGATCGGGTTATTTCTAGGCCAGTGATGAGAAGATGTTGTGGATGGATATACTCAGGCTTGATGTACATGAGGTAGCTCAGCTGCAGGTGCCTGCAGGCTAACTGACTTGCTTCTCGACCCCCTCCCTCCAAATGGACTCCAGCAGTGTTTGCTGCTCTGCCTTCTTCAGCACACTTCCCAGATTCCAACTCTCCACTGCTGGTCTTTTGGAAAAGTGAAGCCCATAGCTAACCCATAGCTTTTGGAAAAGCTAAACCCATAGTGAGTTACACTCACTAACTGCTTAAGAACTCTGTTCCCAGATCAGTCACATGGCCCATGTAGGTATGCAATACACACATCCCTTCTAAAACACAAGAGCAGAAGATGGACACACAAGCTTTGTACTGAAAATTCTCTGAACTAGGCAAGCCCTAGGTCCTTCTCTTAACTAAGCACCACCTTCCTTCTCCCTGGGGAGTTTACTTCTCTCCTGTGCAGCCAGTTTCCCATCTCTGTTTCTGTTCTCAAGGATTCTGCTCTCTACACTCCCTACCCTTCCATTCTTCTACTTCAAGGAGATACAAGAATTGTTATTTCTTGTAGGGTTTATCTCAAAAAGGAGGTAAGAAACAAGAAAGAGAAAAGGCAATTAAACCACACTTTCAGAATGGAGATAGTACAAACAGAGGTACAAACAGAGTCTGTGATATCAAACAGAAGTGGTATATTGAAGGCTGTCCAAACAGCCACATCTTGAAATTCATGAGCATGAATATAGCAGGAAAAATTCAGAAAAAGCAGGGATAAGAAAGAAGTTAATGTGAGAAATTAGAAAGGCTAGAGAGCAACTATCATAATGCTTCACAAACAACAAAAAAAGGGAGCTGCTTAGAGCTCTGCATAAAAGGCAGAGCAAATGTGGAGTTCTGCAAAAATTTAATTTTGAACATTCTCTCTTTTATCTTTGGATATCTGGTATCAGACTGATGATTTGACTTGCAACTGTTACCAGGCTTGGCTACCAGATGCCTGTTTACAGGTAAATTGACACAGAACTCCTCTAATCTTTAGGTGTAGATAGGCAGAAAAAACTTTCTGTATCTTCTGTTTCTATAGCTTCCTTATCCCTAAGAGAAGACATACAGCTATTGAAACATAAAGGGGAGAAGAAATGGAGATAATGTCCATTCTTCTGCTCTTTAAGTTCTTTCTTTCTGTTCATAGACTTTACTACATGCACTTCTTGGGGCTCATAGTTTCCCCCAAGTTATCATAACATTTAAGAATTTCACTGTTGATCACAAATCCTTAAATAGTAACTTTGAAAACAAATACATGCTTTGAAATCTTACTTTAGTACTGCAAAGGAAAACACAGAGAAATTGCCAATCTCTAGACTTAGAAATACAATAGTGCAGTTGATGTTTAGAAGAAAATCAACACCATCAGAATAAGCATTGTCACACCTTATGAGAGATTCCTACAAATGTCAGGATAAGAACTGCTACAAGGTACGCATCAGTCCTTATCAAGTTACCAAGTCACATGCACCTTAAATCACTAAACTTACAACCTAGTCTTCATAACCATTTATATCATCCTAAAAAAAGATCAGCTGAAGATTACTCATACTGGTTGTGCATTCAAATTAAATAGAAGCTAACAATGCTTTCAAAATTAATTTGATTATTAATCTTCAAAGTACAATATTAAAAGATGAACAGTGCTATACAGTTTACTTAAGAACTAGGAGCTTAGTCAAATTTAACTTCCACAATAAGTAAAGCCAAGTAGCAACACACTATCTGAGGCTCCATCTCAATGCATGAAATCTCATCAGTTGGAAACATTGTTTCATAAGTATTTATTTGCTTATTAATTATGGTTTGCGTTCCAGTAGCCAGTCCAACATGAACAGAGCCCTACCATTATTATCCCATTACACAATTATATTTGAAGATCATGCCAGATGGAAAGTTGGCTGAACCTAACCATACATGCTCTAGCAAAATAGAACAATATGCAGAACCTGGAATTTAATATTACATGCTCATTTTCCACTGACCACTGAAGACTTCAACTTTAAATAGCATGAACCGACAGCATTTAAGCACTACAGCTTCTCATTTTCCAGCCTGTACTAACCGTTTGTGGTGCAGACAAACAGAATCACAGCTGGAGTGACTGAGTCAACAAGGAAACACACAGCACAGAATTGTTTGGGATACCACAGGATGACAGGTTTCACCCGACATAATCAAAAGCAAAGTATCTTTTATACAGAATATCTGGTAAAGCAATCACAACCTGTTTCCAAGGTTTTTTGTTCAAATTTTCATCTAAGGATTTTTGTTTAGAAAAGCCCAGTAACCTACTCCAGCACAACTCTGAAATTTTTGAAAAATTAAAACTATGTCTCCTTATAATGATATAGCTTTAAGTCTCCTTTAAATGCTATAGCTTTATTGACATATTATCTGCATGTCATTTATTAATTCAACAAATTGAAATCTCTATTTCTACAGAACTTCTTAGACAAACTGCAGTAAAATTAGGCACCTATTTCAAGAGAGAAAACAGTAGAATTCATTACATAAATGAGCGAAGTTGCTCTGGTATGTTGGAAATAAACACTATTTCAGCCATGCTATTTTAAAAGATTATTTGGGATCCCTAGCAGAACTTTGTTCAGGATTTGCTTGCTTTAATTTGCTGATTTTCCTTTCAAAATTATATGTTGATAGCACAGTAATTTTGAAATTATGTTGCCACAACACGACAGAACAGAACCATCTAGTATGGGAATCCTTAATTTTAGCCCAAACCACCGCCATAAGGTGTATGTCATTGCTCTCTCTCTAAATAGAATTCATTCTCACTCTGAGAGGGAATTGAACTTTAGAATATTCCAAGACAGCAGTGAAGTTCATTAAAGTAACTATGCAAAATTCCTTCTCTGCTCAAAGTTTCCAGAACTAAATAATTTTCTAGAAAGTGACAGTTCAGCAAAAGGTTGACCAGGCCCAGAGTACTACCAGAGCATCGCTGCAAACGCATCCATAGCTGTACGCCAAGTTTACATATTTAATTACCACAATTGCAAATCTTCTGGTGCAGCAAGAACCTGATCCTCTACAGTACTTGTACAGTGTTTAAGGCTTATCATCAGTAAATTCAAGTAAAACTTAACGTTATGTATTACAGAGGGTGTCTAAAATGTGATGAGGAAACTGTGCACTTTACATGTCTTAATAACAATCTGGTATTGAATTCAGTACATTAACAGATTTTTAATACAGTACACAATACAGTCACAAAACTGAGAGCCCTGTGGAAATCCTTCATAATGATGTAAACTATATTTTTCAAGAGCTTCCTCATTTTTTTCCCTTCTTTTTAAATAGAAGTCACACAATGCAGGAGTATCAAAGTAATATGAAAGGAGTACTATGAAATACATGTTCAGAACTTTAGTGACTGTTAGTGCTTTCTACATCAATGTAAGGTGATACTAAGTTCACCTTATGTAACTGAGTTTACACCACATGGTAACACAGAATCAATCAAAATTTACTGTGTTCTGCATGCCTCTTGTAGTCTGGCTACAACAATACTAAGCATATATTGCTAAAAATCAAGAGAAACCTGCAGAAGCAATTTGCAGGTCAGCTGGAAGACACTCTGTCTCTTTCTGCTAAAACACTGAGACTTAACATTAGAAGCACATGTTTCTTACATCAGATTTTTCATAAGATGCAACAGCATTTTAGTTATTTATTGGCTGACTTTTGTAGTAATAAAATTAATATAAGCAAGAGGATTACAGCATGTTTGTTAACAGTAATAGTCTATAGTGAGCCCAAAATACAACTCCTTATACTACAGCTACTACAGCAATTATTTACCATATCTATTTTATATAGCTTCAGTTTCTCATATATAACCTTTTCTTAAAAACTCGTAATTTGTGGTAAGCAGAAATTTTATTTTCCCTGCTGAGCACAATCTACAAAGCCAACCATCTTCTCAAACTAAGATGCTGTATTTTCTTAAACTTACTGAGTTTCCCTCTGCAGACCCCTTAAGAACTTTCCTCACAATGTCATTAACTGCACACTGGTCCAGTAGTGGGTTCTTAATTCTGCAGGGAAACACTATAGTGAACCAAACCAAAAGAAATTAAGTTTCACTTCAGCTAACCAGAATTCTGTGACCAGTGACAAACGGTTCAGAAATCATGTCCCTTTCTCAATTCTGCAATCTTTAAATCTCCACCTCTTACATCTGCAACAATCATACCTTTGTGTTCTCATTATAGAGGAGTGGCAAAAGGAACTCACTCTCTGAATACGGATAGAGAGACATAAAGTGGCTTTTGAATATATTTCATCTGGAACAGCACCAAATAGTTCACCAGCAGAACTGACCAGAATTATGGGAAAAAAATACGAAATAAAATTACAGAAATTGTAACTGGAACATAGAATTTTAAAACTACTTCAAAGCAGGGAATTAATGCCTGGAACAGACGACTCAGCCTAAATCAAAGCTCCTCGGGTCTGTGAAAGAGCAATACAATTCTCACAAGCAGCTTTTCCTTCCCTATAACATTCAAAGGCTTAAATTCTGAATTGGATTTCTGAAACAGATATCCCAGAAAGCAAAAAATCCCTAAGACACAAGAAGGATCTGCTGTTCTAATTTAGTACACTATTGCTTCAGAAAGCTTGAAACCATAAGTACTGAAGGGGATAAATATTTCCTAAGTGAAAATCTGAGCAATTCATAATATGCACCTAAAATGCAATTAAGAAAGACCACTTATTTTAAATGCAATATCATGAAAAAAATCTTGAGTTCCATCTGATACTTTAAACCACACACTTTTACAAAATAAAGAAAGAAGAATTATTGACTGTAAACAAGCAAAGATTGTGATACAATTAAAGGCAAAAAGTAAAATTTCCTTAGAAGACTGTAGTCTGTACATTGGATTTTTTAAATATGACAGAAACAGACTGAAACACAAGCACAGCTGTGACTGCAGTTGTTGTCTACTTACAAATGGATACACCAGTTCTTTATTGCTGGAATAACTATTTTTGAAACTTCAGCTGTGATTTTAACAGCCATTTCTGTGGATTGTAACCATAAGGAATACCTTCAAACATGAAAATAAAGTTTTCCAATGTGGGTGCTCCAATATAGATAGGTAAATTCATAGCTGCTGCTCCAACTTTATGTTCCAAATTTCTGAGAAACAACTAAGAGGAAAACAGAGAATTTTAGCATTTTCCTCAGTAAAGAGTTACCTAAATAAGACAGAGACCAGCCAGTGATCATGTTATATTGCCTGACCTCTGGAGTCTTTCTAGATAAGCTGGCTGGCTGATTGAGAGAAGAAGAGTGACAAACAAGACCAGATTCTATTAATTACAGAATTTGTTTTCTTTTTGAACAAATACAGATGCTGTCCCACTCCTATAGCTTAAAAGTAAGCACTATTCAAATTATCTCTAGAGAAGAATAAAATACTGCAGCCATGAATACTGCAGGCCAGTGTTTGATCACTTTAAGCCAAACATATGGGTATTCGAGTAGGCAGCTTTACTCTTTTCTTGTTTCCTTTTTGTTTAATACAGGCATTCTTCCTGAAGACATGTATTGGAATTCCAAATTCCCAAACTTCCAGAGCAAGGATTTACATTTTACTTTGATACAGTTTTATATTTATTTTTGTTCTCCAACTCCATTTCTTGCAAGCAAAAATATCTTAAGGGATTGGATGAGAATAACATTTCAAAGAAATGCAAAGTATGGAATAATCAACTATACTTTCTTTTTCATGACTGTGTAGCTTAGAACTGGAGTTCGCAAACAAGTTGTTGTCAGGACAATGAGGGACAAAGTACCAGCTTCTTCAGTCAAAGACGTGGCTCTTCCAAACTTGACATCTGATCTGGGGGCAGCACTTAATGCTGGACATGTACCTGAGACACTCCAGGAGCCTGCCTGATGTGTTTCATGTATCAGCATGTACCAATTTGGATATTCTACACAATTGCACAGTGCTTTTTAAACTACACAGAGAAGCAGCCATTTACAGCCACAGACGGGCAAGAACTTTGGGAGCACCACAGACTGCAAAAGAACAAAGCCAAAGTGTATAGAAAAAGATTTCTCTTTGGAATCCTGCTCACCAAAGGCATACCCCACCTTACAACCCTATACCTTCATTTCATTTTACCATGCTTCTGAATTTCAAACATTCCTAGAAGTGCAGGCCCTGGCACTGACTATGCTCTTGTTAGCACAACATAGCTGATTGGGACTGAGCTGGCAGTAATTGACTGTGACAGGAATCATCATGGTTTAACCCCGGCCAACAACTAAGCACCACACAGCTGCTCACTCACTCCCCTTCCCCCCTGTGGGATGGGGGGAGAACTGGAATGGTAAGTGAGGAAGAAACTCATGGTTTGAGATAAAACCAGTTTAGTATCACAAACAATAAGTTTAAAAACTGTAAGGAAAAGAATGAAAAAAATAATAACAAAGAGAGAGGAAAATAAAACCCAAGAAAGACAAGTAATGCAAATGAAAACAACTGCTTGCCATCAATCAACTGATGCCCAGCCAGTCTTCAAGCAAGTGGCCCCCCTGTCAGCCTCCCCCCCACCTCCATTTATTGCTGAGAATGACATCATATGGTATGGAGTATCCTTTTGGTCAGCTGGGGTCAGCTGTTCTGGCTGTGTCCCCTCCCACCTTCCTGTGCACCCCCAGCCTAGTTGCTGGCAGGGCAGTGTGAGGAGCACAGAAGTCCTTGATGCTGTGTAAGCTCTGCTCAGCAAACCTAAAACATCAGTGTGCTATCAACACTGCTTTCAGCACAAATCCAAAACACAGTCCCATACAAGCTGCTGTGAAGAAATTTAACTCTATCCCAGCCAAAACCAGTACACGTATCAATGCTACAACTCAAAGAACAATCAGTGGGGAGAGACTGAGCAAGAATAAGGAGCTACACCACTGCCATCCTCACTCAGCAAAGATTTACCACATATAAGTCATGCACATACAAAAGTGGTTCATATAACACTGGGTATATCCACTTCATGTATACCCTTCCTTGGTATTCCTTCTACTCATTAAGCAAAACTAAAATTAGACTGAGAACTTTTTATATGCTTCATATTCAGAATAACTGAAAGAGAATAAATACCAAATTCTTTTCTGAATTTTTTATATTTTCATATATTCTGTATGGAAAGCATAATAATCTACCAAAGGAGCACAACAGAAGAAATTATTTTTAAATAACCAGTAAGAAGCTAAAAGCACATCTAATCAAAAGCTTGAAGCACACAGATTAAACGTAGAGAGACACCTGCAAATTTCTGGTTTAACATCACACAACTATTTTGCATGACCCATTCCAATTTCTCAAAGAGATAAATCATATTTTACAGTCATATTTAAAGAGTCTTCAGTCAAATATAAAAATTATATCCATAGCTTGACACTAAAAGCTGAAATTGTGTGGTGGAAATTAATTTATAAAGCTGACTTTGCTTGTAGAAAAATTCCATTCTATAAAGAAACATTTTTTTAAAAAATATAGCACAAATAACTGAAATTGCTTGAAATTTTATTTGCAACACCAAAGAATTAGGTCTGGTTTTTAAAGTATGTTCACAATCCCTTGAAAAAAGTGGTTTCCAAATGTAGTTGTTTAGCGCTCCAGCCATATCACAGACTACCATTACCGTAACTCCAGAAGAAAACCTGTAATTTAAGGGTATTTTCTGAGGGTAAAGTGAAGAAGGGATGAAAAAGAAAGAATTCAATTGCTAGAAGAAGAAAGTCAACTAAACTGCTACACTACTAGCCAATTAGTTTCAAGAAGTGTTTGGCTTTTGCAAAGAAATTAACCTAACCAATGTCATAAATCAAAACCAAGTATTGAAGAATTCATTCAGTCATGCTTTGCTGATGTGAAACAACTGCTCCAAGCTACCTACCCTTTATGAACTGCTCATAGAATTGAGGCTCAATGGCACCAACAGCCATGAATTTTCCATCAGAGGTCTTGTAGGTTTCAAAAAAAGGTGCACCACTGTCCAGCAGGTTCTCACCTCGAGGTCTATTCCAAAGTCCCAAACTTTGTGATTTCCACAGGAAAGAGCTTAGGTATGCTACTCCTTCTACCTTGAAGATTTACCGGGAAAAAAACAGCTTCAGCAAATTAGTTGGCATGTTACCTTAATTCTACATAAAACAAAACAGCAAAAAACTACTACCAGTTCTGTCCTTTGCTAAGATTTTTAATGACAAAATCTCTGGTAAGCAGTTTTAATTTCTTAGAATTTTCAGTTACTGTTTATATAGCATATGTGAAATCATCTAGAATTAAAGAAGGAGCATAAAAGTAAAAATGCAGCTTCAGATGGATAACACACGTTCAACGCACAGAGTTTTATAGTTTAGCAAGTTTATAATAATTAGGAGTTCACAAAGACAATGTAAGTAATTTTAAGACAAGCTTCTTAGCTCCATAGAACATTAAGTATCTGACAGGTGTCAAGCTTTCTAAACCTCTGGAAATCAAGATGCCTATACCAGTCCTCTAAGTGTCAAATTTTTATCTCAACATTAACTTCTTTGAATTTGCAGATTAGAAGATGACTGCTATTTTTAGAATAAAACTGGAAGGAAAACAAAGGTCAAAGCTCTTTTATACCATGGGAACTGGGAAGTGCATCTCCATCACTAAGTTAAAACAAAAATTCTCCAACTGTCATCACTGGCAGGTACATAGACCTAGCAAGGTAATCTCTAAATAGGCAAGTGTCTGATGAATACAGCACTAGAAAACACAATTAATCCTGTTCCAATTTGCTCCTTAAAATTTTGGCTATGTGGAGAACGATCAGATGAAAATTCAGTTTCTTCAGCCTTTCAACAATTATCAAGCTTCTACCCGTCTTTCTAAGCAAAATCACATCCTAGTTTTGCTCTCCAGCAGAATCCATTTTCTTCCAACTGCATTAGAAAAACTGTAAGAGAAGATGAGGCAGTAACAGTATATGGTCAGAAACATTCCAGTGGAAGAGAGAAAAATCTGAGCTGTATCATTTTGAGTATCATTTTGATACATGCATTTTCAGCTGTGTAAAATTAACCCAATATTGTCTATAGAGAGAAGCACAGAGACTGTACCAAAATAAAAAGCTACTGAATTTTCATGTGGAAAGATCTATTAGTTTCTACCTTTCTAAGCAAGAATTTAAAACATGCAAATCTTTGCAGGATGCAGTCATGAAGGGTTGTTCATTTAATGTGTATTACTCGGCCTCTTTCTCATGTACCCACCACAAGGACAAGAATACTTCTGTCCTGCTTGTCTGTTACAGTCAAATAAAGTACCTTCATATGATAAAATAATGTATACCTTCATCTACATGTTTGCAAAATGACTGCAAGGATATCAAAATAGTGTTTGCTTTACTACTGATCTGATCTTCCACTGCTCATATTAACAAAAATATGCAGAAACCATTGGAAGTAAGGATAATAATATATGAGGATAATATCAGAATAAACTCTAACTCCAAATTAGATTTTGGTGCTGACGGAACTACTTCCAATACCTATGCACAGCGCTACTTGCCCTGGAAACACTTAAAATAGCACATCTGTTTTGGACCGGTATAGGGCCTTTAGAAATATCCCTGGCTGCACAACTGGACAGCTACTTTATGCGTGAGGCCCACTGCAATTCAGAGACAAGTGAAAATGTGTCTAACATCTGCACCAAACTTCCAAAGGTATGCTCAAATAACACCACACACACACACACTAATGTGGTCGCTTTCTTTCAAAACATGAAAAGGACAACCTGGGGAGACTCCACTTAGCCATAATTGCAGAATGATTACAGTAGCAGTTATGTGTTTCACTTAATGGCTCCCTCAAGCTAAAAGCATCAGCAGACTCTGAAACAGAACAAGAATCCAGAGGCATCACCCTGCTAGGCGACCTGTCTGCTCCATAAGTCTTCTGTTCCTTCTGCAGAGTGAAACAGTTCAAACAAAACTGAGAACGAACCCACCAACCTAATCTTTACCCTTGTGACTGATGAATGCCTCTACAATGTGGGATTTTTGGTTTTAAATACCTCCAGGCTGAGAAAAAACTGGAACGCCAGTCTTCCGTTGGACAGCTAAATGGTCTTGCCATGAGACTCTTATGCAAGTGATCACTACCACCATCTTCTACTGTGGCTCTTTTCACAAAGAGTGTGTCATGTTTGGTCAGATGCCTACCATCAGCAGAAGACTCTGTGTCTGACTTTTGAGTGAACCTAAAGTGTGGCCCTGACTCACATGCCTCTATTCCAGTGTGGTGCAAGAAAGCAGATGTACAAGTGTGCCTACTGTATCATATTGCAGTGTCCACTCCACGTCCTACTCAGCACACAGGAACTATCAGCCTCACTGTAAGATACCTATGATCCCTATACAGTCAATGAGAAGAGACAGTAACTAACATGAATCAATTCAGACCAGGCATTTAATTCTTCTGAGGTAGATACCTGGAAACACAGGCCCTGGTGTCTACTTTTTATGCAGTGCAACAATAACACTGGACACTGTGAATAGGTGATGCAAATCTAGCCCTTGGCCTGATCCTAACCTCTTCTTGTACCAGTTCAGTTTCACTAACTAGAGGAGTTCCTCATGTGTGTTATTACTGATCATAATAATGCACCCAAAGCATTTTTCAGCTTTCAGTATATTAATTAGAAATAAAAGATAAATAACAAATTCTTCTATCACAAAAATTTGGATCTCAATTCAGAATTACTAATCTCAAAGACAAGAAATATTTAATTTTTTAGATTACTTCTGAAAAATAGACATTGCAATAAAAGGGGAAAAATAAACAAGTGGTCAGTAAAACAATCTATGAAGATGAAAACTCAATGAAAGAAATCCTGAGGACACAAAGCTGTGAAAAAAGAAATTAATTCTCCCTCTTCTACTATAGAAAATTCCACCGTGTGTCAGAGCTGTTAACACTGAGACTACCTAAACTGTACAACAACTTAAGTAACAGGGCTATTAAATAAAAAAGAATGTTAAAATGAAATGACAGCTGAAATGCTGTGGTATTGTGATTTTAAAAATATCTACCTCCATGAAACAAACTTATATATAAAAACAGGGTCATCAACCCAGTCTATTTAACTGTCTTTGCTGTTGATGATGCATGTATGTTTTTCATTAACTGTCTCACTGAAAGTCTGTTCAGGTGAAAGGAACATAATAAGATGTCAGGTAAAGCACATGCTGTGACACTGGACAATATTACATCTGTTTCACAGGACACCAGGAACATCAGCAGGGAACTGTAAATTCCGCAAATATAATGAGACAAGAAAAAACTGAAAGAGGTAAGTTTTGATGTCTTAAAACCACAAAAACCTATACACATTCCATTTCCAGTGAGCCACAGATCTCACCAAGACATTACCGGACTTACACTGATTTTCTTATAACAAATTCTTTTAATGACTTAAACTACTGATAGTGAAATAAGGTAATACTCTAAACTTCAAGAAATGTCTTTTTAAATATTTGAAGACTTGCCACACTTCTCCACAGTTTCTGGTTCAAAAATATACAAAAATCCTTCAATTTTTCTTTGTAGGTCATATTTTCAGACTCACATCATTTTTGTGGTGTTTCTCAGATTTCCTCAAATTGGTCATTTTTTTTCAAAGATGATGGCCAGCATCAGAAACAGTATTTTCCTGAGGCCTTGTAAATGTTGAATAGGTTAGAAGAATTACTTCAGAAAGTTTGCTGGCTCTATTTCCTGCTTATACATCCTAATACAGTGTGTATGTGTTTTACAACAGCATGATATTGTAGACTCATGTTCAGCTTGTGACTACTACAAACCCCAGGATTGTTTTGCAGCCAATTGTTCTCATACTGCATTTGTGCAGCTAATTGTTTTTGCCTAAGAGGACTACAGACCACTGGTCTCCATAAATTTCAGCCAATTTTTTTCAGGTCATTTCTCCAACTTGAAAAGGTCATTTTCAATTCTAATCCAAATGTCCAACATACTTGTAGTTCTTCCCACACACGTATCATCAGTAAATTTACTAACACAATCACTCATCCATTATTCAGCTTATTGGAGAAAACAGTGAAAACAAAACAACAGATGTCTGTAGAACTCCAGTTGATAAGCTTTTCACTTCGACGATCAACTACTAATAACTATTGTCAGGGTAAAAACATTTTTGCAAATGTTTTTAAAACAATCAGTTTTGCACTGATCCCACAGAATTTTCATGTAGGACAGTTTCTGAGACTGTCATGTGAATTTGTCAAAAACTTTCTCAAGTCAAGACAGCTAACATCTCTTCCTATTCTTCTATCTTCAAGATCTCTTCCACAAAGGGATTTTCTTCAATTAATATAATTTTTTCCAATTTATATTCATTTTATATTATTTCAATTATATTGATATATGTATTTCAATATATATTCAATTCATATATATATTTTGTATATATATAATGTATATATAAACATATATACATATAAATTTATAAATATATATTTTTATATATTTTAATATATTCAATTATATATATATTTCAATATATATCAAATTTATATTAGTCCAAATGATAGCCTTCACTGTATCACAACATCTTGAAGGGAGGTCCCATTTTAATTGCAATGGTCTTTAAAAAGAAAAACAGACAGAGAGAAAAAAACACTTGTATATAATATAGGTTTCATGGATAAATGCAAACATGTATTTTTCCTCTGTAAGTGGGTGGCCTTGCAATGAAAAAATCCATAGTATTCATTATTAAGCTCATTCAGCCTTTCATTTATTTTATATTTTATAGTACATTAATGCGGTCCTGGTTTAGCCAGGATAGGGTTAAGTTTCCCCAGCAGTGGGGGGGAGCTCTAGCTGGGTTAGTCAGATACCATGCACCCCCGAAGCGGGACAAGGGGTTACCGCGTGTACTGTGGGATTTGCTCTGTTCTCACTGCTGTATTGGTAGATATTTTGCTCTGTTCATTGTTATTACTGTTATTCTTATTGTTATTGTTGCCGTTTGTTGTGTTGCTGTTGCACTGTTGTATTAAACTTCTCCTTATCTCAGCCTGGGGCTTTGTGTTTCACTCCCTTTGTGGGGGAGGGGCAGCAGCCGCGTGGTCTCAGACCCTGGCAGGGGCTAAACCACCACAAATGCAAACTGTTTGAAATTCAATTCTTGGAAATAACCCATGGCAGTGTAATTATTCGAGGACACGGTGCTTCTAATAAGACACGACCTGTCACAAATTCATAAGCAGATGTATCTTGGATAAAGCTATTGCAAATCTTCATTTTATTAGGATCCTCATGTTTGCTGCTATGCACAATGTTAATTGTTTATTAGATACCCTACTTCATACACCAAGCTTACTCATCAAATATATACAGTTAGTATTTTGTGAAGAAGGCAACCGGTAAAAGGAATGAGAGGGAATGGTGCAGGGGGAAAGCCACAGTAGGTGTCCCATGTCTTAAGGATGTTATGGCAACAGGGATATGTAAAAAGTGCTTGAACATGAAGTAATAGCTATTTTATGTATTACTTACTTTCCCTTGACCAAGTTATCAATTTTAAACCTTACAAATAGCTCCTATTTCCTCCATTTTACACACTGAGACTGGGAAAGTAACCCAAGCAAGCAACCTCAGAAACCCCACCTACCTTTAGACCAAACTTACCATACTTGCGTCAATGATTTGCCCTTTGCCAGATCTGGTACGTTCATAAAGGGCTGTAACAATGCCAAATGCGCACAAGACACCTCCACCAGCAAAATCCGCCAGAAGATTTAAGGGTGCATAAGGATTTTCACCTTTTCTACCCAGCTTGGACAGCACTCCTGACAGTAGAGCAAACAAAACAAACAGAAGTATAAAATTAATTATAAACATTCATTTCTACATTTCTACAATTAAAGTTTCATTCTTTTCAAACAAGGGATAAAGCAAACTTCTACCAACAGTTTTCTGTCTCTAGTCGGCTGTGTCTTAGCAAATACTTACTCTTTAATTCACAAAAAGATAGAATATATGAAATCTTATCAGTGAAGATGCATTTAATTGAAGAGATTAATAAAAGTCTCACAGATAAACCATTGATAATTTAGCTCTATAGGGACAAATTTCATCCAAAAAACATTATAACAAAGGATTTCACACCAAAAACTACACTTCTGTCCTATCCTCCTTCTTCAACTACCTTTGGGAAAAAAAAAAAAAACTTTGGGTATTAAAAAAACGCATGAATAACACAGAAAGATTACCTCTGACTGCATACAACACAGACACAGGGAACCTATGTTCATACCAGCAATTATGTAGAAATGAAAGGGAACAGAGCAAAGGCTAAGTCAGTTTACTTCAGAAAGAGCTTTGCATCTGTTAGCATTTCTCTGCCATCCTGAACAACCTCTTTACTGTCACCTTACTCTTTGTAGTTCCCTCATAGCGACTCCCTTTGGGCAGGCAAGAAACTCTGCAGTATGATCATATCTCTCCTATGCCTGTAGTCTAAGATCTGAGACTTGAAGCACACATGGTCAAAATTTCCTGAGAACTGCATGACTCTGATGCACTGTTTAGTTAGCTAATGGTCTAATGCACTAAGTGCAAGCATCTGAGTGCACAGTATAAAGAAATTTCCAGACCCTGTAGTGCTAGCATAAAGCCCTGTTCCTGACTAAAACCTCACTTTTAACATTCTAAAGGCTGTCACGGGCACCAGCAGATTAACACATTAACTTATATCTGGAGTTTCCAATGCAAGCGACTTTTTAGTTAAAGAAAAAAGGCAAAGCTCATCAGGAAAATTCTCAGAATATAAGATCTCATTTTGAGGAATGATACCTCCCAAACACCTTGCCCTGTTTCTTTTAAATAATCAGAAGAACTTGACATGTGAAATTTCAAGCAAAATGATTTTAGGAAGATGAAACCCATAGTAGGTGATACCAGATCACCCCATTTGCAGTGCCTCTGCTCTGGCCCTTTGCTGGGACTAAAAGAAATGCTGTGTCCAGTGGGAAGACAAGAAGCTTTGGGCCACTTTTGCACCTCCCTTGCAGGCTCACAGAAGCAACAGAAACAGAAGCAGTGTCAACAGCAGTAGCTGGGCCATGCATGACACTGACTGCTATCACCAGAGTTGGGTAATTTTGTTATTGTTTGTTACTACACACTTGTAGAATCGTGACACTTAAAACCAGCATACCGTCTACAACACCTTAAGGAAAGATAGCATTGCCACTTTATTTTAAGCCTGCTTTCCTTTTGGTTAGTATCAATGGAGAGATATTTACAGCAGAAATGCACAAGAGCTCAAATGGGTTAGGCTGCCTAGTTTTCTTCACTCAAAAAAAGCTGCTCACAGACATGCAAAATAATGTGTAGCCCTTTGGGGATTATAAACACACAGGTTTTCCAGGAGAGAGGCCTTGAAGAAAGACAAAAATGCATGAAAACTTCAGTCCTCTCTTCAAAGAGAAAAACTTTATTCAGATAAAATACCACAAAGGAAGGAAAATACTGTGTAGCCTGGGAAGACATGCTGATCCAGTCTAACAGCTCACTACTGCTGCCAAAATGAAAAACCCGTGCAGTCCATGTTCCTCCTTTCTTGTTCTGACTTTTTATGTTTGTTGGATCCCTTAATGAACTGCTTCACCTCAATAACCTGGCAGAAAAACATCCTTATTTCTCCTGGCCAGTTTCTGACTTGTGAGGGAGCTAACAGGGGGGTTAAGCAACCACCAGAGCTGACTTAAGAGAAAGGAGCAGGGAGAAGCACACAGAAGGAGAAGAAAAGCCTCCCTTCACAGACAGAGACGCTTCAGATCTGATCAGCTATTTCATCAGACTGCACCCCAGGTAACTTGAGCTATCTGCAAATAACCTTTCAATAAATTCTTGCACCTTGATTTAAGTGGGGAAAAAAACTTATTTGACAGGAAATTCTACAGCCTACCTGACAAAGCCAAATAATTGATGTCATGACCTGCACACTTGGCATATTTTCCAGACTGGCCAAATCCAGTAAGTCTAGCATAGATGAGTCTGGGATTCTCCTGCAGAAGGACATCTGGACCAAGCCCCATTTTTTCCATGACACCTTAAAAAGACAAAGACACAGAATCCTAATTCACATTTATTTTTAATAAGACTCAAAATATATATGGTTCAAAGTTAAATTACACGACAACAGAACTGAACTGCAATTTATGAAGTAATATATTGTAATTCAGTATCCATATTACAGTGTGAAAAGCCAGAATGTTAGCAATTACCAACATACTGCATACATTTTGAATACAAGCCAATTAAGTGGAAATAAGTTTTAAGGTCCCTTCTTTTTCAGCTTTTTTTCCAGTTTTACTTCCCCAAAAGATTGCCAGACAGCTTGCTGTAATCCCTGTACTGTTGAATGGGACAGAAAGCTACCAAAGACTCGGGGGAGGAAAAGGAAAAAAAAAAAAAAGTAAACTCTTCTGGATTCCACATTAAAATGACCTGCAATTGCTTCAGTCTTTCACTAGAATATTCTTTCCTCACCATATTAGCCTCTCAGTACCTCGTGTGTTCCTCTGTCCTTTAACTCACTGATGCAAATGGACCGTGCCACTATTCTACAACAGATCTGCAACAACCGCACAGAAGAAAACGTGTTCTTTTGTAATGCAGAGAATAAGGAACTTTTAGAAATCAATGAAATGTAGGTTGGTCAGCATGGGTTTGCAGTAATCAAGGCTAAAATTTTGATCTTGCAGTTATAAAATAGTGGTTTTTAAAAGAAGAAAATTCAAGTTGCAAATAAATTATGGATTTTTATTGGGTCAGTGGAGCTTGGTCAAACTATGTCCTACAGTCCATACTGGCACTGCAGGGAGACGCACTTTGGAGGGGAATGGTTAATGTAATTTCAATGGCTATTCTGCCCCAGAATCTATTATCGCAACTTGTTTCATGGACTAGGCCATAGTATTACTAAACCTTCAAATACCTTAAGAACTATTTCTATCATGTTACTTACTGGGCAGTGGCATGTGATTAATGCCAAGAAGAAAGCAGTGAAATTTAATAAAGAGCAAGAATTTCAAAAGCATAAGTGAAAACTGGGTGCCAAATAACCCTGGTGTCACAAAGTCATTGTCGGAAGGTCAATGGTACATGTGTGTTTAGAGAAACTCTGCTGCCACTTGGGCTCTCATCTTGTCACTGGTTCACACCAGCTTCATGCTGGATCACAGATTTTCATAGTTCAGTTACAGGCCCATAAAACCTGGTGTCTAGTTACAAGATTACCTGCATTTCCAGATTTAAAAAAAAAAAAAAAAGTGCTTTTAAAACCAAAGAAAACAGAAATTTCTGTGATAAGAAAAAAACCCAAACTAAATAGTAAGAAACTAGCTACAGTGAAGAATGGAATTTAATGTCTTAATTTTGTTTGCACAGCTTCTGAGGAACAAAACAAAAAAGTCTTAAGGTAAAAAACATCACAATCATAAAACCATTTTCAGAATGAAAAAGCATTATCTGTGACACAGAATATGTAACTTGTTTATGATGTGTGATGTTTAACTGATACAGCCTTCTATTTCTAAAACTGACTGCAGGAACCCCAAAACACTTCAGCTAGTTCCCCACTGAGGCATGATCACAGAATCACAGAATGGTTCCAGTTGGAAGGGACCTGTACAGGTCATCTAGTCCAAGCCCCCTGCAATGAGCAGGGACATCTTCAACTAGAACAGGTTGCTCAGAGCCCCATCCAACCTGACCTTCATGACCGTCTTCACAAGAGAACAGCATCCTCAAGGAACAGCAAGAATACTGAAACAGCCTATGCATGAGCACCAGATGACTGCCTGTGTACAGTTTATAAACAAAGACAGCATGTTAGATCTGTTGTCTTCAGAGGAATCATAAATTCTGAGACTTAGACCACTATCTGCTACATCTTACGCAGATGCCAGCTTTACAAATGTGACTTGAATTACATCAGCAGGCCTGAAAAATCACTGCAGGACTGATGCCCAAGCTCGTGCATGACTCCTCAGCCCAGACATCCTCTGGTGCCATCCAGAGATATTTGCTCAGCGTCTCAGTCAGCGGGGCAAGGCCCCGGCTGAGCACTTTCCATGGCTTCTTCCCTGTGGTGTTGCAGGGCTGCTGAATTTCACAAACCCCGGCCCGTCCCACAGTCACACGAAACCAGTCACACGAAACAACCCGCCAGAAGTTGTTCTGTTCCCACTTTCCTCTGTGCATTTCAAGAGGTCACAGCCTGATCCGAGTCCCCTCAGCACCACACCCCACGGCCCCCTGACTGCCACCCACCCGACCGCCCGCGTACACCACACTACCTCCGTGAGGCTGCCCCCACGCCCCGCCATCGCCGCCCCCGCCGGCCGCCCCCCGCCTCACCGTGGCGGAAGGGCTCGAGGAGCACGTCCGCGCCTCGGCACAGCCGCCTCAGCACCGCGGCGCCCCGGGGTCGCTTCAGGTCGAGCGACATGGAGCGCTTGCCGCGGGCCTGCACGTCGGTAGCCACGGCGGAGCGGGGCACCCGGTCCACCCGCACCACCCGGGCCCCGAAGTCGGCGAGGATCATGCCGCAGAGCGGCGCCGGCGCCAGGCCGGCCAGCTCCAGCACCCGCACCCCGCTCAGCGCCATGGCCGCCGCCTGCCGAGCGCCGAGATATCGACCCGCGCCGACATATCATCGGTCACAGCCGACGCACGGACGGTTCCGGTGACGCGCTCCGCGCCCAGAGGTGTCCCCGGAGGAGCGGGCGGGCCCGCGCACACCTCTCCTCTTTTCCTCGGCTGCACTCCCCGGGGCCTGACGGGGCTCTGTGGCCCCGCGCCTGCCGAAGCGGCCTGCGTTCCCTCCCGATCCCCCGCCGCTCCGTCTCCTGAGCGGCAGCCTGTGCCGTGATAGACCGCGGGTCGCCCCGGTAGCCCTCCGCACGCGGATTTAGTCAGGAGATGGGCATTCTCTCGCTGCCGGGGGTGGGGCAGGCAGCAAAGTGTGTGAAAATCAGCAGCTAGTTTGCGGAAAACCTCCCCAGTATCAGCCGTCGTGTTTTACAGGGTGGCTGACAGCAATGCCGGTTGTGTGCCCTGTCCTGGGGCTGCCGCAAACAGTCCAAACCCACAAGCACCTCAGCCTTTCTGGGTCACATTCTTGGATATTCGCTGAGCTGATAAAAACTGCTTTTTGGCACCAGATGTGCCTTTAAACTGGGCTGCGTGGATCTGTTGCTCCTGCTACAGCAGCTGTAGCCTCTCCTGGAGGGGCAGAGCCTGCAGCTGGAGTAGGAACATCTTAAGCAGTCCCTGATAAATCTGATCAGGACAGGGATGGAACAGCAGCTTGTGGAAAGTATGCCACCGGGATTTTAAATAAATACAGATTTTAATCAAGATCTTGATGCTTGCAGCTCACCCGTGCAGAGCCGTTAGCTCAGTGGTGCCACAAAGGGAAGACTGTCACAATGGAGGCCAGCAGCCCGGCAGCCTTCTGCCTGGCCAGCAGCGTGGTGGAGCTTTGGCCAGAAATGGCTCCCGTTTCCCCTGTGCAGAGCACAGGGGTTTGTGTTTGGTTAAATCAAACCAGGTTTAATAAAGCCTGCATTCATGCAGAGTTTCTCTTTTAATGCAGCCTGCCAGAAAAGCAGCCACGTTTGACTAGAGGCCATGGTCGTCTTGTTTTTGTTTAGGCTGCTCTCAGGAACAGCCATCCATCCAGAAGAGGTGATGAAACAGGCATTGGATTAACACAGCTTTTCAAACTTACCGGTATTTCAGGTTACCAGGTAGGAGACAGCAAAGAGGCCCTTAAAATCAATTCCATGCTCATTTTATTTATTTCTTTAAATTAGTTGGACCACAAAAATGTGTAAAGGCTGCAAATATGAATGCAGAATTTGTTCTAACTGTGCAATAACAAACAGAAGAGGTCTATTGCCAGAATACCCCTTTATTTTCCAGGTCCTGGTCCTATAATGCAGGCACTGATTGAATCCACTGCTGTACTGCCACCCACAAGAAATGGCAGAGATAAAAATATGTGCATTTTCATTCAAATGAAGCTAGCTTGTTTTGTTTACCCACCTCCCTTAGAGATGCAATTCTATATAAAGGTTTATTTCCACAGACATCATCATGTTACTGGGACACTGCATTTCTTTAAATGATTTTCAGTTTCATTTGTCTCCTCTAACTTTTGAGTCTTGGAGTTTGTGTTGAATAGGAACAGGCAATTTCTGTTGTGTCACGTTCTTTCATTTCACTGGATGCTGTTTGGTTTATCATATCCAAATAACCATAATCACACACTGGATAAGGTCTGGATTTTGCTATGGTTTAACCAAGCAGCACTTTGCACCTGCTTTTTTGTTGTCATTCACCATGACAATGGGTACTCTGTGGCAGAAACATTCAGGTCAGGACCTTATTAAATTCAGTTTCAGGGGTGTGAGGGGAGCATCTTATGAGCATTAAATCCACTTTGAAAAATTGGATTTTAACAAACTAAGAAACAGGCATGAGAGAAACAAATATTCTAACTAACCAAGGCATGCAGTGCTTATCTATGTAATACCATTTAATACTCATTAATGCACAGCAGCAAATAGGTGGCTGTATGAATTCACTGCAGAGGCAACAGGTGTAGGAAATGAGATTGTTTTGAGATTAAAACCCCAGTGTGGGTAGCAGGACACTGGGCTGAGTTTCACACCCTGTCACACTGCTTTTGTGAGCTTTATTGAATTGTGTCAGTGAGTCACTTTTTGTGTCATCCTGTGAAATGTATATAATTCCTATACTGAAATTAGTGTATTCTACAGTGTTAAAAAAATGAAATTATATATACTGTGTGCTATATCATCATTTTTTGCAGAGGTACAGGCAATTCTGGTACAGGTTGGCTATACTTTATGCCAGACTTTTACAGTTGTATCAGATATGTTGTTTACAATTACTCTTACTTTTCAGTCCTTTGGAAAAATACCAAGGTGGGAATGTGAAGTTATAGCTGTACACAAAATCTTGATTCTCCCCTTTCAAATGTGTATTGTTTATAATTTAGTCCATCTTAATACATGGTTAAAGAGATACTGGTATCAGTACAGTTTTTATTGGCTTTGTTAAGTGAAAAAGCGAGAATTTCTCTCACCTGTTTTAATATTTCAAATCTTGATAATTGCCTAAAAATTCAAATAGTAGGTCACTGCTTAGGGTGAAACTTCTCTAGTCACTTCAAACATATCAGCATTAATCTTAAACTGAGAACTTTAAACAGTCTCATGAAATTTATGGTGATATTTTTGTGTGCCAAGTTTATCAAAGCTTTCAAGCATGGGTGCTTTATCCCAAAGCCTGCATTTATATCTTGCCTGAGTAGGAGCTGTGCTCCATTCATAACACTTCTCGATATCCACAAAGACCGTGTGGGTGATACTCCACATTTCTGACCTCATATTGCGTGCTGTTGTGACACACTGTCTCTTGTACAACGCGCTTGTCAAATGCAGCAGCTTAATCTCTGCAATTTCAACAGATTCTTCAGTTTGGAGCTTCTCTTTGCCTTTCTGTGTTTCTCTGCTTCTGTGTGAGTGTGAATTCACGTATTATTGCTCACTCTCTTAAGTGTACATCCCACCAGACACCAGCGAAAAGTGCCAAGATTTTGAATTATAGATTGAGCTATAGTTAGTGAAAGCTCACTCTCATCCACGGAAAGGAATTGCATAAACTGCCTTGTGCTACTTTGTTAAAATCTACATATCCTAGAAAAACTACTGTTTGTGAGTTGTTTAGTGCAGTCACTGGGGTGATGATCTGGCCTTGCTGCAAACAAGCTTTGCCACGAACTTTCATGGAGTCAGAAATTTGCCCTCTAATACTCTACTAAAGTAGGAGAACAAATTACTGATGCCTGTGGTGGTGACTTCTGTACTTTGGTCATTTACCCTTGTACCTGAACCAAAATACTCAACTTTTATCTCCTCTGAGTCACAGTCTATGGTATTTCTGTGCTTTCATGATTTAGATTAAGAGACTGGCAATTAGCTAATCTTTATATTGGCTAATCAGTAGAAAGTAAATATTTTCCTGCGTGTGTATTATTAACCACTGTTGTAGGGACTGCAGACTCTAGACCAGGGTTATTCCCAGATTTTGTTTGCCTGGATACTGAGCTTCAGCTCTGTGCCGGGCATCACATGTACTACTGCTTGGCAATCATGCCCTAAACTTATTTCCAGCGAGCCATTACTGCTGGATAGTGTTGTCTACTGCATTCATTAAAGTCAATTTCTCCTGCATTGCTAGTGCTTTGGATTGATAAGCCTTTGTTTTTATGAACTGCTTCCATCACCTTGCCCATGCACCTTTTATTTGCGCCTTAGCTGTGGGATACCTACTTCATGTTATTTATTTTGTGTGCCTTTGGTAATTTTAGAAAACAAACATGGACCATTCTGAGAAGCAGGTAGTCTTGGAGGGAAGAAAGCATTGATCTGAAGTGATGCAGTATCTGAAAGATTTTATTCAAAACAATCATACTTCTACCCTTTTCTAGTTTAAAAGATGAACAGGAGACAAATAAAATTCCATCCAGCACTTTCAGGTGCAGACCAAGACTTTTCACATGACAGAGTGGCACAAACACTGGATTCCCATCTCCTGGCCTGAAGTTCCAGTCCTTACAGACTTCCTTGACTCTCATCAACTTTAGTATGCTGCGAGAGTCTGGAGTGTTTTTCTTTCAAAGAATTACTAAGATTGAAAAATGAAGCTCTTAAAAACAGAAAATTCTAAAATTAAGGTTGCTGCTGTGAATTTAATTCTGCTGTTCTTTCTTACATATTAGTATGCTCTATTTTCTGTAGTAACAGTACTTCATTTGGATGAAGTTACTGAATGAAGCTGTTCTATATTCATCTCTTGGCATGACATTCTAGTGTATGGCCCATGCCTTATTCAACAATCATCATCTAATTGCTGCTGGATGAGGCTAAGGAGTAGCATGTGACTAGATGATGAGACACATTCACAGGAAACAGGAGCTGTCAAAGATGATTTTAACATGGGTATTTCCATTCTTGGTGTTGTAACGAAATGATTCTTTTAAAACACTGTTTTTTGTGGAATTTCTCACATCTGCTGGATTGTTTTCAGAAAAGCAGGATAAAACTCCGTTTGTACAATTTTTCACCAGTTAACACAAGAAGTCTCTTTGTTTAATAAAACTTTGCATCACAGAGGTTTTATTATTCTGTGAATGTGTTCATGGAGGATGCACTGCCCCATTTCAAATGCAGATGCACATATTGAGCCTCTCCCACTGTTAGCAGAAGGTCCTGCGAATGCCTTTAGCCCATAACTTGGAGTTATCCCCCAAACTTTTCTTTCCTACTACTTGAAAGTTAGTGCAAGCCAGGGATTAGTCCCAACAGACACTTTTACAAGCAGACACCCCGCTATGGAGGCTGAGAGAGTTTAATTAGCGTTAACATAGTCAGATGATAACTCCAGGCTGGAGAATAGACCCTGGCACTGGTTTGTTTTTTAGTATCAATTTAACCAGAGAGCAGGGTGATGAGGCAAGTATGGCTGTCCTCTGCTGCTATTCCTGTGCTGCGTAATTCCCTCAAGGAAACTATTTGATAATGAAAATTAACATGGCACTGCAGATGCTCTAACTGCTGCTATGACTGTGTGGTTTGGCCCAAAGCCTAAAGGAGCTGTAGCCCTTTGGCGTAAGAGGGAACCTGGTCACACTAAGAGGTGCACATTGTATTGTATTCTTTTAATTTATGAAGATAGTTTCTAGAGTTTGTCTTCACTGGTACCCGAGTATGACATGCAGCCTGGAGCACTGCTTTGCACCATTCATTTTGTTGCCTCAGATTTTTAAATCTGAGCTGGTCACTGACAGTTTTTCTTTCCTTTGGTTGCTGAAGCAGAATTAACTGCAAAATAGAGAAATTTTGCTACTGATTTACCAAAATGAAGAACTGTGGGTGTTTTCACACACCACTTATCAAATCCCTGCATGTTTTGTCCTTGTGTGATTTTTTGGGGGTTCTGAGCAGAAAGCATAATATGAGCTAAGTAGGAGAAAAAAGTGTTTTAGCAAAAAACCACTTTTATTAAAAACTACTTCAGAAAGCGGTAGGGTGTAATGTAGGAAAGTCAATGCATGGGGAAGGTGAAAGATTTGAGTGAAGAGTGTTTTCCTTATTTTCGCTTTAGAAAACTGATACTTTATTTAAAGTCCTCTCTTTGGATCACGTGGTTTTCAGTGGAACAGGCTGCAAACTGTTGTCAGTCTAAATTGCTTCCTCAGAATCAACTCAGTCACCCTCAGGCCATGGACTAGCCTCTGAAACTAAAACCATAGATGGATTTTTTTCTCAGGGATTTCCAATTAAACTGAGCTGCTTTCTGCTTTCTTTAAACACTCATGAAACTGTGACTCAGACCTCAGATGTTTTCCTTCGGTTAGGTTTCATTTTGGTTCATGTTTTTCATGCACAGAAGTTGTGTTTTACCTCTGCCAAGGGGGTCCAACTAGCATCTCTCAAGTGGCACACAGACCTGTTTTGGAAAATGCAGCCCTTAATGCTCCTAATGAAGCTGGAGATGAGAGCTGCTACCTTGCAAGGATGTCACAGGGAAAGACAGCAGTCCCTGGGTCTCAGGGGGAAGGGAGGACCAAGAGTGGGAGCTGGTGTTTCACACAGAGCAGAGCTCAGCTTGTCTGTGTGTAGGGCAGTGTTTCTTTCTGCTAGGATGCCAGCTCCTACCACTGGGGCAGATATCACCTACCAAACCACAGTTCTCCTGGCAGGCAGGGGCTTGCAGCTCTTGCGAAGTTTTGGTTAAATCTGAGAGCTCATGGAGTGGGAGAGAGATATAGACTCAGCTTAGCAAAGACAAAAAACCATTAAGTATACTCCAAATTGCATCTTTTGAGTTTCCAGAAGGTTTCTCACTCGTAACACAAATTACAAGATACCACCTATTTTATAACAGAGGACAAAAGTCTCTGACAGAAGACATTTTGTCTTTAGCATCTGCTAAGCAAGAGGCTTTCATTTATCAGCAGCAATGGAAAGATGACTAATTTTCATAAACATTTATGAGAAAAAAAAATACATTCCACTTGACTTTTTGAATACAAAACCTGATAATTTTGAGGAACAAAACCACACACACACAGATTTTTACATCAGTTGCTATATTTTGAAGGATCTTTGAAATTAATATGTAAGTTAACAATTTATTTTTTAAGTATTACAATGCTCAGCAGAGATTGCATGCAATAACTTTGCAGAGAAAAGACTGTAGAGATTTCATACAAAAACTAGGAAGTTTCAACCTTGATGTAAAAAACCTCGTAGCTTTAACCTTGGAACTGAGACCATGCTGCTGTTTGTCAGAAGCTTTGGTGATCATTCTTAGTTGCTTTCTGCTCTTAGCAGGCCAAGTTGTACAAAACTTGTGAAAACAGCATAAAATGAGAATGGCAAAACTTGGCTTTCTTTTATATCATCGCCATTACAAGAGATAATGTAAAGAAGCTTAAAATGAGTATATGTATCATAGTTTCTAAGTGCTTTATTCTGACCAAAATGGATTAAAATGGTCATGCCATAAAGGAAAATTAAGTCCCCAAAGGAAACTTTAGGAATTTAAATTTTATGTAGATATATATATACACACACACACACCAGTAAAATAAATATATTTTGAACCTTAGTGCTGGCTTTCTCATGTTCAGTAGCAAAATAAATGCTTAGGAAATACCTATTAAGATTATATCCCCATAGTCTCCAAATGGCAAGGTCCTTGGTAAATATAGACATGAACAAACCAGTATAGTTTTATGACTATTAATCTTTATTGGGTAAATGTATGTTTTATAAAGTAAACAAACATTTCTAACACAACAGGAAATACTTTTTCAAGATTTTTCCTACTATGAACATTAGCTTATGATGCCATATATCTCATGCAACTTGTGCACTTATTCCAAAAGAATAACTTTAGCTCATTACCTGGTGGGTGGGTTTTAGTTTGAAGGCATGCCAGAATTTTACTAAAATGTTTATTAAAATAACATGGTCTCAGGTTTTGAAAACCTATGTGGTGCAAACCTGACCCAGGTTAACAAACAATAAAACTCATTGGATGACAGTTCATTAAAGCTAATATTTTCAGTGGTTGATGCATAAAACTAAAAAAATCACAAGTCATAATCATCAAGTATCAACATGCATTTTTCATCATAGGATGTGGTGTACATACACTAGGAATATGTACAAGAACATAAAAATTCATAGGGCAGATTTTGATTCATTTGCTCTCTTATCATGCTACTGATACCTGTATTGACTATAAAAGAATTTCAAATAAATGTTTTCGTAACTCTACCTGCTTATTATACATTAATGGCAGGTAATGTCTGGTTAAAACGTAATATTTGTCAAAATGTAATTTATATTTCATTAGCTTGTGTGTGGAAAACCAGAATGTGCAGAAGATACATTCAGACTTCAGTATTGTCTTAGTATATTCAGTGCTGATTCTGATGAAAACAGCAAGAAAGAATTTCAGGTACCCAAATTTTGAAAAGCGGGTGGCAGATATTAATGCTGAAGAATGGCCCAGTTTACTGTGACCAGAACTTCTGAGCCAGCCAGCATTTGTGTTTGCTTAAATATTGAATCGGGTTAGCTGCTGCTTTGCCAGGCTGCAGCGTCTTTTCCTGAAATACTGGTTCTTGGAAGGCTGCTAGAAAAACTGTATCAACAACTCCACTGTTAAGTAAATATGCAATATTAAAAGGTACATCCTTCTAAAAGAGCTTCAAGCTCCATAAAATGTGTGTTTCTCTGTTTGTGCTGTTGGCATATCCCAACTTCTCCAGCGTATATGCCTCTGCTTTGACACCTTGTAGTTAGTTACATCAGGTTTCAACAATTTGAAGGCTAGGAAGAAGCATTACAGTTCCCCTGTCTGATCCCCTGCACACTGCAGGCTAAATTACCTTAGCTTCAAGCTGCTACTAAGGCAAGAATTACTACCACTCTTTTTAAGAGAGAGAGAGTGAGCATAAATATGTGCTAAAAATCTACGAAAAATGATGCATTTTCAGAGGTTTGAGAAGGAAATGCAATAAACCTGAATCCTTGACATCT
This sequence comes from Strix uralensis, assembly GCF_047716275.1. NCBI lineage: Eukaryota > Metazoa > Chordata > Aves > Strigiformes > Strigidae > Strix > Strix uralensis. Next base: position 88,874,079 of record NC_134012.1, on the reverse strand, counting down.
TTATTTTCACATTTTTTCTTCTATTTGTAAAGTTCATTCTAGTCCAGTAAAAACTTCTTCCTTTAAACCTGGTCTCAGCTGAGCCTACTTATAATTCATTCAGGCCTGTTTCCGTGATGCAAACATAAATGAACTTGTAATGAGAACTGAATAAATGAACCAAAAAACTTGAATCTGTTGTTAAATTCCTGACATATACTTAACTAAAGTATATTTACAGACCAAATTGACTTTACTGCGCAAGCTGTTCTCTAAATTATTTAAGCTCCTTTTCCTTTGTTTTTCAGTCACTTTGGAGAAGGGAGCAATATCAACATTTAACAATTCACTAGGTACAACCCACATGACAATACATCTTCTGTGAATCTGTGTGTCAACTGCCCAATGTATTCAGCTCATCTCTGATACACAAATAGCAACGCATTGCATCAAAACAAGCAGTCCAGAGAAAAATACCAGTTCCAAAAAAGAAGTTTCCTCAGATAAACATCTATCGGGTTGTTTCTTTTTTTACTTGGTTTCAAAAAGAAGAAACCCAGCAAAGGTGGAGAAGCGTTGATGGTCCCCATGGAGGGCTCCATTTCCCATTCGCAGCCAAACTTCATCTCCCTTGGCAAGTTTTAGGACTGCACTGTTTCCTGAAGTGTCTGCTTTCCCTTTTGATTCATAGCTAAGGATGAATATTTGAACAAGTCAGCTTTTTGTTTCTTAACAATGGTCAAGCAAACAACTTTAAAAAAAAAAAAAAAGAATCCAAGAAAGCACATTGTTATCCCGAGCAAAACTTCCTTGAAAGACTTGCCAACGTTTTCTCAGCTTTATGAGTAAATTTTGGCATCTTTCTTCATTTGATCTCCTAGTCACATTTTGCAGCTTACCTAATTGCATCATTTCATTCCTTTCTGAAATTCTGGAAGTTTAACTTACATATTTTTTTCCAGGGCACAGGGACAAATTTGTTGTTTAAAATAAATCTCTGCTTATTCATCACAACACTCCAGATTTCCTGTGATGCTCTTTTTCCCTTGGATTCAACCCAGATAATTTTAAATGCTTCCAGGCAAGGAGTCTCATGTTAGCTGAGCCCTGTGCTCTCTGCACAGGCAGTAGGCAGTGACAGGCAGCTTACTCCATCCTGAGGTCTTTCACTGGAACATAGATATGTTTGATGTGGACTAACCTGCTGGTTTGCATGAGCTTTGGTTCCCTTCCTTCTACCTGTTGACTTTTCTGACATCACTGCTTCAGGGGAAAAACATTGTGCACTTTTGCAGGAAAAATCTATTAGGGATGAAGTACCCTTTGGTGATGCTTCAGGTACGGGCTGTTGAAGAAACCTGGACAGCTTAAATGAACCTACTGTCATCTAAGTGTCTAAAATCCAGTGTGATCAATCTAAACTTTTGTGTCTGTTTATTCAGGCTCAGGAAAGAAGCCTGGTTTTGGCATCAGGCCCCTGGTTGGTATTAAAGAAATAATATTTTCTTCAAACACGTTATTTTTTTCAGATGTCCATCTGGCCACAAGCTTCTTGACCCGATCCTTACAGAAGTTGATAAACTAGAATTGGATTCTGTTCTTGATGATCCTCCAGCTAACATAAAGAGTTCAGAAACTTTTTATTCGGTGTGCTAATGATAAAGCCTGTAAATGGGGGACCTTTGCTTCTTACTCATCCTTACTACAGCAGTTTAAATGCTTTCCACCTTTAAAGTAAATTTCTCTCTCCTAATCTTTAATAAAACTGTAACTAGTTGCTGAACACTTCATTATGCCCTTTCTCTGACAGGCAAAATGAGGCTCCAATCCTGACTTGCAGTGCTAATTTCTTTCCCCTGAGCTTTGAGGAACTTCTGATCAAGGCTGAATTTTAGGTCGAGGATCTGTAGCAGTTATGATCCAGATTTGCAAGTTAAGGAGGTCAAAATACAATAGTTTTTCTTTGTTGGTTATTTTACCCAACAGAATTTCTTCAACAAATGAACAATTTTGTGTTTCTTGAAATATGATCAAGCTATCATATCTGTGCAAACATGTCCTTTGCATTAAAATGGCATGACCTTTCACTTACCTATATAAGCTGAAAACTGTATTACCATTATGCATCAGGTACACGTACACTTCCTCCACATCTTCATGTTTCATCATATTGAAGGTGAAGAAATACACCCCTGAAAAGATTACCAAATACAGTGTGTTTATTTCATAGAAGGAGGTAGTCATGCTGCAGACTTGTGCTTCTTGCTTAGAAAACATAACAGCTGAGACCAAAATTACCTTCCAGTTGTCAGTGGGTATTTTGCTTCTGCTTACAAAAATCTGATTCATTTTTATTCTGCATATGGCAGGGGTTCAGCCACATCCTGTTTCAGGGAAATGACTGTATTTGAACATGGCAGGACTGCTCATCCCTTCTCACTAAAAGGGAAATTTCCCAGAGGCTGAGCCTAGTGACCCTTCTCTCACCTTTTTTTCCTTACCTTCTTGCTCTTGCCCTCTCCCAAAAGGGCAGTCTCCAGGCCAGCGAGGGTTCAGCCTCAGAGGCTGTCAGGCAGCCAACATGTTGCCCATGTCAGGCAGGGCATGAGTGGTTTTAGCAGCACACACTGCTGCTCACCTGGCTGTACCAAATCCTGGACAATGCAGACATAGCCACCACTTTCTCTTCTTGCACAACACATCCTTACCATTACCCTTTTTAGCTCTTTCTCTGTCTCAAAGGTGCCAACAATGTTGTCAGTGCAATCATGTTATGTGTCATGAACTCTGCAAGACTCCTTCAGATGGGAAGACAGGTCCTGGTTCCTGAACAGTAAGTCTGTAGCATTGACCCTACAATGGGAGCTTTGAGTTTGTGTCAAAGTCATTAAATCATTGTGGGCCAAAGTTTATTGACATCCGCATATACATTAGCCTCAAAAGGAAGCAGCTCTGAAGACATGCACCCCTAACTGTCTGTAAGATGTGCTACAGCAAGCTTGGAGGGCCTGACCTTTATTTAATCTAACTTCCCATAGCAGTGAGTAAATAAATAGCAGGGTGAGAAAGACCGAATGAAGGAAGGTGGTTTCAGGCTTTGCATAGACACGTTTTTGGTTATGGCCCTGCCTCTCCCATCTCCTATAGTTCTTCCTGCCCCAAGCTGCATCAGCTGGGGGATTGGTGCAGCTGAAAAATAAGTCAGGAAAAACTGTAATGCCTCATTTCCAGCCACACATCTGAACTGGTGTTGAGGGAGGATGGGGATGAAGAGAGTGACTGGAGGCAGGAGGCAGCTGTGAAGCTGCTGCTGCTGCAATATCAAGGCCATGGTTATCTCATCACAGTGGCTGAAGGGCTAAAGGTCTCAAAGCAGACTGTCCTGCTCCTTCCCCAGCTCTGGCCATGCCTCTTCCTCCTGCCTTTGTGCCAGCACTAGTCTCACTGGCTGGCAAGCCCTCTCTTGGCTCGCTCAGTTTCCAATTTAATTTTTCCTGAAAGTAGTTAGCAAGAGCTATGCAGATCGAGTCCCATCAGTGTCTTGTGCAAAGGCAGTTAACTAGTTTCTCATCATTATTGACCACACTTCTTCCTATAGCCCCAAGAATTGCATATTTTGTTTTTCAAACACTCACCATTCACTGGAGCACCAAATCTCCCGGTCATGACATCAAAAAAATTCCCAACGTTGGTTTCGACGCTGCTGAAGATGATCCCACTGTTCTGGTTGCTGAAGTGAGTAGCCATGGAAGCCATGAATGCGACCTGCAAAAATACAGTTCTTATTCAGGCAGTCGTTCATGAAATGCACATGTGTAGAGGAATCACCTACAGAATTTTTTCCTGTATTTGCAGTCTGTTTATTTTCCTGACAGAGATGTTCTTCTAGGGCCTGCTCCAAAGCCATTAAACTCCAGTAACAAAACTCCCATTGAATGAAACGGGAAGAGGACTAGGTTTATTACATTCAATTGGACTATTCATGACTGTAAAAGTAAGTGTATGGGCAAGTGTTTGCAGATCAGGACCTGCATTTGGGATTTTATTTACTTTTAAGTCTCTCTAGAATGATGCAACAGAAAACTGGTATTGAAATGGGTGGTGTTTCTGACAAAAGTGGTTTAATTAGTTTTTATGTGTTCCCCAACGCATTTAGACTGGATATTGCTTTTAACGGAATTTGTGAAATAAATAATGCTCGGTAAATTCCATACACATTATTGTTTCTTGTTAGCTACTTTCAGAGATACATTAAGCATTTTTATTAGAGGTCCTCTAGAAGTGCAGTTTCTGGGACTCAACATTCAGTGCTTTTTCTCTCTTACCAGTTGCCCTGTACCCTCAGTCACGACAACAGAGCATGGTGAAGACCAAAAGAGGACACTAAGAAAGTGAAAACTGTGCTTCAACTTCATGTTACACTTCTTGCAGTGAGATGTATTGGCTGTGGAAAATGTTTCATAGAAAACAGTGCAAAATCTTCCACACTGGACAATACAAATTACCCTCAGCAAGACACCAGGGAACAACCCTGCCAACTTGCATGGGCAGGGAAAGGAATTACCTCTTCTGTGAGCCTGTGATTCCTCTATCTGACTGTCAGTAAACAGGGTACAGGCACCTGGATGCCAGAAGGTCACATAGTGACTTGGCATTTTATCTCTACATCTTAACTTCTTAGATGAGAAGTGTTCAATTACAGTTGTTACTGCCCCTCACAAAAATGACATTTTTCACGAGATTCCAGTTATACTGGTCTTTACAAAAAAAAAAATCCCTAAGTTCTTTTGATTTCAGATCCAGATGAGAACAAAACCAAAACAGGCAAAATCAATGTAAGTCTGGATCCAACAATGGAAATCATTAACCATCTGCTCAGAAATTTGAGGAGCTCCAGATGTGAGCTGAAAGCTTGGGCTGATTTTCCTTATCCCTGCATGAATGCATTTTCTATGATGGCAAATTGTTAACTTCTTGCTTCTCAGCCAGGATCACATCAAAGTTCATCATATGTTAAAAGAAAGCAGCTGCAATGGCAGCTTGATAGAATTTATTGCTTTTTGTCTAGATTCCATTTCATATTCTCTTTGACCCCAAGCTACTTTTCTTGGGTTGATCAGAAGAGTTGAAAAATATGTCCTTTCTCTCTAGGTCTCATTTGATGTAGCAGATTAACATGGACACACCAAGTCTTTCAAAATAATCCTGTACTTGACCAGTATTGTATTAAAAAGTGTTTTCTCCTCTACCTACCCGCACTCTAAAATTCTTAACCATGATGTCAACAAGAAATGATATGCTATACTGTGTAAAGAATTTTTAAACACATCTGTTAAAAACAGTGATGGAATTTTACTTGGAAATAGGTATTGCAGTATGAGCTTCTGTTATTCACCCTCTTTAATTATTCCGTTTTTAACTAAATTATTACCATTATGTTTATGTAAGAAAAAAATGCTCATAGCTCATTTTAAAATTGCAAAAGGATTTATGTTGAATGTAATTACAACAAATATGTTTTTAAGATATTCAGCTATCATGTTAATTCCAGTTAATTCTTTAAGAATACTAAAATAATTCTGTGTTGTTACAGAAGTTCAGTAGTTTTGGAAACTTTTTTCATTGAAAATTTTAGTCTCTGCAATTGTCGCATGTTCGTGCAACCCAGAGTGAAGAATTCAAGCATACACAATGCTGAGAAATCCAAAGCCATTTTCCCACATTGCATACATTGGCTGTACTGCTGATTTTGCTGTAAATTTGAATGCCTTTTATGAGGATATAAAACATAAAGGAGTGACTGTTATTGGGAAAAAGTATCCTTCAGTTAAAAGGTGTATCTCTGTAAATAGATCGGAACTTCAGTTTTCCCCATAGTCAGAGTGTTTGGAAGTAGGATTTTTTCCTCTGTGTGTTTGCTATATCCCATTTTGTCCCTTCTGTGGTGAACTTGGTTTGGAGGGTAGGAATCAGATCAAGACTAAGGCACTTCCATTAAAGTGTGTATGTGTGAGTGAGGATGTAAACTCCCTTATAGTTTCTGAAAGTCTGTGTACTCTGTGGTGTTTGAAATCCCATTTGCCCAAAAGCAGCACTGACTGTCAGATAAAGCTGAGTTGTGCTTCTAGATAGGAACTTAGATGCTTCCCTCACATATAGTCTCTGGAGCTGAATCTGACTTCGATCACTGGTCCACACAAATGCACCTAGTGCCACCTGAAGTGCTCTAGAATTCCCCCCCATGGGGCTGGCTGATCTGACCTCAGAACCCCCTTCCACAGTGGCAGCTGCAGACCAGGAGGGATACATCTCAAAGGTTTGCCATGCATCTAAATCTTGCCTTTAGCACCTTAGCTGTGCTATGTCATAGAGACAGTCAAGTCTTACAGCTATTGCAGATGAACTGCTCATGTACTGCTGCAGTATACAGTGTGGACAACTCTTTTAAATCCCCTGTGCAACAATAACCAAGGGTCTTAGTTATCCAAGTCCCATTTACTTTCAGTTGTCTTAAGAACAGGACTATACCACATCTCCACTGTCTGCAGGTATATATACATTAGCTTTCTGCCATCTGCCAGATTCCTGGTACATAAAGAAGCTCTAATCCAAAAGCTATGTGACTATGCCAACAAAGCATTGAACCCAAAAAAATATATCCCATCCCCCAGCAGACCTTATCAGCTCAAGCTTGAACCCATGTTTTAATGCTTATCTGGCTTTTGGGTAGTTCATTCATAGGCAGAACTTACATGCTTCTCAACGTATTTAAGGTATATAGACATATAAAAAGATAGCTACTGAGGGGTGTTTTTCAAAACGAAAGGACTTCTGACTGCACTCAGAGGTTTTGACTTGATACTTTGAAGAGTTGGATACATATGCTTCTGAGAATCTCACAAAGCCTGACTGACCTGAGAAGCACGGGCCTGAGAGTCTCCTTTACTCTTTTCATTTGCCATAGGAAGCGCAGTTATGTATGTGATACAGCTTGATAGAAAAATGATAGTCCCCGCTATTCTCCTTTAATGACCCAGATACTGGCTTTCTGCCCTAAAAGGGAACCACATATGTTTCTTCCTGCCCATTTCTCAGCTGGATTCTTACTCTAAAGAAAGACTAAGCCCTGATGACTTTCTTGTCCAGGAAGATCTGGCAGAGCACATTTGTCAGTCATGACAAGGGCTACACATGTTGCTCGTTGCAGTAATTTAAAGGGGGATTTTTTTCTTAAGTACCTTACAGTAGTTAGGTGCTGTTTTTCAGAGAATAAAACCATAACCTGAGAGCTGCTGCAGCCAGCACAAGCCAGAGATTTTGTACCTGTAGCTCTGGGGGAATCCCAGGGTAGCCCTTCTCGCCTTTGGGTCCATGATGGCCACGCTCTCCCCTCGGTCCCATATCTCCTTTGTCTCCTTTCTCACCTTTGGCTCCTTCCTGGCCAGTTGCTCCGTTATTTCCATTGTTTCCGTGATTTCCTTAAAGGAAACAGAGCTTTCTGTTTAACTTAAATAATTTAATGTAGTATATTTTAACAGATAGCTGTGACAGGGTCCTCTTCCACCAGTTTGCAACGCATGGACTTTTCAGTACCATAAAACCGTGATTGAGCTGTGATGGATAAGAAACAGCTGTGTGGTTAAGCTGAAAGTGAAGGTTTTTATGAGCAAGTTTCCAGAATAACACAGGTTGATGTTTAAGAATTAATCCTCATGCTATCTTGGTGTTGCTGTATAAACTGGATGTATCAACATACTGTGTTATTGGGAAAATCTGCAAGGACAAGACAGCAGCTGCAAGGCTCGGGCAAAGTGAAAGCCACCGCCTATTCACACATACCAGCTAACCTGTATAAGCACTCTTGCTTTTCCTTTTGTGTAAAAACTTCTTTCCTGATAATTTGAGCTAATTAGGATAGGATAAGATAATTTTCAGTAACATTTTGCTATCTTTAAAGCATGTCTACACAAATGAAGAATGGCTGTAGCCTTGAACTATCTAAATGACCCATCTGTGCCAAAAATGAGACAGTGTGCGTTCTCCGGGTATTGGTTAGCTTGAACGGGTTGATTGATTGCATGCTCCTATATTTAAAGAAAGGCAAAATTTTTATAATGAAGCTTTTCTGAGATGGCTTCTTGTGAAAAGGGTCATTATAAAAACACGTTCCTGCATATTCAGTATTATTTCCTGGTGTTTACTGAGGAAATGACTGAGCAAATGTCTATGTGACTGACAAAATTTTAAAGTTGGCTAGAATTATTATGCATACCTGAAGCAAAAGCCTGACCTTTCAAGTAATTACTCAGGGAATTAATTAGTGTCATCATTGTTCTAATGCTATCTGAATTGAAATTAGATTCTTTGCCACTCTGCTTGTTCTCTGATTAGTCACTCTGGTTACAAATTTACAAGAAGAATGGTGTTGTCTGAGATCAAATCTAATGATTAAGTGATTCTTCAGAGTTTTTGTACTGAGAAAAGAATTTACTTCAAACAAAGAAGTTAAATGGTGAAAGAAATTAAGCAAATTTTTGTTTGGATAGAGAAATCAATAACTCTTAAAAATAAGAACGATCCTTCATGTAAAGCCAGAACTACTTATCTACCAGTTCAGAACAGAAGTTTGCAAGTGACATTTGATTCAATCAAAGGAAAAACAGCTGCCGTTGTTCCCCTTACAGGCACAGTGCTATGAAATATAGCAGATGAAGGAGACAGAGAAATTCCAGGGTGCAGAAGGTTGCTGTCAGCCATACGTTTGTGGCATCCTGTGGTGACAAGAATGTGTGACCAAGATACATCCTTGCATGAGGAAAGGGCAAAGCTGGGACTGGGCTGTGTCCCAGTATGTCCACTGCTGCCTTGAAAGTATGGGTCTAATACAAAATCATGTTCTGCTTCTAAGAAGCCAACAATTTATCCATATGTAATGCAATATTTCTGCACAAGAGGCCTCACCATTAGATTTCTCATACTTCTGTAATGGTCGATGGTATTTTTATAAAGCGTTGATGCATGAATAGCTCACAGCAGACTAATATCAAATACGCCTATGACATTATTTTGCCTAATACCCAAATTATGACAAAGTAACAATTTCTTTCAATATTTTGCCAACTGAAGATAGTTCTTGAAACACTTCATTCACTCAGATTTAACTTCATAGCAGTCAGATTTAACTGTTACTGTAAACTCCTTCTACCAAAAATTACTACATGATTTTTTTTGTTATCTGTCATGTCTGTTACTGTCAGTACATTTGTGAGACAGAAGGATTATGAAATTACATTTTTATTGTGATAACAGAAGACGTAAGCTTTTGAAGATGAGACAAATCTGTCAGTCAATGACATGCTCATTTACATTACACATCTGCTTTAGGAATGGTGATTTTCAAATCCCTGGAGGTAGCTGAAGTAACAACTTACACCAACATGCAACTAACTACTTTTTTCCCTTCTCTAGGCTCTTTTTTTTCCATGCCAATTACCAGATCAAAGTATCGCCTTTTCTTGTGTATCCTGTTATTCTGTATGCATTTTTAATGGGAAAAAAAAAAAAAAAAAAAGAAAAGGTACTGTTTATTATGGAAGACAAGAAGAAAGAAAGAAAAGAAGAAATTTCTGTGGGAGAAGAGAAGCATTTGTGTCTCTCTAAAATATTGGCTAGCAGTATGCTAGATGAAAAAAAGCTCCTGAATACAGTATACAATAGCATAGCTGGATATTCAAAGGTGATCACAATGACCAACTCCAGGGAACAAGGTCTTTCAACTTTAATGGAGGCTTCATGTTGCTTTAGGAAGAGAGACTGATTTGCCCTATAAATGTAGTAAAATTACTTTCAGTATGAATTTGTAAAAGCTGAATTTTAATAACAAATAGGTTTTCACTGGAAAATAGAGTCTAATTGAAAATCTCTATCTGCCCAGAAATTATAGAAAAACTTGTTCCTGAATCTGTCCCAAAATGCTGATTTTTGGACCATTCACTGATATTCGTAGAATAGCCTGTAATCTGTAGCCTGTAATTAGACTGATCAAAAAATGAATTAAATGTCATCTTTACCTGGCATCCCAGGGGGTCCAGGAGGTCCTGGGGGCCCTTGGTAGAGTCGAACTCCAAAGTCACCACGGCAGCAGGAACTACAGTCTGGATTCTGCGGTCCAGTTTGTGGGGGCTAAGTGCACAAAAATAAGCTTTAAGTAGCTCATTCATGGATGGTATCAATCATATGCATGTCAGTTACAGGGTCTTCATTATATATTCTCTGTTTATATATTTGGTGAGTTTTCAAAACACTTCTTATCTGTGCTGAAATCTCCCATACTTGGGTTGTCCCTGAAGATGTTATTTCTGAAAGATTTAAGGGAATAGCTCTTCAAGTGTTCTATGAGCTATATGCATATTAAAAAAACAACTTGTCCTGTCAAATAATGAGGGTTTTGAAAATAGAATAATACCAAGTAATGAAAGTTAGATGAATATTTCAGTTAGGCTCCTATCCTGCTTTTCACTGAGCCCACATTTCAGCTGACCTTTGTTGACAAACAAGCCTATGTACATGTGGTAGGACACAAGTCATCATTTGACCTTCAGCAATGAACTATTCTCCACTAAACTTAAAGAAAACTGTGTTGGACCGCCCAAAGGAGATATTAAAAAAAAGTCTGTGCAGCACAGTCCTGTTCATGGCCCCAGACTTGCATATTTACAGACCACTGAAGTTGGGAGAACCTAAAAAAGTGCCAGGATACTTGACAAAATTTTGAACTGACCACAACACCTGGTGTTAGGGGCGTTTGATTATTTGTAATTGTGGGTGTGTAACTATGAAAGCCTGTTTATGTGATGAAACTAATACAGCAGCATAAATAAACTAATGAATTTATTATACACAGCTCAGCTACTGTAATAATAGTCTGATGATAGTTTTGTTTCAGTGCTTTTCTTTCCCATATTACTGTATTTATACTAATGGAGTCTTGTTCAATCCTGGCTGGATTTTGTACCTAGGCTCTTGTGATGATTTAGTGGTCACAAATCTTCCAATGTCTCAACTGAGGTAGAGGTCCAGGGTTTTATTTCATTTCTCTACCTCCTTCTCATTTCTCTCCCTTTGATTCTTTTTCCTACAATTCTTTGCTGTTATCTGAGGTGCAGATCTGCAGTTCTTGAATTCTGGAGGGTGATAGTTACACCAATCCGACTACTACTTTTCTCTAATCATTTTACTACTTGTCTTCCTTTCTATTTCTTTTCATCTTTATTATCCTCAAATTCCTTGCCTAAGGAGCAAGCCTTGGAGCTTATGTTTATGGATACAAGAAACCCCTTTTATGCCACCAAAATACTGCTACTCCTCCAGTGGGATAGACACATGCCCTCTCCAGCTGGAACCACCGACAAAACTACAATGGGAATAAAGGCTGACCTGACAGCTCAACAAATATGCTTCATATTCAAAGTTCTGGAAATGTTAAGACTTGCCAATGGGCAGAAGGGCTTCATATTTATGGAGTTTTGGTCAATACTATGATTTTTACCTTAATTCTGGATAAGGTCTATACTTCATGAGAAAAATTATTTCTGTCTGTTGGACTGTCTGTTCCTGGAGAACCTGTTTGTACCTTTATTGCTGTTTTATCTCTCCCAGTTGTTAGGAAGAACATAACTGACAATCACCAGACACATTGTTTAACCTAATATCAGAGAAGTAGCCCTGCTTTCAGCCCATTTTCAGTCCTTGAAGGGGAGCCAAATACAAGAGGACTGGAATTGCACAAGCATTTTGCACCACCTGAAATGCTAATATTGAGTGTTGCACTGAGATTAAAATCTTCAGCTCTTTTCTGGTACTGCTTCATATTCGTGTCAAATGAGAAAGCAACTATATACACACCTGCCCAGAGCAAATAAGTCATATCAGCCTAGAAATTTCCAGAGACTTAGAACTGTGAATTGTAGGTAAGGGAAGGCATGAATCCAGCAAACTGGACTGCATGTGAGACTCTCTCTGTGCAGGAATGATCTGTTTTTTTACCCAATGCCCTGAAATCCTGAACAACATTATTAGCTAACCAGCTATGTTATAAAATAGATACCAATGCTGGTCATAACCAAATGCTATTTGGCATTACCTCTCAAAAAGCTCAGCAGGTTATTATATGCGAAATGAGGCAAGTCCTGCCAGCCTGGTTGTATGAGAACAGTTCCACTGAGTTCAAAATAACTACTTATGCAAGTCATAAAGTTTTATTGACCTATTATCTTTACTGATCCTTTGACTAGGAGGAAAAAAATGTTCATAGTCAGCTGCCAGAACAATGAATATTCAGGATACTCTTTTAATCTGTAAAAACAAAGAACTTCATTACTACATTTAAAGGAAAAACCTGTTCCTAAAGTAAAATTACACTTAAATGGGACAAAGAGATTAATTACAACCTACTTGCCAAAGGTGTCCTATGCAGCCATTTGCACATAAATTTTATTGCACAATGGACCTTTGGCATCGGTCTCAGAACATGAATGTGATTTAGGAGCTCGTGAAATGCATCTGCCGCATTGATATCCTCATAACAGATAGAAAACTGGAATATTTCTGAGGCTGTTTGCTGAATTTCCTGTGATTTAGTATGTAGGAGGCAGTTCAAGGCAACAGACGGTCTATAAAATTCCCTTAAGTTAAAGCTGTGAAGGAATCATAATTGGAGACCTGGCCCTTTTTCAGTTCCTGATTAATTTTATGGGTTTCTGTTATATTGTCTAAGCGAATGCAGAGGACAAGTAATCTACATGCACCATTCTTGACTCCTGTTCTGAATGCAAAATACCATGCGTATGTGGGTGCTAAGGCCCTCCATGCATCTTCTCTAGCAAAGAATGAAACAAACTAAAATTGCCAAAATTCAGGGTAAAACACCAGTAGGTTGAGGGATACCTGAAGGTTTTCAAAGAGCAAACTTAAAAGAAAGAATGTGTCTGGCATGGTTTTCCCAAGTCACTAGCAGTTCTTGTGCTTGAGGAATGCACAATTTATAATTATATTTTATTATTTATAATTATATACAAAATTATATTTTACATGTTACCAGCAGTGTGGAAACTGGCCTTTTACCCAGTGCAGCAAAGACAAATGCTATTGTCTGTATTTCACAACAGGAATGGGACTGTTAAAACACTTTAGCAAGAGGGTGAAATTCTCCAGCCAGAGTGAAGACAACCAAGAAAGTAGACACTTGGTGGTAAGACAGCTTTCAGATTGTTCAAGGGGAAGAAAGAGGTTTGACATGAATTAAAACATGTCTGTGCCACCTTTGCTCCTCCTCTGCCTGGAAATCCCTGGAGTCTGGAGATGGAAAATACCTATTGCATCAGCCACTCTGTGATGGATTATCCCTGTCATGCATCTGCTAGTGCTTCATTTCATTTCAGTAAGCCAAAAATTGCATCATTTCCCCAGCAAAGATTGTTTCTTAGAGAGGGTCTGGCAGGTAAATGGCTGCCATCAGCTGTACTCGGACTCGGTGGGCTCAGTTTTAATGTCACAGTGTCTTCCCCCAGCAGGCAACTCCAAACATGTTGCATTAAACTCTCTGATGAGAGACACATGCACCCCAAACACAGTGAAACTTTGTGGGGGAGAGTTAAACCCCTAAAAAAGTTGTAATTTTGTATTAAATCCTGCATTATGTGAAATTATGTTGCATTAAAGGGGAATCTTATTTAAGTACCAATAATACATGGTCTGTAGTATGCAGCTCCACAATTCTCTCTGCAGTAAAGATGTATGCACACACTAGCTGGCTCATTGGACTACATACCTGCTGATTTACACTGTTTATACTGCAAGTGCAATTTAACATACCTACAGTTAAATATATCTATTTTGCTAAGTGCACTGGAGAAAATATAACTCCTCCCCAAGAAATATGAAATGGAAAACACTATACAATTTGAATACAGGGAATACAGTGGTGTATTAAACACATTCCCATACTTGGATGTGTTTCAGTTCTTCAAGCCTAGGACAGGATTAAAATCAAATCTCTTCTCTGCTTATCATGAAGTAGGTTACTATTCAACACTTGTCTGCATGTCTGTGATTTTTTGAATTCAAAATACCACAGTTTGATCAGAAAGCATTTTAAAAAAAACAATTATAAAAGGTCAACTATACAGGAATTAAACATTTGTATCAGCAATAGGAACAAAACACTCATGTTCTTGTTTCTAAAAAAAATCAATTAACAAAAACTTAATTTGAGTGGAATTTTGTTTTGCCTAGTGCAAGAAAAAGCTTAATCTTCTGCCCTTCAGATTTTTCTTTTAAAATTTTGACTACAATATTTTATGTATAATCAAATTATGCCATTTTCCCTTTGCTGTGAGCTAATGACTATAATATCTAAAATGTCATATAGAAGTCATAAAAAGATTCCCAGTTTAAAACACAGGTACTACAGATTGTTTCATTCTGAATCTTTTTTCTCTGAAACTGTCAAGTTGATATATATTATTAAATCTACTCATTACTTTAGTAACTGTTTTCAAGCTATTCCTTAGAATAAAATTTTTGAACATTCAGAATTTCATCATGTTTGTCTCAAGCTCAAAAAATATAATTTATATAGTAGAAGTTATTTTCTGCTAATTGAATCTTTCCGAATACCTCTATAAATTCTGTAATTTTCCTTCACATCCAAATAACAGAATATAAAACTTTAATATATTAAATAAGTAATACCTTGAAATAATTAAGAGACTATTTATCAGAATATAGGATTGCACGATCACAGTTTCATCAAAACAAAGGGCTGCTGTCTATGTTGAAACCAGTGTCCCCAACCACTGCTGGTTCTACCAGCTCATTAAAAGATTGTACAAAGCAACCCAGCAGGATACAGACCAATATACAGCTTTAATAAGAATAATTTCATAAATATATCACTAATAAACTTAGCAAAAAAAAAAAAATCTCATTAGCTTTAAAGATATCTTTAGAAGATTAATTCAGAGTACCTGGACTCTATCTGAGGTAGTCAGTTCTACATCATCTACCTCTGGTCTCAGGACTTTTTGGTCTGTAGAAGTGCTATTATCAACAGTCCACTCTATAAGTTGACTCCGCTGTTTCAATATTTCCCTGCTTCTGGAACCTTTATGGCCAGTCTGGTGGTGACTTTGCAATACTTTGGCCACTGGTTTATAAGATCTTCTGCTCACCTCCATGTATTCATCTTGACACAGGCAAAATGGAAGAAAAAATAAAGCCAGTAGATGCCAATTGATGAAATCCTTCTCTGCCATGTTATTAAAAATAATTTTTCAGGAGTTCAGCAAATGCCTTATGGAAGGAGAACCTCTTTGCTGCACCAGGAGTTATGTGGTCCTTTCAGCTTTTCCACTAGTAAGCCTGGCACTGAGACTAGTACCAGGTTTTATACGGTTGCGTGCAATAAATAAAACTAAAAATGCCAAAGTGACAGGTTCCTTCATCCAAAATCAGTCATGCTCCTTTAAACAAACCAGGCATTATTCACCACTTCACCACCACAAGGAAAATTGATTTGTATGCTGGAAATGACCACAGCATTTAACGGACTCCCGTGGTTCCTATTTGGGGGCATTAAAAAATGTAGCACCTTTTCTTTGGCATGTTTTTGTTTAAGTATGAAAAAATGTAATGGAAATGGAGAACATGTGGCTAATGGTTTAC
Source organism: Strix uralensis (assembly GCF_047716275.1). Classification (NCBI taxonomy): domain Eukaryota; kingdom Metazoa; phylum Chordata; class Aves; order Strigiformes; family Strigidae; genus Strix; species Strix uralensis. The sequence continues at coordinate 88,858,377 of NC_134012.1, read as the reverse complement.
GCTCCTTGATTAGACATGGAAAGGCTGTGAATTCACACTCTTAAATGTCTTTTGGACACAGTCACCTTCCTTATTTGCCAGGAAATTCACACACAAAACTGCGTCAGCCCAGTCCGAAAAATCCTTCCAAGAGCAATTAGGAAACAAAAGCACAAGAGGAGCTTTTGCATATGATCCTGACCCAATGGCTGTTTCTGACTATGCTTTTCATTCACTAAAAGAAAAATATTTAATTTCTGTCAAATGGTCAATGGTGGAAGGAGACTGGGTAAGTAACTCTGAAAAACTGGATTGAATTCAGATTCACAGAGTCCCATTTCTCAGCATGAGTTCAATCTACTCAGCCAGGTGATATTTTTTCCCTTGAGTTCCCAGTGTTTTCCTAAATGCAACTGCCAAACCAAGTTTTATATCTTCGCTGCCAAGTAAATATAAATTTACCAGGGGCTTATTTCAGACTAAAAGAATCAAATTATATATGTATAATATCCTTACTATGTTTTTTGAACCACCCACTGGTATCCTCTAGACAGCCACAACTGTAGAATGCAGTTCTGCAAATGCATACACATCCACATGCACACCCAACCTTCCCAAGAGCAAGTAGCTCCTTTGCCTGTGAGAAACACTTCACCAGTACATGGCTACAACATTACTGAAGACATCAGTCCCAGGGAGTGATCTGTGGCCCTACAGTGTGATGGACTGGCTCATACTCAAGTTGTTCAAGGCTGACCACCCTGCTTAGTGTTTGGCTGGGGCTCCTCTGTCATCTCTGGGGTGCTGTGTGGCCCTCAATTATCCCACTTTTTTATTTTTAAAAATTTTTTGTTCCTTCCTATTCAGTTGCCTGATGAAATGTGAGGGTTTTGTTGCAGGGTGCTACAGTGGATGTTTTCAGAGCACGAGGCTGAGGTTGCATGTCCAAGAATGGGATGTGAGGGAACTGGGAGCACCGGGGTCCTGTTGGGATGGTGGTGAAGGCTTCATGCATCCAGAAGCTAACGATCACACATCCTCTGAAGCTGACGATCCACAAATAACACCCAGGCTTAATATTGAGGGGGAAATAGTGCACTCCAAAAGACATCGGTGTCTCCTTGCTTCATGCTTTTGTTGTATTTATCTCCCTTATTTTGAAGCTCTAATGGCAGGAATCTTAATTCAATTTCAGCAAAATCTTGGATTCTCGAGGCAAGTGTTAAGGATTATTGAATAACACTTCATAGATTAGCTCTTGAGCCTTGCTTCAGTGTATAAATATTAATTAAATAAATAGCCTTGCAAAAGAGGCTTATTAGCTATGCTTTATGACTACTGAAAATCCTGATTTTAAAAAAAGGCAAATATTCCAGTTATTTCACTGGGCAAGGAGAGGTGGAAAGGAATTTAGGAAGAGTGAGGCAAGACTTCTGAAAACACAGTTCCAGATTTTGGAAACTGCTGCCACCAAAAATGGTTTTTTTTTTCAAGTAGAGAGGATTTTCTTGGTAGGAAGGGAGTTTGAAAACCCTGGACTCTGTAAAATTTGGAATGATTCAGAGACAAACATTAATTTATCTTGGCACTTAATAATTTGATTCAGCAAGTGCTGGGACAGCACTGATGTTCTCAGCTGCCGTTAGGGCTTTCATGGCTTTCCAGACTCCGTTCCAGGAGCTTCCTGTGGCAAATGTTTCCAATGTGAGTAATGAACATCCACAGCACCCATGTCCCTGAGGGAGGAGGAATAAAACCAAAGACATTTGGGCTTCAAAGCCCCCATCTATCATTTCATGCAAAAGCTGAAACAAGCATGTTTCTTGGCAGCTATTAGAAAGAAGAAAGATTCCCTTCCTCGCTTTCTAATAGAGTCCACCTGGTTCCTACCCATCACTGCTCTGGTGGTTTGATGCTGCACACATTTTTTGGTCCAAATTAATAATACAGTTTAGACTATCCTCTTTTATTTCCAGTCTTTTGAATAGAATCCCATCTGCAGAAATCTGCTGCCCATCATTCTCCTCTCTGCCTTCAGCAAGGAATAGCTGGCCCACAAAATCATCATCCACAGGCAGAAATTTTGGGCTAGGAAGTAAAAATAATGAAGGAACTGATTGTGATTCTCCATTTCTGATCTCCAAATGGTCAAATATACTTATCCAAATGGGTGAACTGAATATAAAATAATAGGACATCAAAATAGCAGTGCTTTGAATTAACATCGTACTGGAATAAAACACTGAAAGTGCTTCATGCTGAGAAGAACAGATCCTACTGATGTGGAGATGAGAAAAGAACTGAGATAAAAGGTTTGGTTTTGCTTCTAGTTGCAGGGACTGTGTGTGTTGCAGGAGCGCTGACAGAGAGAATAAAATCTGACCCCCTCCCTACCTCTTCACTGTGTGTTTGCACACCAAGCATCACCCTTCCAGCCTTTGCCCGCTGAGCTCAAGTACAGCTGTAATTACCTTTCCCCTGTTGGTCTCTGGCAGCAGGATTTGCCTCTATCTGGTAATCAACCGTTTAAGATGAAATGAAGCACATGGATCTGTTTTTGTCAGGTAATGACATATCAGCTAAAATGTGGTAGCTGCTGGGTGATAGCTGCTTCCCATCTTCTCTGCAAGCAAAAACTGCTCTGTGAGAAGGGGGACTCTTATTACTGTGTTATTCATATTGACATTAGGAAGGTGGGTTATTAGTGAAGTTATTATATAAAACTGTAGGGCACTGTTTCAAGAGGCAACAAAACAAAATTATTAAAATTAAAAAATAATAATTAAAAAAAGCCTGCTGTGGCTCAGGCAGGCTTGTATCCATAATTAAACATTTACAGTTCCTTCACTTAGAAATAATCCCATTTGCAGTGATAGCTCCTCCATACCAGACACAGAGGTAATCTGCACCTGCTATATCACAAGCAATCTCCACTGAGACACACTGAGAAAGCCAGACCACAGCTGAGGGGATTAAGTCCACCCAGCACCGTACCACCATGATGCACCAACTGCCACCATGATGCCGAATTCCTGGCCCACTATAGCTCTCTGGGCTCGTTACTTCCTGGGTACAGGCCCAGCCCTGCTCTTGTTGGGCTGCCTGCTCCTTCAATCTGGCTGGTACTTCCACCACTCCTGCAGCAGTGCAGGAACAAAGCCTTCTCTCTCCAGTGCCAATGCAAAATGCTCAGGACTATGCTGCCCTTTGGCTTGCTGCTGCAACAGCCACGGACAGAACCCTCAGACCTCAGCATGGCTTTGAAACCTTTTCCCACCTCTGTGCTGACCACTGCAAACCCACAGGAAGAACTGAAGTATTTTCATTGAAGGCTTCTGTGATCTGCTTCCTGTTTCTGCATGAGTTTTGGTCAGTAATGGGGATTCAGGCAAAACCCACCACCCCGCCTCCCCGAGGGAGCCTCTTTCCAAGTGCTGTGCACCCAAGAAGTGCTTACAGTCACAGTCTGTGCAACATCTTCTCCATGGTTAAACATTTTCTTCTGTAGCCCACTGCCACTGAGGTCTGCAGATGGCAGTGGTACAGTAAGTGCTTTGGGTGGTTTGTTTCATGACACTCAAGCTGTGTGTAGTTTAGTAACTACACACAGTCTAGTTAGTCTAGTAATACCGGTTCCCAGAAGTATGTGGCAGTGAGGTGTGTTTTGTGGCTGTTTTCCTCACTGGTTATAGGAAGCTATTGCTAGCTGTCAGAGGAGGAGATTGGGGCAGATCCAGCTGCACTACATGGCCTCTGCCTTCACCCCAAACAGATGAGTCCCCAAAAGTGTCTGGATCCTCCCTAACTTTGACTTTTCCATCAATCAGGAAATCCTCTTGCCTTGCTTGACACTGGCATTTTCTTTCCAAAATAATATGAGAGCTGGGGCTGAGGTCCTGGCTCTCCCCTGCCTTCCACCACCCCTTCAGGCCCCATGGTGTGCCCAGGGATGTACCCTGGGGTGATGTGCTCCAGCAGCCCTGGACTGCCACTGCTACTTCATCCCTCCACTTTTTACAGCCTAGAAAACATCTTTCTCACTCTCTATACACCTAAACTAAGGGATCCCCTGAACAAAAGAATCAGCAGTGGGCAGAAATTCAGGCCTGAGCTCCTGGCTACAAGCAGAGCCAGAAGTCTGGGTGATCCTCCAAAACACGGCACAGCCTCCGCCAGCTCATCTGCACAAACCCTCAGTCCAAAATACGCACTGGAGACACAGACCCCTTCACTCCGTCAATGCTATTTTCAAGGGTCCGTGACAAATTGCCTGGATCAGACTGTCAACAGTCCCAGACAGGATTGCCAGGTGGTTTATCCAAGTTTCTTTCAAACTTGCAGAAATAGATTTCACAGTGGTGATAGGGTGGTGGAACAAATAATGCAGTGTGATAAGCTTTTTCCAGTCTGCAATTCATCAATTATCCGTCTCTAATTGAAGAGCCAGAGCACAGTGACTTCCAAGAAAGCAGGGTGGGGAGAGAACAGACACGGTGCCAAAAAAATAGCCGTGGTCAACATTTTTGTCAGGGATGGATATCCTGGTTTGGATTAAACAAGATCTAACCTGAATCTTTGGCTTCATCTTAATTCACCTTTTCTTCCTCAGGTTTCAAAATGTTTAAATTTATTACTTGAAATATGCTCTTCTCTGCAATTCCTCTGTTCTGGCCAGGACCAAAAGTATAACGGCTAAAATACCACAGAAACAACTCCTCATTATTTTAACCACCCAACAAGCAATAAAGAATGTTTTGTGAGAAATCCTGTTCTGACTGCATCCCCAGCTCAAGCTTTGCGTATGCAGGATGTGTGGGCAGTTCAGATAAGGTGTGCTAGTTTTGTGTGGGAAGCCAAGACACAGTTTCAGGGCCACAGATACGCAAAACTGTTCTTCTGCCCTGCCCAATGACGGGCATGAAGCAAAATGCTCTCAGTGTGTTCTCGTATCCAGGAGAGGTCAAGAATAAACTGTCAAACATTTGTCTGGGGACTGTAAGCAGTATTCCACAATTTACGTGACTTGTTGTCACATAAATAATTTTTAAGGGCCCAGATTTAACAGAGTTTCTCAGGTTCCTGAGATATATCAAATACATTATTTCTTCAGGAAAGTGTACCATCAAGTGAAAAACAGAGCTTATATAAATGGTCAAACTCTCTCAGGAGTTCTCCCTACCCTACTTGGGCACTGGATGAAAATGAACTCTGGCTGATCCATATTCTATTAAGCCGGTAAGATCTGGTTACTGAGATAGTTCTTGACTGTTAATAGCAGATTATTAAAGTCTTTGTTTTATGCGTGTATTGAGATGCCGTTGATCAAGAGTGGGTCTGTTAGGAAAATGGCAGTGCTATAGTTTTGGCTTACAACCTTCTGGTGGGCTCTGCAGAGATCGTTAGGACAAAGGTCCAAGCGCTTGTTTGTGAATTCACTGTGTCCAGGCTCCAGCCAAAATGAGAAAACCTGTGTCACCACACTTGTGATCCAAAGGTCATGAAACAGATAAAATAAATCACGCTGTGGTAAGAGCAGGAATGTCCATCATCATCTGATTTTGCTAAATTACCTTCATCTCCTACCAGCCATACATATCCTGAATGGGCCAGCTTGCAAAGAGGTAAGAAGTCAGCCCCTAGAAAAGGGAAAAAGGTTGGGTTTATCAGAACAACCCAGGCCAATCTAGCATATAAAGCCAGCAGCTGTGGTGTGCTGCAGGCCTAGCTTTTTGCTTCATTTCTTCCCCTTGTAAAAGGTTTCTGATAAATACTCTATCCACAGGCATCTGTTACCCCAAAGGAGGCAGAAAATGGACAGACTGGACAGAATTGAGAGGGACATCTGGCACATTCGCTTTCATTCATTGCCTGCCTGTTTGAACTAAAAATATTTTTTTAAATATATGCTGTAATAATAACTGGGAAAGAGCCACATTGACTGGAGAGAAGAGTAACCTCTCTTACAGGGCTGGCAGCCCTTGCTCGGTAAAAGCCCAGCCAACTAGAGCCATTTATAACAGAAAAGAATGAGCTTCCTGCAAGGAAAAGCTGTGTTTGTCTTCCTAATTTGGTTTCTAAATATTCGCTTTCACAGGGAGAAGAAAAAAAGAGATCGTTTGAAAAGGAAATTATATCACCATGGTGAGGTTTTTATGGCATTTGCAAAAGATTATGGCTTTATATACTGATTTCCTTCTTCATCCATAGGAAAGGATAGATGTTCTTACAATGCTCCACACAATTACAGACCATTCCTAGGCCTGTTGCCGACCACATCCAGGCCTTTGTTCTCAAGACTGTCAGTAATGACTCCCTCTGGTTGAGGGGACAGCTCTTGCAAGACTTCCAGGAGTTTGTCCACTTTTTGGCTTCCACATTTGTTATCAAATGTTCATCCCCTTATGACAGCACTTGGGCTGATTCAGAGTGAGTGAAGTGGAAATAAAAGCAAGCTAAACCTAAAAGTTTTGGCTGGACAGCTCAGTTCTCTAGCAGTGCCATAAGCATACCTACTTCTGCTGTTTCGAGTGTTCATGTTACTTGAAGTTTTCACTGTATTGAAGACACAAGATCAGTCTGCCAGCTCCTGGGCTCCTTGCTGCAATTAAGGGCTTGAGCAACCTATTTATGGCTATATATCAAGGGACTGATGTTGTAACCTGACAAAGCTATCAGTATTGTCTCTTCAGGACACAGGGGTGGTAGAACTAGGTGCTGTACAGAGTTGAGGGTACCTCTTAGAGCTATGATATCATTTCAGCACTAGCCAGGTGATGTGAAGGGTGTCCTTCAAGCCTGGAGAAGTCCCTTCTCTTGCTAGTGTGAGCAGACCAGGCACAGCGAGGCAATGTCTCCAACCCTTGGTGTGCTGCCCTGGAGGGAAGATGCATCACATAAGTTGATTTCCATGAGCACAACCATGCACACTGATAAGATGAATAAAATGTTCTGTCACGGTGTAAATTAAATACTGACTGCAGACAGTGTAAAAAATAAGTGGGGAAGCAGTGGTACCTAAAGTTCTTGCCCTTTAGGCCTGCAAGTGCTGAAGGATCTCCCTAAATTCATCCTGCTAGCAGCACTGGAGTAGTGTCTTGCCACTTTCTTGGTAAGGCAGATGCTCTAAGATAACCCAGAATAGGTTAGAATAGCTTTGTGGTGGTGTCCCAGCAGCAGACTGGGGTGTTTCCATCCAAGATGGGTGTAGGGTTGTAGGATCATGGATAATTCCTTTTCAGAGCAGTTATGGCTCTCCCTGGGCTTTCACAGGTGGGGAAAGCTGTGAACTCCCTTGAACTGGACAATTTCTTACACTCTGCTTTCAGTCCTCTTTCGCTGTCTGGTTCATTGCTTTTAACAAGGATTAGTTGTTTCTCAAGTCTGCAGTGACATGATCCACACAGTGCCAGGTACTCCATTAATTGCTCTGTACCCTGCCACTGAGGACAGCAACATCCCTTGCTTTGCTCTTCCCATGTACAGATCCTCCAGGAGTTTTGTCAACAAATAGGATAGCCAAAAAGTTTCTTTTTCTGTCACATAAAACTCAAAGTCACACAAATGGCTGAGGACTTTGTATAAGCAATTAATCCTCTACAATACAGTGTGATCTGCACACACCCAACATACTCAGAGGCAGGGCAGTGAGAGGCTGTCAGAGCTGCCCCATCGCCTGTTTCAGGTGACACTGACCCTGCGAAAGTTGCAGGCTTAGGTACACACCCTGAAGTTTTATTTTGGGAGACTGACTCCAAATAATAATTAAAAAATATTAGGCTCATTTAAAAAGTGGATGGACACTGAGCTGGTATCTTTGCTATCATCTCATGCCAGAATGTTCAGTTTCAAAACTACTTTCCCTATCAGCCTGTATTTGCTGTTTTTTGACCACCCACAGCACTGTTATATCTATTTATGTTGTTAGAACATTATGGAAAGATATGTTGCTTTTAATATGCTTTCTGCAAAGAAAACATTTCTTTCTACAAGCCTTACCAAAGAAAAACTGACAGAGATAAGGCTTGTTTCCTAAATCAGTTACCCCCTAAGATGTATAAATTAATCTGGTTTCTTGTTGACACATTACTGTTTCTATATAGGAGAAAAAATGTGTTTAATTTTTTTTTTTTTTTTTTTTTTAGAGAAGCTGATCATCTTATCAGCTTTGGCAATTTAAAACTAAAAAGTGCAGAAGTCTGGATGAGTTCATAGGAGGTGTAACTTTCTCATAGAGAGCTCAGATTCATTTAGCCAACACAGGCTCTGTAGAGAAATCAAAAGACCTTATTTCTCTAACACATGTTTAGAAAAGCCTCAGAAATCTCAGGACACAGAAGCTGCTAAAGCAGACATCAAATGTACTGATCTGATTTTAATGTTGCTCATTATTCACAAGAAAAACAGATGGGACTTTGAATTATGGCCAAGAGATCTTCTGCTGTGGGACACTTTTGGCTCAACAAGTTTCACCCTGCACCTGTAATTTCTATTAACTTCATCAGTAATGTCAAATACAGTTTCTGGTGGGAAAGAAACCCGAGTATTATTATGAATGGCTCAGCCACAGGATTGTTAGCAAATCTCTGAACAGAGACATTCCCAATGCACAAGGCAGCAAGCCCAGCCTACGCGTCCACCTTTAGGCTGAGTTGGAAGGATGGTATGTAGGAAAAGCAATGCTATCATTGCGCTCAGCGTGTTTATTTTGCTGCACCCCGTGGCCAGCCATAGGCACAAGTAAAGCAGGCAGCTGCCAGGGTGCAGGCTGAAAGATGGCAGCAACATCACAGAGGTATGCAAGAGAGAGAAACTCTGAACCACACAGCAGCCTTTGGCAATGTATCTGCTGTCACAGCAGCAAAGCCAGCAGAGCCTGCCTGCCCGAGGGGAAGCTGGCAGACCACAGCCCTCCCAAAGCAGCAGAGAACCAGGACAGGGCTGGCCAAGATTGATCCCACTCCTTCCCTACCGGCTGAGGGGACACTGGGGGAGTGCAGCTGGGGCAAATCTTCATTTTACTCCCTATCCCCAGGGCAGCAGCTTTCAGCTCCTCTTGGAGACTTAGTTTCACCTGTCTGATGATACAGTTCATGCAGAAGACTAGCCACAGATGCTCCTTTCAAGTAATTTTTTTTTTTCAGAGAAAATCTGCTTCTCAGAGTGCCTCTGAAGAACAAAATTGAATCCTTTCAAGCAACTTCTGAAAGTCTTCAGAGTGGTATCGTTACCATGTGCTCCAGCTGATGGGATTTTCTGCTGTTGGGCCTTACCCTATTTCCCTCTGCCTCCTGAAACACACCACGTTGCACAGATTACCTGTGTCCTAGGCAACAGGCAAGCATGTGCTTTCCTGAAAACCAGCAAAAATCAATCCCCACCAGCGGAAGTATGCCAGGAGGTTATGCAGGCAGAGCAAAGATGAACAGCAGAGACAGAGGCTAAAGGTGTCCACCCAACGTGGCAGGAGAGAAACACTTGTGCAACTCAGAAACACAGATTTACTTCCCACAGCAGTGTATGGGACTGGAGCTGGGAGGATCTGAAGTAACCTGCTAAAGTTTTAAGTCTAGCTGGCCACAAACACTTTGCTAGGCTCATAGCTTCTGTCAAACAGTGTTTGCACAGCTGTCCCAACCGCCTCCAACACAGCAACCACAGGGGAAAGGGACCTCATCTGGTTCCTTCATAGTAGCAAGCCTAAACTGAGTCCTCAGTGTAGGTAATATCAGGCAGAGACTACCCATAGCATGTCCAAATGTCACTTATAACATGCTTTTCTGCCTGGCTGGGTCTGGGGTCTTGCTGTAGATTCATTTCTGCATCCAAACTGAGGTTCACACCCTGCAGGAACCTGCAGTGTGACATGGGCTCCTGCTATGATGGGCACTACAAAGGGGAAATGTTTCCTTTTGGGGAGGGGAAACCCCAAAAGCATCAGAATTTCTAGTGGTCTGACCTTACTTTACTATCAAAGCAAGTGGGGTGCTATGCTTGCAGTGAGGAGATCAGCAGGAGCTGCCATGGGATTGGTACTCCCCAGCACTGCCCAGCGTGGACCCCTGCAGTGGAGTAATGCGATGGGGACAGTGGAGGGAGTGAAGGGAGGGCGAAAAAGGGGAAAGGAGCATTTCAGCTGAGGCCAGACTTAGCTATCTAAAATACTCATATTTTGTGTACGGACCATCTATAGAGAGAGGAGGCAGCCCAGCTTGTCTCCATGCCTAGAGCACATAGAGTGCATGCAGCTTGCTGACAAAGGAGACGGATCCTGCCTGGTGCCACACATCCCTTTTAATTGAGGAAAAACTGGAACTGAACCTGGCGTCAGATACAGCAATGGGATCTGCAGGAGGATGTCGCCAGGGAGCGGTCAGCCACTTGCGCCAGCTGGATCATGCTGCTGGAGAGCACTGCAGGCAGCTGCGGGGCAGCTGCTCTCCCTGTGCTGGCTCCACATTGTGTCACAGGAGTGGGTAGGGGTGAGTTATTCCCCATTTTCTTCCACTGTCTTCCTGAGTGTCCTTCCATGCTAACTTGAAAGAAGCTGACTGGAGCAAAAGCTACAACGCTGTACATCTATTCATGGCAATGGAAATAATAATAACAGGGGAGGGATCAAATGTATTGAAGTTAGGGACAAACCCAATTTTGATTGCATGGGAACAGAATGTTCCTTCTGTATGAGTCACCCGATACTCCATAATAGGGCCACAAAAATGATCAGAGGGATGGAACACCACTCCTATGAGGACAGGCTGAGAGAGTTGTGGTTGTTCAGCCTGGAGAAGAGAAGGCTCTGGGGAGACCTTATAGTGGCTTTTCAATACTTAAAGGGGTCTTTTAAGAAAGGTGGAGACAGATTTTTAGAAGGGCCTGTTGCAATAAGACAAGGGGTAATGGTTTTAGAGGGTAGATTTAGACTAGATATAAGGAAGACATTTTTTAGGATGACAGTGGTGAAACACTGGAACAGATTGTCTAGAGAGGTGGTAGATGCCCTATCCCTGGAAGCATTCAAGGTCAAGTTGGATAGGCTCTGAGCAACCTGATCTAGTTGAAGATGTCCCTGATCATTGCAGAGAGGTTGGACTAGATGACCTTTAAAGGTCCCTTCCAGCACAAACTATTCTATTATTCTATGTGAATTCCAAATGTCAGACTGCATGCGTTCAAAGGAATGGGATCAGGAGAGCAGCACATTTGCCTACTAAATAACCCTCATTCCAACCCTGAAGGGCAGAAAAACATTATTCGGATTCAGATTCAGAGACCTTACATGATACCTCTAATTCATACCTTGTCCATAGGACCTCCTGTAAATGTAGTAAGAACAGTTCTTATCATTCATCCATCCACACATCTATCCACCAATGGCTTTAATACCTTACTTCAGAAACCCACGTTGAAAGCTCTACATAAATTGACTTGCTCATGGTTCATGCTGTGGATGTCATGGATTTGAATTTTGTCTCTTCTTCATACATTAAAGTAAAGAATAGAATCTACATCTAAGAAGGATGTAGGTTTTATGTCACTGTATCCATTGCTCTGTGCTACAGGTCACAGACATTCCTGTGGAAGCTGAACAGTCTTTGGACATTTACAGGCCATTGCCCATTTACACATTGATCTGAGCCCTTGTGTGAAGTAGGGCTGGAAACATCACTGCAAAACTTACTTGTCTTTTTCTACTGTCACAAGCCAAAAGGTCATGGTTTAATGCAAGTTCACAGACCTGAACACTGAGCTTGTGTCAAAATTTGATTAACTCACGTATAGCTGTGTGATAAAGAACATGCGAAGCTCAAGCAGACTAAAGTACTTGGTCTCTCACACACACACAGACAGCAGAGCCCTCTCCTGTGGCCAGAGCAATGTAAATGGCTTTTAACATAGGAGAGAGCCTCAGGAGTGCACAGGACCTTGGTGAAATGATACTTGCAGCATAGTGAAATGGGTGATGGTAGTGGCAGAGCTCCCTCCATTGGGTGCTTGGCTTTTACCACTTTCAGCTCCTGCCGTCAAAGAAGGCTCATCCTGGAAAACAAAAACTTTCTCTGCTTCTGCTCTGACACCTCCATCCCATCCCTGGGAAATAACATCACACAGCAGGATATCTCCAACCACTTTACCCAAGCGGGTGGGCAAGGAAGAGTTCATTTTAATTAGTGACCAATACAATTTGCACCAAGAAATGTTTTAACATCAGGCTCAGTTATGGCAAAGTTAGCTTCTTTCAGATTTTTTAAAGGTCCATTTTTGCAAAAAATTAGTGGAAAAGATAGTGACTGAAACCTCTGAAGTACTAAGCAAATCCCTGCCACTCCAGGGTAGCACCAAACTTCCAATTCTGGTCCCAGTTTATGAAAGTCCTTAAACCTGTGTTTTCATCTACCTTAACTGGCAAACTGTTTATGTTGCTTTCCTGTCTGGGGCTACATCAGGAGCCATAACTCTGCACAACAGGTAGAATGCTAGAGGGGCTCAAGAAACTGCCACTGGCCCCATGGGACAGGAAGAATTTGGGAATTTGACACTAAGCCATATCTCAGAGCTACTTGTGAAGGTCATACTTGTGAAGGCCCGCAAGACGAGAATGCGTCTGAGCAACTGTGTTGGTTGGATATGCTTCTGAGAGGGAAAGAGCAAATTTGGAAAACACAGAGAGATAATGAGTCTAGACGACCAAAACCATAGATGAATAGCTTGAAATTCTCCTTTACACAGGAGATTTCCTGCACGTCAGGATTTGCTTGCCAGCCCTGCTATGGTTTGTCTGTGCAGAAAAAATTGGGTGTAGAAAATTCATTCTCTGGGAAATCCAGGATAGGAACTTTTTATCTAAATTACCCAGGCACAGTATCCCCTCTTATGCCAATCCATTTCAAAATAATATCTATAATTCCTCTGGACACACTCTCAAGCAACTAACTTCTTTTGTTCTTCTGAAACTCATTATGTTTTCTAGCCTCCCATATGTGTTACATGGTACAGCGTAGTGAGTAGTATCATCCTTGAGCAATCACTAGGGAATTTTGCACCATGAATATGTTTCTGGGTACTGCAGCACCCTTACTGATGCTTGTATGAGAAACTATCTGCTTTTAAACTTGTGAGAAATACTGGTAAAGAACACAAGCCTAGAAATGTTTTGGGTTTGGTGTTTCTTTAATTTAAAGTTGGTTTGTATCTGAGTGCTTGTCTTAGAAGGTATTGACACAGCTCATCACAAAAAAAGTGACTTTAAAGAGATAAGGTTAGAGTGATGCCACCAAATAGTCTTATTTCTCTAGGTTTCACTTGAACAGAAACAGCACCATCTGTTGCTCTCTGTGCTGTCAATCACAGCAGCTTTTTCTCTGCCCAGATGATGATTAGGAGAAATTAACCATATGCAACAGAAATTAAATGAAGAGGAAAATGTTTATTTTCAAGGTGGGCTTAGACTGGAATAATTTAACCTGATCCATTGGATGTGTAGGGCTGACTCACAGCTGCTTTTTCATTTTGCAAAAACAATGCCCAATCAATGAGGCTTTTTTAAAAACCTGGTAAAAGCAGTGCTGATTTCACGTTTCTCCAGCAGTCCTGCAGTGTAGGAATGACCCTCATAAAATTATAACCACTAGGGATGGAAAATACTTTCTAGGTTTAGTCTGATCCCTAAATGTCAGTTTGAGTGTATTTCTCAGGATGCATCTTATCCAAGTAGCACCACCCATTATTACTAGGTTGGTTGAGACGCTGCATTTCTCCGGACTGCTTTCCCGACAGCTGCTCCCAGAGGGTTAGATGACACTGTGCTGAAAGCCTTGCTACCAGCTGGAAGCTGTCTCACAGTAGGGCTCTCATGTTGCTGTGGCTGAACCCTGATAGCAATGGTGGAAAATTTCTCTCCTCTTTGCTTGGTGCAGTGTGAGCCAATATATGAAAGAGTGTCTGGGCTAAGCAGCAGACATGGGCAAACCATAGCAGAAATCTGAACAGGGAGCCTTTGGACTGTTATGCTTGAGCCGTTCATCATTTCACAGTTCCTCCTCAGATGTGGAGATCCTTGTCCACAGCTTAGGAGGCGTAACACTGCTGTTTGTCTAGGTTTTGCCGCTCTCTCTTAAATGTGAGAGCTTCCTCTGGGGAGTCCAGACGGTGCTGATGGCTGGAGCCAAGGCAAGCTGAGCAAGCTCTGCACACTCACACACCCAAACTTGGGAGAAAGGATGTTTTATTTCAACTGATCTGCTGTAAAGAGGGTCTTACAGTCTAAGCTATTCAGAAAAACATTTGGCAGTTATAATCTTCAGGTCTGATTGTTACTTGCATGGCAAGGAATGTGCTTTTTTGCAAGCAGTGGAGTAATGTTACTGCTATCCACATGTCTGCAGGGCAGAGAAGCAATGATCAGGAGGTCACTCCGGACAGAACTGCTGCATCTGTCCTGTGCTCCCCAGTGTCCAGCCCTAGTGCTTGGTGACATGAATGACCACGGGGCCTCTAGGTGCCCTGTTGCAGATCAGAGGAGAACTAGCAGGACCTGCACCTCCCTGCTGCAGCCCTTGCCTATTGCTTTGCACAGGCCGAGAGCCAGTAATTTCCTTTGTCTGAATTTTGAAAATGAGGTGAGGAAAACAAATTACTCTGTTCTGAGCAATCAAAGGAGGGTGCTGAAAGAGTCAGAGGAGACTGGCAGCTGCTGTTCTCCTTTACTTCAAAGTTGTGTTTGGAAAATTGGACATCAGCATTATGGTTGAGATACCTTGAGGGTGCCTGATGGAAAATGTGACTTTTTCCTCTCCCCTCCTCTTTCCCCACACTTAGGTGTTTGGTTTCTTTACATAAAATATCAGAATAAAACTGACATTTGTTTCACATCAAGTCCCAGTTTTCACTTCAAGTTTTAAAATGTGAAGAAAAGAAAAAAAAAAAAAAGGTGGTTTGCTTTCTGCTTTTTTGGAGTGGTTTCTTTTGTCATCCCACAGAAAAAGTGGTAAGATTTTAAAAAAGAGGGAAAAAGTGGAGATTTTAAAAGGCAGAAACAGAGTAAACTAAAGAGCATGGTGAAACTAAATTACTAAATTACTTTCTTTGTTCTTCATCTGTTTTTCAGAACTACAGTTATGTTGCTTAAATTGCACTTTTCATGCTGAGATTTTTATCTGAAATAAAAGCTGTTTCACAAAAGGTTTCAACATCAATTACATTACAGATTTTGATGGAAAAATATTTGTCAAAACTGTTTGAGAATTTCTTCCCGTGCAGACAGAACATGTTGGGGCTGTCTGAAATTGGCAATAACCATTCAAAATGTCCATACCACTTGATGAGCCCAGGCTGGCACAAGATGGTGGAGGTGGATACATTTTCTAACCACTTGCTTTAAACTCGATGGTGAAAGATGGTGGCAGTACGCTGGCTTCAAAAACTCCACCCTTCAACACAGCCAAGGCTTTCTGGCAAGCATGGCACACCTCAGGGACCTGCCACCGTATACTTGGGATCTTCTGAGCCAAGGGTGAGGACTGGGAGAAAGAGGAGTCTGAGGGAAGCTTCCAACCTTGTCTCTGGTTCCTTTCTTTGGACACGGTTTGCAGTTTGACTGGTGGTACTCATGTCAGCCTTCTCTCCACCATTTACCTTCCACTTTCCCCAGCCCTGTGGGAAATGTTGGTTAGATCCCACAGAAGAAATCTCCTTTTCAAAATAACCTTCAAAGCAAAGAAACAAAGGTAGATGGCAAGTTGTTTGATTGCTTGTAGCTGTCAGGACACATCAGCACTGTTTGCATGTTTCCAAGTCTTTTTCTCTACAGTATGACCCAACACCCCTTACTCTCCAGTCACTCAACACTATTTACCTCCATGTCAGTATAGGTCCCAGCAAAGAAAACCATAACCTGGCTTCAAGGAGTCCCACAGAGACCAACCACAGCTGCAGATTAATCTGAGCCAACATTGTTCCTGCTGCCAGCAAGGGCAGCTCCAGTTGTCCTGCCTGAATACTATGATCTCAAGCTCCAGTGCATTCTCCAAAGCACCTGTATCTCTGAAAATGGTTGCTGATGGAGAGACACCTGTCATGCTAGTCCAAGCACAATCCTTTTCAGTACTTAAATTCAGATGCACGCACTTCACCATGTATATCCAGGGCTAACATATTCTTTATGTCCTGAAAGAAATATAAAAATTATTCTAAAAAGTAATAGAAATGCATTCTTAAGGGTGAAAAAATATATTATTGAGTTTCATGTCCAAATGTTTTCTTGTGTTGCGGAGTTCAAGCCACTGGCTACTTGTTTCTTACATGTATGTTCAGTGTCCTGGTGTGATGAGACCTACAGTTGGATACCAAGGTCAAAGGCCTTCATGCAAACAGAGAAAAAAAGGGAATAATACTCAAACTGATGGCACTGCACTGCCTGAAGTAGTATAGGAAGAAACTGAGAGCAATATTTGACTGAAAGCTGAGCTGTCTGCATTTTCACATCCGCTATATTTTTGGTCCTTTGACTTCCTATTCTTTTTATGCTACAACAGTCTTTCATCCACACTCCTGAGGGGAAGATTAATTGTTAACAAGAACCATTCTTCCCCTCGCGTGTCTCTGTGATGATACAAAGGCACCTCTCCTGCAGCTCTCACACACAGTCAGAGCAGAAAATCAGCATCCAAAGGGTTTGATGAAATAGTCTTGAGAAGTTTGAATAGACTTGAAGAGTGGCTGATGGAGAAACCATCTCTCTCCCTGGTGCATTCTGGGCACTGCAAGGAACTACCTATCCTGCTAATTCCAACTAACCTTCAGACCCCTGCAAGACCCATTTCCACCAGCCATCAACACAGCAACTCAACAGCTGTCTCAACAGCAGAGATAGGCTCAGAAGGAGCTACAAGCCCATGGAGCAGCTCTGTGAAAGAGAGTGCTAGACATCTAAGTGCCATGGTCAAGAAATACAAAGTACAGCATAGAAGACTTTGGTGCTACGCTCATATTGAAATATAGAGAGGGACTGGGATTCACATGACTTAGGCTGATTGAGAGCAGCAGCAATGTGTATCCTATATAACTGTATGGACAAACACTTTAGGCTTATACAAGCAGCCCAGCTATTCAGATGAAATTGTTACCTCCAGGCTCATCTCTGAGCTTCTGTTTTGAGAAAACAGCCCTTCACAGCTGTGAAGAGAAGCTGAAAAACATGAGCTCAATGTAAGCAAGAACAGATGTACCTTCTTGATAGGGCTGCACTAAAAACTCTGGGATACATCTAACACAGATTGACATTGCCACAGATGCACCCACCTGAATACAGGAGCAGAGTAAATCAGTGAGCTTGCACAACTGTAAACATCCTCATTTATCATTACTAATTGCAGGCCTAGTTGCTGTTATCTCCCAATCAGGAGTCCCACTGAACCTGCTGCTGCTGACCTTACAAATAACTGAGAGGCTAAGTTTTTCTTTTAAAAAACTACAAAGTTCATTTCTTCACTGAAAGCCTCTCCTCCATGTCTCTGAGGTTTCCACCACAGACCTTCCTTTGCCCAGTCTCAGCTGACATAGCTACTTTGATCAGTGTCAGCATGTATGCCCTGTCTGCTCTGCAGTGGTTACTTGGGTGCTGCCTGTCACTTGCTGGGACATGCAAAGTAATCTGAAAGAGGGAGAAATCCTGAAAGATGAAAGTAGTGTTTCTCCTTTATGTTTTTCCATCTCTGCAATGGATGGAGGTTGCTGTCTTTGCTTATGTTGAAGAAGAGGGAGACATCCTTGCCTCCCTCAGCCCCCAGTCTGGGAAAACCACTGGGATGTCCAGTGTTGCTGAAATCATGGCTGTGACTGAGGGTGGCACCAGCTCCCAGCCCGGGTCCTGCCATGCTGGCATTCACTTCTGCAGCATAAATAAAACCAGAACAATTGTTTCACATGGGTGAGCCATGTTTTTTTAAAGGTTTCTGGGGAAGAAGAGGAATGCTGGGAGTGGGTTTGCATGGGAAGAGTGAGCTTTTGGGGGAAAGGGCCACAGGACTAGTTTAGTCAGAGCTTTACATGGGCTGGATTAGTGAAACTTCCTCCTGGAGTATCAGTTAAGTAATTAGTATAGTATATAAATGAAGTATAATTTATACAAGGATTATAGGTCTGTTATGAAAAGAGCTGTGACAGAGGACAAGGTTTTCCTTGATTAAGTTAAAGTGGCCACTTGGCAAATTCAACAGGAATCTGACTGACCTCAGCATTGTTTACCCATGTGCCATAAAGAGTCTAGAAAAATACATAGGCTTTTCTTTGTGAAATGAAGATATGCTTCTTCAACACCACACATATGCACAACAAGGGGTGAATGGCTCAGCAGACGGTGTGACCTGCTGTTCCCAAAAAGTCCTGTGGGAATATGGAGGCACACAGCCAGAAATCTGCAGGAGAATAAGCAAGAAAACAGGAGGAGAGGCTGGGGGGAACTGGGGAAGGAGCTGTCTCAAAGGGGTTCATGTGGAGCAGAGGAGCCCATTGTGTAGGTAAGTATGCAGACAATTTCCGAATGCGGGATATTCACTTGATAAATTGCAACAGATTCCTTGGAGTCGTGCCAGGCTCTGTATAAATATGTGTGTTTTGGATGAGATGAGAAACGCGTGCAAGGACTGGGGAGGTTATAGCTGCCACTTTGAAATGCAGTGCCAATGGGGAATTCGGAGCCATCGGTTAAGAGTTTTCTTCTGGATATTCCAGTTGGTACTTGGAACAGGCTTATGTTACAAAAATACTGTAAAATAATGTGCTGTTCATGCACAATAATGTTGGATAATGCTCTGCAGTGTTTCTCCCTTGCTATGGCAAAGTCTCCAAGAAACAACTCCCTAGATCAGAGATCTGTAGATAAAACATACAATTAGTGTATTATCAATAACAAATTATGTTCATTTAGAAACCATTTCCTGTAGTTGATTTGCACATCACAAGATGCAGTGTTCAAAACAAGGGTCATTTCAAAATGGCAAGAATGCAGCACAAGCCTAATTGTGAATGAAGACTATAAAAGAGCTTTTGTGCCCTGGAATCTTGATATTTTAAAGTTTGTTCACAGAGATGTACTAAATATAATAATGGCGAATCATAAGGCCTCCCTAATTAGGAGAGAAGGAACCAAGACTGCATGTTTGCATATATGTTGAAAATAATAGGAGCAAATCCATGCAAGTATGGGGCACATAATGTCCTCCATACAATTTTACTGCTAGCAGAAGACATCACTTTTCACACCATAGGCCCAGTTTACACTCAGTGCATGTAGGTTAATTAACCCATGGGTTAATCTCGTGATTAATAGGATGTGTCAGTGTTGGGTAGGCCATGAGGGTTGCCGGGCTGGGGCATAACTTGGATTTCTGGAGGGATAAACAAGCAGAAGATGCTGTGGTCCATGAAAACATCTGAAACACTGTGTGGTGAGGCAAATGGGTAAAATGGATACCACACACAATAAAAAAAGGTTCAAGCAGGCTACCTTCAGCTGACTTCCATGGAAAGGGCTGCATTCATCCCAACTGGGGGCACTGGAGGAGCACTGGAGGGGTCAGCAGGGCTGACGGTGCCCTGATCCCAGGGCTTCTGGAGAGCACCAGCTGTGCAACCGGGGATCAGAAGGAGCTGTATGGGTGACTGATTGCTGCAAGTGCAGCAGAAAGGCTCACGAGGACCTCAGCCACCGAGCCCTGCCATTGCCCAGCATGAGACTGTGTCATACTTCAGAGAAGACATCTGGAGAAGAACCTCATCTGGGGCTTGGTCTAACCCCAAGGAAAACCACCTGCAGCTCTCTCATGTAACAGCAATGTGTGCACTGATGCTCCACATCCTCTGGCAAGTATTTGAAGCTGCTTAGCCAGATATTGCTGAAGGTAGGCAGGTTCAGAAAGAAATGCAATGACCTGCAGTCATGGTCACTCAGTTGTGATTTGCAGGCTGTGCAGAGATCACCCCCAGGGGATGGAATTATACTATAACAGACATAAACAGACGGTGGGCTGTTACTTTGGAGGTGATAAGAGTGCACACGCTGGCTGCTAGTATCCCTAATGTATGTATCGATTCTGGGTATTTGGGGCCAGATGTGTCCTATACCTTCTCATCTCCATGGAGATTCCTCCCGGGAAATAGGCATTTCTTTCTTCTTCTTCTTGGATCTGTCACATTACTGCCTGCAATTAGGATCATTAGTGATACTTGTGTCCTTGTTTCCATTAGGAGGAAAAACCCGACCATATGATTCAGCTATCTTTCCAGTGTACTACAGTTTATGAACATGTGCCATGCCTTCATCCCATGGCCCTGCAAACAGCTGGAACAAGCAGAAAGAGAAGCAACTTTAGTTGCTCAGCCATGGCCTCCTTGTTTCATCCTGGCCAGTGCTTCAGAGCCCCCCTGGCAGGGGCAGTGTTTGCTGATGGTCACTGACTTGCTGGCATCTCTCCAAGAGATATTCTTCCAGGGTCTTAATTCAAGACAGGTAAAATAAGAGAATGTCTTAAAGTCCTCTGAATTTGGACATGTCTGAAATTGAAGATAGGATCTCAGTTTCACAAATGTGCTGTATCTTTCTTTAGCTGCCAGGTCCCTGCATACAACCGTCTTTGAATTTCAGAGTCTTAAAGCAGGAACCAGACTGGATTTCTGTGGCATGTAGTCCTGACAGACAGGGAGCTAAAGGTGGGATAAGGCCTAAAGGATACAGGATGGCCCTTGGCCACACAGCAGAAGATGAATGCAGCCAGGGACACAGCAAGAGGTGGGAAGGGGAGAACTGGAGTCATAGGAAAACAAATCGAGGGGCATGAAGAGCCCCTAGCATGTGGCAGAGATTGGAATGGGGGGCACACTTGAAGGACAGTGATGCCAGCAGCAGAGCATGACAAAGTGTCCCTACATCGGCCCTGCCACAGGGTGGGGAGCAGAAGGGTCTCAGGTGTCCCAGAAATAGAAGGATAGGCAAGAATGACTCAGTGAGTCTGCAGAGTGAACAGAAGGAGGCCGCAAGAGCAGGTGATGGGCCTGACCTACACGTAGGTGCACACATGGCTCATTGTCTCTCAGGCATTTTGAGCACTGGGGAGGAGCTTCAATGTACAAGCTTACAAGGGATTCGGCCACATCTGTGAAATACAATGTCCTGTGCTACAGTGAACATCATCTGAGGACTCTTGGCAGGAACATTCCCATTTCTCAGTTTTTAAATGTTTTATGTTGCTCCAAAGGTCACACTCAGTCAGGGGCACTCATGGCCGATGCAGGACCTGTAGCTCTGAGATGCAGATTCCATATTAACTGGATTTTTTCTCAGGAGTTTTCCACCACGATTTGGAGAAGCCTGAATGGAATATGATAGTTGAATGAATTTGCTCATCTTCATTTTCTTCTTAGAAAAAGGGAGAAGGGGAATTGCAGTATTTTCTAAGAGGTTCACCACACCACCAGCAACCATTCAAACAGTATGAACTGGGAGGGGGGGTCTGGCTGTAATCTTCTTCCCTTTCCTCCCTTTCCTCCCTTTCCTTTCTCCCCACAGTTCAGTCATGCATCCTGACACCATGAGCAAAGCTCTGTGTGTGGAGTATAACCCCTGTCACCCTCACCCTGTGAGGGTGAAGTGGCTGTATATAACACCCTGTCACAGCGACTTCAAAGTATGCAGCTTCCCCCTGGCTTTCAGATCCTTCAGATGGAGGAAATGCTGGGGTTTCTTTTTTTTTTTTCTTTTTCTTTCCTTACTTTTTTCTTCTTCTTTCCTTTTTTTCCTTTTTTAATTTTCTTTTTTTTTTTTTTTCCTTTTCCTTTTCCTTTGTTTGCCTTTCTGCCTAATGACCCAATCTGACATTTCCGTAGCTGATCATTTGTTTAAAGACATGCTGGAGATGATCAGGCTGTCTCAGGAAGGAGGAGGTGGGAGACAGCACACAGAGCAGCACCAGCTACCTGGCAGAGGGGCCTGGGAGGCTGCAGCATGTGGTGCACCACTTGCACTGGGCAGGGAAGGATGTAGGGCTCTATTTAGCCAGGTTGGCTGCCTGGAGCTGGAAGAAGGCAGGCTTATAGCGCCCCAGCCTTTCGAATGGTCTCTGAGAAAGATGGGAGGTGGTTTTCCAGGTCCCCACAGCAATGATTTCTAATGATGAGAAGTTTGGTTTGACAGCAGGAAGGATGGATGCCAGCTGCACTGAGCTCATGCAGCCAGGCAGGGCAGGTAGCCAAGCCCTGCTGAAGGGGGAGGTTGTGAAAAGTTTGGTGGACCCAAAGGGGAAGCGCAGGGGAAGCACAGCTCTCAGGGGAGCACAGGCCTTCTCTGGCCAGGCCAAACAGCCTTGCAGCTAAAGGAAGGTCACTCCCTCAAGCTGTCAGCCGGTCTGGAGCATCCCCAGTCAGTGCAGCCCTTGGAGCAGAGATGGAAGTTTCTCAGACTCTTTGTCATCCGCTGCTGCTGCTCTGCAGAATGGGACTTTTTTGCCCAGGACTGCAATGGCAATATGAGGAGAATTGTGTGTGTTTTGCCAATCTTTTATATGCACTTTCATAGCTGATATAATGCAAATTGTTTCTTTCCAATCATAAATCCCTGTTTATAAATGTTCTTTCTGTCCATAGGTCTCAAATAATTTTGTAAGGTATGTCAGTACGACACTGCAGTTGTTGTTATCTGACAAGTAGAGAAATCAAATAGAAAAAGGAAAAATGATTTACCCACTGGTAAAAAACAGTACTATAAGTTCCCCAGTCATCTCCCACTTCCAGTCCTGGGACTGGCAATTCTTATTTTCTCTAAAACCAAGTTTGAAGGAAACATAAAAATGTTTCAAATAGAATTTGTAGCAATTTTATACATAAGATAGTGTTACATCAGCAGTGACATAAATTTAAAAGTATAATGTACCAGAGAAAAAATAACTGCTGAGAACAGCATGATAGCAGGATTTCATGCTGTTTGCTGTAATCTCACATAATGTGGCATGCATATTTCAGAAAGCAGACACGCCAACTTGCTTAAGTTTTGAACTGGGAATACAGTCCACATGACAAAGACTAGGAAACAAATGTTTGAGAGACTCAGATTGATCTGTATCTGTACATCTGTCCCGAGGAAAGGCAGAAAGAGAGGGTAAATATAATGCAGAAAGAAAGGAAACATAAAATAGAGAGGACACAAAATTAACCTTTCCCTTATTTCATCAAATAGAAAAAATCCGGGTCAAAATTTCCAATACTACTGTATTTATCTTGGAAATGTCCTGTAAAAATGTATTTCTAACATGAGTGAAGCAAATTTACAAAGCTGTAGACAAAAATATCAGGCATGTGCTATCGAGTCCCTCCTGGGAACCTCTGGCAGTGAAACAACACAACAGTCATATTGGTTCAACAGCTCAGCAAAAGCTCCCGGTGTGATGTGGCAAAATCGAATTTGTACCAAATGGACAAACTAATGTGATCAGAGAGGTAATTTTGATCCTGCACGTAGCCATGATTAGTCCAGCTCTGGAACCAGGCAAACTGTTCTGCTGGCAATGTTTTTTAAAGACTTCAAAAAATTTGGAGAAGGTAAGAGTAATAAAATATTCAAAATGCCTTTAAGAACCTCCTCCTTCATCTCTTTTTCAAAATGTAAATTGAGAGGGCATTTGAATGTAGTAATTAAATGAATTCATGTGGATAAAACACTTACCAAGAGAGAAACACATTGCAAGAACTTGTGACTAGAACCTAAAACTAGATGAATTCATATCAGAAAGTAGAAAAGCTGTGCAAGTAGTGTGTTGTCCAGTCCTTGATATGCTTGGCAGGCATCCTCCTGTGAGATATATTTGTTTATTCTTGATGGAGGAGAAACAGGTTGGTGTGGGAAGAGCAAAGATGCATGGCAGATCCGATTAAAAGCTATGCTTGGTCCGTCCAGCACAAGCCAACAATGAGGCACCTCTTCTAGGTGAGGTGTGTAGGCTCCTTCTGTGGCCAATAGAGACAGTAAATCAAGAGAATGGGTCACACCATTTATCTCTGATGTCAGTCCCAGGAGGAGGTGAGTTGTCTTATACAGGTGTCTCTCTGTTGTTTGGATTGGGAGATGAGACAGCT
Source organism: Strix uralensis (assembly GCF_047716275.1). Classification (NCBI taxonomy): domain Eukaryota; kingdom Metazoa; phylum Chordata; class Aves; order Strigiformes; family Strigidae; genus Strix; species Strix uralensis. The sequence goes on along the minus strand of NC_134012.1, from coordinate 88,834,281 downwards.
TCTTCTAGACACTTAATCTTCAGGCAAAGTTCTGTGAGGATAATCCCAGCTCTGCCTGATGGTCCCTTCTGATCTGATGTGACCAGGCAGGAGTGGCTGCCACCACCTGCTGTTCTTCCTCTGGCTCCCAGCCACCCACTCCTTTAACCAGAGTTCTAGGCTCTCTGTTGTGTATGGAGAGAGCAGTGACTCCTGCCTGTATTTATATAAACATTACCCAGTAAGAACAGATTTATTTCTTCAAACCCTTCCTTTTTCCTGCAGTTCAGCTATTCTAAGCTCCAGTGTCCCCCTCACTGTCGCTTACGCATCTGCTCGGTGGGACCTCTTGCTGATTTTACCTTAGAGTGGCTCAAGCCCTCCACAGCCAACTTCTTTCTCATGTCCTCTTACTTATTCAGTATAGACCCCAACACAGGCACCGCCTCTCAGCTGCTTTACAGACTGGGTGCATTCATGTCGGTGCAGTCTGCCATCACGGGGCTCCGTGCCCCCGGTGTCGGCAGGGGCAGCCCCGCAGGGTCCCAGCAGAAGATTCCGAGGGCCCAGTGAGTCGGACTACTCCGCCATGTTGTACTTCCAGCAGTAATCTCGAACAGAATGAAAAGCCATGGAAAATGGATCTTAAGGAGCTTCCTCTGGGCAGTGCCACAAGACAGTGCTCCGTCTCCCTCTAGTGATGCCTGGGAGTGGGGAGGCGGGTGGCAGAGCTACGGTTGGACGGTGGCTGGTGTTTGAGCATGGCTTATGGCTTACAGTCAAGCCCTGGGAGGGCTGCTCACGCCTCTGGCGACCTCTTCCGTCTCCACAGCTTCCCTCAGCAGCTTCTTACACCTGTGTCCTCCCCCAAAGGGAAGAGCTCAGCCATCAATGCCACAGGAAGGACAAGCAGGCCCAATTAATTGTACAGGTCAGACTGAAATAAAGCACTTTCATCCTTAGGCCACACCACAGACGTACCACACAAGGGGATACGTACTGACACATGAACCCAGTCCCTGCATCCATGCCCAGACAGGCTTTTCCCTCCTCCAGCACACGGTGGGAAGACCAAGTCCACACCTGACCAGTGATTCCCATCTCCGTCTGTAGGACAGAGTTTCAGGCTAAACACATCATTCATCATTGAGGGAAGTCATCCTATGGAAAAGCTGCAGTCTCTCAGGCAGCCTAATCTGGCAGAGGCCCTGTTAGAGCTCACACCATCCGGCTGCTGCTGGACAAGAGTGGTCCTCTGTCTCTGGAGACAACCATTCACGTGGGCAGTTTGTAAACCAAGAAAGCAGGAGCTTGCAAAATGGTCTCATGTCCCAGGGAAGGTTAACCCATCTCCTTGGTGTAGGCATTGGCCCTGCTTTGTGCACTGCTCAGAAAGCCCTCAATTACCCTTCCTGAGCAGGAGATCTCCCAAGCCTTCTCTCTCTAGATAGCCTAATGTGGCAGGGGATGAAATACCGTGTCTTCGGTCATGTGATGAGAGGAGACCTTGGTCATGCATCCTGACACAAGGGGTGAGTGTGTATCCTCCTGGGCTCCTCTGGACAGGCCCTACAGTACCCTGGGACTCAGCCGGTTACCAGCAACAGAGCTGGGCAGTGGGATGGCAGTGACGCTCGATCTGCAAACGCTGGTGGGACAGAGCACAGCAGGGACACACACAGCACAGGGGAGATGGGACAGGATCTTCCATCCAGCAAAGGCAAGAAAGGGCACAGGGCACAGCTATTTCCAGCAAGCTGCTCCAGGAGGCACCGGCTCCACTTGAGCTTGCATGAAGAGCAGAGCCCGCTAGATGGCAACCACAGGTCTGGGATGGCCAAGATCCCCACAGAGCTCCTCTGGTTTCACTCTCTGGAAAAGTAAAACATATTCTAGTGCCTGTGTCGTGAGCACAGTACTCCTAGTACTTGCTGTGAGTTGCTTAGGGATAACGGTCAATAAATGTGGACTTGCATCGCTGTATCATGTATGCTACTGTAATTGCAAGTGCCATGCTTTTTCTTTTTTGAATGGTCTGCACCACGAACGCTTCGCCAGGGTGCAGTTGTGTGCGTTGGCTTGAGGTAATCAAACCGGTCACCATGGCTGAAAGGAAGAAGGCTCCTTCTCTGACACATCCCACCTGCTCCAAATGCTGTGACCACCCTCACTCTGCCAGAGCCTGCTCTGAGCCTGCGCCACCCCTAATAGCACTCTGCCAGGCTGGGGGCTGGGGTGGCCCCATGGAAGGCCTGATGAGCACCAGAACAAACATGAGGGAGAGGGCAAGACACATCTGGGGGCAGTGATACAAGCGAGGGCGGCAGACCTGCTCTTACTCTTCTTAGTGAGAAATGTTAACTGTTACCTGTAACTTCACCTTTAGAGACTATTTCCTTAAGAATCTGCTTTTCTTTCAGCTGGTTCCATTTATAGAATCATTAAAAATAACCATTTTGGGAAGGACACCCAAGTGGAGGTTGCCCAGTTCAAGACACTGATCCAAGCAGCTGAGATCAGGTTGCTCAGACACTTTTCTGGCCAAGTGTTGAAAATCTCTGAGTGTGGAGATTCCCTACATCTCTGGACCCCGATTCAAGATTTGTTCACCTACACTATGAAGAAGTTTTTCTTTTTATCTAATGCTCCAGCTAGTGTCTGTCACCTCTTGTCCTACCACCACCTTTGAGGTGAATTGCCTGGCTCAGTCATACCCTCCCATTAGATAACTCCAGATAGCAATAACATTCTCTTCATCTTCCAAAGAACTCACTTGCAGAGAAGTATTACACCTACAGAGTTTTGCTATCAAAAATGACTGCATTTTGTTTAAAATCACATTTTTCTAATAAAAGGCACTTTGCAAAGCACTGGGCAGTTACATACATAAACCCAACCGATACGTGGGTCCTGAAGCAAAGCTTTTTATGTTGCTTCATAAAAATCAGTGCCTGTGGTTCCCCCATGTGGTTCACTACGTCCGTTCAAGGAAGTGCGGTTTGTAACACAGGCAGTTGACACCCACATTTGCATTATGTGTCTGATGCCAGAGATACACCAAAGCTTTAATGACTTCAGCTGGGGTGAGGGCTCTGGCTCACTAACGGGCTTATGACAAGTATGGGAGAGCTGACCTGACCGCCTGCCCCCTCTCTCTGTCCCACCCTTGTTCGGAGGTTCCCACGCCAGCTGCAGGCACAGCTAAATGTCTCCTTATACGCTCCTGAACTGCTGTAAACTGTAATCTGGCATTTTAAGGTAAACCAGCACCAATTTTCGTTCTCTTCCATGCACCAGGGCTGTAATTCATGAACTGCTTCTCCCATTGGTTATCTGGAACTTGAAGGACATGGAAAGCTTCATTGCCAGACTCAGGGAGCTCTGATAATCAGACAGCTGAGTTGTACAGGCTATATTGTGCTCACAGATTATTTGAGCTACAAGGAAAAGGAGAGGTTATCTCTGCACTCACAGGCAATGAATCAACAAAAAGACATCGTTAAAGAACTAAAGCTGAGGGAGGAGAGCAACACGAGTTCAAAGTCACATGAACTCACTGGCCATGTTCAAGCTAAGCCACCTAGGAGGTGGGAAATTCTGCATGACTTTGAATTAACCTTGACAGCGTACTATTCCTTCAAGAAACAGAGCCAGAGAAGAACAGTATCATCCTAAAAGCCACTGTTGTTGCCAAGTATGGCATTTAGTGGCTCAAATATTCAAGCCTCTATACACAAGTAGAGCAGATCTGCAGAAATATGTCTAACTTTTAAACCCTTTATTCCTGATTAATACAAAACTCCCACTGACATGTAGAAGTTTGACTGACCATAACTTGTACTTAAATATTTCCACAGCCAGTTTGCAAAATAAATATTCTCCAAACCAGGAAAGGGACACAAAAGTCTCACTTGACTCCAATGATTTTCTATAATTCATACAATGACATCACGATTCTAGGCACTAACCCTTGTGCTCGCTATCACATGCTGGATGAATGTTACGCTGTCTCACTGCCCCTTCCCAATCCCTTTGATCCAGTCAGACACACCAGCTGCAGCAGCTGCCGACATATGTCTGGAGGAACAAAATTCTGTTCTGTGGAAGATTTAAAGATTTTCCTGGTTGATTCATTTGAAGCTGGAACAAACCTGAATTTATTTTATGAAGAGAAGTCTTGTCTCAAGCCTATGCAGGTTTAATGTTGACAAAATGGGAGTGTATTGTACTATATCACACAGTTTTAAAATGTTTGAATATTTAAAAACATTGAAGTGAAAGCAGTTTAGTACACGAACTAAAAAGATGAGTTGAAACAGGACTTCTTCTGTCTCTTGAGTTGAAGCCTCAGCAAATTCAATTCTACTTCTCAGAACATCTCAAACTCCTCAGATGGGCATATCCTAGCAGCCTTTTCCACCACTGCTTGTTTCAACCACTTCCACTGCTGGTACCTATGCCAGTTTCAGAGCTGCTTTGCATCAATACTGCAGTTACAGGAGTCCTATCACAGCATATTTATATGTGAGGCCACATTTCTGGGGGTTGTTTAGAACACAGCTGTGCAAATCTTGTTGAAAAGGCAACCTAGCACAGGTCTGCTTGGGACACCAGCCAGCTCTGCCTGGCATGCAGTGAAACACAAATGGAGGTTTTTCTCGGCTCTAATAATCACAGCCAGACCTGGCGCTGCTTAATTTAACAGCAAGGCTCGGAGGCCAAGATTTTCTGTTAGCAGAATCACATGGGAATTGTAAAAGGCTCAGAATGTCTGAAAATCAGACAGCTTATTCAGATGGCTGAACAGTGGGCTTGGGGACAGCTTTAGGCAGACAGTTTCAAAAGTCTTGGCTCTACCAGCTATAGGAAGAAAGGTGATGAGCGTTGTTCATTTATATTGTGTAAAGATACAGGTATCCAAATAACTGAGTCATACTGCTAAGTTAAGAAACCTTGCCTCTAATCTAGTGCATTCTGTATTGTCCTCCTTTCATCTGGGTATTTGTAACTTTATTATGCAAAAGTCAGTCTTCACTAGTGAATGGAAAAGAGATCACGTTTATCCTCATAATTGTCTTTTCTTTAGAAATGGGAAAAACATTTTCACTCCTATATTTTTGCCTAGCAGAAACTAGAAATGGTATCATGGAAATGTGCTGGCATGGGAGAACTGGTTCTAAGAGAGGCCAGGACAGAGTTTCAGGGGAGACACAGGGAAGCAGATGCTGACATAAGCAGCGAGAGTGCCCTCCTTTGGCCACGTCAAAGGTAAGTCCCAGAAGAGTTTGCCACCTGTCTAGTTCTAACACCACCCTCCCTCAGGACCCATTTGAACTGTGCTGGCAGCCCACTTCCAGCTGCCCCCTTTCCTCAGGCCCCCAGATGTGCAACCATGTGGCCACAGACACAAGTCCCTTCTCCTCTGATCACCTGTCAGGTTGTTGATTTGACACTCAGTCCTGTGACCCAGACTGGATGTGATGGACACACGTCCAGCTGTTCAAGGGGACACGCAACAGTCTCTGGTCATAGATGAGTTACTCCTTCTCTGGAGCACATCTGATGAGATGCTGCAAGAGAGGACATGGCACATGTCCCTCAAACACCTGGGTGATGTGTGGCCCATCGTAGCTCAGAGGCTGATTGCTGTGTCTTCTGAATCCCACACTTTCATTTGATCCCCATTTTCTTCAGGGAGGAAATGTTGGTGTCCTGGGAGCAACAAGCACAGAAAAGCTCATGTTCAGTTCTTGTCCCTCAAAAATAGGGTGGCCACATCCTTGGCCTAGCAAAAACCGTCCCTGGTTCACACTACGCACTGACCCTGTTGTTGTCCTTGAGAGTGCAAGACATGATGTTATGATTAAACAGCAGGGAAAGGCTGTGTGAGCCCCTGCCCTGGCCCTTGTAGTTGGCAGAAGCAGATATGTCCTGGACACACAGTCCCCCTGCACTAAGTCCTCCCTAAGGTGAGCAACAAATGGGCTGGGGCTGCTTTCAGTAGCTCTCCATACCCTTTGCCATGGTGTGAACAATTGCTCTCGGGTCACTGTGAGCTGGTTTTACTAAAGATTTCTTCTCTTTCCCTGACAGGCACATTTTCCCTTGAACGATATCGATGTCTAGGTCTCCACCTTAGCAATACTCAGACACCACTTCACCGGGTGTCAGATGCCTGTTCAAGCACTAAAACAACACTGTCCTTGCAGAGATTTCATTTACCTGTTGGCAAATAGATTGAAATTACTGGTTACAGGCCTATCACTGCTACAGGAGCTTTAACGCTTCACTCGTGGCTAACAAAGGCTGGCAGCAAGCTTGCCTCTCATCCCTCTCTATTCTTTTCTCTCTGCCATATGAAATCACTACAGACCTTTGAGCTTGATGAGTGGTATTGCCAATTAATTACAGCACAACTGTGAGCCCAGCAGACACCTGCAGGGAGAACACAGCTACCAAGGGTAGGGGGGAGCAAGGTGGAGCTGCTGCGCTTGAGGCACTTTCTACTTTAGTAGAAAGACCTGGTAAAGGACACAGGATTTTGCTCTCTCCCAAACACCAAATCATTCCCATATCCAGGTGTAGGTCCAAAGGACTCCATCCCCTGTGAAGGGAGGGTGCCTCCAAGAATGGGTGCCTGGGGATGTCTTCAAGCAGCACATTTATGAGAGTTTCCTTGATAAGAGACAAATGCCATCACCACAGGGCATCCCAGCTGCCCTGTTGTAAACAGACATTTTTCAAATCCACAGCAAGACCCAGAGCTGCTCCAACATTTTTTTCAGCAGAACAGTATAGTTTAATTTTCTTTGGAGGAAGAAGAAACTTTTCACAGCTGAACCTTGAAATATTCACCTTAAAACCCAGAAGCTGGGATTCTGGTGTTTCCTAAATAGAAGCTTGTCAAACTGTAAATACCACCATCATCCATCATGATAAAGAGAGACAGTTATATTGCAGGAATCATATCACAGGAGACATAGTTCAGCTGAGAAGCCTCAGTACAGAAAAGTACAGAGGTGTAAAGAAACCAAATTGCACCTTTTCCAAGAAAACTCAAATGCAATGTCCAAACTAAATAATTTCAGTGTATGAATTAAAGAGAAATTTAAAAAAACACCTTTTTTTTCCCCCCAGAAAAGACATGCGGTGAAAATCCCTATTTTTCAATGGTAAAACAGTTTAAATAAACTGTTAAAACAGTAAAACTGTTCAACTAGTTTTATAAATTTTTTTTTTTTCAAATAATAATAAGAAGTAAAAACTGGTTAAAACAGCATGAGAAGTCATTCCACTCCCGGCAGACACATTTCCAACAGGGAACAAAACAGTCTGTGGACTCTGGGTGGTTCAGCTTTCCTAGCACAACCTAATCGATAATCTTGCATGCGAACCCTGCCATTAGCACTGCTCAGTGGTAAACACATGACATAATCACTGGCTTCTCAGAGGGAAGGAGTCACCTCTGACTGCACAGACCAACCACTGTGGGCCCGTTCCTCCATGCACATGTGGGTCTTCAGGCAGTGAACTCTGAACTCATCCATAGGGATGTGGCATTTGTTCCAGCTAAAACCATTTCACTCCAAACAGCAGAACCTAAATTTCCCTGTGATTTCTGCTATCCAAATTAGTCTGCTACATAAGGTTTTCAAAGCTGTAGAAAGGGAAGTCCCCCTTGGTAACGAGCTATTAGGACCATAAGATATATTCACAGTTCATTCACTCTCTTTTGGAGAAGAAATGTGTTTTCTGGGAGCTCGGGCAACCCTGCCATGTGCCAGCAGTGCAATACTGATGCAAAAATGTAAACACCACATTGACATGTAATAAATAAATTGCAGAAAGTAATAATTCATCTCAAATCGGCACTAATAAAGCTTCACCTGCAGAACCTGAGTCTGTTTTGGGAAAATGTTCTTCAGAAAAGACATAGACCAAGAGGAATAAGGATGCCAAGAAGAATGATCAGCTGTCTAGAAACTGCTATCTTTCCAGAAAATTGAAGTAATGGAGCAGGTTGCCTTGGGAAACTGAGGAGATTTCTAAGAATAGATTAGAGAACATCTGTCGGAAATGGTTAAATTATATTTGATCTTATCTTGTAACAGGGGAAGGGACTAGCTGGCCCTTCAACATCCCTTCCAGAGCTATTTTTATGTTTCTATGACAACTCTTTTGCAGCTACACTTTTTCATTGTATAAGGTACCAGGGTTCTCTAAGGTGACTCATGGAAGCAGTTTTTAGGGGTTGACACTTAACACCCACATGTGAATTGCTAATAACAGCTTTTCCCTAGATTGATCCTGGTATTAATTATTTGAGGACACTTTCATATAATCTGTTGTGAAACTCTTTCATCATAATTGCATCCTTCTATTGAAATTCAGCCAAGAATGGGATGACAGCAGCAAGATAGCACCCATTTTTGGTAGGACAGAGGGGGAAGAATAACATTTCCTGTAGTCATTACTAAAGGAAGTTCTTTTAAGGAAGATTTTCCAGCTGGAATTTGCTCAGGTATCCCAGAGCTCACATCACTCTGTTTTTAAAAGCAGTATTAGAACGAATGGCCAGAGAGAATTTGAATTTGCATTGCCTGGAGGAGATGGGACCACCGGCTGTGCAGCACTGCATGTGACTGTGCCGTGGTAGCCTGGGGAAGGGGTCTGAGGAGCGACTAGACATAATGCAGACCCAGTGCAGAAGATGCCGCCAGTTTGGACATACTGGAAACAAAGCCAAAGAAGAAGCTGCAAACCGCAAGACCGCTAATCAGCCAGGACTGATAAAGAAATATTCAATAAGCAAATATTCTTGGCCAAGGAATAAGCTCTTACAAGAGGTTTCCACAACAGCACTAGCATAGAAGATGAAAACAGCTATTGAGCGACAGTGAGCTGGTGGTACAAGAGTGGAGGGTGAGGTCAGATATAGCAGGTGAAATGGGGGAAATTCACTTCGTCTTTTAGAGACAAGCTTAAATTTTCCTCTCTAACTGGTATTCTACACCCTTCTTACGTAACTGTAGGAAAATCTGTAATGTAGTTAAACAGACTGTGGACTGTTACCCTGAGCAATCTTTTAACTGGCCTGGCGGGTGGCTTGGCAATTGCCTAGGTTTCAAAAGCCCGGATGGAAAACTCTGAAACAGAAGCTCTCGCCACGTAGCACATTGGCATCCTGTGGAAAAGACCTTGGCGTGGGACCAGTACTTCTGAGTAACAAAATCAACCCCTAGGACAAGCAATTGTGGATACTTTTTAATTGTAATTTACACAGTGCTTAAACAGTTTTAGACAGTGACAGAAGTACAAGAGGAATAAGACCACACAAGCACAGACATAAAGACAGCAATTATGGAGTGATGTTACACACCTATTAAAAGAACAACCACTTGCCTCTCCTTCCCTCCAAACTGTTTTTCTTTAATTTTTATCTTTTGCTGCACACCACCCATCTTCAGTTTCACACAACATCCCCACAGGGCCCATCCAGGCCACATACCCGTGCAGGGGAATCTGCTCATCCCACAACATATATCCAATACCCTTTCACAGAGCTTCTCGACTAGAAGTACAGTCAGCCAGCCACAGTGAAAGCTGGGCCATCTAGGCCAGGCAAGGTATCTTACCCCATGGCTGCTCTTACTGAGCCAGGATGTAACAGGAACATAACGAGCAGCTGGGCCAGATTCACATCTCACTTGGACTAGTATTTAAGTTGGGAATATACTGCAGCTGCAGTGAGTGAGGTCAAAGTGAGCTCTCATGCACAAAAGGGAATAGAGAGCAGAGGCAGCTCTAGGTCAAAGTCATAGGAAAGGCACTGTGATGCTTAATTGCATTTACAGTTAGTCTATATGTTATATCATACATTATGTTCTTCCTGCTCCTGCAGTCAGCCAGCAATCCAGGACTAAACTGCTGAGGAAATGGCTTTTAACTCTTCCACCTGTCCCCTGTGTGGCTTGTGGGGGCCTCTCCATGGCTGTGGGAGCATGCAGGACACAGGCTGGGACAGCTGGCATTGCTGAACCTATTTAACTGCTAAAAAACACCTCTGGCATCCAAGGAAGATACAGAAGGCAAAAATGCAATAGGTTAAAAGGAACCATTGGGTCCTTCATAGCAATGTGTGGAAATGAGATGAAGATGCATCACTTTTAATTTTATTATCATGCAATCCTTTCACCACACAGAACAACATCCAGGCAGCAGAAAGGGTTCTTCAACTGTGCTTCTCAGTATTACCAAGAGTGGGTGATTATAGCTGTAACTCTAGCTACTCCAGATTAGGTATCTCTGGTCTAAGGGATTTGTTTTGATTCCTTCTGTAGTCAACAGATAGAGAAAGGCAGCTGCAAAGGGGTGATTCACGCCACCCTAAAATAGATGGAATGAGTCATCCCCAGACAGGCTTATCTCTTTCCACTGATTATAGAGAGACACCAGACAAATAGCTTAGGTAAGATGCCATGGCTTTTAGATGGCTAAAATTAAGTGAGTAGTATCCCACTCTGTAATCACAAAGGTCTTTAGGTTTCCTGGCCCAATGATTTTGCTAAGAGATGGAAGATTTTCCATCTTCCATTTGTGATAAAATGTTATCAATTGTTCTTGTGTATTTTGAAAAGCGTAGTCCAAACAGAGGTCTCAGCTCTCAGCACAATTAGCAGAAATTCCAGAGGAGGATAAACAGGGCTCCAGGCAGCTGGACCCAAAGAAAATCCAGGCTATGTTATGTGTGCTACATAGTCACTTAACAGAATGAGGAGCGTTTATTATTAGAAAAATGCATTTTGTGGTCCCCCAGCACCACTTGCTGTCACAGTTAAAACCCACCATGAGACACATTCTGCAGACACTGAACAAGGAACTGAAATGCTGGAAAATGAGAAGGTGTCTAAAACCAGGCCTTTTTTTGCAGGCATTTTGTGTAGAGTCTGTATCATCTCCTCTCCTCTAAACAGTGCAGATGTCAAGAAATCTCTGACGTCCTGAGAGAGAAGAGGAGCAAGGTTTGCCACAGCAGAGTAGCTTCAACATGTTTTACAGAAAAATGAATAATGGCCCATTGCATAGCTCAGGGCAAAGCTGTTAAAAACAAGTGAAGTCAGTTTTGCTGGATAAGGTATGCAGCAGGACGGTTATGAGGGCAAAATGTCATGGCCCAGAAAAGACAAGGGTGGTGGGATAGAGCGGGAGAGCAGAGCTCCTGGACCGAGGCAGAGAGCAGAATGATGTCTTCACACTGCCAAGCACATTTCCTGCAGCATCGGTATTTGCTTTGGTTGCATTTTCCATGTGACAAGGTGGCAGAGCTGCGGAAGCGTAAAGCTTACAGACAGTGGCAGTTTCTCTGGAGCCTGGGACAGAATTGAAACATTCCAGCACAAGCAAAAGGCCTGTGATTGGTGCTGCAAGGGACACAGCGTGGGTATAGACTCCAGGAAACAAGGGTGAGCTGCTGCTTGGGAGTGTCTGGAGCACAAACCAAAGCAAAGCTGTTTCAGCACAGCTGTATTGAAACTGGGGAGATCTATAGCTAAAATCTCTAACAGCTGCAAGGGCCTGATCATTTCTGTAGTGATTTAACATGTTACCTCCTGTGATGAGGGAGGTCTCTGTTGCTCCTGAGGAAAGGAAGAGTTAAATAACAGCATCCCACAGTCCCAAAGCTTCCTAACTTGGGAGTCTTAGACCACCTGGTAGGTAGCTACATAAGGGAGCAATCCACTGACCAGTTGCAGCAGTATGGAGTTAAAATCCTTGCTTCCCCTTTCTTTAGACAAATAAATCTTTCTGTGGTTGCCTTGAAGGAAAAGCAGGCTGTGGTATGCGGACCTCTGGGAGACATTCAAGCCACCCTTTGTGGTGGGGGGAGAGACCAGTGTGGCAAGGTTGCTGCAGGCCATCTCCTGCCCCATGCTTCTTGCTGGAGTTTGGCAGGGGCTCTTCAGCTGCCTGCTCCTGTCATGGCCACGCTGGGATAAAATGTCCCCCAGCAGCTTGCATCTGAGGGAGATGGGCTTGTCCACGCCAGGTTATTCTGTATTTACTTTCCTGTCCCTGGAGTGTGTGACTTGCTGAGAAAATAGGTCACTGAAAAACCTCATGGAACAGGAACACAGAACCGATGAAAAAACCAGCAGAATAATGAAGTGAGTGAGTTAATAGCTCTTGGAGCTGCCTTTCCAGCAGTACTGGGTGTGCCTTCCTATTTATATTTGACAGTGTTTTTCTCACACCATAAGGACAAGTGGCACAGACTTTGCTGTTCTGCATGGAGGGACCAAGGAGCCTGGCAGAGTCACACCCCATGGATCTGCTCACTGTGCTTTCTGTCAAAAGGTCCCTGTCTGAACAGCCTCCCTGTATGTGTTCTACCAAGACTCCAGAGGCAAAGCAACAGAAAAACACCCTGTGCTAACACTTCCATGCAGAGAGTTGTTTCGGAAACTGTGGTCCCTGCCAAGTGTAAAAAAAGGCATTTTACCTAAAGGAAATGACTCCTGCCAGACAACAAGCTATCAGATCCCTTCCAGATGGAATTTGTACTTTGAAGCAAAACTGTGCCCCGAGGAACCATGTTACAGAGCAGGAGGCACTGACCTTGGAGGAAGTGGAAAGGTTTGCATGGCTCCTGTGTGCCTGCTTCAGATCAGAACTGAGGTTCCTTTTAGTGGACACACAAAGTTTTTGTGGACAGGGTAAATGGCAATGAAATGACAGGTATGAAAAGAGGTATGGGAGAAGGCACTGAAGGGCTCAATGCTTTTGGAGGTAATTTTGTTTCTCCCAAGATGAAGCAGGGGTAGTTAAATAAGTTATTGGCACAGACAGGAATCCCAGCTGCAGGAACAACATATAATGGGGCAGTAATTGCAATTTCAAATGCAGTGAAAACCAGGAATATCAAAGTGATGCTGATACCAGCTTTATGCACCATGTTGTGGCATTATATGGCCTGACATAGCCATTTTCTGCATCGCCTCATTGCACTGCTGCTACCTCAGAGCTGGAGTCATGCCTGGCCACTGTGCTCCCTGGTCTGGCAGCACTCATCTCTCTACCCTGTGAAGAGCTTAAAGCAGAACAGGGCTGCCTGCATGTGATGGAGCCTCAGAGTGGGTTTATGCCCTGTTTTCAAGAGGGGTGTAGGAAAAAAAGCCATCTTACATGGTAAGCTATGCTGTGGAGTGGTAGTCCTAGGGATACGTCTTCATTTCCTAGCTAAATCAAATCACAAGGGAAGCAGAAGGCTTATGACTGTCCAAGAGACACAGCTGCACAGTTAGCCCTGACCCTCACTGCCTCTTCATCAAAGACGAAGTGGTATCATGCTACAAGGTGAATCATAGTGCTGGATTCCCTTGTTTTTATGAAAGATGCAAGTGGTATTGCCCGTGGCTGTTACATGATCTGCTTTCTCTTCAAAATATTCTCCCAAGAACAACATTCCTTCCCTATTATCTTCTCGTTTCTCTCCTCTCCATTTCTTCCTTATCCCTTCTCCACAGACCAGCCATTTTTCACTGTTTTCTGAGACTAAATTCCCCATCAAAACCTCCTCCACCAGAGGTGGAGAAGAGGGTCTGCAAGTGTCCTGCGTACGAGTTCTCAAGGCTTTGCAATGCCTTGCACAGACCAGCTGTGGCTGCCCTCTCCAAAACCTTCCATAGTCCTTCCTATCTCAAAACATGTATCTTGGGGTATTAGGTGGGCAGTACAGTGACTTGTAAATGCCAAGAAAGTTTAGCGTGGGGTGCTTGAGGAGCAATGAAGGATCTTGTCCTGCTCTTCTCTGTCCATTGCTTACCCAGGCTTGCCACACACTGAACAGCCAGTAGCTTTTTAATCAAAACAACCACCTCACAAACTTGATTTGATTTTAGTTTTGCAGGACTGAAATTATCAGCAGGATGCTGTGAATAAGTTCATGTAACTTTTATGGGAAGTCAGGTACATGCCTTACTAATTTTGATAAACTTGATCATATGTATTTAACTCAAGCACTTTACTACAAGTTTTTATGCGGGTGTTTTCAAACAGCTGAAGGCAGTGGGGTCAGGGGAATCTCATCTACCTGAGCTTCAGGTCAGGCTCAGGGTAGGGCAGTTTGTCAAGGAAAAGAGGGCAGGGAGAGGAGGGAAACCAGACTATACACAGTCTAATCCTGCTGTGGTTTTTGTCTCTTAGGATTAATTAACTTCATTGAGAGCAGCCAGAAAACAGCTCTAATGTACACTGAAGTTGCAAGCAGTGTAGGCACAGCATGAGGAACAAGAAGTTGTCACTACTCCTCCGTAGTCACATGCCTGAAACCAGTTGCCATTGCTCACAGCTAATGTCTAGAGTGTGCTTTCACTCATCTCCCTCTGAACAACCACTGCCAGTGGCTAAGTAATGTCCTCGGGCAGGGCACAAAAAAGCCAAAGGCTCTTGCTTAAACCAGTTCTGTGCTTGCATTTGCTTCAGAGGAGTCACCCCAACCATCACCAACAAACCAGAGAATGAAGTTTTAGACCCTCAGGACTGGATCCCATTTCCTGGGAAATCAGTGACTAATGCCCCAGGAATGGTTGTGGTGGGAGATTGCTGCTGCACAGTCCTGCTGCCTCACAGCTCGCCCCAATGATGGAACAGCTGAGGAGCTCCACAATACGCACACTTCTTTGTGTTGCCCAGTAACTGTGCAAACATCATTGTTTCTCACACTGATCCTTCCCATCCACCCTTGCCAGCCTGAGCACCTCACCTCTGGCTGAACTGATTAAGTATCACTAAGATGCTGGATGAAGAGTGGTCAAGACATGACAGGGAAAAGGATGGAGTGAACTCTCCTGGCAATGAAATTTGAAATTTCCTCTCCAGGGGAGCCCTAACTCTTTCTGTCCCGGGGAAGAAGTGGCCACCAGGAGCCACACATTTTCTGTGGTGGGGAGAGCCGAGACCCTGAACTGACCTGCTCTAATGTATGAGAAATGAGAGCAGAAAAGTGGGAGACAAAACTTGCTTGATACACTCTTTCATACCCTTCATACCTGAGGACCCAAATTCATCTAAACCAGGGGATTTAAAGCTTACATTTCACCTTTTGGTGGAGAGACAGGCTAAAACAGCCACCCTCTTTAGCCTTCCGAGTCAGTGTCAGGAATAAGAGTCTGCATGTTGGAAAGCCCCTTGTGCTCCAGCAGTGACAGCAAAGACTGGAAAACTTCCCCTTTCCTGGAAATCCCCCATCAGCTCCAGCAGTCCCAGGCTGGAGACTTGAGCCAGAAATGACCAGCATGACACTCTTGAAAAGCCCAACCAGCCTGCAGAGATGGGCAGGGGCTGCAGAGAGCATTGCAGTCAGGGGACAGAGCCACGCATGCTGCAAATCATGCTGCAGAATGGTGAGGAACAGTAGGAGACAGTGGTGGAGAGGAGCCTGGGCTTTTTCAGCAGGGAATAATCCGGGAAAATGAGGATGACTGAGGGTATTCTTCCTTCCTCCTCCAGTCTCCTGTGTGGGATGGGAGTTACCAGGGGTCAGCTGAAACTGAGGGGGACCATCATATGCTTCTTCTGCATTTTCGCTTTGTTTATATATGTATATTACTGTCTGGAAGAAATGTCTTCTGCATTCCAGACAGGGATAATGAAATCCACTCAGGGCAGGGGCAATGGGGATGATGGGTAAGGCAGCCTAGGCAGCCCAAGCCAAGGCCTTGGCTGTGCACAGGCAACAGCCGAGCGGTTCCGCACCATTGCCATACACCCTTACACACAGGAATCAGCTTCCTCCAGCCTCCTCCCCCTTCCTCCCACTGCCCCTTCCCTTCCCCTCTGAACAGTTCCCAAGGGAATCAAAGTGCACTTAGGAAGACACAACTCATCAGCCTGGGACTTGCTCAGAATATTCAAAATCCTTTTCTCATTAGGGTATTTCACATCAAATTGGTTTGATAAACGTTTTGACCTCTGCATACCACTGATAAACTCTGAAGGCTGCTCCCCTCCTCCCTCTACCCTTACTGTAAATATCTTGCAGATGCTCTGCTCATTTTTCTTCTACTATAGCCAGCTGGCAACTTTGTTGGCACACCAAAGAATTCCAGTCCTCATAGCAAAGCAACCTTTTAGTTTTTAACTCTGGAGGTTTTCTCACCAATATGCCAATTAGTTGATATTTTTAAGATTTCTATTTAATTTTGCCATTAGTCCAGTGGACAGAATATGTGATCTAGAATGATCATTTTCAGAAAACTCTGTCCATCAGATTGAGAATGTTAAACACATGCAGCTGAGAAACACTATGGGAAGGGTCAAATGAATTTCACAGAAGGTTAGTGCCTTCATACAAAATATTTAAACCAGTCTATGGCATTGTATAATATGGATAGAATTTTCTTTTACATTCCTTAGGTGAGACTAAAAGTTTGCCTTCAAGGATCTCAATCAGTATTGAATTTTCATTTGTTCGGTATATCCTAGATGTCTCCAACTTTGTTTCTATATAATACTATTATTTTCATCCCTATTAAATGCTAAATGCTTTTCCATAGAAGAAGCAGTGAGGTAGATAGCAGGATCTGCTAGGTAGTACCGCTGTAGGCATCAGCATGCACAAACTACGTTAAGTCCATGAGGCTGACATCCAAGGAATGCACACAAAATCACAGGAAAAATGTGCTGGACACAGTTGATTTGGAGCCCCTGTGGTGCTGTGCACTGTGCGAGGAAAAGAGCTGGAGAGGGAGGAATTCAGTTCTGTCCATGTCAGCAGTGAAAACAGATGAAGTGCAGGGGAAGGTGGTTTGAGGCTGGTTCAGTATAACCAGTCTTTAATGGAGCTCATTAGTTTGGACTCTGGGTCACAGAAACCCAGTCACACAGCTTCCAGGCAGCCCCAAGCACAGGCAAGGTGAGACTGTTTCCCCTCACCATATGCCACACAGGCAGATGCCCAGAGCAATAGGCTTGTCTGAAGGAAGCCAAGCTAAGCCTGTGGTTTTCAAGCGCTCCCAGCACTCGATCCTCTCCCATCGCCACCCCCGTGTTATTCCCATGCATCAGCCTGAGGGGTGCTGAAGCAAATTGCAATGGGCGATGTCTTTTTCTCCTTCTCCACATACACTTTTAGCATAGAGGAGTTCATTGACCCGCTCCAACATGTAACGTCACATGTGGCACCATAAACAGTTGTTTTAGCATGAGTAACAGGGAGGTGTGAGGATGACACAATCAGGAGCGTGGGTACAAACTGGTTAGGCAGGCATAGCTGTTGGGAAAAGCATCTACAAAGTTTGGCTCAGAAATTGAGAGGTTGATCTGTAGGTAAGTGAGGGAAAGATAGGGTAATAATGTGAAGATCAGCCCAATACAGCGGAGAGGGCAAAGACAGGAACCCACAGAACAAGAGTGGAAAATCAGGGAGGTCTGAGGAGTGCCACAAGAGGACGGAGCAGTGAAACTGAGGGAGAACAGCATTTTGAGGAGTGTGTCTGGTGAGTGGAGTGGAAGGAGCAGAAGCCAGATTGATGGCATGTCAGACAGCTCTGGAAGAGATAAATTTGAAATGAAGTTGTGGACTCTACTTCTGAGGCAGAAGTGATTGATTTGTGCATCACCGTTACTTTTATCCAGCCTTCCAAATGAAAGGTTGTTTGCTGTCACAGCATGATTCAAGCATTTTCAAGGACCAGATCTGGAAGACACAGTTAAATACATTGAACAGTTGTGCCTAACTCATTTGAATGGATGCACTAGTAAAAAAATGCAACACTGGCTCAAGATCTTTATGGATGCTCAAGCAAAAACTTCTTGCATGTCTGCTGCCTGGACACACAATATTTCCACCTTCCCCTCTCCCCTCCAGATCCCCTCTTTTCCTTTGACTTGCAGTCTGGGTAAAGAGGCAATCACAGCCAGCCAGGAGACCAAGAGATATAGGAAATCTGACTGACCATCTGCCCACTGACTGCAAGTGAGAAGGTTAAACAAATGGATTCTGCCATGTGTGCAGAGTCAGACTGAAACAGATGAGTTCCTTGCTTCTCCTACCTCAGCACCACCTCTGAACCACAGCCCAATTCATCAGTTCCTGACAACTGAAACACTGTCTCTGAATGCTCCCGGGATTAATCTGAGCCCTGCCGCAGTGTCAGCATACAGCCACGTTGGCTGTCCCTAGTATCAGCCCTAACCCTTTGCAGTTCCTTGGGATGAGTACCATCCCAGCCTCATCAGCTTGATCAGACTTTCCCCTTCCCTTCACAATTAGTGTCAAATCCAGTCAAGGTCTAAGAGCTTGAATTTCCCAGCTTCACCACCACCCACCTTTGTTCATCAGCCCACCCAAACCTTAACTCAGAGATACCTTCCCCCAGGTCTAATCATACAGCTCCTGCCTTAGTCCTTTCCTATTTTCTCCTTCCAGACACAGTGCTAACTGGGTAATAACCTCAACCAGCTTGAACCTGTGTCATTTGCAGTAACGTCTTCACCTGTGATGCAGGGAAGTCCTGCAGCTCACAGCAAGCTGGGACAGAGGCTGCTTTGTCAATGCACCCAGTGGCCTGACCTGCCTTATGGGTGTGAAATCTCCAGTAGCAAACCAAACCCACTAAAAGAAATAGAAGTGATTTACACTGAATACATAGCAGAGTGCAAACACGGTGGAGCTGAGAAGGATTTTCCCAGGTATCTTATGCTGCCTGAAGAAGGAGGAGTTGGAGAAAAATATAAGACAGTGGCCTTTCTAAGGAGAAAGGACAGGCAGGATAGAAGCCAAGATCCCTACAGGACTTGAATATCACAGTCCTGATTAAGCCATGGAGCTTTTCCATGGCCATGAAAGGGCCAGTATAGCTAGAAAGCTGTAACTGGAGGGATAGATGGGAAACCTGGGTCTCATCAGATCATTTGGCTGCTGAGACAGAGGATGTCAGGCACGCATGACCCAGCATCTGCAGTACAGAGCAGGCCAGAGGAATTACAGGTAAGGGACAGGCCAGTGAAGTAGTCAAGAAGGAGATTTTCTTTTGTTTACTTATTGTAACCTTGTTTCCAGCCTTGTAATGCACAGCCAGATCCTGTTTCTTCCTGAGTAAACTCTTACTCTATCTTTACATCCTCTGCAGCTGGAGATAGTCCAAGTGGAACTCTCAGATTTGGTGACTTTTTTTTGTTTGAGATAACTAATGCAAATAAGGTGCTGTGTACCATTCCTGTCTTTCATGTTTGCACAGTGACATCTGTTTAGCTACATAAAATACAAGGACCCTCCCTTCACTCCTTCAAGTTGAGTGAAATGGGAAGTAGATGTCATGGCAAACAAGTTGGAGAAAATCGTGACTGTATATACACAGACATACTCAGAGGCCTCATACATTGGGAGCTGGTCCTTGTTAGTCCACAGGCACACAACCAGGTAGTCTGTAAAGTTGTGAGGACACAGACACACAGCTGCAATACCTGCAAAAGTTGTTTCGTGATTACATGACTATGTGAAATTGCACCTGTAGTTGCTGAAAACCTGACTAGTAAATGTGAGGTTCAGTTTGATGCAGTATTTACATATGCATGTAAATACATATGCTTCCAAAAGAAGGAGCTTTGTGTGGAGCAAATGTGAGATGAATGACTTTGGTGAATGAGGGTTTACACCTCTCTTCACTTCCCCTGTCTCTTACCCCTCCAGGTCCTCAGAAGCCAACAGTGGCTTTAACCTGTACTGGCCAGCCATGATCCCCATAAAGACACTGAGGTAGATGTGGACTGCTGATGCAGCTACCATCCAGATGTGCCTATTTCTTCCCAGTAAGGCAAAGTGTAACATTAAGTCCTGTGAAATTTATGCTGCACTCATTTAGACAACAATCTTCAGAAAGAAATCTGTATCTCTTCTAAATCCCTATAATTTACAAAGTGAAAAAGGAAGCGTAAAGCAAACATACATTTAAATGACCTGGATATGGGCCTCACCAGAAAAATCTAAAATGCTTCTGTGGTCACAAGAACAATTTTCACTTCATGTTTCTGGACTTCATAACACACCACCAAAAGCACTCGACATTGGGAAAGTAAGATCTCTCAATGGAAATATTACAGACTTGTAATTTGCTTAGGCAGCAGTTTCTGTAAAAAGATTTCTTACTATTCTAAGGAAATGAAAAACGTATGGTTTGTGTTCATATAAAAAGCACAGCCATTAACAGAGAAAGGCCAGTAAACAGCAAGAGTGCTACAGCAAAATCTTGGTGCAGTGCTATTTTAAGGACAGTTAGAAGCAAGTATAGACTGCTCTGCTGAAAGAACTGTAACAGGCTTTTATGGAGAAGCTGTTTTAATGGACAGCACAATCAATATTAAGTAAGTACTGAAACTGGTTTAACTTTAAGGTGGACTCCACTTTGGACTTGAGTTCTGTTGCCATTTACACAAGGGTAATTTCCTTCTCATCAGAGTTATAATTCAGAAGGCTCAAATCAGACAAAATTTATCTTTGGCCATGCTTAATTGTCACAATGCCATTAGACCAGCGAGCTCTGCAGAGGGACATTGCCTTCACCTTACCCAGCCTGGCAGATGCTGTTGTGGGCTGAAGGAACATTTTACCCAAAATGGTAGATGGCTTGTTTTTTCCAGGACACCACCCCAATTACAAGCCAAAGGCTCAGGATATATCTACCGGTGGTGGCAAAATGAGGGGACAGCTACATGCTTATAGGATTTACTTAGTACGCATTGAGGTGTAAAACTTCAGTGGGCATCTCTGAGTGAATCACAGAATCACAAAATCATCAAGGTTGGAAAAAACCTTGGAGATCATCTAGTCCAACCATTAACCTAACACTGACAGTTCCCAACTACACCATATCCCTCAGCGCTATGTCACCCCTACTCTTAAACACCTCCAGGCATGGGGACTCCACCACCTCCCTGGGCAGCCCATTCCAACACCTAACAACCCCTTCTGGAAAGAAATGCTTCCTAATATCCAGTCTAAACCTTCCCTGGTGCAACTTGAGGCCATTACCTCTTGGCCTATCATTTATTACTTTGGTTAAAAAGACTCATCCCCAGCTCTCTGCAACCTCCTTTCAGGTAGTTGTAGAGGGCGATGAGGTCTCCCCTCAGCCTCCTCTTCTCTAGAAACAACCCCAGTTCCCTCAGCCGCTCCTCGTACGACATGTGCTCCAGACCCTTCACCAGCTTCGTTGCCCTTCTCTGGACACGCTCGAGTCATTCAATGTCCTTTTTGTAGTGAGGGGCCCAAAACTGAACACAGGAATCGAGGTGCGGCCTCACCAGTGCCGAGTACAGGGGTAAGATCACTTCCCTGTCCCTGCTGGCCACGCTATTTCCGATACAAGCCAGGATGCCATTGGCCTTCTTGGCCACCTGGGCACACTGCTGGCTCATGTTCAGCCGGCTGTCAATCAACACCCCCAGGTCCCTCTGTGACTGGCAGCTCTCCAGCCACTCCTCCCCAAGCCTGTAGCGCTGCTGGGGGTTGTTGTGGCCCAAGTGCAGCACCCGGCATTTGGCTGATGATACAGATTGTAATGCTGGCAAAGTTGCAAAGCAGAAGCATAGAGTTGTGCACACTGAATTAGATTTCCAAATAATTCAAAGTGTGCCAGATGAGTTAATATATATGGAATAGCCATTCTTCTGTTATTAAATCCATTAGTAATCTGTGAAACAATGAATTCCAAGTAGGTCCTGGCCACCATTAAATGGTTCTACAGAGGAAAAAGTATTTAAACAGTGATAAGTGATTTGAGGTATAAATCTCTAAAATAACTGGATGTTCAAAATGTTTCGAGACCCACATTAAAATAATCATCACCCTTAATTCTATCTTGTATCCCACACACCAAAATGGAGTCACCCAAAGTCACTATTTTGTAATGACAAAATTGTTTTCAGCTCTTTGCAAACTCAAGCCATGCTGTTTAGACCTGAAACTGAATTCCTTTGCAGTTTCAGTGTGTCCAGATCAAGCGTTTAGGTCTGGTCTTTTTTTATAGAAAGTTGTCCAGCTGAAACACTTTGATAATAATTGAAACATGCCCAAGGTCAGAGTGTTGGTGAGAATCCAGGTTTCTGATTCTGGCTCCTCTCTAATTTAAACGCTCTATTTGATGAATTTACTCAGAATAACAAAGGCTGAAGGCTAAATGGGCCTGTGGTCATGCTTGGAAAGCAAAATAATGTTTTTTTCAAACCGTGAAGAATTTATATTCATCATACTAGGAATTTAGACTGACTTCTATCATTTTTAAGTACTACCATGTCAAGGAAA
The DNA here is from genome assembly GCF_047716275.1 of Strix uralensis. Lineage (NCBI taxonomy): Eukaryota > Metazoa > Chordata > Aves > Strigiformes > Strigidae > Strix > Strix uralensis. Next base: position 88,812,002 of record NC_134012.1, on the reverse strand, counting down.
TGAGACAAGTTGAGAATTATACTGTATCTCTAATAACAGATATCTGACAACTGAAAATCAGCTTAAACAGGGATTATCTAACTGTAATATTCCCAGTTAATAGTAAGTACATTCACATTAGACAGCTAATGGTTTTAAAGAACAACTCACTTGCACACCCACACAATCCTAAGCAGTGTTTTGGCACACTTTCTGGCATGTCTGCAGTTCTGCCAGGGCTGCACTGACAATGAGTTTCCCAGTCCACAAAAGCATGGTGCCTGACTGAAGCAATGCACACGAGCTGACCTGCCATGTGAACTCTTCATGGTTGTTTCTGTGATGTCTGGACCCTGTGGAATGTGAAAGTTTCCTGTTTCACCAGTGTACCATGACTTGCATTTTGGGCAGAGAAACACATAAACATAATTAGATGGCTGGCAGCTAAAATTCCCTTTGAAAATGCAGTCAAGCTCTGTGGCTTTCATTTCTATTTTATTTGGGATGGATTAATCCGATATTGCTTGAGACTAACTTGCCTATTGCCTTAAGAATTTGGGAGTTTTCCAGCACACCATTTATGTGTTGTGTGTGTCTGTCTGTCCAGAGTAAAGGTGAAACAAAAACTGTATGAGTTTCACAAGTCAAGCACTCTTGATTGTGTGTGATCAGAAGATGCGGTGTGTCATCTAGCTTCTTTCTGCCTTTGCTTTCAAGTATCAAGACATACAGCTTTTAAATACCCACCAGCAGCAGGCTTTCATAATGCAAAAAACATGTATATTTCCCAGTTGAGGGTGATGGGCTGAAAACAATGATTCTGCTTTCAAAGCAGCCTCATCCTCTATCAATGCTGCTGTTATCTGTGGTGAGGCTGAACTGAATCAATGTAAGACCAATACATTATTGATCACCTTCTGGGTAGGCGTGACAACATGCAGAGCCTCAGGGACTGTAGGAAAAGAAAAAAGAGACTGACAAAGGGCAAGGTCTGTAGCTGAAGGTCAGCAATTCCCTCCTGTAATTAGACAGACACACACATACCTGATTTTGCTAGAAACTACAGACAAGGAACTCCCTTTTCGCCCACCTCCCCCATGGTACAGCAGGAGATGCAGACTCCTCGTGTCGCTGGCTTTTATGTTTCTCACAATATGAGGACGCTGGAACTTGTAAGGACTCTAAAAGCGGTTCTCCATGGCAGGTCTCTGGAACAAAATCAGGATTTATTGTTCTGTCCATGATGGGGGAGGAGTATCACAGGCAGATCGATTTCAATGTGTCAGGAATTTGTCTGTGGAGCCTGTGATTACTTCGAATGGACACAGAGGCTTTTCTAAATTGCTTTTCCAGAACATCAAGGAAGGACTTAAAAACTAATAAGCACAATGAGGATATACTAATTTATCTTCAGTCCCTTGCAAAGCACTCATAGGTGAGTTCTAGAAGCCAGTCTGTGAGAACTGCTTGACAGCTGGTGCCAGGCATGTGCAATTGACACCCACGAAACCCAGAATGACCTTCCCTTATTTTTAATGCTTTTGTTGCATGATACTTTCCCTTCTTATGGTACTATGTTCAGTGGAAATGCCATGTGTACTGTTTTACTTAATCTGTAAAATCTGTTTTCTCCTTTCCATTTGTCAATTCTGCACATGTATTATGTCTGAAACCCCTTTGTTTTAATGCTGACTGTAAGTAATAGATCATCTCCAGCTTGCTGGTTGATTTGGGAATCTGTACAGTTACTGGATTATTTGCTCAAGCAAGTATCAAACACCAAGAAACACTTATTGGTAAAAAAGCACTAAAATCTTTCGACCTCATTAAGTATACCTTACAGGAGTACGTTTAAGAAAAAAACAGATAAAACCAAGGCAGAAACTAGTTGCTGTGAAAAGTCTGTATGAGTGAGCTGCCTCAGCTGCATATTCTACCCAAAAGATGGAGGTGTCCCTTATAGCCTAACTTCTGGGAGAATCTTATGCACTCATTTTGCATCCACACTGGGTATAAGAATCAGCAGGGAAAAACAGTAATGGGCATTAACCACACCTTGAAAATAACTCCCTCCAGGCTCCTGCAATGTGGGATGTTTGCATTAGTAAACTAACCACAGCCAAAGCACAGACCTGAGCACTGGACCGAAATCTTTTGTTTTGCTTCAGTGTTTGCATGGCTTCAGCCTGCATTAACAAAGGTCTATGTCAGACCGTGCTCACCCTTGTGCAGGTGTTCAAGCAGTGACCACTGCCAACAGGCAGCCTGCCCATGAGCTCTTTAGGGCACAGCTCCCTGATACTGTGCATGCAGTGACTACAGGGTGCTCTGTAAAGTCACAGACAGCCCAAGGGAATGGAAGAAAGTGAAGGATGTGTAAAAATGGTAGGAATGCACAGTTATGTGGATCCGGCTAACCTTTTTTTCTGTAGTTGTATTATTAAGAAGAACACCTCTAACAAGAGGGAATGCCAGAAATCAGAGGAAATGGGACAGTGTGTAAGAGAATATACAAAGAAGGGACAAGGAACCAAAAAGAAAAGTCATGAAATATGATTAGGGAGCAAAAGAAGACAATTTTTGAAAGGGACCATTTAGAAAACAGAACAACAACAACAAAAAAATGCTGAATCTGTGTTCAGTGCACATTTATGAACTGTCACTTATATTCGAAAGAGTAATATTTGTTCTTTCACACCCAGAAAACAATCTCCCACACCCACTTTATAATATATTCTCAATGTTAGCTGGATACAGTTATACTCACAAACAGGCTGCAATAAATTTCAGGTATGCACATAAAAGAAAAATATTTGCTTTAAATATTCTGATTTTTCTGACCTGCTTAAATGTTAGGAAGGTTAAAAAGTGTTAACACAAAGCTATACATTTTCAACCTTCTCCACACCCTTCCTTTGCCCCAAAATTTGTGCTACAAGTTTTCATTTGCAGTTGATTATGCTGTGTTTGTAAACCAGACATACCCACAGCTCAAAAATGCACATGGACCTCAATTTTTAAGGCAGAGTTACCCATCTTTCCCACTTGTCCTCAAAGGTAAGGCCAGTATAAAGACTCTCCATTGCACACTCCACCCAGCACATGGGCCCACAGCTCACAGCTTCCCCAGTGGAGCTGATACAATTGCTTGGGAGGCCACGCTCTACGCATTTTTGCAGTGCTTATGGAAATGATCTAGGTAAAATCCTCCCTGCTGTTCAAAGGCAGAACACTTTTTCAGTCCAACATGGAAGTTTTACTGGAGTATAACCTTTGCATTTTTATAACTGATCCAGATCAGGGTAGTGTGACGGATGCACTCAAACTCAACCTCCCCCTTTCTTTAAGGATTCTTTAATGATTCTAAATTGCTCATTCGTGACAGGTTATCATTAGCTTAAGAGTTTCCAAACATGTTATCCCAACCCCTCCTGCTTCTCTCAGGCCACTAGCAGTCTGCAAAACCTTGTAACAGCCACAGAGGGATCTTTTATTTGGGGCTGTGCAGGAGAATTTTCCATTGCAGCTCCTAGCTAATATTGTACCCATTTTGCTTATCTACCCAGGATGAAAACTAAGAAATCCCAGTCTCGACCTAAGTTCCCAAGGAACTTCTTTTTGTTGACAGAAAAACAAATCACACTTGAGTGATGTCTTTATAGCAATAAGAGAGGTTTTCCAGGATTATCTGTTGTTACTTGGACATTTTTATTATTGCTTTTAAAAACATTTATAGAGTATTCAGACCATAATTGCACCGTTATCAAGTATTCCTATCTCCCAGATCATTACTCCTCAGAGACAGAGGAGGCTGGGCTGGAGGGATAGAGGCAGATATCTGCTTAATGAAAAGAGGATTTGTACCTCACAGAACAAAGTTAATCACAGCACCTGAATAACAATGATTTTTATAAGAGACCTGGATATGAACATGAAGTTTCTGTGCAAAATCTGCTTTGGAAACATCAGAGCTTATAAATACAAAACAAGGCTGTCATGCTCAGATTGATAGTCCCTCACACAATTTTTCCTCCTATTAAAAATGGTTTTCCATATAAATCCTGTTCAAAGGTACAAGCAAACCAAGCAAAGAACATTATTCTCCTACCATTGCAAAAATGATGTATCTTTTAGGGTTGTTTGCAAACAAACAAACAAACAAAAAGATAAAGATCTACAGAAAAAATGCAAAGATGGATGGATTTTTATGGTTATAAGTGACCACTGTGATCATTTAGTCTCATCACAGGTGAAGCCTGCATCACAGAATTTCACTCAGTTTTATCTTTTATCCAGTCCGGTAACTTGCAAGAGCTAAAGCTCATCTCCTGGAAATGTATCCATCCAGTCTTGAAAATTCCTTCCTGAATTTGTGCTGAATTCCAGGTGCCAACAACCAGCCAACAATCACTTTCTTCTAATGCTCCATCGCATCAGTCTGAGATATTTATGTAATTTACAGCTACTCAGAGGTCCCCTTTCATTGGCAGAGCAATGTAAAGAAGGTTTAATATGAATGCAACTGAGTTTCAAATGCATAAATAACTAAAATTGCAAGTACACATGAGGTCAGCTATAGCTACCTGATGAGCTGGTGAGGAAGCCCAGTAGCAAACTGTGTTCTGTTCAGCCCTGGAAAACGTGCCCACTTTGGCCTGATAGATGGTGGAAAATTATCATCAGCTTTAGGATTTTGTTCACATTTGTTTGACCTTCAGGGCATGCTGAAGCGCCCTTCTGCTTTCCTAGGTAATTAATGGGGGGAGCAAGGAGATCTGGTCTCCAGGAAGGTCATACACTCTGGAAAGGTAGTATGGTTTGAGCATGACAGCTTGGATAATTGATAGACAGAAGTTTTCTTTTTTCTGGCTGTCTGTTCTACAATATAACGTACTCATTGTAGAAGTACTCAGACTTGAGTATAAATCCAGATATATTAATTAAAACATCATCTTTAAAAAGATCTATCCATGATCAGAGGCCTTAGAAAAACTGAATCTCATCACTAAGGCTGCCCTCTCTGACACATACTTGGGAAACAAAAGATTTGTGGAGGGAGAGAGAATGGGGGAGGAGAGAAACAGAGTGTTAAAACAAGAGTGGGAGAAACAGAAGCAAATAGAGGGGAGTGAACCACGCAGGAAAAAGAAAACACAGGTCATGGAAGAGAGCAAAGGGATAAAGGGGAACTGTAAAGGAAAAAAATCCAGGCAAAGAGAGCAAATGGGCTGGAGACTGAAAGACAGAAGGTGTGGGGGAGGGTGAAGTGGAGAAGGAACTAGAAGAACCTATTTAATCAATTATTGTCATTAGTAATGGAAATGTTTTAAAAAAACTGATGGATGCAGGGTCCTCACAAAAATTTACACATGTAGCATGGAAAGGTTTTGAATGCAGGTCATTTTTCTACATGCATGGCTATGAAACCCAAATTGTCCTCTGATCAGTGAAGGGAACTGTCAGAGTTAATGGCTGGTCTTGGCACTAGTAATGATTTCCTGCACACTTGATTTATAACCCTGAGGAGATAGTCTGTGAAATTATCTTATACACTGAATTTCCAGTTTAATAGACACTGCCCAATATTCAATAGAAACATTTCATGTTCTTCATATACTCTTTTTTTATGGATTTCATCTCATCTCAGAGCAATAAAATCTTAGGATATAGTCCTACTGATTAAAATTTAAATTAAACATAAATTGATCTTATTGATTAGCTGATCTAGAGTCTCAGCCTGCCACTACCTGGAGATTTGTTAAGCAGCGCTCTCTTTTGCACATCTTCAGATCACTTTTGTAGCAGGGAAAGGAAAAGCTTAGACTCATACTTTTTTATGAAATAAAAAGATTGAAGAATGTGACTATGTGTTGGAATGCTTTCAACTAGACATAATACACATATTGCTATAGGTTTTAGCAGTATTTATGTTTTTATGCATTTCATCCCTTTCTTATATATGTAATCTGTTTTACTTTACTAGAATTATTTGCGTGAGAAGAAGCTGAGTAAGTAAATGTTTCCAGGATTGGCCCCTAACTGCTTTTAGTATGGTTATCAACACTGGCCATCTGTGTTTTTTCATTTTAATTCCATAAATGAATGCTTGCCCTTTGAGAATTTCAAGGACCAGGAAGTAGCAATAAACCTCTTCTCCAGCTCCAGATTGAATACTCTAACAATTATTAGTTGATGGGATATGCAGTAAAAAGAATTATTTTTGACAGTGCAATTTATAAGCATAATTTCCTCTTGCTAACAAGTATCATAACATTTCTGTATGAAGATGTGGCTGGCTTAGCTGTGTGTTTAACCAGTTTTGAGCTAGTCTTTTGTGATGCAACCTAACCCAAAGAGCAAGTACATAATCAGGTAAGTAGCTCTGTGTTAATAGTACATCCTGATTTTGGATTATTGGGGTTTCCACTTCATTTTATTTTGTTTTAGAGACTGTAAATTCCAAGATTTTATTCTGTAGCTGGTAAGGATAATTAAAAACCCTCAACCAATGAAAAGAAGTGGTTCAATCTGCCACCTATAATGGTATGGCTGGAACGCTGGTAAAGGGTATAGTCATGATCTTATGATTCAGCACTTACTCAGCTTCTGTTAACACTCCCATAATTAGTTTTAATAATGAGATAATACCTAAGGATCCAATCTTTGTACTGGTTTAATGTTACTGGGAGCTGTAACATTGTAAATGGAAACAGATCTGGCTCCAGGACCAGGTACCTACTTAGTGTTAGCTGAAGGAAAGAATAGAGCATATGGATAGATTCTTATTTGCCCTATGGCAAGTAAAACAGTGAAAATGTAATTGGATCCTCTTTAAAGGAACTTTACATGCAATAAACAACATAAATCACCCTTACAAATGTAGTTGGGAAGGCAATCTATTGTATTAGATTAAATTGGCACAAAATTAAGATTTGTAATTTTTCACAAAGTTCTTGACTAATAAACACCCTCAAAAAATAAAAAAGTAGATGTTAATAAATGCAATTCCCATGTACAGCATGAAGCCCACAAAGCAGAACTCTGTGTTAATGTTCTTACACAGTGACTGAGCACAAATTGACAGTAAACTGAAGGGAAGAGACTATTCTTTAACCATGCAGGAGAGGAAGAAGTGAAAAAACAAAACAAAAATAAAAACAAAAACAAAAGCATAAAAAATTATGTTGTATTCTTTCTCTTACAGATTTCAGGTATTAATTGCAACACAGTTAAGGATTTTTTTAAAACAAATAATCCTGTTAGCTCAATTATGCCTTTTATGAGGAACATGACATTCTTTGCTAAGCTTTGGGACTAGTGAAGCATGTAGCCATTCCTGAAGGACAAATGCTTCTTTGGATACCAGTTGTATATGACAATACATGCTACTTCATAGATTAAATTCTGCTAAATACCGATGGCAATCTCACTGCATCATGAAGTGAACTGAGGTTTAAAGGCCTATTGGCATGGCATGAATTCAATTTAATTTGAAACAGCTTTCATACATGGATACATATCATGCAATCCTCCTCACATGCAGAGAGAGGATTTGGACAGGCATTTGCTATTGTGTAGCAAGATAAAGGGACTGTCCTGATTCTGGTTCCTAAATCAAGTTAAAGTAAACAAATTTAAAATAAGTCAGGAAGCTTTGACTGTGCCTACATTAACATTTTGGTTTGGTCTTGAGAATGAATCTCCCATCATGTTGGTTTGACTTGCAGAGCAACTTTGGTGCACATGAATTAGCTTCAGAAGAAGCTCCATCCCAGATGCCCATTAAACATGCTCCAACTCATTGGGGAGTGGGGGGTATATGGGTCTAATTCAACAATTTGTACTTTGTTTGTCTTTGAACCACCTGTGCTGGGGACATTTTGCTCAGGGGACAAGACTGAATGTTGTCTGAAAGAAAAACTCCAAATTGCATGTTTGCCTTTGTTTGGAGCCTAAGCTCCAAATGGCTTGCTAAAGCAGGCATAGGCCATTTTTGTCCTGGCTTGGGAGATGTCTCTCACTGAGCCCTTCTATTCACTTGCATAATATTCATTCCTCACTGAAGAAATAAAGTCTGATTTGATATATTCTGAAGGATGGCAGGTGGGATGGTCAGGTTCCTGGAACCGAGAGCAGAGCCTTGAGAGGGAATGATGCTAAGAGAGGAGAAGGGAAGTTCAAAAACTGCATGAAAGCTCTGCCAGAAATAAAAACGAAAATGAAATTCAAAGGCAAGACTGCCATTCCCAAGGGAATTTCTCATTCCATGAATTACATTAATAAGGACTCTAAAGCAAGTTGGACCTATTTTATTTCTTCAGAAAATGCAGTTTTGCAAACATATCTCTCAAAGCACTGAACATGTTGAAGGATGAAGTCAGTACCAGAGACTGTTTTCTTCACCAGGCAGCATCTCATTGCAAACAGGTACTATCTCATTGCAACTTTTGAACAATCACTGTGAACGTGCTTGCAATTTCATTCTGCATACTGCTTCATATACAAACTGGACTTACAACAGCCAGAGAAGCAGAGCAAAACATACCACAGAATCGTAGAATGGTTTGGGTTGGAAGCAACCTCAAAGATCATCTAGTTCCAACCCCCCTGCCATGGGCAGGGACACCTTCCACTGGACCAGGTTGCCCAAAGGCCCGTCCAACCTGGCCTTGAACACTTCCAGGGAGGGGGCAGCCACAGCTTCTCTGGGCAACCTCTTCCAGTGCCTCACCACCCTCACAGTAAAGAATTTCTTCCTTAGATCTAATCTAAATCTATCTTCTTTCAGTTTAAAGCCATTACCCCTCGTCCTATCCCTACACCCCCTGATAAAGAGTCCTTCCCCATCTTTCCTGTAGCCCCCTTTAAGTACTAGAAGGTCACTATAAGGTCTCCCTGTAGCCTTCTCTTTTCCAGGCTGAACAACCCCAACTCTCTCAGCCTGCCCTCATAGGAACACACCCTGATCATCCTCATGGCCTCCTCTGGACCTCCTCTGGACATGCCAGGTCCATGTCTTTCTTACACTGGGGGCCCCAGAGCTGGATGTAGTACTCCAGGTGGAGTCTCACATGAGTGGAGTAGAGGGGCAGAATCCCCTCCCTTGACCTGTTGGCCACACTTTTCTTGATGCAGCCCAGGACATGGTTGACTTTCTGGGCTGTGAGCGCACATTGCTGTCTCACAGTCAGTTTTCCATCCACTACTACCCCCAAGTCCTTCTCTGCAGGGCTGCTCTCAATCCACTCATCACCCAGCCTGTATTTGTGCTTGGGATTGCCCCAGCCCAGGTGCAGGACCTTGCACTTGGCCTTGTTGAACTTCATGAGAGGCCCACCACTCAAGGCTGTCCAGGTCCCTCTGGATGGCACATCCCTTCCCTCCAGTGTGTCAACCACACCACACAGCTTGGTGTTGGCAAATTTGCTGAGGGTGCACTTGATCCTACTGTCCATGTTGCCAGGAAAGATGTCAAATAGCACAGGTCCCAATATAAACCTCTGAGGAATGCCACTTGTCACTGGTCTCCACTTGGACATCAAGCTGTTGACCGCAACTCTTTGAGTGCAACTGTCCAGCCAATTCTTTATCCACTGAGTGCTTCATCCATCAAATCCACATCTCTCCAATTTAGAGACAAGGATGTCACACAGGACAGTGTCAAAGGCTTTGCATAGGGCCAGGTAGATGATGTCAGTTGCTCTTGCCTTATCCACCAATGCTGTAACCCTGTTGTAGAAGGCCACCAAATTTGTCAGGCATGATTTGCCCTTAGTGAAGCCATGTTGGCTGTCACTAATCACCTCCTTATTTTCCATGGGCCCTAGCATAGTTTCCAGGAGGATCTGCTCCATGATCTTGCCAGGCACAGAGGTGAGACTGACTAGGCTGTAGCTCCCTAGGTCTTCCTTTTTTCCCTTTTTAAAAATGGGGGTTGTTTCCCCTTTTCCAGTCAGTGGGAACTTCACTGGACTGCCATGACTTCTTAAATATGATGGATAGTGGCTTAGCCACTTCATCCAACAGTTCCCTCAGGACCCACAGATGCATCTTGTCGGGTCCCGTGGACCTGTGCACCTTTGGGTTCTTTAGATGGTCTCAAACCTGATCTTCTCCTACAGTGGGCAGTTCTTCATTCTTCCAGTCCCCATTTTTGCCTTCTGCAACTTGGGCAGTATGGCTGGAGCACTCGCCAGTGAAGACTGAGACAAAAAAGTCATTGAGTACCTCAGCTTTCTCCATGTCATGGGTAACCAGATTTCCAGTTTCCTTCCAGAGAGGGCCCACATTTTCCCAAATCTTCCTTTTATCACTGATGTACCTATAGAAGCTTTTCTCGTTGCCTTTGATGTCCCTGGTCAGATCTAATTATATCAGGGCTTTCGCCTTCCTAACTTGATCCATGGCTGCTTGGACACTTTCTCTGTATTCCTCCCAGGCTACCTGTTCTTGCTTCCACCCTCTGTAGGCTTCCTTTTTGTGTCTGAGCTTGTCCAGGAGCTCCTTGTTCACCCATGCAGGCCTCCTGGCATTTTTGCCAGACTTACTTTTTGTCAGGATGCATCACTCCTGAGCTTGGAAGAGGTGATCCTTGAATATTAACCAGCTTTCCTGGGCCCCTCTTCCCTCCAGGGATTTACCCCATGCTACTCTGCCAAGCAGATTCCTGAAGAGGCCAAAGTCTGCTCTCCTGCAGTCCAGGTTAACGAGCTTGCTGTGCGCCCTCCTCACTGCCCTAAGGATCTTGAACTCCACCATTTCATGGTCACTGCAGCCAAAGCTGCCCTTGAGCTTCACACCCCCACCAGCCCCTCCTTGTTGGCGAGAACAAGATCCATCATAGCACCTCTCCTTGTTGGCTCCGCTATCATGTGGAGATAACATCAACACATTCCTCCTGGATTTCTTATGCCCTGCCATGTTGTCTCTCCAACAGGTAATTGGGGTGGTTGAAGTCCCTCATGAGGACCAGGGCCTGTGAACTTGAGGCTGCTCCTATCTGTCTATAGAGGCCCTCATCCACTTGGTCTTCCTGGTCGAGTGGCCTGTAGCCGATTCCCAGTATAACGTCTCCTGTCCCTGCCCTCCCTTTAATCCTGACCCATCAGCTCTTGGTCGGCTCCTCACCCATCCCCAGGCAGAGCTCCCTGCACTCCAGCTGGTCACTGGAGTCCTCATCTCCCCTGCCTGTCCTTCCTAAAGGGCTTGTATCCTTTCATTCCAACACTACAGTCTTAGGAGCCATCCCACCATATCCCCATGATGCTAATAAGATCAAAGCCCTGCAGATGTGCACACAACTCTAACTCCTCTTGTTTATTCCCCATGCTACACGCATTTGCATAGAGGCATTTAAATTTAGCCACAATGAAGTTGACTTACTGGCTGGAGTGGCTGGATTCTGGAATAAATACCAAGGCTGAATTTAAGAGTGATTTAGTGAAATTATAAAAGTGATATGCTTTGAGCTGAATTGAAAATTGTTGGAGATTTAATGAAATGAAAAGAGGTATATGAAACTTGTTCCAAAAGTCAGAATAGCAGAAGCTAAGACTTTTGCCCACCATGAATTAAGTTCTGGATAGAGAACAAATATGGGCCCAAGTAATGACAGAAAATACAAATATATCCACTTGCAAAGGTTTTAGCATCATAATTTAAAATATTTGCAATTAATAACTTTAATATACCATTTAGCAATCTGGTTCAATTATGGGGCTATCCTCATGGATAGCTTCATAGAGAATTATGCTGTTGTAGAGTTTGGAAGGCAAAATTTGGCTCACTTGATCAAAGGGGGAAGGTGACCTAGTCTTTTTTGATACAGTGGCAGAAAATGATGGTTTACAAGACATTCTGTGAGCCTTTGTATACACAAATGTTCTCAAGACTCCTTTTTTCTTTGAATTTTCTAAGCAAAAACCTCTTGGTTTCACAAATGGTTGCAGAAACAAATGCTGAGAAAAGGCAATAAAAATTATTTTAAGGTACTTGGTATTTATTTCATTCCAACAAGCACCAACTATCTAATGTTCATAGAAAAAATGTTTGCTGTATCCATCTGTCTTCACTCTTCAGTATCCAACTGCAGCTATACTTTTGCTGTTCAACTACTTAAAATGGAATTGACAACATCCTTACTGCTAATATGCAGGCACTGTTTATTTGCAAAACAGATTTGTATTTTAAAACAGCAAAGTAAAATAAAATGGCTAGCAAGTACCCAAGTAAACAATTCTATCTTAATTACTTTCTGTGCTTTATTATTACATTTTATTGTAAATGGTTCCATTCCTTCCAGTAATAATTTCAACCTGAGGCTACAGTTTCTTGGCTTTTATTTTCAAATGCACTTAAACGTTGATTAACAAAGCGTATCCATATCTCTCAGTAGTTGTGTTCTTCTTTCCAGGGCAACAGAAGGAAGTAACTAGCAACTGACTAGAAACAAATGTTCACTTTTTGTATTTAATGATCTTTATTAAACCTGAAAGCTAAAGGAACTGGAAGCAGCACCAGACTCTCAGCCAGGGTCTCGCTCTCATGGCCTGCAAGAACAGAGTCCTGTGCCCAGGGCAAAAGCTAACATGTTCCAGAGTCAGGCTCCATATTTCCTCAGAGGTTGGTACCACCAGACCCCTTTGTAAGATCAGATGTTTCTTCATAAGTTGGCACTCTTGCAAAAAAGGTGTTCTATTCTCATTCTTTGGACAGCAGTTTAAACTCAAGAAAAGTTTGAAACTGAAAGAACTGGCATGAGCAAATTGAAATCTGTACTTTCTGTTTATTGAAATACAACAGTAAGATGCTCCAAGATGTTGCTGATCCCATATGGAAGTTGGAGATGAGTCTTGCTTCTAGGAACTCTGCATACCACCAGGCCATGGTTTCAAGGTAATTATTAGTGGACTTGTGCATGGCTAGGCACTTCTCAGCACAAACATGATCTGCCTCAAATCTGAGCACATTTAACCTGGCATCAGATCAGCACAGCCAGCACACTGATGTGTATCCCTTGTATTCCACTATCCATTTATCTGGCTAATGCACTCTGGAAAGGCTCCAAGCCTGTAGTGAGTTGCTGCCTGCCCCCACCCCCCACCCCCATCATGACCATTCATTTTGTTGAGTTCTTTCGCATTCTTTCCGCTTCCAAATTCTCACCAGCTGTGAAGAAAATGGTTACTGCTTGAGTGTCTTCACTCTCAGGTGCCAGCTCTCTCCTCTCCTCCTTACCAGACAGAGTCTTATTTGGTAGGAGAGTGTTGGTGATAGCCAGACCTAGCTGTCTGCCCCAGCTCTCCACCTGGAAGATGGTGAATGGCAGAGGAATGAGTCCTAGTAGCTCCTACAGAATAAAGGCTCATGGTATGCTTGGTGTAATTGGAAAGCAGCAGAGGCGTTTGCGGTGAGAATATGTTGGGACTTCTGTTGCACCTGTTTCTCTGACTGGGGGAGAAGGGTGAGATTTGGCCTAGACTCACTCATGGACACATGAATCCCCAACTGGTCATGAAGGATGGAAGAAAGTGTGGGAAGGAGAAGGGGGGATCTCCCTGCTGGTGACCACTGACCTTTTGATACAACCTTCACACAGGATGATGTGATTGTGTGAGTCATTCCATGGCAAAAGAATTATTTCTTCCCTCAAGGCCAGAGGAACCTGCTAAACAGATGGATTGAGGCTACTTTGGTGGTAGTCAATGAAATGTCTGATACTGAACATTCAAGCAAAAGAGCAAGTGCACAGTGTAAAACTATGAGAATGGTGGACATTTCAGCCATGGCATTGTACAGATACATGATACTTCATGTGGAAAAAATTCTACTGTATGGAAGAAATCACTTTAAATAAATCACTTTGAAAATGTATAAATGATTTCTATTGAGTGGAGTGAATTTATACTGGTTCACCCTTCTGGAGAATGTGGCTTTGGCTTTTTTTAGCCTTGATAATGCCAAACCCAGATCTCATCACTTCATGAAACTCTGCTCTTGGGTCCATATTTATAATCTTCTATGTACGATTGCATTCCTCTGTGATGGTTTGGTTTGTCATTATCTCTAAGAACTGGTACAGCATATCAAAGATTTACTCTCACTCCTTTGTTTGCTACATATTTTGTGGTAATTAGGTGCTTCATTTGTAGAAGTCCTTATGCAAAGCCTCCTCTCTGCTGGAGCAGGATTGCATAAGATTTATATCTGGTTTTGCTCAAAGTGCAGAAATCTCCAAGGTCTCCACATGAAATCGCAGAGTCTTAACCTTGGATCCCATCCCACTTTCCAACCCATTGACATTTTTTCTAGTTATCCAGGATAAATGCAATAGCCATCTCTGAGAAATAAAAAGGAAGGTCTGACACTCATTTACACCAACCCCAGCAGAGGCAGGGGGCTTTACAGGCAAATATGAATCAGACCCAAACAAATTGTTAGTTTGATTATACTGATACAGCAGAAAGAAATCTTAGATTTTCCTTTCTTTTTTTTTTTTTTTTTAACAGGTTTTGATTAACAAATACAAAAGAAAGATCGTAAAGCCTCAAAATAAATGAAGACTCATAGAAGAAAAAACGTGATCTGAAAGTCTCTGTATCAGAGGAAGCATTTAAAAAAAAAACCAAAACAGATGACTGACATAGTGAGATGTGGTTCTTCTGGAGATGTAAGGAAACTTCTTTTTCAAAAGCTGGAAGAGTGACAATAAAGACAGAATGCATATGGGATTTTGCACCTCCACAACAAAATCAGCAGCAGAAACTGCCATGGGAATACAGCGTGGGACAGAACTGAAGTTTTAGTTTGCAGATGCCAAGTACTTTAACAAATCTAGTAAGGAACAAAGACAAAAAAATAAGCAGTTTGAAATGCCATTTGCAAGGTGCTTGGTTTCTCTGTAATGCAAATAGTCATATAAAATATGCAGGAATGTGGATTTCTTCGGTTTGAATGGGAAGAGGAAATTGATTTACAAATTCTGAATGGAATAGAAAGCTTAGAGCAAGGGTAGAGACAAAGCAACTGCCTGCACGGTGTGGAGTAAATATGGCAAGTAACTGCCTCTTTCTGTGGGAACTGCTTTGACTTTTGTGCTATAACAACACAATCAAGGTGCTCTCCTGTGTAACTGAATACTAGGAATTTTACTCTTTAGTGATTCTCAGATTACTATAATCTTCTTCTGGGTTGTTCTTGGGCAACTGGCCTTTCAGGACTTTCAGTGGTGTTCCTTCAAAGAGCCCTTTATATTTGCGGAGGGGTGGAAGCCAGCTCTCCACAAGGTGTGCTCTGCCTGGCCTCTGGTAGTCTGGTGGCTTCAGTCAGATGTTCCCACTAGGCTTTTGCGAAGTCTTGACCATCAAGCTTGCAGGGAAGTCTCTAGGTTGTGCAGGGGCTGGGAAGCAAGGGATTTGCTCATGAGTGATCTTAGTCCCCAGCTGTATCTGTGGAACCCAGTGGAGAGAAAATCTTCCTCTCACTTGTGGAAGAGTGGAGGAAAGTTGGCAAGTCAAAATGCACAGAAATCCCATGGCCCCATGCAGGAGTGACTGTGAAGGTAAGATCGAAGAACCCTTGATAGAAAAAACAGAGCAGAGGATGATACACAAAACCAGCACATTCATGGTATAGAGACCTGAAATATGCCCTGTTGATTCTGGGATACATTTTTAACAAAGCTTTGTTCTTTCCTTCCAAAGATCTTGTTGACTATTTGAACAGTTGCCTTTCTGCTTGCTGAGCTTTTCTGTAAGAAGAAATGAAGCACTTTTTCTTTTTTAAATTATTCACATAGATGCACTCCCATTTCAGGCACAATCTGTTTGTCTAAGGAGTGCATAATCCTCTTTTGTTGTTTCCATGGACTTGTGCTTTTAAAATAATTCAAGAATTAAATATGTTATGGAATAATTCTGAGGATGAGTCTCTGTGGGAAAGCTGCATTAGATCATCAAGCCCACTTCCTTGCAGCTCCAAGCTGTGGTCCCCACAGGGAAGATGTACAAGATAAATTTATTTTATACTGGATGTTAGCAAAAAGGCCAAGAAATTATTCTTCTCCTAGTTAAACCTACAGAAAGCACATTCATATCAAAGACACTAACATGCAAGCACAGATTTCCATAATAATGTGAGAAAGTGAAAGAAAAAAAGAGGATTTTTAGTCTTTGAGGCTAAGAAGGATTGCGTTAATTCCTTTTGTATATCTCAGTGGCTACAAACTAAAATGAAAAATATATCCAGAGGCAGATAATGTCCTTCCTCTCATAGGGAGAGAAGAGTTCTGGAAGACTGTTCTCTTTCCTGACTGGAACTGATCTATTCAGTCCAACTCAGGCTCCCCAAGGTCCATCTGATCTCTGCTGTGAAACACTTGAAGGAATTGGCAACAGTGACACAGACAGCCTGGCCTCCTCCTTTGGCTCCTGATTTCTTCTCCTATGGCGGAGGAGGAATATTCAGATTTACGGGGCCCAGTTGAAGGCATCCTGGCCTCGTGGTGCCTCTTGTGGCCATGGCAAAGCAGGGCCCTGCAGCACAGGAAAAATTGCAAGGGCAAAGCAACTGAATTTCTCTGGACCTTTCCTAGAAATGCCATCTGGGTCATACAAATTATAGACTGTGACTCCATGCAGAAAGGTGTGAAGAGCAGAGCGTAGATGTAAAAACCATAAAGAAGAAGGAAGGTTGATGGAGGCTGAGGAAATATCCATCTAGCAAGTGAAAGTTGAAATAATCTAGACAATTCCCTGCAACTATTATTAGATTTTTCCTTCAGCCTTTGAAAGATCAATTAAAAGTAAAAGAAATCCCTAGGTAGGCTTTCCTCTCTCTCAAAATTTTGTCCGTTAAGAACCCTGTCTGAGCAGCTCCAATTGTGACTTTCTTCAATTTTTAGCATTTTCCTGTGTTGACCTTGTCAGGCCCATTGCTGTTGCTACACAAACAGCAGAGAAACAGTAAAGGAGAAAAATTCCCAACCAAGTTTTCTGAAGCATGTCACATTGTGAAGAGGCATCAAGTACCTCCTTTCTGTGCTAACAAGTTATTAAAAAAAGAAAGCGCTCTGGTGGGAGCAGATATAAATGACACTTTTTAACTGTCTCTCTTGTTACCACAGAGATTCCTGCATTTATGGGGGACATCTGTTTCAAAGGGTGAAAAAAAAACATTTTACTGTAGGCAAAGAACAGCCGGGGAACAAAATCATGTCTCAAAATCTAAAATCAAACTTTCTTTAAATTGTCCTTCAGCAAAAAATAACAGGCAGGATTAGCAAAACAAACTATATTCTGATTGGAAATAATCAGACCAGAACAAGTCCATCAAGGGGAGAGAAAATGTAGCACTTATAGCTCATAGAACAGGTTTAAGATGCTTGAAGGATTGCACGGAAGTAATTAGCCAGCTCAGGAGTGTGATTTCCTTTGCAAATAATTTCTAAGTGGAGATGTGACCAGTGCTTTATGTTCTGCAGAGGGCAGTAGCCAGGAGCAGCAAAAAAAATTTAACAACTAGCCAGAAGCAGCAGAAAAATATTAACAATGCGAAGTAAGCTAATTGTCAGATGCTATCAAGACAGTGCAACAGAGTGATAAGGTGTGATAAAAGACATCTTGAAGCCACTTCCAGGCTTCTCCCTTCTGGAAAAGTAGCTAGTACAGGTGATGCACAGTGCAATTGCTCACCACCCCCTGACCAATGCCCAAGAAGCAATCAATCCCCAGCCAGCTCCCCCCAGTTTATGTACTGAGCATGATGCTCTATGGTACGGCATACCCCTTTGGCTCATTTGGGTCAGCTGTCCTGGCCATGCTCCCTCCAGGCTTCTTGTACACCTCCTTGCTGGCAGAGCATGGGAGACTGAGAAATCCTTGACTTAGGATAAGCGCTACTTAACAACTAAAACATCAGTGTGTTATCAACATTATTCTCACACTCAGCCCAAACCAGAGCAGTGTATTAGTTACCAGGAAGAAAATTAACTCTATCCCAGGATGAAACCAGGACAAAAGGCCTGGGTGGTTTCATTACATCCTCACCGTGGGCAGCCAGTCAGAGTCAAAACTGGCTGCAATCCCCCAGCTTTTCTGGGAGACTGAGCAGAAGAGGATATTCTCTTCCTCTCCCATCCTTGCCTCATGCCTATTGTACAAAGAAATGGAGGGGCATGGGAAGGGCATCACACCACTGATGTGCCAATACTTAGATTTTGAGAGAAGCTGCTTGTGTAGGATGTACTCCACCTTCTGCCTCTTGCAGATTAGATTCTCTCCATTTTATGAACAACTTCTGTTAGTTCATGCTGAGCATTTAACAAAACCCTCAAGGAGTTGTTCTCACCCCATAGATAGACAGTAGAATCACAGGTGGAAAAACATGACTATTGCAGAGTCCTACAGCACACTGAGGGCAAAATTTGGAATGGAGCTGAGATCTCCTGACTCCCAATCTTGTGCTCTGCCTGCAAGAGGCTTCAGCCACAAAGTTACGAAGGAGTGCTTTGACTGAGCGTCAATGCCCTGCTCTTGGAGAGGGACCCAAAAGGGGGCTCAGAAAAGACCAAAGTGCAGTCTTCCATGCAAGACTAACCTAGAGGGCAGTCAGGTTCTGTCAGACAGATTGGTTTGGTTTAATGCATTTAAGCTAGCTGCCACTAACTTGAAGCCTTTATCCTGGCCCACATTTTACCAGATGATGAACAATACTTCTCTGGGAACTAGTAAATACAGTATTTCCCAGTTCTCAAGAACTTAATATTTTATACCATAGCCAAAAGGCACTATTTATTATTCATGCGTCATTATATGGGACCATCCCATGCAAACATACACAAACCTCATCTTTATGATATGCTGGCATTGAGAGTGGAAATAAAAATCCTACATGGTCAAATATTCAAAATTAAAGAGGTAGTACTTGCATATTAAATCATTTTCATGTTAGTCACATGTGATTACATGGAATTTTGCTGGTGTTGGAAGAAGTAGGCAAGATACTTTCTAAACATATTGTACACACGTATTTGGCTTTTAAAACTAACTGGAATTAAAAATAATTGCATAATAATTGCAACAAGTTTTGTAGCTGCTGAGCTAGCATTGCTGGGGAAGTTTAATTTTCCTATTTTTATTGGTTTTGTGCAAATTAATTTCTCAACATTAACTATATTAGATTAACATTGGTGTGCATGGTTTTTATAAGGAAAAAAGAGAGGAAACGGTGCTGGCATGATTATGGCAGTTCTCAAAGGTAAAACATATGCAAAACAAATTGACCAACGTAAGGACTGCAGATTAGCAGAGGAAAGTATGCTTCTGGTGATAATCAAGTGTATTTGTTTAATAACAATACTTGCCACTATTACAATAATGACCTAAAGTTTTGAAGTACTCGTTTCCTCCCTGTACTGTATGCCACTTTAGAAGGTGTGGATATGGTTGAGAACAGAGAAGATAAGAGCAATTACAGAGATGAAAGGAGACCTTCTCAGGTTGGGAAAGTGGTTGTGGTGAGTGGGGCCGGTAGATGGGCATAACACAATGGGAAGGTGACTAGCACAATGGCAGGACTCTGGTGGTGGGATGGTAGACAGGGGCTCACCAACTCACTGGACAATTGGTAGATGAACTGTCCAGAGTTCCTTGTGCAGGTGAAGGCAACCATGATCTTTTTGGTGAGATACTGAGGTGATTTGCTATCAGCTTGCTGGAAGACTTGAGAAAGGGCACTCTGGAGGTTCAACTTTGAGAAGAGGGGTTTGGCCTACACAGAAGAGAGACTTCTGGAGCACATCCAGGGAAGCAGTACCTTGGCACAGCTATAAAGCCCACTTGTGATTTTTTCTAACCTCTAAGCTCCTGTGTAACCAAACACTACACCACTCATTAATTTGGATAATTAAACAAGAAGTGCCCCACTTCTCTTTCTTCTGAAGCAGTCCTTCCTGCCTAGGGGTCTGAGCAAGGGGAATTCAACACACGGGGAAGCTTTGGAGAGAACTGAAGTGCCGGATTTCTCTCACGCGCTTGAAGAACTCGACATATTTTCTTGTCCCCACCCCCCCCAGCTTTCTCCAGAGGCGGAAGGGACTTGGCACCCACCTCCCCCCATACCCTCCTTCCCACACACAACCGGCCCCGAGCGAGCAGGGTGGGCTCCTGGAAGCGTCTCCCACCACCATCACTCCGCGTGACAACCCCCCCTCTCGCCATCCCTTCCCCTCAGCAAGCCGCTCCTCGGCGGGGGGAGCCTCGCCAGGCGGGCGGGGGGGCTGCGCGGGGCTGCGGCCCCCCGCGGGGAAAGGGAGGGGCGGGGAGGGGGCTTGCCCCCTCCCCGCCCCTCCCTTTCCCCGCGGGGGGCCGCAGCCCCGCGGTCACGTGGCCGCGGAGTGATGTCACGCCCCCCCCTCCCGCCCTATCCGCGCGGAGCGGCCGAGTGTCCCGGGGCAGGCGGTGCCGCCGCTCCGCCCTTCAGCAGCGACGCGGTTCGGTGCGCGGTTGCCGGCGGCGGCGAAGGAGGAGGAGGAGGAGGAAGAGGAGGAGGAGGCGGCGGCGGCAGCGATCGTAGCGGGACGCGGTTCCTCCATGAGGTGAGGGCGTCTCGGCGGGGAGAAGGGGGGAGGTTGCGTGCACGCAGGCACGGCGGCGGGCGACGTGAATAGGGGCTTTGTGTGCGGCGCCCACCTGCCCCCCGCCGCCGACCGCGGGGGGCTGATGCCGACGTTGCCGCCGGCGGAGCCTGAGGGGAGAAATCCTCTGCGGGGCTCAACAGGAGGAAACTTCTCCCTTCTGCCGGAGAGCCGTGTTTCCCCGGTGTGGGAGACTGGAAGCAGTGAGGGAAGGGAGCGCAGCCCGTGAGTCGTTGCCGCTTGGCTGTTTATTTACTTTCTTTATAGTTTTATGATTTTTTTCTTTCCCCCCTGTCTCCTCGGTGCGTGGCGGGGGGTGACAGCTGCCTGCGGCGGTGAGCGGTAGCACCTCGGTGCCTTCAGGTCGGCGCCAGCTCACCGCCCCGGACCCCTACCCGCCCCTCGGTGGGGGTCTCCGCGGGTCCCGCAGCCCCTCGCCGCTTCGGGAAGGGGGTCGCCAGTCCCTGACAGCGCGGGTCCGGCTGAGCCCTGGGGGCAGCGGTGCCGCCTCCTCACCCCCTTCTCCCGGGGGACCCTGACAGAAATTAAATCCGCCCCCGGGGGAGGACCCTCGGATTGCCTCGCTCCCATGAAGAAGGTGGCCCCCGGGACGGCGCTGTCTCGGTGCTCGCGTGGGGAGGTTTCTCTCCGGGGTTTGAGTGGGAGCTCGGGGAAGAGAGGGCTGGCTACCGGGCTGCCCTGGGGGGCGGTGGCTGGGCCGGGCTCCGGCGGGTCCCCCCGCACCGCTGCCAGCCGCGTCCCCTCCTGCCCCGCGGGCACGCACCGCGGCTACGCCTTCCTCAGGCAGCGGGGGCTTGAAAGATCAGTATTTCGTGTAGATGTTACAAAAAAAAAAAAAAAAAATTAAATAGCCAGCTTTAGGAATCGCATCAAGTTTAACCAGGAACCTGTGCATCTAACTTGCCACAGAGCACCCGAAAGACTTTGCTTTCTCTCGCACAGCGTTTGGCAGCACAAGACTTCTGCAGTCTGCTCTTGCCGCTTGTTACATTCTTAATTTTCTCCCTGTGAAAAGACTAGTTAAATTCTGCTTTATCAGCATTGCAGGATCTTAACAAATTCTTCCGTTTGTTTCTATAGTGAATGTGAGTATGCTTATTACAGAACTGATATAAAACTCTTGCAGGCCAGTGGAGTGAGTGCCACTTTGGTAGAAGCTGAAGTCTCTTTTTTTTTTTTTTGTCATTATCCCAGTGGGTTGCAGATTAGTGTGTGTTATTTAAAAAAAAAAATCAGATTCTGAAAGCTACACATACATCATTTTAGAAAGGCCTCCTGATGTCTTACATTAACTAGGAGTAAATGAATTTAGTAAATATCTGTCAATGACCCGCTTGGCTCTTGTCTTAGGACACTCATGGAAAGCTGTCAATGAAATTTTATTTACTAATAGAAGAATTACGTAACAACTGTATGAACCAGAGGGAAAGCATTTGAGTAGATCAAGGCTTGATATGAGCTCAGGGTTCTCTTGAGTTGAAGCCAAGCTCAGTGCCAAGAAGTCACTATGCAGTAGCAGACGCCCGCCCTTTCAGTCTCTAAAAATATTGGCCCTGTGCTATTCTTTTCCCTTTTCCAAGAGTGCATCTGCTAGCAAAGCTATAAAATGCTACCTCTTCCCCTCTCCTTCCCTCAACCAAGACATGGGTAACATGAAGTGGGAAGGAGACTGGGAGGGAGGCTGCTGGTCTCATGAAGCGATGTAAGCATTTCACAAGGCAGTTCACTCACTTGCCTCATCTCTTTCTTTTTTTTTTTTTTTCTTTTTATATGTTTCCCACTATGTTACTTCTCCCTCTCTCTGAGAAGGATTTTGTGCTTCTCTTCAGGGAGAAGCAGTGCCTGGAGAAACATGAAAGCTAAGTTCTTTTGTGAGATGTTGGCAATTTCTGAATTCTACTGGAGCAATACCCTAATCACATTTGTTTTTAGAGCTGATTGTGGGCTAGTTCTTTTTGCATGGGGATAATTTCTGAAATAACTACAGAGAAAAAAACAAGGAAAGCTAGAACAAATCAGTTCAAACCTTTAGTGCCTTGCTTAGTGGCAGAGGTAGTAGACTACTGAAAATCCCAAGGTGGGACCATAGCAATCAGTAACGTCTTCTGGGGTTATAGATTCAAGTAACTGGCTCTCCTGCTGTGTGCATACTTCCTGCATGTCTGAGAGGCTTATTCTCTTCCCTACATTCCTTGGGGTTGCTGTCTAGGTGCCTGTGAATGCACACAGGTGATATAGCTCTACGTTTGAGGTAGCTGGGGACTTGTTTTCAGAGTTGTCAGTCCTTGCTGCTCCTAATGTTTTGACGGTCATCGAATAATGCACTTTTAGGGTATAGAGGAAGTAGTGCAAAGAGGTGTAATTCAGGTAATAGATTAGAGCAGAGCTTATCACTGTCAAACTGCCAGAGGCAGATGCAAGTCTGGTGAAGTGTGGAAGCAGCTGAAGATCTCCACTGGCACTTGGGACTAGCTACCAGTCCAGGTACTTGCTGAGGACTGCTGGAGTGCAAGCACACAGCAGTGAAAGAAAGCATCCTCCTCTTGTGTTGAGGTCCAGAACAGGATGGCCAGTAATGCCTGGAGGTGATGGTGGTAGTTGGTGTGCTGAACTTGAGAACACCTCTGGAGGAGAGAGTCTCCAGCCTAATGGTTAGTGCATTTGCCGGGGAAGTGTTAGATCTTGACTTTCAAGTCCTTCTTCTGCAGACAGATCTTGCATTTTGGATGAATGCTGTAATAACTTACATATATTTTCTAAAGCTGCCATAGTCTCCTTTTGGTTTTGTGCCTGGAAACCATTGCTGGTATTCAAAATACTGTAAAACAAGATTTGTGGTTTTTTCAACTGAATCTATAGAGGGGATGGGTAAAGTGGAGAGACAAGTTTGTTCAGTCACTACAATAGAAGAAGAATTTGTATGCTGGTCTGTCTATGACTCCGTAACTTCAGTAGCTGAGGATGTTCTACTTCTTCCCTTATAACTGCTGAGAGACAGGGAGCTACTGTTGGTTATTGCAGATGTCTGGATTCCCAAAGGCACTGGAACACCTTGAAGTGTCTCTGGGGAGTTTGACACTTGAGTGCTTTGAGGACCTTGTTTACAAGGACTTGGTTGAGACACCAGCATGATAACTCTAAGGGGCTTATAGAAGTTCATAGGTCTCTGAAGGCTGGGAGAAGTATCTCAAACACTAGGTCTTCTCCAATATTTGTATGGCACCTGGTGCTGCTGCTATTGAATATGTTTCAACAACCTGAATAAAATCAGTTAAAAATCACTTGATTATCACTTAAGATGCAGATGTTGATCTTGCTGATGTTCTGCTAGTTGATAGCATTGATAGTCTTCCAGGATAGAAAATATCTGAATTCCTAGTACTTTTTTTTTTGAGGGGTGAAAACACACCCAACTCTTTTTTTGTTATTGGGTAATGTTTAAAAAGGTATCATCAGCTAAAATATTTTCCCTACCCAAGAACTTGGAAGCTGAATAGGGAAGTTGTGTTATCATCACAGTCTCTGAAGGTATTTCTAGACTACAGGAGTTTCTACACTACTGAAGTAGATCCCCTTTGAATAGTTTAAGGGCAGAGTTTATGGGAGTGAGGCTTGGCGAGTGCCTTAGGCAAATTAAATTGTTGTTCCTGTCTTCCTAACTCCTGCCCTGATAGGTAAAAGTTCTGCTTTAGGCTATTTCAGAATGTTCATCCATAAAGTCTTGGATATGTCTCTTCATAGATTTAATGTTGCATCTGTACAGATTGTCGTGTTCGGCCATTCTGAAGAGCATCTAGTGGAACAGTTGATACAGAATATTAGGAAGGCAGTAAGTATAAACAAGTACTAACTAGCTGGTGTTATCCATGTGGGTTTTTCATTTAAGAACTGGCATTTCACAAGTGGGACTCTGCGTCATTTTTCTCTATTTCTAGTTGTAGCTGGATGCATCAATTCCAATCTAGCCCTGTTGGACTAAGCATTGAATATGGAAAAGTCTTCAGGACTGCAACATATCTTCTGTATGATCAAACCAGAGAATATGGCCTCAAAATTGAGGGGCACGCAAGGGTGGAGGGGCTTTTTGTTTTAGACACAGGAAAATTGAAAGCAGAGAAAGACAGCAGTATGTCCCAGCTCATGCAGCAAGTCTTGTCTCTCTTACTGTGCTCTTCAGTGAGCTGAATGTGTGTTGACAGACACTTCTAGACAAAAGAACTGGAGTAAGAACAGAGTAAAGTTGTATGTAATGAGTGAATGACAGATTTGCCCGGACTTTGCTTGAGCTAGGATTTTGCCTGGAGTGCTGTCTAATATGCCAAGTAAACAAATCAGGGCAATGTCACATTTTGATTTTTCTCCAATCTTCTCCTGTAATTCACTGTGACTAAGGCCTTGTTGATGCAAGCTCTCTCCTAGCTGTCTAGAACTGATTTTGAAAACGCTGTTTAACAAACTGAACATACCCCCACATTGACAGTCTTGCCTGGGTTTGTACTGGCTGTATAACATTCACAGAGGCTGGTACTGCTTGAGCATTTAGATGATACTGCTCCATTAAAGATGAAGTTTAACATTTGCAAATTCTGAATATCAAAAGGAAGTTTAAGAGAGTTGATGCAAAGCATTCTGGAGGGAGGAGTGGTAGCTGTGGATTTGTTAGTGATGCAATATCTATGGAGCCCTAACTTTTGGGCTCAAATGCTTGAATTTGTACAGTTCAGCACATCCCTGCCAGTGATTTGTGAACGGATGGAGGGATTGTGCTAAGTTACCCAAGGCCCTTGCTATCTCTGATGTCTGATTCTGTTTAGAGTGGGATTAACTGTATATAAATCACTCCCACTCTTGTGTAGTGCTTGGGCTTCTCAGTGCATTTTTCAGTGTGTTTTCATTAGTAAGTAATAGATTAACCAAGCCAAGAATTATTTGTCTTTATAGGTGACATTAAGTTTAAAAAAATTCTGTTCCATTTGTCTTTTCCTATGATAGGAAGATGGGTTACTCAAGATGGAAAAACTGAGCTGTGCTGATAAAGAGTAGGGAAATGTTCCCGTTGCTTTTGGTCACATCATACATGCTTTGTTGCTTTGGCCTGAGCAATAGAGAGAAGAATATGCTCAGCTGGATGGAAATGAGAAGGTAGTCAGAGATGAAGTATTGGGTAGATTTTTTTAGGACAGCATGGGCTTGCTGCATTTATGTGCAAACAACCAAAGAGGCTAGGCAATGGCTAATGCCTCCAGGTGGTCCTGTGGTTCTGGCAATGCTAAGGAGGCCCAGGTTTGGGCATGTTCTTGGTATTGGATAGTAGGTCAGGCGACCTCAGGCATGTGAAGCTTTTGAGAAGTTGGTTACTGAAGATGGGCAGCAGAAGAGATGCTAGTAGTGTGGATGCCTCTGGCTATTGGCAGTGCAAAGGCTTGTGCTTCTGGGTCAGAGCACAGCTTGTGATTTAGAAAATGATCATCCAGACAATAAATGGTGGTGTTGTGCTCTGGGAGAAGACACTTCTGGGGCCCCTTATTTTCCACTGTGAGTGTAGGTGTATTCATACAAAGGAAGATGTAAGTGTATGTCAGCAGTGGTATTCTTCCAGACTCTTTTTTATTTTTTTTCTCTTTATGTTGCCAGATATTGCATGGAGTCTCTAGTTCTTTTCTGTAACCTCATAAAGTTAAAACAAATTTTTGAAGTATTTTTGGGAGGGGAAGGGGAAATGAGTTGACAACATGAATTGTGCTTTCCTGCAGAAGAGCAAGAAGAGCACTGTCTGAGATGGAGGCTTCTCAGGGTGTTCTGAAAGACATGCAAGATTTTTGACACCTAGATTAATTGAATTCAGCACTTACCAGTAAAGGTTAACTGTCACTGGCATGAATAGTGTGCATAGTGTATGGTTTTACTGTAAACTTGTAGCTTTACTTAGTAAAACTAAGGCTGTTTTACTGTTGCATCACTGGATCTTTGGTCACTCAAGGAATTAATTGTAATCTTGTTTGCAAGGCCTTGCTCTGCTTTTAATGCAATTTAATGAAAGGAAAAAATATGTCAGTATTGTTGTTTACTGTGGTTTGCACCAATCTCACTGTAAATCAGTGGGTAAGATTATCCTAATCTGTTTCCTGTGTTTAAAGATTGTATTGTGTATTAAAACACAGTTTCAATGAAATTACTGAGGTTGAAGATTACCACCACTTCAGTGTCTCTTGTTTTAACTAGATAGGTTTACCACCAATCTAAAGATGTTTTCAGTGGCTTGTATTCCTGAAAGCTATTTCTTAACATTAAGCTGAAGGAAGATGAGATAGAGAACTAGATATTTAAATTTTGGAGCTAATGGTTAAAAGCATGTGATCAGCATAGCTTTTAGAATCCCTGGAGTTAAGCTCTTCTCTAGTGCTAACTTGCTGCAGCTACAAAATGACAGCGCTCAGTATTTATTATCACATTTGTACTGAAAGAGGAGAAATGCCACTATTAGTAGAGATTGCTTCTTGTTAATACCTGTGATATCTTGCAGAAATACAGTTTTGAAGTGCCTTGATGCTCCCTAGTGAATTTCTATTAGTTGTTTCCTATCTTGTAAAACAGGAGTGTATTAATGGCATTTCCTTTATCCCCCTCTATGGCAAATGAACAGTTGTCATAGAGCTCTGCTGAATCAGGATGCTGACCTCTTCTTGCATCAATTCCAATAATTACACCATTTGAGAGGTGACTTCCTCATTTAAACAGTGTCAAGAAAAGGCAGCCCTCACCGTTTCATGGGTTTTTATCTCTACAGCTGAAGGATTATGGGCATTATGATACACAAGCTCTAATCTTAGTGTTTGTGTTTAACTATCTCTTTATGAAAAAAATACAGATGTGACACACACTAAACTTGATAATGCTGTTTTTGTGTGCTTGTGCATGCTTTTTTAATTATGCTGAGGACTTCAGTTTCCCATTCAGTGTATAAAACGCACTTACGCAAGAGGTGAAGTATCCTGTGGGAAAAATAAGTTGGCTTCTAATAGAAACACAGCTCACCTCCCTTCTTCCTTCCTCAAAATGGGAAAAAGTAGCATATTAGGAGTGCTTGTAGATCCTGTTAATTAGGTTCCTCACAGAGGAGAGTGCAGCTTTGCGGCTGTTCTGTGCACATACCTACAAGGAGTTGTCATCTCTCTCATAGCCCTGTAGTTGAGTACTTTATTTTTCATGGGAGCTATAACAAAACTTTTGTTTGTGGGAGCCAAAAATGCTGAGGGGGTGGTAAGGGGAAAGACAGCCTATAGCACACAATTCTTTGGCAATCTGTATGTGAGGAAAGATTTCTTATTTTCAGTTTCCCATGCACAGGATTTCTTTATATTTTATTAACTGATGTAATTAAACTGTATACCTTTTTTTTTTTTTCTTTTAGTCAAATACGTTTATGTTTTAAAATAAAAAGTTAAGTTTTTATTGTTAAGTTTTGGATTTTGTGGGATATTGTATGATGTTTCTCAGCTTTTAAAGTTCCTTTAAATTGTGGTTTTGTTTTGGTTTTCCCAAAAGTGTTAAAAAGAGTTTGGGTTTTTGTCCTCCATTTTCTTTCTTTTTTGTTCTTTTTTCTTTTTTTTTTTTTTTGCTGGCCTGGTATGTAAAGGCCAGATAAGTGTAATGGTATTTGTCTTGTCTGTACCCTGGCACTGCTGATCTTTGCAATGCTCGTTGTCCTTGGTGTTGCTAGAGAATGATTTAGGAGATTATTGGGCTCTTGCTGAGGTTCAGACTCCTTTCCAGTGCAGGTTATGACAGCTGTTGTGCAATTTAAATACTTTCTCCAAAGTTTGAGTAGGTGTAGCAGAAATAAAGTGGTAAGCTTCTCTAAGAGCAATTCCTTCATTTCGATTGTTAAAAACTTGCTTTTTAATTTTTTTTTGTTACTAATTTGCAAATACTGTATTCAGCCCAGGAAGAAGGTAAGAAATTGTCATTTAAGACAGGGAGTGGAAAGCTTCTGCGATTTCTTTTTTTTTATATTTTTTTTTTGTCTTTTCCGTTTGCATGCTAAGGAATTAGACAAAATGCCGCAAGCCCATTCTGCTTGAGACGAAAAGCAAGAACTTAGAATGAAACCCCTTGTTCATATACCTGAAAGCAGTCAGGAATCTGATATGACTTCAGTCATTTAATTAGATTTAATGATATTTTAACAGCCTACAGAATTACCCCATCCAGTACTGGAGGTGTGTGTTCTGTGGGAAATGTATTTGTGTGTATGTAGTATATGGGATTTTTTGTTTGTTTGGGG
Organism: Strix uralensis; assembly: GCF_047716275.1. NCBI lineage: Eukaryota > Metazoa > Chordata > Aves > Strigiformes > Strigidae > Strix > Strix uralensis. Next base: position 88,783,086 of record NC_134012.1, on the reverse strand, counting down.
TTTTTTTAAGAAATGTGCTTGTGTTTGTCTTGAGTGGCTGTCAGATAAATATGGGGTTGAACTAAATGACATGTTTACTTAGCACTAATTGCTACTCCTGAATGTTACTTCGAGTTGTATTTTGTGGAAGCATTCATATATATTCTGCCAAGCGTATACTGCGTAGTTGCGTTTTAAAATGCGTAGTAGAGTGATCATGTATAACATAGCAACTTGCTTCATAATAATGATTTTCTTTTATGAAACAACTGAATCTCACTTATCAAACTGTAATCTACTGTTTCTGTAGAGTGATGTGAACCATTAGTGACCCTGCATGACCTATTTGAATTTATGCTCCAGTCCTCGTTTCAGTTATTTATTTATCTGGCTAAACTTGTAATATTTTTTCTCCTTTTTTTCTAGGGTGGAGGGAGGAAGTTTATACAGCTGAACATCCTTTACTTTAAACTGTTCCTTCAGAAGGAATTTGTATAGCAGCTAAAACTTGTAGATGAGAGTGACTGGCTATTCCAGTGAGCATACTGTAAAACTAGAAATTTGGAACATTTTTGCATAGATGGCTTTGGCCAGTCCCAGGTGTATGTTGTTCTTTCATTATGTTTTTCTGCAGTGCTCTAGGAAAAAACACATTGCCATGCTACTTCAACATGCTGTTCACTGTTACATTTGTCTTGGATCGGTAATGTGTGGTATATTGAAGCTTTCTGCAGGAGACTTTGCCCTAGGCACTGACTCCCTGTTCCCCTGTGAGAGCTTGCAGCTTGTCTGCAATGTTAGTTGTATATGTTTGTGCAACTGCTGCTTTTCTTCACTTGAAAGGAAGTGGGAGCATGACTGTTTGTGATAGTTCACTGTCAAATTAAAACCAGCGATGACTTCAAGAATACACATACAGCTTCTTATGGGGAAGAGTGTAAAACAATTCTTCTAGTGATAACCTCATTCTTGCTCAAATGGTTTTATGTACTATGTTGTGTTGAGCTGTCCTAGTATGTGTCATGCATGGTTTAAGTGTAATTTTGACTTTGGTTAGTTGTTAGACTTGTACATACAATAGTGGTGGTACTTCTGCTTCCCAGTGCAGACCCACGGTTGTAGGATAGTGAAGTTTTAATTAATGATTTTGCATACTTATTTCTGCTTTTCACTCTTTAGAAACAGCTGCCCTGATATAATGTTAACATAGGTGGTGTATGAACTGCTACGTGTATGAATGTGTTGGTGACCTAATTATGTTGAGAGGTAGCTCATACAACATGATACACACTTGAGTTTTTGGTAAAGATTTGTTCTGTTCTGCTGTGGTCAGACTTAGGCTTGCTTTTAAATTTGGATAAACAGAAAGTTTCCCTCAGCTGGCTGTTAATCTTTTTTAGAGCTTGAGGGCTAAATCCTCAAAGGGTGATATAGGTATGCAAATTCAATTCAGACTTGGCTGCCACTGAACTGAATGGTATCAAGTTGGAATCTTATTTTTCTTTCTTTTTTGTTTAGATATTGAAGAAGGATAAAAAGCTCCTTAAAGGTTTGGAAGGTTGAATGTGATCAGCATGAAGAGCTTAAAAGCAAAGTTCAGGAAGAGTGACGTAAGTATTTCTGCTCAGTTTGACTGCTGGTTTCCATGCTGGAAACAAATTCTTCACTCCCACCTTGATAAGGTTGTAGGTTAATGAATTACAGAAAAGAAAAACTTTTTCCAAGCAACAGCTGAGTATGGTATGGAGTAGGCTGTTTCTGTTTGGAGTGCAATTGTCTGTTATGCAAATTAATAGCATTTCACTACCTTGCTTTCCATAACTGAATCATGCGCGTGTGTGGTGTCTGCAGAACTTCCATTAGATTGTGCTGGTGCCTAGACTGAAACTTTGTTCCAGGTATAGGGTTAAGCCTAGTAAGGATTTTACTACCCAATCATATTTCCGTCTAAGCATAATACCATTCTTATCAGTGTGGTGTTTGAGCACTTAACAAAAGGTCTCCTCAGTCTGTGACAGGATTTCTTTGTCAGCAAGAATACAGGAACCAGCTGTGCAATTAGGGCAGCTGTGGCTTATCAATTCTAGTGTGAGAGGAGAGGTGAATATGAGGCTTGAGCAGTAAGGATGATGGACATAAATATGGAGTTCCTACAGGAGACTCTTCAGAACTGCATTTAGAGAGACATTAGGCTGCACGTCATACATTGCTTCTTGCTAGCAGTAGTAGTATAAGTGGAGACCCAGGCTTGAACTTGTATAGTAAGCGTACTTCCCTTGGAGCAGCGGAACTGCTGTAGTCCAGTCCTGTTCTTGTCTGTCTTTTCGTACTACTCATTGCAGCTTTTTGTCATGCATTCATGTTAATGCTTATTTGATAGCACAGCGAGCAGTCAGTGAAATAGGTGACTTTGTGTTTAACCGACTTTCCAGATTTTGTGTGGAATTCGTGACAAATCTCCATGATCTGTATGTTCCACCATTCATTCTGAATTTTTGCCCTGTTTTGAAAGAAGTGATGTGTTGTTGTTTGTCATGGCCAGATTCGCGCTGGGTCCCAGAGCAACAATATTTGGTGAAGATGCTTTGAATGTGAAAATGGAGCCTCTTCAGAAGTTTTGATGTTCGGGAATAAAATGACACCCTGCATTCAGGAGTAGTACAGGCTATGCTTTGATGTAAAGATGGTCTCATGGCACACCGTTAGAATGGTGTCTTTAGCTGGCTAGTAATGCACTTCAGTAGCTGTGAAGAAGGTAGAGATGCTGTTGTGCTGTAATCTGCAGATGTGCTGGTTACTGCTTAGAAAGTCTTTTGAGCTACAGGTTTTAACATTTGGTGCAGCTGCTGTATTGGCTTCCTAGCAGCAGCACTGGTGGATGCTCCTTCAGTTTAGCAAGAGCTGTCTAAAAAGACTACCTCTACAAATGAGGTATAATTGTGTATTATTGACATAATATAAATATGTCAACTGACCTTTGGTAGCAGAGGGAAGCTTTTTTAACTATTTAAGCAGTGTTTGGCTTTTGCTAGTCACCAGACTGAATCAGCCAGTGGCACAGTGTCATGTGCCACTTCACAACAAATAATGTCATAAAGCTCTGGTGTCTCATCTAACTGAATATGCCATTCAGTTTAGAACTGCTAGAATTTTGTGATCAGATATTGTTGCTCCTGTTGCAACGAGTATCAGCAATTGCTATTTTGAGTTCACCTACACCAGTAAAACTTTTTATAGGCATCTGCTTGGGTAATGAGAACAGTCCCTTGGCTAATATATGAACACACTTGCTATTATGGAAGTTAGGTGTGCCTGTGTGTTAGGATGACTTCATTCACACTTTTGTGCCTGTTGGCTGGGCTGCTGCTCTAGAGCAAAGGCTAAGTGACATGTGTGATGCAACTAGATCTTGCTGTAGCTAGTCCACCCACTGTAATAAATTGCACTGGTTCACTTATTCTGTACTTATCTATCCTTGATAACTCGCTCACGCCTCTCCCCAAAACCAAGTGGAGTCTGAAAGTAATTGCTGTTTTGATACTACTGCTGTCTACTGACTGGAGACAAAGTTGACCACAAAGGATTTTTCAGATACCTAAAATTTAGATATGCAGCTCTAAGAGCACAGCAGTCTAAATCCATGACGGTCTGGTTTCCTCTGTTTTGAAGCCAAACCTTAAGGGCATAATTCAAAACAGCCAACAGGAGCTGTTCTATATTTTGTGCAGGATAAGCAAGCAGAATTATCCTTCTCTTTAGTTTCCAGAAGCTGCCCTTAGCTATAATTTGTGAGGAGGGGGAAGAGGAGGTGGTTTTAATTGGAATTAGTCTTATTTGTGTCTCAATTTATAAGATGTGGTAACTGCTTTTGAATTGGGGATAAGGGTAAAGTCAGCAAGGATGGAAGGACTCATCCCACCTTACTTGTATTTCTTTCTGGAGGAAGTCTTTAATGTCTTATTTTGTAGAACTGAAGGTGTCTTGGGCTAAAGAATGATACCCTTCTCTTTAGCCTCACTGTTAGCATAAAAAAATAGGAAGAGGCGGAGGAGTAGGAATAAGTCTTCAAGGTGTATGTGAGAAATAGGAATTACACAAACACTTCTCCAGTAGTAAGGCTGATAACATAAAACTGTATGCTGGAATGAAGACTGCGTAGGAAACTTCACTGGTGTATTAAAGCTCTCTAGGCTATTCTGGAGTGGCTGAATTGAAAGTGGGCACAACTGCTGATATTTGTGTATATGTCTCTGTCCTTGCTGCAGGGCTTTGCTTTGGTGCTGTAGCTACACCAGTCTTACAGCTTGCAAAAGAGGTGTCCCTGTTCCCTCTTCTTTCATCTCTGTCCTTCTGGTTTTAAGGGTATCTGACCCTGCAGTGAGCCAATTCAGGGACATAAAGTGATGGAAAATTACTTTGTGGGGTGAGTTTTAGCTGATTAACTCCCTACTCTGTCTCACTGTAGGGTCAACTGTGAGATGAATGGTGGAAGTAGGAGGAGCAGGAGGACATCCCTTTCTGTAGCTGTTGCTTGGCTTAGCTGCACTGTCAAATCACACCCTGAATTTATTGACCTAAAAAGCACAGGGATGGGCACACCAGCAGAATTGTTGCAGGAACACACAAGTTAATAAGACTCCTAATTCTGATATTTAGCAGAACTGATATAGTCCACAGCTGAGAGATGGGAGTATGACTCTTCTTAGATGGGGGGGTGACTCCTCACTTCATGCTTTTGCTGCTCAGCTCCCCTGTACCTCACTTGATTCGCTCTCCGTGTGCACTCCCTTAACTGGAGAATCCTTTTTCCTTGACATACTTAACCGCTGTGAAATCCTTCCTGGGAGTGACTGTTGCCATGTGAACATGTGTATTTGGTGTGGAGGAATGAGATTTATCGCTCTGTCATAAATGAGTATCGTCAAAGAGTGATGTGTGGTTACAGGAGGATCCTTGTAGACCGTAAATCTGTGAACAGGATGCCTAGGTGGGAACAAATACTGAGATTGGAAGCTAAGTAGTGAATGTGCACGCTTCAAGAGTCTGTAGACAAAGCAACAGAAATTGGACTTAGGTCTTGACAAAGCAACTAGTCTCTTGCTGTATTTTCTCTCTTTTTCTTCAGCTCTTGTTCCTCGTTACCAAACTCAAAACCTGTTATTAGTAACACCTAGAAGCTGACAGCCTAAAAGGATGACTGTTTTAGTTGTTGCAAGAGACTATTACAGTAACACTTGAAAGAGTTGGTGTGGTAGTATCAGAAGCTATCACTTCAGAGCTTGAATTTGTTTGTAGACTGTCTGTAGTTTATTCACATGCTAGAGAATGAACATCTCCACCCATTAAGACAGAAGTTCTTCACTGTTTCTTCTTGGAAAAGCAGAGTTTGAAATAATCCAATTAAAACAAAAACAGTGCTCCTGATGTTTGACTAGGCCTCTTATTAATATTTGAGATTTGAGTGTTTTTTGTAATAACTAGTCAGTTTGTGGCCTGACTTCAAAAACATCTAGAATCTTAAACAGGCAGATGAGGGCTGAGTGTATTTTCAAATGTGCAAAGATACTAAACCTGTCTAAACATGTTTTGTCTCCTTCTTAAATATGACAAGATACTCATCAACATTTTTAGGCACCTACACACATTTAAATATCTACCTCTTTGATACTAAGATATTGTAGGAACTTAGGTGATGTTTAGGTAGGTTTGGTTTTAACTGTGTTCTTGATTACTCTAGAAAAGGCATAATGTGTCAAGGCTGTGATGGGTTGGATTGTTTCATCTTCCCTACCTGTAGGGGAAAACTGAAAAGTTTTAGAACTATTTTCTGCGAGTACTGAAGATCAGCTGAAAAACACGCCTTGCAATTTGACAATGGACAAATTTTATTTTAATTGTTAGCTTGTTGACTGGACAAGACGAAGATTAGAATTGATATTTGGAAACAAATATCTTCAGTACTGAATAATTAGAAAAGTAGAGTGTCTTTTAAAATTGAGAATTGACTGTGCAGTTCAGCAGCAAAAGTAGCTATTGTCAGAAGCAGAGCCAAGACGAGCTGGGATTTCCCAATGCTAATTGCCAGCTCTAACTTCTGGTATTTCTGGAAATGCCTATTTGTTGTACTGTCACGCGGGGGTTGAAAAGTCTGCAGTTCTTGTGAAAATTCTGCTTTTTGGCCTGTGGTGCACTCATTGTTCCATAAATCTCAAAATGATGAGGCAGTTAGGTATGTTGTAGTATAAAATCTCAGTCTTAATCTAGACACTGTGCTAAGGCTTGGCACTACTTTTTAATGCCCAGTGTTCTAAGTAGGCTTCCATTCAACAGTTTTTAAAGTATGAAAAGCTACATGGGGGTCTGGAACAGAAAGATTGCTGGGATACATTCCATTGAAATCACTGTGTTCCCATGTGCTCTGGACTGAATGTGTGGGAGAACAAAACTTGGGTGGGGCAACTTTAAAAATAATAAAGCGAGATCTCCTTTAAACAGCCCTTAAATTCTTTTATCCACTGAAAACTACAATTAACCTAAAAAGGAGCATGGGGTTGTTGAAAATTGCACTATCCACTCAGTGTGCGTGTACTACTTTCTTTCAGGGTAATTGTGACAAAAAACCCCACATACAGAGTTTACTCTGGCTAAAATGTGAAATAGCAATGTTGTCTGACATCTTTACCTAACTATTTAGAAAATGTACTACTGAAACTTCCTTTTATTTAGGTGTCCTTCTCTTACTGGGTGTTGAATTAAATTGGCCTGAAACACATCATCATGATTGCAGCTTTCCCTCAGTTTACTGTGTTCTTCAGTAATAAATTTTGATTCCACTATACAGTGTGTAGGGGAGGACTTGATCTCTGGAATGTATAGATTGTCCTCAATCACCTCTTCTTGAGGAAGGAGGATTTAGCCTTCTCTCCTTCTTGAAACAAGTGCCATGGCTCCTGCTTTTTCCTCCCTCTGTCAGGAGTCAAGGGTTCTATCTTCCACCCCATTTTCTGCTCTGGAGCTATTTGACTTAATGCCTCCAGTTCCGGACAACATAAGGCTCAGCTCTAGTCAGCTTGCTCTTCCAGCCAAAGCTTAAATGCTTTGTGCAGTAAAGAATTTAAAAATATTGAGTCCTATAGTAGTACATAGAGTAAGACCTGCTGCCTGTTGTAGTTAGTTCAGTGTGAACCTCTTGCCATCAGGCAGTGTCTTTTCTTTGTTATTGACAATAGGAATGTGTTCAGAGTACTCGTAGAATTACCTTATTGAGGTGGATGGTAATTCTGGTGCACTTGAGCACTCTGAGGGAGCCAATATCAGCCCATATTGTAGCATCTCTTTTAATATGGTGGAAGGAAAATGTAACAGAGGCAAGTGAAGACCAATAGATAAGGGTGGGGGAAAACAGAAAGGAAAAAGAACAGGTCTGAAAGGGAGGGGAGAGGAGGGACAGTTGAAGCTGTAGGGTTAGAGTTACTATTTTGGTAACTGTTCTGTGAGAAGAAATAACTTGTGGGATGCCTGCTGATCAGCTGTCTGTGGGTGGGAAAGTACATAGATTTGGCAGTGTTTGAGGCAAAGTAACTTGCAGATATTCTAGAAACCTGCAGGATCTCCAAATGGTTGGGACAGAAAGGAACGGGAATAGGTTAAATGAGAACTGTGCTGTGGTGTTTGGAATTATAGTAGAGAAACCTGGGCTGGAGTTGGCTTACTTTGAATAAACACATAGTTATTTCCTAAAACAGGATTATAGTCTGGAGTATAGCAGAGAACATCTTGGTTGGGTTCCCAGCCAGTCTTTGTCAGTTTGTACTAAAATGTCATTGTCAGTTATAAATTAATGATTCCTTTGTCTGGTTCTAGTCCCATGTCTGTTAAGTGTGCAGTGTTCACCCAGAGATTGGATTGATCATAGACAGTTGCAGTCCTAATCAGCCAGTCTTATAATGTAGTTGCACAGCAAGTGCAACGCTATTAAACCCTTGTGTTTGAAGTCAGAAGAAGCTTTGGGGATGAATCAGTGTCAGGTCAAACTTACAGGGCTGACCTCACTCACCCACTTGCAGTTTCTCTGTCCTGTTGGTAGCATGTTGCGCTCATCTGGGTTCTGCAATTCCACACCCGTGTTTGTCCCAGAATCACTGCCCTAAGGAAATGACTTGCAGCTCCTGCACTGATTTCCTTTTGACTTCCACCTCCACCCATGCTTGTGCCCTGAATTAGGTGAAGAATAATATCTCCCATTATTATTGGCCCTAGAGTCATATTCTTACTGACACAGAATGACATGGGGCTAATGATTCTTCAGTAAATACAGGTTGGGAAAAGGGAAAGGTGACTCCTTTTCCTGGGTGCTGCCTGCCTAGGCCTGTCAACTTTGTTATTCCAGACTCCTTGCTTGCTTATCCATCTAGAGCTGGAGTAAGGGTTGGAGGCTGTGTGAAAGGAAACATCGATTAGTCACTGGTTGGCCACAAACACTGGTCTGCCCTGCCAGCCCGAGTGGTGCCTGGCAAGCTGAACACTTTGCATCTGTGTTCTGATCATGCCAAGATGGCTGGTTTGGCCATCCTCATGTGATCCTTCATTAAAAGGAATGTATGTAAAACATTTGCAAAGATGAAGAGGAACCCTCCCATTACAAAGTTGTTTTAAATGGAGATAAACTCTATAGTTATAGTTACAGGCAGCAATATACAAAATTGTAGCAGATAAGTGCAGAAACACCACAATTTGAAGCTAGCCAGTTTGTTGACAGTTCAGTACTAAATCAAATACCAGCATTAAGCAGCATGAACTGGGGGTGCTTAGGAAGAAGAAAGGCAAACTGGCATATTCCAACTGGAAAAAGTATTTTTAAATATATTGGTAACAAGAAAGGAATCTTTGTTGTGTAGAAACATGTCTTTTGTGTCCCTTTAAACAGAGCACAAAAGTTCAAAGGCCTGAGTTTGGAAGAGTTGGAAAAAAGCAATTGTAATTTTTTCATTTATTTGTTTATCTTTAATAAGGTTTAAATGTAAAGTAAAATAAATTGAAAATATGATAAATGAACAGTCTGTGTGTTCTTACTGTGGTACACTATATCCTCTCTCTTTTTGGCAATACTTGTCTAATCTGATTAAAAAAAAAATTCTGTCCAGCCATCAAAGTTGTCAGTTAAAACTCATGTAAAGGAGAGGATTTAATGAATGGTCCAGTCTTTGTGTTTGAAGACTGTTGTCTTGGCTTTACTAAGAACAAAAACCGATTTGCTGTGAAAAGGTGCTGTAGTATTATCTAAATAATATAACACGTATACGTCTTATTTTATTGCAGATTTGGGCCTTTTCATCCTATGCTTATATTTTGGGAGCCTATATGAGCAGACAACAAATGTTGAGGCGTTAATAAGCTGAAATAGATGTATTACTTGTCTTATTCCAGCAATATTTTCTAGTCCTGTTCTTCTGATTGTAAGACAATTGCCCAGCATTGGTGTCCTTGCTAATACATTAGTAGTATAGCTGCCTGGACTTGTGTAGGTATTCTGACATGTGAAAAGCTTTTTAATGAGCTATTTTTCCTACTTCTGGACCTAAACTATCTAGAAGTATCTGCAGCCTTAAGCTTTTAAAAATACTGTTAACTTTGTGACAGTGAAAGCCATCATAGTTGAATGTCTTAGCTACGGCTGCAGGATGTCTTCATTTCTTAGACTCGCAGCTTGTATTCACATGTATTCTTACCACAGGTACTCTACTTTGCCTGTATTTTGCTTGTTACGTGAACTTCATACTTTACCTTGAAGTATTTTGAGGTAGGAACCTCTTTCAGTGCTATTCTGGTGTAATGCCTAACACTGGTGCTACTTTATACTATTTAGATTTTGAGAGGTGATGTGATACAACTAGCAAAGCATAATCTGAAACTCAAGCTAAATTTACTGCTCTACAGCTGTCTGAGGAGTCTCATTCCCAAGATATGCTGCATATCTCAGATGAAATATACAGTTAACTGTCCAGAACACTTGCATTGACTTGATGATGATGATAGAAGCAAAGGTGTTTTAATAACATTGCAAATTATGTGGTTATCACTGCATACGCATGTGACTGACATACCTAGTCTGCTCTGTTCACAGGTGCATACCTTTTTTCTTTCATCTTTACTACTTTGCTGTGTGTGGTGGAAACCTCTTAGGAATCTTGTAAACTTGGGTAACCTGTCTGCTTATCCAGAGACTGAAACAGTGCCCTTTGAAGTCAGAAGAAAGACTTCAGTCTGCTTCACTGAGCTTTGAATCAAGAACCAAAATGCTGGCTCCATGGAAGCATATGGCAGGGCTCCAGCAAGGCATGGATTTCCCCTGAATCTAACATAGAAATACATGTGGCCATTGAGGATGCTCAGATTGGCAGGGTATCCCATAGTGGCTTCTTTTTAGGGTCTAGAGTGTGCTGGGTTTTTGTTGTGGTTTCTTTCCCCTTTTTTTTTGCTTTGGGGGTGGGTGTCATTGCTTATGATATGATGTGATTCTGTTCAGTACGAACAATGGCAGCCCCTCAGTGACCTTCCCCTTTTGATGTGTACTTCAGATCTGTCATTTGTAGATGTACAAGAAGACTAAGTGAAATGCACCACTTGAGATGTATGTGAACTCGGGGATCTTCCAGGAAGTAAGCAACAGCATGAGCTTATGGAGTGTTAGTGAATGCACTGCTTGTGAGCAATTTTATTGCACACCCCAGCTGCAGAAAAATTGCTGCATTTTGAAAACAGGAAGCTCCATCATGCACACTTTATTAATGATTAAGAAAAGGTATGTGGTAGGTCAGTGAGGAGAAGCTAGTGCACTGTTAGATTCATGTCTTTAGTTGTTTTGCCTTCATTGCTTCTTTTCAACATGCACAAAATGGGGAAAGACATTATGTAGTAATGCAATCAGATTTGAAATTATAAATCTGTATACACCCCTTTTAATAGGAGATGAGGGGATTGGGTTGAAGGCAGTGATTTGTAAATACAGGTATAGAAGCTGTTTAATCAGTAATAAATGTGTACTTCATTCAGAGGTTGATTCTTAAAGGCCATTGTAATGTCATACAATTATAGAATGGTTTAGGAAGGAGGGGACCTTTAAAGGTCATCTAGTCCAACCCCTCTGCATTGAGCAGGGACATCCTCAACTAGATCAGGTTGCTCAGAGCCCCGTCCAACCTGGCCTTGAATGTTTCCAGGGATAGGGCATCTACCACTGCTCTGGGCAACCTGTTCCAGTGTTTCACCACCCTCATCCTAAAAAATTTTTTCCTTATATCTAGTCTGAATCTACCCTCTTTTAGTTTAAAACCGTTACCCCTTATCCTATTGCAGCAGGGCCTACTAAAAACTCTCTCCCCATTCTTGTAAACCCCCTTAAGTACTGAAAGGCTGCTATAAGGTCTCCCCAGAGCCTTCTCTTCTCCAGGCTGAACAACCCCAACTCTCTCAGCCTGTCCTCATAGGAGAGGTGTTCTATCCTTCTGATCACTTTTGTGGTCCTCCTCCAGACCCGCTCAAGTGGGTCCATGTCTGTCTTGTGTTGGGGGCCCCAGAGCTGGACACAGTTCTGCAGGTGGGGTTTTATGAGAGTGGAGTAGAGGGGCAGAATCCCCTCCCTCAGCCTGCTGGCCACACTTCTCTTCATGCAGCCCAGGATAGGGTTGGCTTTCTGGGCTGCGAGTACACATGGCTGGCTCATGTCCAGCTTTTCATCCACCAGTACTGCCAAGTCCTTTTCCGCAGAGCTGCTCTCAATCCCTTCATCCCCCAGCCTGTATTGATACTGGGGCTTGCCTCAACCCATGTGCAGGACCTTGCACTTGGCTTTGTTGAACCTCATGAAGTTCACATGGGTCTACTTCTCTAGCCTGTCCAGGTCCCTCTGGACGGCACATCCCTTCCCTCCAGCGTGTCAACCGCACCACTCAGTTTGGTGTCATCTGCAAATTTGCTAAGAGTGCACTCGATCCCACTGTTTGTGTTATGGATGAAAATATTAAACAGTACTGGTCCCAGTGCGGACTCCTGAGGGACATCACTTGTCACAGATCTCCATCCAGACTTTGAGCTGTTGACTACTACTCTCTGGATGTGACCATCCAACTAATTCCTTATCCACTGAATAGTCCATCAAATCCATATCTCTCCCCAGTTTAGAGAGAAGAATATTGTGGGGGGCCATGTGTTGACCATGTTATTTCTATGTGTTTATCAGGAAGCTGGACACTTCTCTTTAATTCTTCTGGCTGTGCCTAAGAGAACCTGAACAGCATATCATGTGCTTATTCCCTATGTAGTTGTTCAAGAAGGACTGCAAGTTCTAGGTGTCTTGGAGTGTGTTAACTGAATTTACTGGCACAGTAATAGCATACTTAAGGGTGGGATTTTTGTGGATTTATTGTTGCCCACCCAGTTATGTTTCTGTCCCACTTGTCCTGGTACAAACAGCCTGTTGCTGTCTGTGTTTGCTGCATTTGCCTCACAACTGTCTCCCATCATGTGTCAAAGTGTGGTAAGTACAACAAGCAGGAGGTGTGCATCGTTGCTGTTATGTTGGAGTAGGTCTTGCAAACAGGGCTTTGCATGTTAAGTACTGTACAGCAAGAAGCTGCCCTAGGTTTCGTCTTGGGCAGCAATTTTTTTCCAGTAGTGAATACCACTTCTTAATGCATATGTTGTTTGCTTGTAAACTTGAAGTTGCTCAGGGTGTTTTGCTTTTGTTATTCGTAGTGTATGTTCCTTGTTTGCAAGCCAGGTCTCGCTTCAGCTGGATTGCTGTGCTGGTTATTTAGCATGTTGTGTGCTCTCGAGAGGAGGGTTGTGTTACGCATGTGTTTGTGAGGACCATCAGCTCAGATTAATGTCAGAGCAAAAAACTCTTGAAAATTTCCTGTTGTGGTGCTCTTCAGCTATCTCCGTTTATTCAGATGATGGTAAGATGCCTGAGACCAGATGAAGGCTGGATTTTTTTTTTTATGTTTGTGAGTAACGTTGCTTTCATTAGAGGATTGTTTGAGAGAGAAAGTAATTTGTATTTATATTGCTTGTTAAACTGTGATGTAGTAAATGGGACTTTGGAAACATGAGCAGTGTGGGGGGAAAATGGCTGCAGGTAAATTTCCTCAGGCGGGTTGAAGAGTGACCATCAGTTTCTGTTATATTGACTAGGACTTTGGGATAATGTATGGTATGTTTTTCTCATTTTTTAAATGTAAATTCTTGCTCAGTCATTACATATTAGGTGGTAAATACTAAACTTCCTTTATTATTTTTTAATTTAGACTAGCTGGGAGAACATGGGACTATCCTCTGGCCATAGAAGCTTGTTTCCAGGCTCTTCTGATTCACTAATTCATTGCACAGTTTGAGACAAATAAGCAGCTGTGGCTGTTGTTTCAGCCTGTAAAATACATAGTATCTAGTTTTTGTACCTGTGCGGTGTTGTTGAAGGGAAGGCACCAAGTCCAATCTGAGATTTTCTGATATGAAATGGAAGAACATTAAGTAAGCGTTCTTCAGGGACCAGGAAGGCAAGTTTAGTAAGTTAACGTGTAGCTGAAATGTACTTGGCATTTTTTAGTGTTTTTCTTCTGGTAGCATAAGAATGTAATTGTTCTGCCATGGTGTACTTTTTCCCAATCCCTACAAGGGAGTTTCCATGCCTGGAATTTAGATTTATAATCTGCCTTTTTTTTTTTTTTTCTTTTTTCTCTAATGTATCCTGGTCAAGTCACTTTATAATTTATTCTTGAAATGCTAAGTTGCCTGTTTCCTGCAATGGTGAGTTGGGTTATGTCCGCCTATAAACCAACAGAAAGAAGCCTGCTATCTAGAAATTATATATAAATATTACTTAATGACAGATTTCTTCCTGCTCTTCTGCAATGGCAATTCTTGCACTCATTCCCCTCTTCTGTCTCCTGGATCACTCTCATAGGTTTATTGACTGCATTCAAGGCAGCATTTTAATTTTCTTAGATTTATGTTTCTGTTTTTAACACTAAGTTTTTTGTGTTTTCTTTGGTCTGTAAATAACCCATATAGTGCTTAGTAGCTTCAGTTCTATGAATGTAGGATTGCATTAGCTCTCTGTACATACAGCAAACACAATTATGAAAAGATGTTCTTTGATATAAGAAAAACCAATTAACCATTGTTAAGTAGCTTGTACATGCACTGAAGGTGGCTGTAAACAAACTTAGTACTGTCTCATTTAGGAGGAGGGGAACAGATACTGTAAATGTCTCCATTGGAATTGACTTCAGCTGCTAGTTGAACAGCGTAACTGCCAAGCTAGTGCAGTAAAGCAAGGAAAGGTTAGAAGATTGGAAGAATGGCTCAACCCCTCATCTTTCAATGCAAGTTTCCGTAATCTTGTGCAGGGGCTTGTTAGTCCACATCATCTTCAAAGCAAGGGAGAGGTGTGTAAGAATATTTATATGGGGTAATTGTTGTGGATAGAAAAGTAATTACGCAGTGCTCTGTGGAAACATGGGGGCTGTGTGAAGTCTCATAAGCGGAGACAACCAGCATCTACCATGCCCAGCTTAATTTCTTTCTCAGCTCTACATAGCTTGAGACTCCTCAGACTGTTCTGACCTTGGTATGTCTGCTGGCTGTTGTAAACTTCCATCTCTTGAGTTTCCTGCTGTTTAAAATATGTGGGTAGTTCACTGAGGTGCTGCTGTTGCATGCTGGTGGAGATCTGACCTTCCTTGCAGGGCACTTGAGTTTGTCCCGTATGTGTGCAATAGGACTGCATGAGGTTTGCATGGACACTTCTGTCAGTAAGGTTGAGGAGTGATTTTAAATATGGAAGCCACAAATGGCCCTGATGGTGGTCTCCCTTAATGATCTTTTCTGAAAAGTAGAGGCCTGTGTTCCTGGTGACAAGGTACTCCGGACCTTGTAGGACCAAATCTTTTATGTTTTAATACCTCAGTTGTTTTCAGTAGGATTCCTCCCAGTTTTTGTCAATGCATGATCACATTCTGACCGAGAACATGCTGCCGCCTCCTCTGTTTCCAGTGTGTGTGGGATTTTGGATGAATTGTCAGTTTTCACACACAGCTGAAATACATCTTCTTTTCAAGTATGTTTGAGTAATCCATAGTGATTAAGCAAAACAAGTAGGAAAGAATGTGATCTTGCTATATGCCATGATTGTAATGACCCCATCTTTGAAATAAATCAGTTGTTTGTCAGAAGACTCATGTCTGCACAAGCACACGGCATTGCTGCAGACAGGAAGTGCCCTAGTCTGTTGACCTTGTCTCCCAGGGAAAATCAGAGCTCTCATTAAATTAAAAACAAAAACAAAAACAAAACCAACAGAAAACCCCCAAAAACCCAACTTGTCCTAGTGAAAGACAAAGGCAATAATATGTATAACCTTTTTTTTTTTTTTTTTTACTTTGTGAATGTGCAATCTGATATTTAAGTTGCTTTTAAAACTTTTTAAAATGCAGCTGAAAAGAGTGAGGTCAGATGTATTTTGTTAGGGCTATATTACACTCTACAAGGGTGAACAGGAAATGGTTTAAAGCAATGCCAAGAAGCCCCTATTCCCTAACCAATTCCCTTGTCTTCTTTCAACCAGCTTTATTTCACATTGCATGCTTCAGCTGCTTGTGAGCATTTCTGGGTTGAGAATAAGGGAAGGTTTTAGAGTGTTCTTAAGTTACATCATCCAAGTTACTTTGCCTGCAATTTAAAGAAGAAAACTGACTGCATTTTACATACAACTATATACAGACCAGGTGCAGGGAAACAGGTTTTGCTATATGCATCTCTTGATCTGTTAGAAGTGGTGGGAGTGCTACATTATTAACAGTAGAAATGGTGATAGTTTAATGTGACAAGAATATTCATTGCAATTTTCGATCATTACCACTGTTTCCAGGAATTTGCAATTTGAATTTATGCAGTACAATCCTCATTTATTCACTTTATTCCATGGATTCTAACTTTTCTGTTTCTAGGTAGGTTTTTCTTCAAAGCAGCCTTTTTTTTTTTCCTTCAAGTCTCCTGCTGCAAAAGGAAGTAAGTGTAGAAAATAGAAATAAACAACTTAAATATTGCCAAATCCATGCTCTTATGGAGATGAAATGAACATCTTATGGAGATGAAATGAACAAAAACCCCAAATCTGGATTTTTAATAAGTGTTTCTGTACAGTACACTCAGTGAAATATTTAAGACTATGTTTATATCTCCTTGCTGGTTTTGCTTGTCACCTTGAATACCCAGCTAAGAAATACAAAGGAACATCTCCTTGTAGAAAAGAGAAATCAGAAGTAGATATTCCAAAGAGGTGCAGGGAGAATAACTTGCTTTCTGGAGGTGCAGTGATGGTAGGGAGGTACATTCCACGATCTTGGAGTTCCTGTTACATATGGGTGAGGCAAGTCACAGAATCACGGAATCGCCTAGGTTGGAAAAGACCTTGGAGATCATCCAGTCCAACCATTAACCTAACACTGACAGTTCCTAACTACACCATATCCCTCAGCGCTATGTCGACCCGACTCTTAAACACCTCCAGGGCTGGGGACTCCACCACCTCCCTGGGCAGCCCATTCCAATGCCTAACAACCCCTTCTGGAAATAAATGCTTCCTAATATCCAGTCTAAACCTTCCCTGGCACAACTTGAGGCCATTACCTCTTGGCCTGTCACTCATTACTTGGTTAAAAAGACTCATCCCCAGTTCTCTGCAACCTCCTTTCAGGTAGTTGTAGAGGGAGATGAGGTCTCCCCTCAGCCTCCTCTTCTCCAGACTAAACAACCCCAGTTCCCTCAGCTGCTCCTCGTACGACCTGTGCTCCAGACCCTTCACCAGCTTCGTTGCCCTTCTCTGGACACGCTCGAGTCATTCAATGTCCTTTTTGTAGTGAGGGGCCCAAAACTGAACACAGGAATCGAGGTGCGGCCTCACCAGTGCCGAGTACAGGGGTAAGATCACTTCCCTGTCCCTGCTGGCCACGCTATTTCCGATACAAGCCAGGATGCCATTGGCCTTCTTGGCCACCTGGGCACACTGCTGGCTCATGTTCAGCTGGCTGTCAATCAACACCCCCAGGTCCCTCTGTGACTGGCAGCTCTCCAGCCACTCCTCCCCAAGCCTGTAGCGCTGCTGGGGGTTGTTGTGGCCCAAGTGCAGCACCCAGCATTTGGCCTTATTGAAACTCCTACAGTTGGCCTTAGCCCATCACTCCAGCCTGTCCAGGTCTCTCTGCAGAGCCTCCCTACCCTCAAGCAGATCAACACTCCCACCCAACTTGATGTCATCAAGTCCCTTCCTCTATGGGGAGGATTACTTGCTAGAGCAAGTCACCTCTTTCTGAGACTTTGAACAAATTTAATGAACACTGTCTTAACACCTGGCTTCTAGTCTATATGCTTGTAATCTTTTCATACCCAATATGGCTGTTACTAGTGCTGTATGTGATGGTCATACCTATTGTCTGGTTAATAAGGTAAATCTTGCAAATGTTCCCTATGTTTGCCAGAGTGCTGCCGCACTGAACATGCAAGGCTAAACCAGCAATGTACTAAATTCCTTCATAGTGTGTGTGATGTGAATTTTTAAGTCTCTTCATGAGTCATTTCAAACACACACGCATAAGTGTAAGTTCCAAAACTAACCTACTACTTATCTTAAAATATCCTTAAATAGTCACATTAGGCATTATCCTGGACTCTTTCAAACTTGGATATCAACTCAAGATGTCTAAAGTATGACAAAACTAGATAAGCTGACTAGTAGTATTGGTACACATTCAGGAGTTTAAAATTACTAATGTTTGGCTTCTGTCTTACTCAGAGGATACAGACAGATGGAACTTCTGCACCTTTTGAACACAATGATTTGACTTTCCAGAGTTCAGTAGCCTAGCTGACTGCCTAGCTTAGACAATCTCTTATAGCAGTGTTTACAGAAGTTAGAAATATTTGCACAACACTAATTATTAAAGAGAGGACTAGGAGCTCTGGTTATGAAATCCAACACCTATAACAATAATTAACACTGAATGGTTGGGTGGAAGGCATGTAATATGCTAAGAATCTACAGTTAGGACTGAGTGCCTGCTACATGACATCAAAACCTTGGTTGTTGAATACTGTAACTCATTAGGCATGTGGGCAGGACCTTATAATGAAATTAGAGGGTCTTCTCTAGTTTTTCAGACACTCATAATTCTCCACTTAATTGGTTTTCCATGCAATTAATCCTTATCAAATGTGTGATTTATTGCAGCTTTGGGTTGTAAGGGGGAAACTTGAAATTATAGAACTTACGGTGTTAACACCCCTCCTCTCCACCTGCATTTCTGTTCAGTTTTCTGTTTGTTCCTGGGCTGTTTTGGTAGGGGAAGACATTAAGAGAGGAGACAGCCTACCATTTTTCTTTCTACTTCAGGACTACTCTGGCAAAGTAATCTTGAGACCTTAGCTGGATCTTTAACACTGCTTGTCTCCTGCAGAGGTGGGGAGGTCACTTCTGTCTCTCTTTGTGGGAAAAGGGTTGGGATATTCGAGATCATCTACCACCGCTGAGCCCTGGAGAAAAGTTCTTGGTTGGAAGCAAAACAAACAAAAAAAAAACCACAAAGGAAAAGAAAATATGTCTATTGACATGAAGCCTCAGTTTTATTTGAAATAGAAAAATAAGAGCTTGCACTGACGTGATTCATCATCCCCGTTCTGTTCCTTGTTTTCTCTTTAGCTGATAGTGGGTGGAGTTATGAAGTATTTCAAGCTAAACTAACTTCAGAAGACACTAACTTAGAAGAGAGTTACCATCAGCCTGGGCCTCCATTGTCCTACTGAAGCTTTGAGGATGTTTTTGGCATTTCTTCATGTGGCTTTTTCACACTGCCCTTGAGGCATTGTGCTTACCAATAGATCTTAGTTGTTGTTGTTACTGCTATAATGAAAAGCATCATTGCGGAGCTGTGCCTTCTTCCCTCTTTCCATATCCCTTTGCTGTTCCCCTCAAGCTTGTTATGTGTCTGTACCATAGAAAGCTAGTGCTGGGCCAGGAGCTTGCTATGCTTAGGGCTATTCCCTCTTCTTGCCCTTGCAGCTTGAGGGGTTCATCTCTTACAAAGTTTCATTCTAAAATGAAAGCCACATTTCTCTCTCATAAAATACCAAATGCAGGGATCATACCTAAAAGAGCCACCATGCTTGTTTGTGGAGCAGCGGGTAAACATAATTTGTGCTATGCAGACTTGCCAAACATGAATAAATTCCAATCACCCAAGTTGATGAAAGACACACATTATCTGTTGCTGGCAAGAATTATATTGCATCTAATTAGGCCCAACTTTAGAACATAGCATTTCATGAGCAAAGTTAATTACAATGTTCTTAGTCTTTGTTACAAGAAAGCCTAGTGGTGGGGAAAATCAGCAGTTGACGTTAATTTGTGTTCTCTTACTTAACGCTTAACTGTCTCAGTCTTTCAGATGTAAGCTTGCCAGACTTGCCCTGCACTGCAGTTGCTGGGGAGAACATAATTTCAGCTGATGAGAATGACAGGGAAAGAATCTTATTTCCAGTAGTGGAAAGCAGTGTGGTTAACTCTGTAGTGTTCACGCAGTTCTTCATCTTCAGTGACTCAATAGATAGAGTGCTTTTATGGGAGTTAATCAACAGATTTTTTTTGTATGCAAGATGATGGGGTGGAGTTACTGTGATTGGTGTTGAAAGTCCCAAATACATTCCTTCTGCGATCTCCCTTACCTTTGTCCTGATCCCCCAATTTAAAATTCCTTTCCTAGTAAAAAGTCTACCTGATTTATGTTATAAATATGACTACATATTCTGTAAAAGTTGTAAGAAAATAAAGTGACTCTCTTAAGAAATGTCATATAAGCATTTTGCAATGTTTCTTGAGATTGGGCAGTCACTCTTAGATTTCATAAGATCCTTTGTGATCAGCAGAACTGGCGAAGTCTGGATCTCTGCATGGTTGTTTCGTACTCCTTCTCCACCTTATCACAGTACCTGTGGTTTTCCCACTCTGGTCTTCTGTGTTTGCCCTTTCTGCTCTTTGACATATGGGTATCGGCAATTCTCTCCCATGTCCCCCATGTGCCTGCCAGGCATCAGGCAGTGTGTGCTGGGGCTGTTCCAGATTGCTTAAGCAGGTAGTGTAGTTAGCTGTTTGGCATTTGACAGATCAAACAAACCAGCTAAGCTAATGCTGCAGCCTTTGGTGGAAGCATTGTATTATTCTTGTCAACATAATTGCTGTTTTTCATGAAACTTGCATGAGCTTATTTATCTTGGAGACTGCTTCCTAGCTTTCAGTAATCTTAGAGTAGTGTACTGGTATAGAATGGTTGCATAAACCTTTTGGTGAGGTGTGGGGAAGGAACTGACACCAAAGCTGTTTCAAAAGAAATAATTCTGGAACAAGAACAGGACCTCAAACCTGTATTGCTGAGTTTGCTAAAACTAGTCTTACCAAGGGCTGTAGGTTTCTTTGACACTTGGTCATGAATACGAGTAGTGCTAACAGAAGGCTACCAGCTGCAAACAGTTTTTTAAAGCTGACAGTTTATATTCAGGAATAGGGATGCCTATGCTAAATAAACTTGTTAGGAGATCTGATTCCACTCTGTAAAATAGATGGAACTCTAAAAGTAGTGTCGCATTGAACTTGTTTAATAAAGCTACTTAATGTGGCTGTTCTGGAGACTGTCTTTATTTCCAGAAGGATCTGGCTGTATTTGCAATTTGAGAATAATCAGGGGTAGATCGTTTTCTCTAGTGCTTTGTGCAACGGCACTTTTAACTGTGACTGAGGCCCTGAAATGTTAGGATAATTTGAACTCTGACATGCATCTAACTGCACAGTTTCTTGTAAGATAAATAGATATCAACCTTTTGCTACATTGCAATAGTTTTTTTCCTACCTGACATCATGCATAGGTTGATGGGTGTAACCCCTGCCCAAAGGGTACAGTCATATTATGTCACTGTCATTGTTTTGAGAGTTTAAATGGTACATCTTGCTTCTTATTTCTTGCTACTTTTGATGCAGACAAGAAATGAAAGAGTTAGAATAGGGTATTTTATCATTATCATAATCCTGCTTCATTATATGATGTAAATTTTCCTGCTTCATCCTTCAGAGATGGAGATTATTGACTCAGGTCTGAAGACGCAAGTGTCTCACGTATGCATCAGTCTGGGCAGCATTCAGGAATGCTGTCTGCCTGGTGTCTATTCTGTCTGGGTTGCTGCCTCTGCCAACCTGTCAGAGCAGCAGAGTTTTTAGGGGAAAATGTGTTGAGGTCTCTTGTCTCAGGAGACTTTGCCTAAAACCAGGCAGTGATTAGATAGTTTACGTGCAAAATGTGCATGTTCTGTATGGGAGATAGGTGTAGCATTCTTGCTGGGTTCCTCAGGAGCTTTTTCCATGAGCCTGTTAACTGAACAAGATGCTGTAATCTAGTGAACAGTCAGGATGTGCTACTTTATTAGCAAGTCTATCAGACTGATTCCTGCATCTTAGACAAATAGAGGTGAGGAATGGACAGATTGATTCTGTTGAATAGCTTGAGATGCTCTGTCTGTGAGAATGCACTCTTTGTGGTCTTGTTTCCCTTCCCTTGGTTTCCCATCCATCTTCTGTGAAGACCAGCAAGCAAGGTGCTCCACTACAGGGTATTGATATTGTACAGATGTACAGTGTATTGTACAGTGAATTTCATAATCTTTGTCTCTTCAGCACACACGTGAATCTAAGTGCAAAAAAGGATTGTTTAAAGTAAATGAACAAAACAGTGGTGGGACTAGGTGCAAAGAGATTTTTCACTCTTCTTTGGGGAGGTGTTGGGACTTGCACCAAAATGCTTCAAACCACAGTCTGCATAGCTTTGAGGAATAGAATACATTGTTGCGATACCATCTCATTTGAGCTGTACTGTTTCTACTTGTGTCTCAATAGTGCAGTTGTTTTGTGAGCCTGGGATGCCCTCTGGAATGATACAGAGCAGGTGATTGCCTATGGAGTCAGCTGTGGCACTGCAAAGGCTGTAGCAGGGAAGTATGCTCTAAAGCAAATCTTAAAAACTTGCATTCAGTGGTAAAAACAGGACATTGCAATGCTGCCAAAACACAAACAGTGGCCTCTTCATTAGTATACTTAAATGCCTGATGCAGGGCACTACAAAGACCTTACTGCACAGACTTCTTTTTCCTTCATTACTGGAAAGCTGAGTTGGGTTTGCAAGAAAAAGCTCTGGTTCCCATTTTCATCTGAAATATGAACTCTGCTTTACATTCCTGACCCGTAACAGAGCTATTCCAAAAACATGCTTTTTCTCCACCAAAGCAGCATGTGTTGAATTATAATGGCCCATCCTGCGATGCAGACATTTTAATTTTCAACAGGCATGAACTTCTGCAAGGGGGTGAAAGTTCGGGGGGAGGGGGGAGGCTAACTCAGAAAATATGAACAGAAATACACTTCTTTCCCAACCCTCTGTTCTTCAGAGCATTTTCACTAAAAGAAATTAAAACCAGAAAGAATTTTAAAACGATTTTTATCTTGAGAAGAACTTGATGCCTGTTTGAGGTTTTGGAATGTAAGGCATGAATTAAAAGCCATCTTATGTCTGTGTATAACTTCGTAGTATTTAGATGGTGGAGGAAAAATGCACCTTTGTCTGAGGGCTAAAAATAGGTCTGTAATTATGTATAATATGCAAAGATAACTGTCTGTCTTGTTTAGCCTTGGCATTTTGGTCTTAAAGGAAGGGGAGCCTTCTGCAGTCAGTGCTTTCCATTGAAAACACCAAAATTATTCACGGCTTGTAAAGCATGTTGTCTGCAAGTTGTATGCATGTTGTTGAGCTGGTTAATTTCGGTTCCTGCTGAAGCTGTTGGTCACTACTCATCGGGCTCTGTTCCAAGCAGAAGCTGAGCGGTTTGCCCAATGGAATATGAAGTTTTTGCTGGGGTGTGGTCTGGTTGCAGCTTTCTGTAGCTCAGGGATTGAGCAGCCTAGGAGGTAGCTGCTGTAGTAATAAAGGTACAAATTGTGCTGTACTTCTGAAAAAAACTTAAGGATGGAGAGTTTGAGGGGGAAGTTGGATGTGAATATCTAAAGAGCTTAAATTGTGATGATGGGTTGACTATTGTAGAGTGCTAGAAACCTCTACTTGACTTCCTCAAAAAGGAGCGTCCACATCTGTTTTTTTTTTTTTTGCAAAAGCACATCCACCTTGATATACATGTTACTGGAGTAATGCTATGTGTCCTTAGAGCAGTAGAGGTGGCATGTACCACTTCTTGTACATCCTCAGTCAGTCTTATGAAGCAGGAGGGTGTTATGTATACTAACATAACAGGAAACACATCTCTGTTGAAAGGATCTAGAAGCCCTGTTTGACAATGCTGTGTACAGAATTAAAGTGAGGCAGTGGAGCTGTCTGTTTTCCCAGAGCCTGATTTATGTAGGAATTCACTTCTGACAGAATTTGGTGGTAAAGATTCCTTTGCTTTAGAAAAAAAAAAAAAAAAGGTGCAAGTACCTTGTCTGATTTGATTTGTGAGTAGGTGAGCTGTACAGATGCAGTGAGAAAAATCAGAAACTTAAATTTGGATCAGTGTTTGTGTCTGTTCAGCAGAAATGCTGAAATAGGAGGAAATTGTAAAATCAATGTAATGAATTCTAAACAAACGATGCTTTCCTTGTCCTGACCAGCCTGTAATTTCTGTTGACCTTGTTGCTTTGGTTTATTGATCATCCCTGAGATGTATAGAGATGCCTGTATCTTAATGCTGGGTGAAATTTGTGCTCAGTCTCCCTGTGGCAGTTTCAAAATACATATGTAAAAGTGTGCTCTTTTTCTTCTCTCTTTTTAATTGAGTGGTTATAAATTTTCCCTTTCTTATCTGTGTTCATAGAGTGACTGTGAAGTGAATGTTTTGAAAAAAGTTAATCTTTTTACCTTTTTAAAGACTACCTGTGGCTGACCCAGCTGTATGGAATACAGGTAAATACAGTTAATCCAGCTAAGTCTAGTTGATTGAGGAACAGGTCACTATGATAACATGCTCCATCCTCCCACTTAAACAGTTAAGGAAACTGGAATGCTTTAACCATGTAAATCAGATATAATTGTACTCTTTGAATGGATTCTTTGCCTTTTTTTTTTTTTCAGCTCTCGGTGCAAGAAATGCCCTTTTGTGCTGTCTTCAGAAACAGAACAAAAGTGTTCTTGAATGTGGTGCATCATCATAGATGTGTTGAGCTCCTTTTTCATAGCTCTCTCCAGTTCTTATGTGACTGTGTTTATTGCAGGGCTTCACAGTGTATTTCCCAGATACAGATGATTTCAGGCTCAGTTTTGAAGGAGCAATTTCAAGATGAGTCTGCTGTTCTATTCTTTTAAAAATAAACCTATTTGTTCCAGCATGTGTCCCTAAATACAAACTCTTTTTCTGCCCCAGAGATTGTATTAAACCAATGAAATAACTGGTATATTTTCTACATTTGGTGGGGAGAAGGCTTACTTAGATTAATGTTTTCAGTATGATACATATTTGTTATCTGTACAATCCCTAAGAAAAGCAAGCAAACAAAAAAAGCCTTTGTGTGCAGCAGGCTCCTATCACACCATGGTGTTAATACTCCCATATATACTAGGATCTGGACACAATTGTTTTCTCCTTCATGTTGAAATTCAGCTATGCTGGGAGGGTAGTTTAAGTACTTACTACTTTGATGGTGGTTTTCTTTTGTGGCCTTGTGTTCTGCTCAAACAGGTAGAAATTGACGGACTGTATGTAACTGAGGGATACATTTTGGTGAAATACCTGGTGAGTTCTGCCAGTGCTGTCTGGGAGTGGTCTCCAAGGTAACCAGGCGTTTCCTGGCATAACTCAATGGCTCTGTCTAAAATAAGTGCTGGTAGCGGCTGCCTTGGTGCAGTAGCAAGAAATGCATCATTTTTTCTTAGACACAAATAATTAGCTCTCTGCTTATGGACCAGTGTTTTATTTAGACATCATCTGTGTGAGACAGGCTCTGTCACCTCTCTGAAAGGCTTTAGAGTTCAGTCCCAAGCTTCCAGGGTTGGAAGAGACCACGTCTTGAAGCGTGCTCAACTTCTGCGTTTGAGAATAAATCCTTCTGTCCTCATCTCCCCAGTGATTTCTTCTTCAGCCAGCTAAAAAATGGTATTGACATGCTCTGGTGGGAGGTGCATATGCAGCCACTGAAATATATAATGAAACCTGAGGTCTTACATGCTCTTTTTTTTTTTTTTTTTTTGTCAGACTAAATAAATATTTTTTAAAGACAATAATTTTTGATGGCTTAAAAATAATAAAAATGTTGCACTACAACACTTAATTTTTCTAGGTCTACTGACGTGTGGATGTTTTTTAATGCCCTTTTACTGTGTGTTGCAGTCTCGTGCAAGCAACATATGGATCATAAACAACACAGTACATTATTTTGGACTTTACACTGAAATTCTATCGTTTCTGTTTGCAAAATATGATGTCTCTTAAAATAGCAGTGGCATGACTGGTTATAGTGCTTGTAGTAACTGAGAGCATGTATAGTGTGTCAGGATGTATGGAGTGTGTTGATAAAGCTCAGTTAGACTGGCTGTCATCCACTTTCCACTTCAGTTTTCCTGTTTGATCTTAAATGTTTGGAAAACTTTTTGCATAGGCATAGAAATAAAAGCATGACGCATTCTAAATTAAAACAAAACTAAGGAAGTGACTAGCTACCCATGAAGCTCAATGTTCATCTAAAACTTCTAATTTATTTCCAAATAATTTAATATTCTCAAAATGTTTTTCATTTGCCAGAATGTTTGCTGCCTTCATCTAAAAAACAACAAAAAAACCCCAAACCCAAAGAACTGAAAAAAACCCCAACAACCCCACACCAAAACAAAACCCCAAAACAAAACTAAATTGGAATGATGGAATTCTCCTTCCCCTCATGTATACCTGTATTCTTTGTTTTAATTTCCAGTGTGAAAAGCTAGCTATTTTTAACATGCCATGGAGGCTGCAGGTAACCTTCCAGCAATCGTGAAGCCTTGGCCCAGTGTTTCGTGTCTTGTGCCATCTACAGCATTTGCACTAAACCAAAGTGCCATTGGAGGTGGCCAGCCTGTAGTGAGAAAACAGCCCAGTTTTACAAAGGGAAGCATAGTAAAACCAGTTCAGTGGCTGGGGAGGCATTCAGCGAGCAGCCTGAGGCAACGTGTTGTGTCAGGGACTGAGTACAAAGCCTTGGACAGCTGCAGCACAGAGGTTTAATTTATAGTGACGTTGCAGACTTAGTGCCAAAACTTTCCTCACTCCTAGTGCACTTTCCAGTGCATAATCGTTCAGCCTTGTAGAGGTCTTTGGAACTGCTGAAGAGCACTTTGGGTTTTTTTTCTCAAGTGCATATCAATGTTCGGTGGTGAGATTATGGAGGACCTGTCTGTTCACACTTCACTGTAATTTCTGTAGTCACTATAGTAATATTACTCCCATGTTTTGCTAATAGCAGTATCTTCACTGTAACCTTTCCTGAAAAAGTAACAGGAGGTTGATTTCACTTTCTTAACTTTGTCAGTCTCTTCCTGTTCAAATAGCATACCAGGCCAAAATCTTTAAAATTTGATTTCTCAGAAGTAATTGCAGGGCTGTTGTGAAATACTATGTGGAGTTTTCCAATTAGAAGTCCTTAATTTATTTTTTTTTAGTGCAGTGAAGTTTTTTAGAAGGATAAAACAAAACTGATACATGGTAATTGATACTTCCAACAGTTTAAAAAAATTTTTTTGCTAGCATGCAGGCCAAGTTCTTGAGAACTTGCTTTTCAAATCTGTATTTAGGTACCTAAACAAGATATTTAACTTTGAAATGACTGATTCAACAAATAGTTTGACATTTCTGCAGTGGGATGTGCATGGCACAAAATATACTTAATTAGGAGAATTTGTATCTTTTCATTGTAAAGATGTGTCCTCAGCCTCTGTCAGAATGACTGTTTTATCCATCCTTAGGTTTTTATTCAAACCCTGAATTAAAGTGTGGCTGTAGCCTGTCCTTGGTTTAGACTTCAACCCTTGACTCAAGTTATCATTAAAATCTCTTGCCAGAAGATTATAGGATTTAGTGGCTGAAGTATAAGACGACCATACAATCAAAAGTATTCCAGCTTTCTGCCTGAGTGGTTTAAGGCAGCATAGCCAAATCTGGTGGCTTTAAACCATTTTTGTTCTGCAGTCATCTAAAAAATGTTGGGCTGGTGATACAGGGCTGGCCTGTTGAATTCAGGATTACTGCCTTGCTTTTCTTAATTGTCTTTGGATTCTTGAGAAGGAGATAAGAGATTGCTAGGGACCTATAGCATACAGGTTGCTTGAGTGCAAGGGTTCCTTTTCTTAGGAGTATGCTTGTTGGTGAGGCACAGATGAGCGGTAGCAATGCTGGTTTTTTTTCTTTCTACTTTCCATCTCACTGCTGAAGAAAAGCAGTGTCATCATGTGTGGTTAGCTGCTTTTTTAGGGCAGTGTTTCTAGTGTGACCTGGTCCTGCTGCCTATCAGGCTGTACGGGTGGGCAGCAGTATGTCATTGGCTTTTGTTCTGCAGAGCAGGAGAGGGAATAGGAACTGTGGTGAAAAAAAAAAAAAAAGTAACTACTGAACAGATTTCTGTTAAGAACAGAACAAGTGTTACTGATTCAGATTGAGGGTCCCTAGTCTTTTACTTCCAGTAATGCCTGTCAGTGCATATCTAGGGATGAGCAAGCACTGAGCCAGTGTGTATGACACTTGTCCATAATACTTTCCTAGCTGCTGACTATTTTCAGCTCAAGAAGTTTCCTGAATGTAGCAATTCATTCCTTGTGGTTTGAATGAATCTCTCTTCCAAATCTGTAGTGAATCTTTCTACCTAATATATGATCAGTCCCTCCTTGAACCCCTGTAAATGTAGTGCAACATCGGTGCAGGAGTTCCACAAGTCCACTATTGATTTTGTTTGGTCTTGACAGGGTTTCGCTTTCACATGATGGTCCTTCACTGTGCTGGAAAAGACACTGAACAGTTGATCCCTGTCCACCTTCTCCATATTATTGTTTTTTATTGACTTTGTATCCCCTTAACTTGGCTCTCCTGAGGTACCCTAACATATTTGTTCTTCAGATGCTATTTTGGATCATCTTTGCACTTCCAAAACTTTTCCAGCTCAAATGCCATTTTAGAGAAAGAGACCAATAGTACACATTGGTGAACAGCTTGTATGTACAGTTGGTGTACAGTCCATAGTTATTCTGTTTTCTTCTTTGTGCCTTACCTGATGATTCCTAACACTTTGATTTCATAGGGATTGGACTGGGAGTTGGGAAACATGGATGCTTTTCCTGGCTCACATGTGTAGTCACTTGGCTTCTTGGTTTCTGCTGCTTCTCTAAACTTTTATGTTGGTGTGGTTAAGTGTGCATGCTGTTAAGGAAAAGGATACTCAGTGTATGCTCTTTTAGTGGCTGCTGGTGCCCTGTCTCTGTTGCAGAGCAAGGTATTATTACATAGTGGGGAATTGGAATATGGTGAGTTTAGAAAGGCTTTGGTGTAATTATATCTCAGTCAGTCCCCAGTAATTTTCCCTTGCTAGTTTTGTCACTATGAGAAATGAAACTATTGCTGCTTGTCATTTTTCTTTTGCAGGAATCAGTCTATTTTTCTAGTAGCCTAACTTGAGTTGTGGGTGGATTTAAACTGCCTACAATAAAAAGTGGAGGTTTTTTATAGAACTGGTTTTTATAGAACTGTTAGACATTACATGTTAGTTAAGGTGTCTGTGCATACCTTCTTAAATGGTGCCCTGAATATAATGAGGACCAGAGTGATAACAATATACTGAATGGTTACCACTAATTCCAAGTAATTATGTGAACTATTTGAATAACTGGGGTATTGATGACTTCTGTTGTGCATATTTGGGTAATTAATGAAGAGTATTTTACCTGTTACAATTGATGGCTCTGATTTTCCTTCTCAGCATTTTTTTTTATTCAACCTTTACCTAATGCAAAAAATCTTCTTTGCCACTTAGTGTATGTATATTCTTAGTTGATGTGTATTCTTTATCCTCCCTAGATATTTTTAAAAGGGAGACTTCTTTTGATTTGCAAATAGTCCTTTAAACTCCTTTTTCTAACATTTTCATGTTTATTAAGTGTGAAGTAGTAATAAACCACAGATTGCTTTCAGAGTTTATAAAGGCAAGCTTTTTTAAAGCTGCATTGCTGCAGAAAGGTGTAACAAGTAAGTAGTTCGTTATACCTATTTAGCTGAGCAGTGTTTGTAACGATAATGGTTGATGCATTAATGGAGATTTTAAGAGCAATACCCATTTCTTTTCCAAGAGATGGCTTAAAAATATTTATCTTGGAAACTTCTAAAAAACCCTGCTTATTTGTGTAATACCTTTTTTGAATAGCTAGCCAGATGGATCCAGGGAATGCTAGTGCATGTCACATATGTCTAACGCCTTGCCTTCTCCGGGGACCAAACTATATTACATCATATTTTATGATTACAAGACAGAATTCTAGTGGAACTTGGCCATATGGTTGAGTCATCTGTTCTCTTCAGTTTTGGAAGGATTATACTAGCATCTTCAAAAGACTGTTAAATTTATTGGCTTTTTTAACCCATAAAATTTGGAAACCTTCTGCTGTCTCTGGCAATGAAACCTACCCCGTTTTCAGCTTATTATTTATGTAATCCTTTGCAGTTATTAACTGAATCTGTTAAAGATGCTGTTACAGTATGCAGAAAAATGCTTGTATGTTATTTTGGGTTTCCTGTCTCATGAGATGGAAGGGAACCCCAAAGATATGTGATGTGAGTTCATAAAAGAAACCAAATAAACAACAAACACACGTTCTTTGCATTTTTGTCATGACTCTTAGTTGTTATCTCTTCTTCCTTGAAGACTTAACCGGTTACAAATCCTTGCTGTCCCTCTCTCACTCCACCCTTTCTCCTAAGTTATTGAATAGCATGTTTTGAAAAGGACAAGAATTGCCTCGCCGCTGCCCTGGCCGTTTGCTCCTGGGAACAGTGTGAGTTCAGCAGTTGTTCATTCATAGTTGTTGCATTAGATGCACTCCACAGAATCCAGCATAGCCTTGGTGTGTCAAATCTTTGAAATGCATGTAGAGTAAAAATTATTACTATTGTTACTAAAAGATTCATAATTTTACTAGGAATTTCTCTCTCATGTCAGCCCCTCCATGGACTCTGGCAAAGAAGTTATGGCTCTAACAGGGATGTTTTTGATGATGGGAAAGGAGCTGGTAGCACACCAGGCCCACTTACGTTATGTGGGGTTGTGTGCTCTGTCTCCAGAGAGACTCTGGGCACTGTAGTGCACTTCAGGATTTTATGCTTTGTGCATATTTTCATTGTAGATTTTTGATTTGCAGTAGCCTTGTACTGGGAAGGTGAAAATCTTTAGGTTGTTGAACTGCTGAGTTCTCTTACTATAGAAAATGTGTGTGGATCTTGTGAAGAAATCAGAATATAAGCTAGGCAACCTGAAGTAGGTGTTTCTCAATGTAGCAGCAGTAGTATTCTTCAGAGGGGGATTGAGACTACAACAAACCAACCACTGGCAGCACTTACGTCTGATAAGAGAAGAGTAACTTGATGATTGTGGCATGCAAATACAGTCCAGCCTAGAAATAATTAATAGGAGCCAAGGCAATCTTTAAAAAAAAAAAAAAAAATTAAGAAATGTCTGTTTGTTACTTCTGTCATCTTGTGTGAATACTCATAGCACATTTGGTGAGGTGCAGGGTATCCAAATTAGCAAGAGCACTGTAGTGATAGTGCTTAGCGCTCTAGTAAATCACACATGGATAAGAATACGCACATGAGAATGGGACGGTTATTTTTGTGTAGTCTGGTCCATTAATACTGAGCTGGGGTGGTTGTGCCAGACAGCAGATAGCTCAATCACTGTTCAAACAGGCAAGAGTTAAACCCCAGCACTAGCTTGGGGCAGACCAATCTGAGTTTCTGCAGGCTTTCTGGAGGGTGATGTGCCTGCCAGCTGTGACCCTGATCAGATGAAAGGTGAGACCATCCATGCCTGCTGAACAGAAAATCTGCATAAGGGCTGTAGATGTTATTATTCATCCCTGTAGAGAAACGGAGCTCCTTCTGCAGATGAGGCCTAAAGGAAGGAACCAGGATGAGTGCCTGCTTGCTCTTTCTCTCCTTTTACTTAAGGCCTGCCAAGTGTGGGGCAGTTGATGTTCCGCAGAGAGTCAGATGCATAAAAGACTTGTCTGATTCTCAGTGCATGTCATGTGGAGGATAAACAACGTGGGAACATGTGGTCATGTGAAATCTCACATGCTTTTCTCTGGCTGCTGAAGTGGGTTTTATTTTCATGCAAAACAATTGCTTGCTTTCCCAATTTCTTAAATCCAACTGGGAATGTATCTTAGGTATAACTTTCCTATGACTCTTGGATTATCCTTCATTGCACCCATAGAAGTAAAAGCAGCTAAGCTTAGCTTGCTGCTTTAATTGATTTTTGGAGACTGACAAATATTGGATCTAGAGGTCAATCCATGGCACAAACATCTGTCAGTGGCCTCATGAAGATCAGGCAGATAGGGAAACTTTTTTGATTTCTTTTGTAGTCATGAAGTACTTTTGGAGATTGAGTTGAGCCCTTGAAGACTCCAAGCAAAATAATTTCTTGGAATAGGGATTTGTCTCTATGTATGCACTGTGTTTTGTTTGGCTTTGTCATGGGTTTCAGAGTAGAAGACTGTAACCCTGTAACAGTGGATATGTCCTTTACAAGAATGACATTCAGGTATAAATAAACTGGTTTTCTACTCTGAATAGTTTTCAGATTTTAATACATACTTTGTTACAAATTTTGAAATTGTATTGCTTCCTACAGTGGCATTCTAGTAGGTATATATTTTAAAAGTAGCCATCTAAGATGTTTTCTCTGTTTTTTGTGGAGAATATTAAGATGGTGGAGCTTTGTCAAGTAATCTGCTAAATTTAGTCTTGCTAGTAGAGGGGAAAAAAAGGAAACGGCTTTCATTGTGAGTTGTGATATCATGTAGGTACTTGTAATACAAAAATAAGGTGCCATGGTGGCTGGTATCTTACATTTTACAGCATTAGTAATACTGATCAATCAGTGTAATTCTGGACTGTGTGCAATTCTGCATTTCTGCAGTGAATTTTTTTTTCTTGTCTGCAGACTTCATAATTAGCCTTTGTGTCTCTGTTCCCGTTTGCAGAATAATGGGGAAGAAAAAAGGGTAGCAGCTCTAAATGAAAACCAGCTTACTATGCAGAATTGGCAAAGGTAAGCAACGTTTGGAGAGGCTTAGCAGAAGAGAGGAGGAAAGATGGAGCCTTGGGTCTTAAGTGCCAGTCCTAGTAAGTGAGGTAGTGTTGCAGTTGAGTGGGTTCCTGCACAATGGATGTCCATTTGCCCATCTGGAAGTGAGAAGATCCATCAAGTACCTCTGTTCTCTGGCTAAATTTACTAGTCAACAGAAACCAGAGGGTGTTACTAAAAATGTTGTAGTCAGCTCAGATACTCATACCAAGAAATAAGTGGTGCTGAATGGAAAAACAATCCACTAAGGAAGTGGTATGTGTATGGCATTGAATGTTGAAAGCTAACAGACTGTTCCTGTCACTGTCTCTAGCCAGAGTTCAGATGTATGCCCTAGTCATTAGGCACACTCTGATCTTCACAGACCATTGTGTTGAACGAAGTATTGAGAAATGCAAGATAGTCAACACAATAGCTGAATAAACAAACTTTGCTTGCATAGTTGGCATTGTCCCTGTATCTTACAGCCTGCTTACCACTGAAATATACTTACCAGGTAAAAGGTGAAACTAGATTGTCAAGCCAATTTCACTTTAAATCTCATGATTTCTCTTTTTCCTGACTGTGAAGCAGTTGTGCAACAGAAGTCTTGAAAACTTGGAAGACCTTGTGTGAGTTGCTATTTGACCTTGATACATACCTAAAATCTGTTGATTCAGTAGTTCTTCAGTCTTAAAACTTTGTTAGAAAGCATTCTTTTCCATGTATCTCATGCTGATTTTTAAGTGTATTTTATTTTTAAATGTAAGGAAAACCTGAGGATTCTTGGTGGTCCTTGGATAACCATTTGAGAAGTGTGGGTTTTTTTAAGTCTTTTTGACACCCCATTGATTTTTTTGAAGGAAGGAGCTGCCACATGTCCAGCAGTAAACAGTAGTCCATTAGATGTATTTTAGTTTTAGTAATGTTTATTGAGTAATTTCAAGATGAGAAGAACAGTCATCTGAGTTCATTGTAGCTCAAACCTTTAGAACTATAAGAAAAAGCAGAACAATGGGAGATGGTCACTTCAAACAGGATTGATATAACATTTTTATTTTTAAAAAGTCCCATGTGTTTTTTTCCTGTGTTAAGATAAACATTGTTTCATTTATACAAATATACACAATTAATTCTTGGCTTTACTTTCTTCTGTCTCATTGAGAGTGATTGGTAGCATGTGGTGTGGTTACTGCTACATCCTTTGCTATCTGAAAGTAAAGATAAATCTCCAGTTGCTGTATTGGTGATGTGTGAGGTGATAAACAATGGGCAGTAGCTGGACTTACTGTCAATGCTCTGGCTGTATGTTACTAATTATTTAGATGTAGTTTTTCTTATTTTGTTCTAATACCTTGCATCGTGGGCTTTTTGCTCATCACTTTTCCTTTCTCTCCACTGGAATGAAATTGGTTACATACAAACATCAGTAATTGCTTAAAAGAAAACAGAGGTCCTGATGTACCTAGATGTGATGTTAACAGGAAATCTCACTGTTCCTCAGATGCAAAGATTGATTTCTTTTATCTGTAGTATATATATATAAAGTAGTATCTGAAGGAAAAATACATTGTGGCCTTTACTAGAAAGTGAAATGAGCAGCATGTGTGAGCTGTGTGTCTCCCAACACACACAGAACACCACATGCCTCTGAGCTCACTAGATGTGGGCCAACTGTGTTCCTCAGTTGGGTGGACTGTGTCACATTCTCTTGGCCTTCTTTGCAGATTTCTGGGCTCAGGCTCTTCACTTTCTTATTCTTACAGAAATGAAATCTTACAGCTGAGTTATGAAGAAGCTATGAAGAAGAAGCCACTTATCTATGCTTTATTAACTGTACAGGTTCCCTATGCTGACCTTACAGCTACTCTGCACTTAAAACCTGACTGAAATTGTGAAACCAAACACACGTTTGTAGAAAACAAAACCAAAAACAACCACAAAAAATAAAACAAAACCAACAAACTGCACCAAAATCCCAAGAAACTTACTAACAAGAATCACAAGCATCTCAGCAAAACAGCAAAATCTTAAATGCATTTCTTTCCATTTTCATTTCCCTCTTGAGTGTTCTTGCACCACTGCTCATAACCTGCTGCAAATTCCAGACATTATTTAAGCAAAGACCACACTAACTTTTTTCTATAACTTCCGCTCCTAAAACTTGCTGTCTCAGATGACCATTTAAGTCATCCCCTTCTCTGCTGGTGAAAGATTCTTTCATTTCACAGTTTGTAGTCCCCTTTTGCCAGGAAAGTTTCCGGGCAGACTCACTGGCTGATGGAAGCGCCCTGCTGAGTGACTTGATGTTCAGTTGCATTATTCTGGGGTTCAGCATGAAAAAACGGTTTGCTTGGATAATAATCACTTCTTTATCCACAGAAGCTATCTAATGAATGGGTAATTATCAAGGTTTACTGACAATCTACCGTAAGCCTTTTGTTACCATTCCTTGTTCATTCACTCCACCTGCTTCCTGCCTTCCCCATGGTGCTTTTTATCCCCGGTTCAAATGGAATTCATGGTCTGACACAAATACAGTCTCTGGTGTCAAAGTTGGACAGTTACCCCAACTAGGCACAGTAGCTCAAGCAAGAGGAGGACAATGGGTTAATACTTCTGGTTGTAAAATGTTCACAGGTTACTTGCATTGCTGATGCTCTTTCCACCTTTAAAGAAGTGCATGTGTAAGCTGCAAATGTTTTGTCATCTTATGTAAATATAATTAATACTATGTTGTTAGTCACCCAAAATAGGGAACATGGATGGCCAAGTGAAGCTGGAAAAGACTATTTCTGTTGTAGCAATTAATGACATTTAGATAATATCACTATGAATTATTTCAAAGCCACTGCCACACTTTGCTTTTTTGACAGCTTAAAGGTCAAGACCTTACTAGTGGTGAAGTTAATGAACATAGCATCTTTTGGCATGGCCTTCAGGGTGCTCCCTCAGTGGAGTGTGGTGCAATAGAGGTCAGCTTGCAATGCCACTGGTGCTATATATGAACCATGGGCAGACTTTGAAAGGTACAGGAAAGAGCTGGAGCTGCAGCAATTGAAAGGGGTCTGGGAGGCATCTACTAATCTCTGAATGTCCTGGGAGCTGCTGCCACAGACTTGAATAAGCTGTTGCTGATAAGCTCAACAACATCCTGCCCCTCTGCAAGGGAGATTTCCACTCCCAGTACACAAGTTTGTTACTGGCAGATACGATCTCTAAAGTGTGGATGGAGGGCAGGGAAAGGTGTAGGCTACTCACCCACATACCACTGACTCCTAGGTTATAATGTTTTCAGATAAGCCATTCTTTTGAGAAAAGCCCTTGTCTCTTAATTTTGAGGCATGTTTGTCTAGTGAATGCTTTCCCTACAATAGGATTGTTCTTGTTTTTAAGACTCTCTTGGGAAGTCCAGTATATGTGGACTTCCATGGATGACCTTGTGATGCAGTGGCATTCGGTGTCTTTGCCATGCAATTGTTTGTGACGCCAGTCTTTAAGTATTCCTTTCCTTTTCAGACAGTGAGTTGCTGAGTTTGAAATTATCAGGAATTTCAATTTGTTTCTCAGTTTCCCTGCAGTTCTGATTTCAGTGGAGATAACATAACTCTGTCTCCAGTAGGTTTGCAACAATGCAAGGTCACTTAAATCATCTCCTGTAGGCTGCATGCCAAAGATAAAGAAACAAAGTTGTTGTCCAGTAAATGTTTGCTCAGGTCTTCGCACATGGAAAACACTGTGTACAAGTGCTAATTAGAACTGTCACATCTTGTTATATGTTGTTATTTCTTGCATGACATTTACTGGTAATTTCAAAGGCAACCAAGACTTAGTATCCTGATGTGGTGGTGATGAAAAAAGAATGGGTACATCTTTTAAACATATTTTTTAATTCTTGAGCTTTTCTTCTGGAAAGGAAAATGTTCTCTTTGTGATAGAGGAAACTATGTAAAATAGGTAGTGCAAACTTTAACTATAAAAAGTAGGCTTTGATATGAATATTTATCTTTGGACTCAATCTGTCAGCTTGTCAACAGTGTGTGATCCTAATGATGAAAGACTTTTACTGGGCAGTTTCAGCCCCACGAGTATGATAACTACTTTATTAGTATCTTGCAACCATAGAATTATTTCTAGGTTTGCAGAGGAAATATCTCGTGCATAGAGGAAGCTTAGAGGAGACACACGGTCAACAACTGTGAGTATAATTACTGTCAGTAACTGCTGCCAAAGTGTGTGTCTGTGACTGGTGGAGCTGCAATTTTGAGAGTTCAACCTGTCCTGATGGTGATCATTGAAGGTGTGAGCACTCTGCATTTGGCTTGAGTATAGTGCCCTTTTTAATCACTAATCATAAACTGATGGTGTAAGTCAAGTCAATCGGGTCTCTCCTGCCCTCTGCCTCACTCCATGAACCTTGACCACAGTGCCCTATGCAGGAGTGGTTTTCCATCCTAAGGATGGCTAGCTCTTTTCTGCCAACTTCTTTCTCAGGTTCCTAGATGTTTAAATATGGAAAACACTTAACTGTTGCCACAGAGATGCTTCTGAGTGAGGCCATACAGCATAGTTCCCTACCTGAAAAATGAAAATTAAGACTAAAGAGCATGCTTGAGAGGGATGTTAAATTTCAGTCAGAAATTTCAACCCAGCTCTGCTAAGTCACCTGATGTTTGGATTTTGGCTTACCATGCTTTCAACTGTCACTGTGTTGTATTTGTGTTTCTTTGCTTCAGCATGGCAGGTGATTGTTGCAGTTAGGGTTTATTAGGGATGATGGATTATCTGATCCCCTGCATAGTTATACTACTGTTAGTATGAAAAGATTGACTATTTTTAAACATGACTGAAAATTCCTTGTTTTATCCAAAAACTTGCGCTTACTGAGTTTTGATCAGTTTTACTTTGTCTCTTCATATGTAATGCTTATTACGGCTACCTAAACTTGTTATAAGTAGATTTCTCAAATTGATGTGAGTCAGAGCCAATCAAAATTTCAATTGTTTATTTAGCAAGCGGCAACAAGCAAAACAGCGCTGGGCGGCCGGGGAGTCCTTGCTCCACCAACGGCGCGCACTCACTTCCCGAGGGTCCGTCTTTTTTATATCCTCCGCCTTCCGATATCGGGTCTCTCTGAGGGGCGTACTCTGCGTCTGCGCACTTTGTAGCTAGGGGGTCGCTCCATCCGGGTCTTCCTTGCGTCACCAACTCCTCGTATTTCCTGCTTTCCTGAGAGTGGCTCACAAAGCTTTTGTTTATATCTTACAGAATATAGACACTACCCCCTTTTTTCTTCTTCTTCTCCCCTTTGTCTTTCTCCCCTTTGTCCTTCTTCCCTTTGTCCCTCTTTTCAGTCTTTTGCATAGTAGGAGTCCTTGCTTCAGCATTTCAACTTAGATAAGCACTTGCAGTCAGTTAGTCGTTACACAGTGTAATAGTTAAGATTAAGCTTAGGCCTACATAGTTTATGGAATAACATGTCACAAGCTCCCAGTATCTTCAATGGAATTTGATGAACAAACAGTTTACTGTCTATCACAAAACTGAACAGTATACAAATGCTTTAAAAAAAAAACAACCACACAACAAGCCAACACCACCCCACCCCCCCACCCCCCCCCCCCCCCGCCGCCCCCCGAATCTGGAAGAAGTACTGAGTGGACTACTGGTTCTGTTACATGAAGCTGAAGTGTGTGTTTCATCATTGAGTTTTGCATATGTTCACAAACCATTGTTATTGCAGAATGTTAATTGTTTGAAGGAAGGCTGTTTGGCCGGTGGCCTACAGAAGCAGGAGAGTAGAGATAAAGAAACCCCACGTATGCAGTCTTTTCCAGGATCAGATTCATCCAAATTCATTATGTTCATGTATTTACATTTACACTGATCTGCTCAGGTTATTTTCATGCTACATCTATAGCACCACGTGTCATGTACTACTGAGTTGGCTAACTTGCATATTTGCAACACCCTTAACACAAAACAAGCAAAAGCCCCCAAACCTTAGCTTTATTGCTGATGAAAAGTACCTCCTTTACTGCTTGAGTCTGATGTTTTCGTTGCTCTGGTGCTATAGTAGATTTTCCTGAAGACCCTACTGCTACTCTCTGTTAACCTTCAGTCTGATGTGCCCTACATGGGTTTGCTCAGACTGTTACCTGTCTGGACATCTCTGACATAAAAGGAGACATTCATTTATACTACCTGAAAGAGTGGTAGTAACAGGACTGAAATTTCCCAAGGGCTATTTGGTGGATGATGCCCTGCTACTTGAATGAAATGTGAAAGTTGAGTCAGTGGGTGTAGATAAAAGTAAGGGGAGAGTGCTGAGGAGCTTGTGATAGAGGGGGCAAGATGTGGCACTGGGGCAGCTGAAGAAGGGTCCTTATAGAAATGTTTGGGCAGCCTGGAGAAGTGGAATGGGATGGTATGTGGGGTTGTGGTGGAGGAAGCTTGATGTAGCAGTTTTTTGAATTTAAGTTATGCTGGCCACCTCAGTCCTTCCCATACTCTTGACAGAAGAGAGCATCTCTCATGTGCATGTTTTCCAGGAGAAACAAATGCTGGTGCTGCATGATAAATGGCAGTGCAAGGTGGCTTTTACACTGAATAATATCACCCATAGCTTGGAGTACCCATGTTTTGCACCATGCCAGCAGAAGTTACCTCCCAGGTCTTTGGTTCGAAGTGTGACTTGTGGGGTCAAAACCAGGCTAATATTACAAGAAATTCAGAAATTGTATGTAATGCAACAGTCACTGCCTCTATTCAGAGATCTGTATTTTCTGATCTGTGCTGGGCAGCAGTGGCTGTGCAGTTTTTCATTCCATAAGGTACTGTGATAGCCCTACTGACTTAAATGCCTCCTATTTGCTTGCCAAGTCCTGGGTACAGTGTCTTTCTGAGTGTCATATGTATTCTCTCTCCTAGATTTTTTTTTTTTTTTTTTTTTTTTCACTGAGGCGGATGGTTAGTAGGGCTACAATTCCGTATTGGAATGGATGTTTTTGAGAGTCCATTGCATGCCATTTGTTTTATTAGCTGTACCTTTAACTTCTGGAATGCATTGTACAATGCTGCTGTTTTGAACACAGTGGGGAAGAAAAGAACAGTTCAATCCTATCAGAGGAATACTTGAGCAACAGTTGATGCCTGCATAGTTGTTTCTTCTGTGTGGACAGATTTATCCCTGATTTCGTTTTAAAATTGAATGAGGTCTATAAATAGATTTATATAACTTGCATTATAGTTAAATATGTATAATTTTTAGAGATCTTAAATATAAAATTGACATTTCATCTACAATGAGACATTTATTGATGCCCTAGAATGGAATCTTTATTTCTTTAATGAAAAGATGCGTAACTTTTGTACAGGCAATACAGCATGATGGCTTTTAAGCATCTTACATAGGACACAGCTATTTTAGTTTATAGATGAGCATAACTCTGCTGCACAATGATGAAGGGAAACTGCAAGTATGTTGAAAGAACGCAGAGGGAGCCCAGCCATCATTTAATGCACAAAGACTCAACTTTATTAGTACTCACACTTCTTTTATATCTACAATAATTAGTTCATACATATTGCAAAAAGCGAGCTCCCTATAGGTTGCTAAGGTTAGATACCTTGGTTGCTAAGGTTAAATACCAATCCCACCCCTTATGATTTCTACAAGGCCTTCTACATAGTCTTGCTTCTGTTCTTTGTTCTTCTTTGATACTTTTCGGTATTTTCCCATCACGTCGCCGTTGTCAGCAGTTCCTCGGTGCTGTGCCCTTTCTCACGTAGCCAGTTGTTAGCAAACTGCTCCACATCTCCCCCGTTTTCTTTTTGCACTTGTACTAAAAATATTGCAGAGGCAGTCTTCTGCAGGGCCCTTCGCAGAAGACTGACAATACATGGCAACATCAAAAGTACAACCACAATTACCAAGATCATGACCCCCACAGTTTTGACTAGAGATATCAACCATCCAGAAAGTCCCCATCCTTTAAACATCCTTGTAAGCCAATCCAATCCGTCCTCTTCTGTTAGACGCCTCACACCATCCTTCAGCTGCTGTATACTTTTAAAAATAGATTGAGTGGTCAGACAAATTCATGCAACACATTCCTTCAAAATCTTCACATCCATGTCCTTGCGCTAAAAGCAAAAAATCAATTGCAGCCCTGTTCTGTAAAGTAGCATGTCTAACACTATCAACATCAGTTAAAAGGCCACTTAAAGCTAAAGAAGTAGCGTTAGTCTGTTTGCTAAGCCAACATCCCAACTTATTCAAAGTCGTTAAGGCATTTGCAACACCAACTCCTGGTGCCAATATGGAGGCCGTTATGATCTGGCCTGGATTCCAGAATTCAACGTTATCTCGACAAGAACTTTCAAACTGATGAACGGTCCTTGGGACTCACTTATGTTTTCGAGTCATATTCAGAATCATTGACACATTTGGTGTTAATAACGTGAGGCGTCCGAGGCTACACGGACCTCCATTCAGTTTAGATGGGACGCCTCCCCAGGCACGATCTCCACAGATTAGAAACACACCAGGAGGTAATGCAAGAGGAACAGCAAAAGATCGTGAGATGTTAGTCGAAGTATAATTGCACCAAGCAGTTGAATTATGATAAGCAGCATTAGTTGCATTCACATTTTGCCCTCTCCGTGTGGTGTTATAGGAGTAATTAAAAAACACACAAGCATCCATTATAACAGAGCCTAGCAACTCTAGCTCTTGGGGTTCTTGCGTAACCTGTGGAAGGTGACTATATACACCATCCCAATTATCTGTACAATTTTTTGGAGAGTTGCAAAGAGAGAAAACCTGAAGGGTTTGTGGGATTGGCCATGTGTCTACTGGCACTCCCACCAAACAGGTGGAGAATGGATTTTCCGGGTTCGCAGTAGAAAGGCACAAGGTTTCTTGATGTGTCATGTTTGCCAAAGTTACCCAGACATTCTGCTTGGGTTGTGGAACTACCCATCCTTCACCCTGATGCAGGTTCCAGCACAGGCCGAACACACCGAGCAGGAACCCAGCGAGGGCCGGCATCTGTAGAGACACAAGCATAACCCCTGCCCCAGGTTAATCAGTCGCTGTCGATGAGCTTGTCTCTCTCCCGGCGTCATTGGGAGGTGCGGCAGGTTTCGCCCATCTCGCTGGAACCCATGCGGTGCCTGTTGGTGTAGAAACACAAAGATATCCCCTTGAAATGACAGGTGAACAGTCTTTCTGGGTCTCGTACTCAGATTCAGTGTTAGCAGGGTCAGGCTTCCTGTGGATCCGAAGCCTTTGTTTCCGCGACTCTCCTCAGTCACTGGTCGTATTGTTTGAGTCACTTGTGGCAGGGGCACCAGCTGTGCAATCCGTTGTCCCTGTGCAATCTTTACTGGTGGATTCAATGTATATGCCATAATATAGATTTCACCTTCATAATCTGCATCGATAACTCCCGGTAAAACAAATAGTCCACATTGTGATGCCGATGATCTTCCTAATAATAAAGCTCCCATGGCTCTCCCATTAATGATGATAGGTCCTCGTACGTTCGTAGATATTATTTGAGGATTAGTTGTTAACAGGGTAACATCTACTGCTGCTGCCAGGTCCAACCCGAGACTTCCCCGGGTGGCGGGTTGAAGGACTGCGCTGCGGCTGCAATTTTCGTCGTCGCGCGGCGGCCGGCGAACGCGCTCCGTGTGGAGTTTCCCGACCGTCTGTGGCAAACCCCCTCATTATGGGAGTTGGATCGGCAAGTTTGACACCATACATTTCTGGCTGTACAACTCTTTCGTACATGCCCTGGAGCTCCACATCGGTAACACCGCAGCTGCCCCTTTTGAGGTGTTTGCACTCTACCTGCTGGCGAGGTCTGGAGAGGCGCAAGGGCTGCCATAACCTGACTTTGAGTAGCCTGAGCCTGTTCTTTCATTCCTTCCCCTAATTTCTTTATTGCCTCTACAAGAAAAGCCTGAGGTCCAGTGGGTATCGATGACTCCTTTTCAAGTACCT
This sequence comes from Strix uralensis, assembly GCF_047716275.1. NCBI lineage: Eukaryota > Metazoa > Chordata > Aves > Strigiformes > Strigidae > Strix > Strix uralensis. Next base: position 88,740,664 of record NC_134012.1, on the reverse strand, counting down.
CCTCTACAGTCCAATTTGCCCCTAATGTATTCAGTAAACTCTTTGTAGCAGGATTGCCATTTTGTAAAATACATTGTTTTAAGAGAGCACCCTGCATGTAGAGAGGTACTCTTGCTCTTTCAATTGCATTTACCAACTTATCTACAAAACTGCCCAAAGTCTCTTCTCTCCCTTGCTTAATCCCCATATACATTGGAACTCCGCCTGGCTCTTTCACTTGCTCTATGGCTTCTCTCACTAACCTCATTGCCTCTCTCACCTTATCCGGACCGAGCAATGCTTGAGCTTCTACTCTAGCATAAGGTCCTAACCCCATTAATTCATCCATTGTAACCCCTTGTAATGGATCTCCTGCTTGCCGCTGTACCGCTACCGATTCTAATACTCTCGCTTGCCAATGCGCATTAAACAACAACAACTGACTAGGAGAGAAAATTAACTTTGCTATACCCCGACAATCTGCAGGCAAAAGAAGTTGAGTGCTCCAGAGATAATCTAACATTTGACGAACCGGTTCACCAGTAACACCATAAGAACTCACTGTAGAGCGCAATTGTGACAAAAGCTTCCAATCTAATGCTGTAACAGTAGCATTTATTCCACCAGCTGGGTTCGGCTGAAACTGAACTGGAAAAGCCATTGCTGTCGCCATCTGAGTCATCGCCTCATCCCCTTTTTCTAACCCCTCTCGTGCCAATGCATTCCAAGCCCGACACCTTTCTTTAGCGATCTCTATCCCCAGCCCATCTTCTGAGCCAGGAGTAGAATTCTCGCTTTCCGGCGTCACAGTGTGGCTGGACGCGTCAGGGCTACTCAGGGCGGGGGCGGGGGGAGCGGTAGGGAGAACTCGTTCTGAGCTTTCCTGTCCCGTCTCTTCGGAACGTAAAGGTGGTAAAACAAGCTCACGAAACGTAGGCGGTAATGGCCACCTAGTTTCCTCCTCCCCATATCTGGTGTTTTTCTCTTTTGCCGCAACTGCGCCCTGTGCAGCTCTTTTTTCAGCCTGATACCTGAGCAATTCATTATGAACCACCCTCCATAACTTTCCCAACTTTTTTGCTGTCTTATCATCGTTCAATGTTAATTCCCATAATTTATCTCCAAATTTTCGCCATTCCGATAACTCATGAACTGCATGTGGATTAATAAAACAACCTTGCTCTACCCCATAAGCTAAAAGCCCCTGAAGATCCTTTTTTACATCTATTCCCTCAACCCGGCGTTGTGTAAGCCAGGATGCAAATAAATCATATGCTGCTTGCCTGTCCATACCTGAATTTTTCCGTTGCAGCCTTTCCAGGTCTCGGCAGCACGTATCAGCAGGGTTCACCTCTTATGACACCCAGGGCGCGGGCCTTTTCTCTTATTTCAGTTGCCTTTCGCCGTCCTCGCTGCTTAAGGACCTGAACCACCTTCACTGGTCTTTATCCTTCGTGGCGCCTTATACGTCCTTTGGCACGTATCACGTCGCGGTCACCATTTGTTGAAAGAACGCAGAGGGAGCCCAGCCATCATTTAATGCACAAAGACTCAACTTTATTAGTACTCACACTTCTTTTATATCTACAATAATTAGTTCATACATATTGCAAAAAGCGAGCTCCCTATAGGTTGCTAAGGTTAGATACCTTGGTTGCTAAGGTTAAATACCAATCCCACCCCTTATGATTTCTACAAGGCCTTCTACATAGTCTTGCTTCTGTTCTTTGTTCTTCTTTGATACTTTTCGGTATTTTCCCATCACGTCGCCGTTGTCAGCAGTTCCTCGGTGCTGTGCCCTTTCTCACGTAGCCAGTTGTTAGCAAACTGCTCCACACAAGTATCCTTTTGTTTTCCAAGAACAAAACAAAATTGCCAGTACAGTAGTATTAAAGATGTTATAGCATCAGTAAGGAAGTCTGAAAACATGCCTTTGGAACTAATGTAAGTGGATGTGGCAGTCTCTAAAATTACTCATTCCTTTAACAACTCTGAGTCACAGTGCTTAGAAGAGGAGACACTAATTAGATGTAGAAATGAAAACAAGGGTCTAAAATGAGTACCAAATACAGATCATCCTATCCTAGCCTTCAGCCTCTAGTACTTTTCTCTAAGCAGGAAAAAGAATTTTCACACCAGCTTTATGAGAAAATAAGGAAATGTACACTGATAGCCTTTTCTTGACACTGAGATGAATCTGATAGAACTGTTTTCAGGGACCCTGTGAAAGACTGTGTTACTTAACATTGTGTCCAAGTTCAGTTCTGTTTAGTTCTTAAATATGAGGGAATCTGTTTAGCTGTAATAAGTAGGAAGCAATTTTTTTAAATGAGGCATTGTCAAATCTTTAATTGGTTTGTCTGTGTGAGTGTGTATTTTTTTGTTACCAAAAAGGGTATGGTTGAAAACTACAGTAAAGATGAATTAAAGGCTCTGTTCTTGTAAGAGACTAATACCATCTGTCACAATGTTTTACCACTAGCCTGAACATGGCATCAATCTGCAACATCAGAATCACTTGCAAAATACTCTGGGCTTCCCCATTTAATATCTATATATCTCCTAGGTGCAGCTTCCACACTAGATAAATACTGAGGGGTAATTTGGGAGTTAGTTTTCTTGGGTCTGGGATGTTAATAATAGTGTAATTATAGACAGGGATATAGTTATCACAGCAGTTTCTCAAAGAGGTTAGTGGATTATATGTCAATAATGTTTCAATTTAATAGCTGAATATTGAAGGAATCTTCATGAAACTGCTTCTTGAAGATGTGGCCATTTTTGTACTAAAAAGCTGAATGCTCTTCTGAAAGCTGTTCTGCCAAGGATTTTCAGCAGGCCTTAATCTTAACATTTTCCTGTAGTTTATTCTATTTCATGTTTCAGAAGTAAACTGAAACAGTTATTTCAGGTCATGAGAAAATCTTAAATTAGGTGTTGTATTTCTTTTTCCAAGTACAGGTTAGTATTGGGATAGACATGTGGGTGTGGGGGGGTGTGTGTAGATTATCATGTTATCTGCTACCTCCTTTCTTTTTGAAGATTTAAAACAAAAAACGCACACACATAAAAAAAGTGCAGGAGTTAGGTGCTACCAATGCTTTACAGTCATCTTGGTGATTTGTGGGTAAGGGTGATTCATCAAATATCCTATATTTAAATATCTTACACAACTGAATAATAAAAACCACAGAAACAGGACAAACTCCAAAAGGCATAATATGCTGTCAAACAAACAGCATTAACTTTAAAGGACTTTATTTACAAGTAAGATACAGTTTTTTAACATCTGCTTTTAATAGTAGGCTCCCTTTAAAGCATGAAATTTCCCAAATGAAGAATATACAAGAAGTTTCCTTTTAGGTGGAGTCTGCTGCTTGGCTGGCCACTCATTGTCATTGAGTCTAAATATTGCTAGGGGAAGCAATTTTTTTTGCTGATGTAATTAATGCTTTAGAGTCTACAGAGGTTTATTCTAGTGCTATAAGAATAAAGAATATAACCTGCTTGATGTGCATTTACCCACCATTCGTACCACTGCCCTAAGAGACTGTGATTGCTCTTTGTCTTCTGCATGCCACTTCCTTTGACAGAGCTGCCATTCATACTGTTGGTTCCAGGTGGTGTTGCTCAGACTGCACTCTTCCTAATGTTTTGTTTGTTTTTTGAAAAACTTAGTAACCTGGAACACTTTCCTCCTGTTACGGTTTTCAGGGTGTGCACAGCTTGTGAAGTTCGTATCACTTTTCCTCACAAGTCCAGAGAAACATTGAATTTGGGGGCAAAAAAGTCTGTGTAGAGCATCAGAACAAAGTGGGTTTTTTTAAAGTTGAGTATTTCTCAAGGAGTGTGTTAATATGAATTTAGTCATTCCAAAAGTTGTGTAGAAATCAAGTGCTAATGAATAGGCAGTCATGCTGGAGATGAGCTGACTGATGTCAAAGAGAAGGCCAGAACCCTGTTGAGAAGACTGAACCCAGTTGTTGGTCCAGACTAGAAGCCATGGATGCAACTTTCACTCTTTTTCCAGAGCTTGTTTTGCTGTGATCACATGGGATACAGAAGGTTAACTGTCCTCTGTTTTCTTAATATCTTGCTAGCTCCAGCTTGGAAGTCTGGTAGAGGAAACAGGCCATGTCCTGAAAATTCAGAGGGGGAGGGAGAACCATCATGTTAGGAAGTAATGTCCTTTCCCTGATTCAGCTGATGAGAAAGAGCAAAAAGTGGTTTAAGTTTAGAAAGATTTAAATGTAGGGTGGTTGTCTTTTCTTTCAGCAGCACTAGGGATGTGGCATCTGAGTGGTTGATCGGTTTGTTTTAAAGACAAACATGGGGGATAAAAGCTCAGTAAAGCTAGTTACAGTCTGCAAAGGGCAGTCTCTTAACCTGTTACTCTCTACAAAGTGTGAACTGGGAAAAGCCTTAAATATAGAAAGTTTTGGCTGGCCTGTGTTGTTAGGGTGGGGTGTGAATCATTGCTTATCCACATGATGTATGTGATGAAGATCTGATGGGGCCAACGCAGCTCAAAAATAGAAACCAGGGCTGGACAAATGAAAGAGAACTTTTTAAAATACAGTAAGAACAAATGAATTTTTTCCCTGCATTACTCTTCTACAGAATTTCCATGTTAGTGGTCATCTCCAGTGATTGCTTAGGCCCTGGCTTGAGCCATTCAGTCCTTGGGAACCTGTACTACACAGCTTGCAGATTACTTTAATGCAGCTTTCGCTGTGCCATTTCTTTGGGTTGGGCTTTTGTTTCAGCTTTTAGTGGTGATACTTGTGTGTAGGATCATTCAGGAAAGCCTGGACACAGTGCTGGTACTAATAATATTTCTCCCTTCTTTTTATTTTATTCCAGAACAATGAGTGGAATAAGAATGATGATCGGCTGCTGCAGGCAGTGGAGAATGGCGACCCTGAGAAAGTGGCTTCATTGCTGGGTAAAAAGGGAGCCAGTGCCACCAAACAAGATAGCGAGGGAAAAACTGCGTAAGTCCAACTTAAACTTGTGATTTAAGCACAAGGGAGGGGAAAAAACAGCCTTGGATGTGTGTGCTAGTTACCTGAATTAAGAACCAGAGACCATCCTGAAAATGAAGTTTCCTCTTCATCTGAAGCACAGTACATTCTGGAAAGCTCCCTTCTGGTAATCTATATTTGTAATTCTACATTTAAAATGCCATTTCAGAATCCCAAACCCACTAAGGTAACTTTGAGGTAACTTGAAGCTGGGTTGCTGGGTGGATTGGGGCCATTTTAGGACAGGGTATTTTGGGACTCGGGAATTTCATGGCACACTCCAGATTGCACACTCCAAAAGACATTAATCTTTGGGCCTATTTTTTCGCATGGACATTAGCTTAATGACATAGAAATTAAGATAAATTTTCTTTCTAATGGGTTAGAAGTGAAACTATGATTGAGTTTTAAAATCTTGCAGATGTTAATGGTTCGTGCAACTGTTCCTTGTTTTGATTGAAGTTTGGCAATGAAAGTTTTGTGTGAATGAGATTCCTTTTGCAGTCTCAATGTATTTCATATATAGCATTTTCTTCTTCTATTCTTTCTCTTGTTCTTCTGTGAACATTCTGAATTGTGGAAGATAAAAGATTCCACTAAGAAAATTACAGCCAAGAGATTGCTAGGCTTAAACTTTCTTTCTTATGACATGGAAAGGTGATTAAATGCATAAAGGTGAAATAGGCATCCTGTGACAGAACCAAAGCATTCCTAAAATTCTGGGTAGATGGGGGGAAAGGAAGACAGTTTCCAGTCTTGGGAGCAGCAGCACAAAGCAGTTTATACCAAATAATAAGTTCTAATGAATTACCTCTGGGTTACATTTATTGAGTCATGCTCTGCTTCTTGCTTGGTCTGTCTCAGTTTCCTACATCTGCTCTATTTCTGTTTTGCATCTAAGGAAACTGAATGATGGCAGTGACTCATAATGACCTGCAACTTTTTACTGCAGAAGTCCAAGTCCTCTAATTACTTCAAGTGGGTTTTCTCCACACCTTAATATGTTTTTAATTTAAAAAAGTTGGATTCATGTGTTTTTCTTTTGAACATAATCGAAGCATGACTTCCATTGAATCTTCTGAATTACAGCTCTGTTCAGCATCTCATGTTTTTACAGTCAACATAACTTCAGAGCTAGTCCTAAGCTGCACTGTATCCAGTGTAACACCTAGTTTGCAAGTTTCATGTATAATGTGATACTATGAATTCTTCTAGGAAACCAATCAAGACTGAAATTATCAATGAGTACATAGAAGTCTCTTAAGTCTAAGAAATAGGATTGTTGTAACTGTAGGGATTTGGTGCAATGATTTTCAGCTTTACAGGGATGCACTACAAAATTCCTGTTTTTTCCTCATTATTTGCAACTACGAAGAAGTTGATGACCATATATTTACATTAATGGTGCTGTTACTAATAATACAGATACCAGTACTTCTTTTAATTGCTTGGAACAAATGTGAATTAATGCTATGAAGGTCTCTGCTTCTGCTTGTTCCATATGGTCATTTAATTTTTGCTTACTTTTTTAGTTATTTCTGTGTAGTGGTTTAAAAGAAAGCTTGAGAGAGAACAAAGAAAAATAGTAGTGCTGTGATACAGAAATACAGTGTGTCAACTCTCATTCTGTTTCCAACACTTTGGGAGACTTAGCAGACCTGCTCAGGTTATTTCTGTCTCAGTTTTGAAAGATAGAGACTGACAGGTGTAGGAACAGTGACACTGATCTGGAAAGACATAGCTGCCAAAGAGTATTGTGACCCAGAAATGTTCTCGGGTATGGCTTATTAATAATGGGCAGTGTCTTTGTGTTTTTTTTCCAACTTGAGAGTCTTCTTTTAGTGTGTGCAAAATGAAGTACAGTCATCTTTTCTGTATAGGTAGGCTTCTATCTCCTATGTTTGCAGTGTGATGCCAGGGCTCCATTCCTGCACAGTGATTCTGGGTGCCTAACGTAACTGTTCTGCCCTATCTCAGAAGCTCTGCTTAGAGGCATAGACCCGGCTCCAGCCTGGCACTGAGTTCTGGTAGCGTCCCACAGAAGCACGGTGCTAGTTTGTCAGCTACCTCATCTGTAACGTAGGAGACTCATGCTGAAGAAGCACAATTTGAAGAGGTCTTTTTGGGACAGCTGGCCACCATTTGTGCTCAGATTTCACTGGTTACATTTTAGAAAGTGGTCTGCAGTGCCATGTGGGAAGCGAGCTCTTTGGATGAGTGGTCTATTGATCACCGTGAGTATATATTGATGCATTTGTTTACATAATTAGGCTGAAGGTGACTAACTAGAAGAACGTGATGGATTCAATTACATAACAGTGTGCATGATGTGATTAAAGACTTTGGAATGTGCTTGAAAGCAAAAAAGGAGAAACAATTGCATGTTGCAGTACAGGTTTGTTAGGTCTGTCATTGTCTCTTCCCTTGAGGTGTGACAAGTTTCTTTTAAGATCTTTTCTTTTTCATTCTTGTTAATAACCCTACAAACAAAATTCTTGATACTGCCCATATCTTTATTTTAAGTATAGTAATATAGTGCATTATTTTAAACAGAAGGTGGAGAGGACTTTAATTTTTCATGCTTAAAGAGGTACTTCTAAATTTTTGGTTTATAATCAAATGGCTTCTTAATTTTAAATGCTTGAAGTGAGAGGAACAGAGACCAGAACACAGGATTTTCTCCATTTGTCTTGTTGAGTACTGTATGCATCATTCCACTGACTCCTGCTATGATGTGCTTCAGCTCTGGCTTGGTTTTGGACATAACCACCTACATTTCATCTGTGTCCTCTTTTACCTCTATCCTACAGGTCCTTTTCTTTGTGGCTTGCCCATGTGCAATAAAATAGAGATGCTTAAATTAATGAGGTCTAGGTACCAGTAAATTTCTTAGAGGTAATATTTACAGACTTTCATCAGGAGATTTAACTCTCCAGCAGTACCTCTTTAAAAAAGTATGAAAAAATATCTTCAGAGTAATGAAATGAGTTTTTAAAGACTTGCCTGACTTTCCACACCATCACCCTGCCTCTGACTCAGTCCTTTCTATAAACAATAAATCAATTTTAAGGCCATGGAGCAAATCCACCTTTGGCATAAGCTGACATAGCCCCATTGTTGCTCCCACTTAACACAGCACAGACTATTGCCAAGCACACTTGTAATAGAACCTATCTGGAAATCTGACTCTGCCATTGTAGTCTTATTCTGCCAGATAGGGTTTTTTGTCCGGCTTCCTTAAACAACAAAACTGTGATTTCCAGTTTGGAATTTGATCATTTAAATCCCACTTAAACTAACAAAAAATGGTTTTAAAAGAAAGCCTTTTCAGGAAGGGATAGGATTAATTCATGTACTGCACTTTACACAGAGCAAGGGTTCAAATGGGCTGTTATTTAAAGAAGCTGCTGCTATTACTGAAGCGGGGTGCGGGGCGGGTGGGGGAGAATTGTGGAAAGTATTCATGATGTATAAATGGCAGCACTTCCTTGTCCTAAAGTTATTTTGTCTGTGTGCCAGTCCATCACTGCCATGTTTGCATGTTTCTGCAAGGTACTGATCTAGAATTAAATGCTTATGGCTATTAAATGAAACAATAGGTCTCTGTAAATTTTTTCAACTGCAATTGAATCAGCTGTTGTTTAATAAAATGAGTCTGACAATGATACAAAAAAGCTTTAGAAACTTCCACAAATTCACTCTTAAAAGACTCTTTCACAAAAATCTTGTCAATAGCAGTAAGTAGAAATGATATATTTTCATTTGAACCAGAATGTTAATGCCTTGGAGGCTGAACCAAAAATAAATTTTGGAGCATATTCCAACCGCAAATCCTTTATATTTATCACGTACATAGTATTAATTTTTCTTTGTTCTGGATCTTATTGTATAAGAAGGTGGAGCGAGTGGCATGAAGGATATCACTGTTCAAAAAATAGGTCAGATTTTAATTACTCTTGAGAGTCCTTCCTTTTATGTAATAACACTTATCTGAAAGGAAGCTGTTGGAAGAATACAGACTTGCTACATTTGTTACACTGTTCTAGTTGAGAAAAAAAAACAACATAGAAAATGGTTTAGACAGCTGATCTTCAAAATAGGAGGTCAGGTGAGCCCAATGCCTATGAAGTGAAAGAAGAATTGTTATTATCCTCCCTTGTTTATAAATTGCTATAAAAATACTCTAGGACACCTTTGAAATTCAGGCAGTCTCTATATTATTTTCTTGTGCATGTGTTGGGGGTCTTCAGTCTAACACCATGTTCTAGAAGCTGTTTCTTTTGTACAGGCTGTGTCATCTCTGAAAGTTGCTTAAACATGTAAGTAGAAAAGCATACTAGCATACTGTCTTTTGAAAATTGTACCAGGGTAGGAGCTGCAAGAAAGGTCTAGGGCCTGAGGATTGTCACCTCTCCAGGAATGGAGTTCGTGGATGTTCCAGTGACCTGATACGATCCCTGACAGAAAATATTTTTTAGTTTACTTTTATCACAATATTTAATTTATGATGTTCCAGATGGTCACAATAATGTCTAGTTTTCAGAGCATGGACAAAATAAGGAAGACCACAGTGATCTCTACCTGTGTTTTATCTTTAGCCAACAGATGGCTGAAATCTGGTTCTTATTCCAAAATTTCTTGTAAAGTTTATTTCCATGGGAGATTTGGGTGTAAAAGCTTTTGTGTCTTCAAAACTTTACTGAAGTTATTTTCAGGTTCAAGTCCTGATTGTTCCTTTTTGTTCTCCCTCTCCCGTGCAGCATTGTTATGAATATAATTCAATTAAGATGTTGATATTAAGTTTCCTGAAAAATTGCTTTCTACTTTAGACTAACACTTAGAAATGTTAATGAAACATCTGGGCATGGTTGGGTGAAGCCATCCTCTGCCAGGATACGAAATTGGACTAATTAACTGTTATCTTTGGTATGAGCCAATTGTTAATGTATAGTGAGAGGAAATGCTCTTATCTCCGTAACGAGGAGCAGTACTCTGATTTTATAATTTGGCAATACATGAAAAAATCCACATTTCATAAAAAACATTACTGTATTGACAATCATGAAGGCTTTTAAGTGAGATCCATGGAATGGAATTCATGTTAGTGGTTTGTTCCTGGCTCTTGATTGAAACTGTAGATCATTTCTGATGATTTGGAGTACATGACCCCTCACTTAGACTTGGAGACGTCATGATCCAATTTTTAGTTCTTAGCTATACTTTTGACAGGACTTTAAATCAACAGCATTCAGGTTCTATCATATACATTTTTGAAGCAATTTTTCTATAAAACGTTTTAGTATTTTTATACCTTCATGTTAAAAAAAGAAAAATGAAGAGGCCATCTTCTGAAGAGACAGAAATTAATGCTCTTCAGTTTTATTTCAATTATGAAGATCCTAAACATCACTTCTGAAAAAATGAAGTTTTTTAGTTTCTTTAGTGATTTGTTATATTGCAAAACAAGCAAATTCCACTTATTTAAAGAACAAACTCACTATTTCATACAAAGTTCTTTGAGGATTGGGAAACATCCCAACAGGTTTTACATCTTACATGCACAGGACTTCCTGCAGATGATAGCTATACTTCAAAGGGGAAACAGTCTGTAATTTCTTCTAGGAGCCAGTTTGCATATTCTGTTTTATATTTGCTTTTTCACACAGGCTTATAGGATGACTATTCTTAATAAACTATTGCATTGCATTATCTGTTAGCAAGACTGTCATCTCAGAAGAAAGCAAGTCATCTTCTGAAGGTCCCCCATACACATGTTCAGCTAGTACATGAGCCACCTGTTCCACTCCTGCTCATGGGTAGGATCAGCCAAACCTGTAATGCATCATCAGACAGCTGCTGGAATTCCCTGTAAAGCAGGTCCATTCAGAGTTGCCAGATACCCAGATTTTACCAGATCTGGCCAGGTTTCAAAAAGTTTGTCGGTTGCTTGCATCAGAACATAGCCTAGATGGTTGGGAGTTTTTGTATGCCTGGCTTGAAACAGCTGCAGCTTGGCTTACATAGAGGCAGAACACAGGGCCCTGCTTGTGCGTGAGGAGCACTGTGGTTGTTCCTTCCACTCCTCTAATCTGAGCTGTCAGGAGAGCACAAGGGAAGCGTGCCCCTCATGGGTTGGGCCAGAACCAAGGTCTCTAAGGCTGCAGGGTACAGGGCTAAGGCTGTAGTTGTTTTTCAGATTTGTGCCTACATAATGGGCTGCAGTTGTTTTATATATTTTTCAAAGACTTACACAACCAAATGAACTGTATGTGTAGATTTTAATGACACCAACTGGCTGCTACTGGCTTAAAAATGTACTCTAATCTAGGAAGGGAAAGGGAACAGACAGCCAAAACAGAGCAGTGTGCTAATGTTGGATTTATTTCAGTTTTTTAGCTTCAAAATAAGGTCTCAGGCAATAGACTATGCTGCTGGCTGCTTATTTATCGGGCTTATATGTAACTCTGCATTTTCTGCTACCTGCTTTAGAGGTGCATTCCGTGTTAAGGAAGTACTAACTGGGAAAGGTAGGAAAGCTCTGAAATTGCCTTTTCCTGCACATGTCTGTGTTCTAGTCCCTACTCCTCTTCAGAAATGTGGAATCTTAAAAGCTCTAGTAGTATAGTTATTCTGAAATGCAAAGTAAAAATATATTGCCATAATCATTTAAAGAGGTTACAAAAACAAATGTTAAGAGGTCATCTTAACCAGTAGTCTCTGAAGAATGTGTTACCAGTACATTAATTACTATAAGTACATATTATTGCACTTGGTTTGCAATTCCTCTGTGAAGTAAGAGAAGTTCACTTTATACAACCGAGATTTGTAGTTTATACAATTTGAGATCGTAGCAATTTATAGTCTAATAAAAAAAAAAGCCGAATAGTTCTGTTGCTTTAAATCTGAAGAGGTTCAAGTATTGTAAGTGTAAAAGACACAGAAACTTCAAACACAGCTCATAACCCTGAGCTATCCTTTGTCAATGTCCCTCATGTTGCATAAGGATATCCATGCTCTTTAGTTCTTGAAGCACTATATGCAGTTCTTAAGCCTTGAAATATTTTCCTTATGTTAACTTTTACTCAGTTGTTCTCAGCCTTTCCAGCCTTTTCCTGGACTCTTGTTATGCTAACATGGTTTGGGATTTCCTTGCTCTAATTTCATAACTTTTCACATGCTAAGGCGTTTATTAGCATTTGCTGGCCCATAGGCAGCAATGCCAAGTGGATTGTGTTGGAGGATGAAGGTCAAGGGAGATGCCAGTCACTGGTCTCATTGTTGGGCTTAATTTTAGTTTTGAACTCTATTCTGGCCTTGCAAGAAAGCACAGCAGGTGGCTAGCTGGTTTTACCTAACTCAGGAAGGAAGTTATGTTCATCTGGGATTTCACCCTATGCTAAAAAGATGTTTTGCCAGAAGGCATATATATTGAGAAGCTGACTGTGCACCCCTTTAGGCTTTAGATGTGGGATGTGTTTTTAAAGAAACTATCAGAAGGAATCTTCCCTACTGCTCTGCCTTCCTCCATTCCTCTGGACTTGGCTTTAGAGGTACAGACAGGCAACACTGCTCTCATTTCTAGGCTTTTTAAGCTTTTTGAGACTTCAATGTTTGTTGTACTTTGTCAGTTGTCCTTCCCTACTACACCAAAAATAAAAGTAGTATTTCAAGACTTCAGACTTTCTGTCAACACCTAGGAGTGCCCTGAAGCTCGCTCTTGGCAGAGTCTCTGTTGCAATTTGCTGACATTAGTTATTGAGGGACTTTAAAAATGGGCACTCTGCAGGAAACTTCATATGATAAATCTAAATTGTGAGCACTTACGTTTACAATTAATGGTACATAGAAGAAAAGTCTATACGTTTCAGACTTGAAGTGGGAGTTTGTGTTAATGTAGTAATAGAGTTTGCCAAAGAAAACTGTGTATGAAAATGGAACTGCTGGAACACAACCTGAGAATGAAAAATATAAAGCTTCTGGGGATCCCAGAAATCTCTCTGAAGAGCAGCTGGGTGGATATTTTTGCTGAGTTTGAAGGCTAAAATCAGGAGTCTGTAACTTGCCAGCTCCTGTGTTGCATGATGCAATTGCTTCTTTTCTATTAAGAAAACAGCCGTTCAGCAGGCTTGCCTTTTATTAATGTCCTATACCTCGAGGTGTGTATGATTGAAACAAGACTTTTTATGCTATGAGGCAAAGCTGGAAACTTTATATGAAAACTGTGTTTGGTTTGGGGGTTTTTTTTGAAAGCTGTTCCAGAATATATACTAATGCAAAAGTGGCATGTAAGGTTTCTGCCAGAGGGTTTTGTGTGTATTGGGGGAGGGCAGATGCCATCTGATGTTTAAATAGAAGATAGGAGAACACAGGCTGTGTGCATTGCTTCACTTTGCAGTGGCTGGTGCTAAGGGGGAGAGAGAGGGGAAAAATCTCCCACAGCTCCTAGTAAATCCATACCTGCCTATGTCAACTTCTTAAAATCTTAACCTGCCTTTACTCCAGAAGATATTAGTAGCAACTCATTGATTGAATGTCTTAAAACGCAGAATACTTAATTTTCTCAGTTCATAATGGTGCCAACTCTCTCTTGAAAACGGAATGTATTTCCTGTAACATTTTCCTAAGCTGATTTTTGCACTCTTGTGGCTGCATGCATGTATGTGACAGGATCATGACATGGACTGACAACATTTAATAAAAAGCCACATTTCTTACATTTACTCTTGTAAGGAGATGAAATGGGTGCAGTGCGAAGCTATGGCATTTATTTATTTATTTATTTATTTATTTTAAAAAAGACCTAAAGAACTAGTAAGTATTGATAGTGATACCAGTAGATGTCTGATTTTCCCTGAAGGCAGTCTGGTTTGCCAAACATCTGATGGTTCCTCCATAATTAAATGACTGGCTGTTGCTAAGACTCATATCTTCTCAAAAGAGTGACTCTTTTGATAATGCTTCCAGGAAAAAGTATTATGTGTCTTTGACAGGGAAACATTCACGGTTTAATCTTAGTTTTAAGGTTTAAGGTGAAATTCTATGTCCTATTCCTTCCTTTGCACTGATAGGGTGCACACAGCTGTGACTGTGTGATGAAACAGTGGAAGGCATCTTTGGTTTTCAACTGGTTTTGTTGCCTGTATCAGCTCAGCAGCCACACAGGTAGCTACCTACATGTGCTGGTGCAAGGAGAAAGCAGAACCAAGCAGACACTGCTCACAGAAGCATTTTCTTGTTGGGACACACAGTTAGTACTTTGCTGAGAGCCCTGTCTGTTGGACGAGGAAGGCAGAAAACACCTCCGGTTTCAGGACCATTCTGGGATTTTCCCAGTCTTTAAATCTGAAGGTGATACTTTTTCTATGAATTAGGTTCAGGATGTGTCAAATTTGTTTTGTTTAAAAGGCTCCCTTCATCATTGTTATGGTGATAAGATCTCAAACCATTGACAGAAAAGTAAACTGTTCTTCTCTAATTACTGGTCATCATGCTACACTGGAGAATAGACCACACTGGGCTGTGTCCTGAGTGACAGCAGGCGCTTCCTTCATGCACAGAATGTGCTGCTCCAGTGGTACTCACAGCCCTTGATCCTCCAGGTCGGGTCTCAGGCACTCTAGCACTTCTGCCACTCAGCCTGTGGTGGAAAACAATCAAAAGCCAGATGTCATCTAATGTCTTTATTTTTGCTGTTGTCATTGAAGTGGGAATTGAGGCTTTGTGGGATAATAGACACTGTAAGCTAAATGCTGCCTCTAAAATGTGTAAAAGCTCAAGTCAGCTTACAAAATCAGCCACATCATCAGTGAGTCTCTTTCTGACTGAGGTAGCTGGCAAATTGCTTGCCAGTCTTATCTGGTAGCAGTGAAGCTTGAATATCTTCCATTTCTATATATTTTTTAGTCAGTGTTACAAAGACTCCAAGCAGCTCTGTATCTTTATTTTATCAATCTTGTTTGTTTGTGTGAAGGTATTGGTTGGTCGAGAAACTATAAATCATCAAACTGTTGGCAGACAAGTCAGACTTATTTAAAAGTCAACACAGAGTTGACATACATTAGAAAATGAAGAAAAATGATATACTTTGGGGAGGGATGTTTTTGCTCAAAATAAACCTCGACAATGAGTGTATGTGAGTTCATAGTGTATTTCAAACATTCTTGCACTTAAAATATTTTCAGAACACTGAGATTAAAATGTCAGAGAACAATAGTATTATATGCTTGCATACAAGTTTGACTTTGTTCCATGTTTGTCATAATAGAAAATAGCAAATACAATATTCACTTAGCATCCATAATTCAACCATGTTCTTTATTTGCTTTGGATTTTGGTAAGTAATGTGTCAGACTACTTTCAGGCCCTAGAGAAAATCTGTGTTAGAGAATGCTAATTCTGCCCTGAAAAAAACCTCTGGAGCGTGACCTTGCCAAACAGAGGTGGAGCCCCCTGATTGGGTGTAATTTTTCTGCTCTTCTTTCTGTTTTTCTTTGCACAGATGAAAATTTCCTAGTTAGAAGGTTACTGTCTTAAATTAAGACTTCATATTTATTTTATCATGTTCCACTCTACTTTTGTGGCATTTTCCCTAGATATATGGACCACCCAGTTTTAAGCCAGCTGTCAAAATAACATTCAGTAAGAGGATTGTGCTCAGTTTTGCAGGATGTAGCTGTGCAAATGGTTAAGCAGAGAATCTGGATATGGCAGACCCATGTCTTATTGCTAACCACCTTAGCAAGCTCAGTTAGCTCCATTTTTACAAGTCTAACCTCTACATGTGGATTAATTCTGTTCTTCTACCTGTGATGAAATGATTTTTAAAGCAATGTTTTATGTGAGCTAAGCAGTAAAAAATGCAGCTCTTTTCTGTTTGAGTTAGACTGTCTGGAATTTACATAATTTTTGGAAAAACTCATTCTTTGCCTTTTAGCAAAGACCAGCTTTATCAGAACTCTTGTGTTCTGTCTGTCAGACACTGATTGAAGAAATGTCCATTCCCTTGCTAGCTTGACTTTACAACCAAAATGTGGAAAAGGTCTTCTGCCCTGAAGAAGGGATGGGCTTGTTTAGGACAGTTGTGAGTACTTTACCAGTTGACATCTATCTGTAAGAAATCTGCTGTTTAAAACTAGTTCAGGGATGTCATACACAGCTGTCCACTCTGTTCAGACACCAATCATTCATAAAAAGCATCTCTCAGTGCATTTGAAAATGTTATTTGAGTAACATTTCTGGTCAGGAAGTCTGAGGTCCTGACAGGACTTTGAGGTGATAGTCTTGTAGCTGTTCTCCAGTTGACCCGGAATCTGATGAACTTCCGCTGTGTGTTTGCTCTTACTCTGAAGGCCTGTTTGCTCCAAACTGGGCTTTGTGTTCCTCCCAAATACATAATTTTTTACTTTTATCTTGTGAAGGACTGAGTAGTTATGAGACCTGTACATTCCCAGTAAGAAAAAGCAGCGTCAACCAGCGATCTTTATCAGCCGCTACAGAGGTGGGTCTCGAATACTGAGTTGCTTCATTTCTGGATCCATTGAGAAAACCCCTGGGAAGGGTAGCTGCTCCTCTGCTGCACTGAAAGGTCTGGAGACAATCATAAAAGACCATCCCACCCCTCAGGAAGAATAGAAATGTTTTACAGCAATAAAATAAATCTATCTCAAATCAGTTCAGGCTGGGGTATGAAGATGTGGATCTAAGTGGTAGTAACAGGCTTATGTATTGTAAAGGGAAAATGAACTATGTTGTAATAGGATTTTAGGCTGAATGGCAGTCTAACCCTCAGTGTGGTCCTTGCTCCAAATCAAGCCTTACATGTTTGTTTTTGTTTGCCTAAGTCATTGCACAACCAGGAAATGGGAGGAAAAGTTGTTTGCTTTCATATCAAGGGAAGTTTATTCATGAAAGATGCAAGTAAAATGCACCACTGCTTAAGGATTCCAGATGGTGAGAACTCTAATATTTGGAAACCTGCAGCTTTTACCTCAAATATTTTAGGAAAGTTTATGTAGCTGGTAAAGAATTATTCTGTACTGAAATGAATGTCTACAGTCTTCTTTGTGTCAAGAGCCTCTGCTACTACACAGGAGCCCTCAGTATCTTACTAAAGTGGAGATGAGGGTTTGGTTTGGGTTTGGGGTTTTTTTAAGTACAAAAGAAAAAAAAGGAGGTGCTATTAACTTCAAAATCACTTAGAATTACTCCTCAAGGGGAAGTTTTTGCCCAGCGCTCTGTAAATACTCTTAAATATGACTGTAATAGCTTCATCCCAGCCTGGATTCTCCTCTCTCTCTTGAGCAGGGCTGATTTCCTGGTAAGCTGGTTCAGCTTACTAAACCAGCCTCTAACTAACCATGTCCCCTATTCCCCTCCCAGTTGCTTTTAGATTATTAAGAAAAAAACATCTCTCTACAGGGTTATGTGAGAGATGGTAGCAGTACAAGAATGTAGGGAGGGGACACACAGCAAGCAATTGGGAGGGAGCTGTAGCAGCCCAGTGCTATTTGGCTTAGGACTCTGTATAAATGACTGGGAGTTAAACTTTATCATCACAGAATCACAGAATCATCTAGGTTGGAAAGACCTTGAAGATCATCCTCTCTTTTCATGGGACTCTCCACATAGTTTCTATATTTTTGCTCTCATTAGATCTTTACATCCTTCATACATGTTCTCTCATCTTTCACACCACCTGTACTGCTTATAGATGATGTTTCTTTCAACCTACCAATTTGGGAGAAGCAATACTTTTAATCAGGCCTTTCTTACTTGAAAATGTTTTTGGCCACATGAAATAAAGCATCTGCATGTGTGATGACTTGTTGAGAATTGCCATGAGAATTGTTTACAGTGGTAGGTGGTGGGACTGATGTGTTCATAGGTGCATAGCCTGAAAGGGGTTAAGTTTTTCTTCTCTCTTTGATACTTTCTTTGCAGTCTGATTTTACCTAAATAAAACTTCCTTTGCACTTGCGTATTCATGTTGCATTTGGCACCATCCTAACCAGTCTGTCTATAAAACCTCAGTGTCCAAGATTTAGCCAAGTTTTTATTATTCAGATATTTATTATTCTTATGAATATTGTCAAATATAAGTGAGCCAAGTGATACTTCACAGCCTTCCTAATATTTAAATGACTTCAATTCTATTGTGTGTCTACACAGATGTATCTGAATGTTTCGGTATTTGCTGATATGTTGCGCCAGCTAAATTAGAGGTGTTGGATTTGTCAGACTCCTTTTGCGTCCCTCCCCCAGCCATTTTCCCAGAGCCTGAGAAACCTCTTCTGAAGAAGAAGAATGTTTACACAACTTTGCATTGGTCACCAAGTACATGAAGTTTTGATTTTGAATGACTAGAGAACAGTCAGCAGCAATGTTTTTTTATGCTCTTGGAAGTGTTAACTCTTCAGTTTGTTTATGGCAGTAGTAAGCATGAGGATGAGCACACAGGATATTTTTATATTTGCAGAGAATGGTTCAAAGCTTAGGTGCTGCCTGTCTGCCATTTGCAATCAGCAGCAGCCAGTGTGGGAAGGACTGCTTGTTGCTGTACTTGATAGAGGACCCTGTTCCAGGAGCTCTCCTGTTTTGATTAATTCTCCACCCTTTGCCAGACCTCGTCTGGAGGTCTCTTACTCTGTTAAGGCTTAGAGAAATGCAGTGTTGCAATTCACATACAATGTGCCAGCATATCTGTTTCTTTCCTGCCTGTTACTCCCAGTTTCCATGGTTAGCAGACTGAACTATCGATGTTAGTTTTAACATTTAAAGGAATCAGTTGCTCTAAATGTAAACTCTTAAATTCAGTAGTTGGTGTGGCTAAATGATTTGTGATGTACCCTTTAGATTCCAGGGGAAAATCCCCTTAACACAGGGGTGCATGATGTTAAAAATTAATATCTCCTTTAAAAGCTATTAGAAAACCCCCTGCCTTTTTCAGTTAGGGACATGTTGATGAAGGTCCCAAATTTTCACATGCTATTTAATAGTAATTGGAAGAGTTTTGCCTTGAATTTGTTTTTTTACATTACTCCCACTGGAAAACAGCTCTGTATATCAAGCTGATGTTAGCAGGACCCATGGGGAAGCAATATGCCTGCCTGTACTGTGCCCATATCTTGAGACTCACCAATGTTGGCATGATATGCATCAAGCGGATATAAACTTCTCTGTTTTCAGAAGGTTTTGCTTCATTTTTGCCTCCCAGCAAAATTAAGTTGGCAGCATATGTATAAAAGTGCTTCTGTGAATCCTGAGATGCCAAGGATGTCAATCAGGAACCTTCATCTGTAAAAAGGCCTGAATTCAGTGTAACTTCTTTGGTTTGTTCTCTAATTAGATCTTTGGTAATTCATGCAGTTAAGTGCATCCTGCCATAATGTGGTTGGTAACCTCTGCAATTTAACACTGTTCAAACAAGCAGGTACTTGAGGTGAAAAGCAAAACCAAAAGTTGAAAAAATACATCTCTAGCATAGTCTCACAAATATTGAATAGCTTTGATTTCTGCAGGTGAAATGCACAAACACCAGGATTCTTTTTCCCCCTCTATATGGAAGAAAGATGAGCTCTGTAAGGGACGGTACAGAAGAACAACTTGATTTAGTTTAATTTAGGAGCTGAATCACCTTTTAGAGGAACTAAATTTTGTTCACTGAAAGGGGAAATTGGGATTGACTGGAATGACTAAAGCAAAGTCAGTCATTGTGAATGTTTTCTTCATTAATTCCTGAAGCCCAGGCATTCCATGTGGATATATTACATCACTAGGGACATTAGTTTAGAAATTGGGTGGGACTAGATGCACATAAGGTATGTGGCATGGGTTAATGAGACAGCAGCCTGTGTAAAAGTATGACTATAAAAACTTTTTGATGTGCCTTCTCACTTTCAGAGCTATTATCTTCTTGGGAGGCAGTGGAGGGATGCCAAAAGATCTAAGGACAGGGAGGGGAGAACTTGCCAGTACTTGGTTTGTGAATGAAAGAGAAAGGAGGTCTTAATAAAAGTGACATGTAAATGCTCTCTTCCAGTTTTCACCTGGCAGCCACGAAAGGCCATGCAGAGTGCCTCAGGATTATGGTGACACATGGCACAGATGTGACAGCCCAAGATGGTGCAGGTATGCCTCTGTGAATCTACTCATGCAGCATAATACACTCAAATTGCTTATATAGTTCTTGATGTGCAGAGTACAACTATAGATTTGACAAGAGTTCTTTTCCACACACACCATGTAGGAAAAGCAGTTGTAACACTTGCAGGTTTAGGCATACTTGCTTTTTTCTGCACATAGAATTCAGATTCTAAAGCCCTTAAAAACTTTTGCCCTAATACTATAAATGTCAGCATTTATAGTGTACTCCAGATTCAAAATAGTTGCTCGATTTTAGGGTTTTTTTATTTTTATTTTGAAGTTAAAAAAACTCATCTCCCGCCAGCTCTTTTTGTTAACTTCTTTCAAGGCTTTTTAAAGGTTAAATCAAGATCTTTGGTGTTGCTTTTATGTGTATCCAAGCTATTAACCCCATTAATTGTACAGGAGTTGCAGTAAGACATTTCCTCAGGATTATGACATAGTGAAAAGAGTTGATACAGGCCATGACAGAGCTGAGAGCTATTAAGTATGCTGTTTCAGCCCTCAGAAGTCCTATGCCTTAATTACTACTCCACTAGGAGAATGATGGGAGCTGAATTTGAAACTGGCAAACTCTTCTTAATAGATTTCAGTTGACATATCTGTGGAGTCTGTGCCCAGCATTTTCTCCGGCTAGCTGAGTCACCTGAGTGAGCTGTCAGCGTTCTGTTTCTCTAGTAATGATCTGTAAATGTTGTGCCCACGGTTCTGTTTTGGCCACTGATTACAGCCTGAGTGAATTTGTCATACATGGAAATGATTTGCCTCTATAAGGAAGTGTCTGTGATACTGGAAGAAGCATTTAGATTATACATAATGATAAGAGAATATACGTACCTGATGCAGACTGTTATTTAGAATTCATACTTCATCTTGCCTAAGGATTTATTGGTTGTTTGGATAATAAGAGGTTGCCTGCTCTCACCTGAGAGTGTTGACCCAGTATTCATTAGGGAAAGTCTTGTCTGTAATAGTCACATTATTTACAGTGAGATTCTGCTGTCACCAGTGGCTCTGTCTGTACTGAGTACTAAATCTTGGCTCCTTTTCTTAGTTACATGGATAATTTATTCTTTTGCTATCTTGGCCTCTTTAATTTTTCAGATGCTGTGTAGGATGAAACTAGAGGAAAGACTGCAGTCCTTCATCATAAATCCATAGTAAATCATTGTATAGCATAACTAAATATAAGCTCACAGATGCTAAATAAATTAACCGAAATGGGAATCTATGAGATGCAAACCGAAGTAGGCCTGTGTTCTGAGTCCTCTTCTACGTGTACTCCACAGATGATACAAAATTGTAGTGGTAGCTGGTGATTTTGGCTGGTTTTGCTCTCAGTGCTGGGTTCCTTTTTTATTGCCAAATGGAAGAAATCATGAAGACACTTTACAGACATCTCTCTGCAAGGGAGGCTGAGTAATATGGGAAAATCGTTTTTTAAGAAACAAAACAGAACTGCGTGATCTTAGACTTACTTCTGCCAAGGTGTAGTCTGACACAGTGTTTGTGTCATTCCTTTATATGAAGCTAGACATTAAGATTATTCTGTTACCTGCCTGAACAACAGTCTGTTGTAAACACATTCTCTTTGATGTAGGTTTTTGTATTATTTTCTCTATCCTTACTTTTCATGTGTCATGACAAGAACAAGACAGATAATTCAAAATGTTGCCTTTGTCGTGGAGGAGTTTATGCCTGGTTTTTGGTCTGATTGAATACTTAATTTGCTATGCTTTTATTCGTTTAGGGCACAGTGCTTTACACCTTGCAGCAAAGAACAGCCACCCAGATTGCATTAAGAGGTTACTTCAGGTAAAGTAAAAATTAAAGAATTTTTTATTTTTGAAGTTTTCCTTTTGTTCCTCTAGACTGGTTCCACTAGATATTGACGCATTTCCTGCTAATAATCTGCATCATGTTCCTATACTGTTGTCCTATCTCCTTGCAATCAGGAGAGGGGCTTGTGTTTAAAGACCTTTTAGGCTCTATGAATGGATGATAGAAAACAGGGTCATATTTACCCTGAGTGGTCCACAAATACAGTTTTCCATGTGCAGCTGATCTGACATGACAAGTTTGGATTTCAAGCAGGTTGCATCTTCTAACTTGCTGTGTTTTGTCTGTGTGGTTGGATGGCTTGGAAGTAGATAGGTTAAGAGGTATAGGGGAAAAGGATTTTTCAGTTCTGGGGGGATTTTGATATTGTTCCACTGCAATACTTCCTGTCTGTGGTTGACCATAGAAATGTCTGTCAAGTTTAAAGTCAAAGGGAGAAGAAACCAAAGTAGTTTAGATGCTAAAATATGGAAAAAATTGAATCCTCAGTAAAATGAGGCAAAGGACAATTAGAAAGGGAATAGAAAGAATGGGGAAAAAAAAGCAAAAGTAAAGATGAAGAGAAGATTCTTGTAGTGTTGAGGCTGAAGATGTGTATTAGTAAGCAACAAGAAACATTATCTACCTCAGCCCCATTTCAGAAAGCCAGGGAGTTTTGGTGGAGGTGATCAGAGGAATGGGACAGATTTTTAGGAGTTTGGAGTTATCAGTAAGACTGTGGCTCAGACTACAGATGAAATAATAAATAATAAACAATAACCCTGCTTGAGCACAGAAAGAGAATGGATCCCATATCCCAAACCTCTAAATTGCTTTTCCCTGGTTACCTCAGGGCTCTACAGTCATCCCATGACTGACCTTGTCAATGTCTTTGACAATATTGGGTCCAGTTTCACTGATTCCCACCTCCGTACTTGTTGCAAGCTGATTCCCCTGTTCCTCCACACCTGGAAAAGGTTATCGTTAATCATTGAGGCTCCCCTCTTGGGGATTTCATTGCAAATAGCTGCTTCTAACCAAACCCATTTACAGCATAAACAGTGACATCAAGCTGTTACTGATGGTACCACATGCAGCAGCATGATCAACTCGGCTACTAGATGTGTATTTAATACCAAATATCTGCTGCCCATTCACTTACCAGCTACAACTGTAGAGTGCTTTTGTTGATATTTTGCTAATTTTATCGCAATACAGAGATTTCTAAATATGTTCGTAAGTGCAAAGCCATTGGTAATATTTTTCAATAATATATGTGGCTAGAATTGCTTTCTTGCTTCTGCGGACCAGCTTGGTGATATAAACTGTACATATGAGGAATGTCTAATCCTGACATGCTGGAGTTGAAGTAAGACAGGCTAAATAATTGTTTTACACAGGCAGAATCTTGACATTTTTGTTACAGAATATGGTAATCAATGTGAACCTGTTTTTGAAGAAAATCATAGAAGTGTTGCAGGCAGTGCTACATTTGAAAGTCAAAAGCTCTAATGTTTGTATTTTAGAAGCCCATTATTTCAGGGTCATATCTTCTTGTGTCCAGAGAAGATCAATGAAGCTGGTGAAAAGACTAGAGAACAAGTCTTGTGAGGAGCAGCTGAGGGAACTGGGGTTGTTTAGCCTGGAGAAACAGAGACTAAGGGGAGACCTTATTGCTCTCTACAACTACATAGAGGAGGTTGTAGCGAGGTGGGTGTCAGTCTCTTCCCACCTAACAAGCAATAGGACAAGAGGAAATGGCCTCAAGCTGCGTTAGAGGAGGTTTAGATTGGATATTAGGAAAAATTTCTATGCTAAAAGGGTTATCAAGCACTGGAACAGGCTGCCCAGGGAAGTGGTTGAGTCACCATTGCTGGAGGTATTTAAGAGGTGTGTAGATGTGGCACGTAGGGACATGGTTTAGTGGTGGACTTGGGACCGCCAGGTTTATGGATTGACTTGATCATCTTGAAGGTCTTTTCCAACCTAAATGATTCTATGATTCTCTTCCTTTGCTGTAAACTAAAACTAAAATTTTCTGTACCAAAACAAGTCTTGATGAAGATTTGAAATCTTTTTTTTTTTATTCATTATTTTGTAGTCTAGATTGATCAGTAGTAGCTGGTGGCTTATAATACCACAAAATATAACTAAATTGTTGATGCTCTAGTTTTTACAAATGCAAATGAAACCTTATTGCCTTTGAGGGAACTAATTGCCTTAGGTTGTAGTTGCTTTAACTCTTACTGTAATGTAAAAAAATACGAAGCTTTTCTGAGACAAGGGAGAGAGTTTCTTTCCTTTTTTGTTTCCTGATTTAAATTGTTCCAAAACTATAACATTTTTTTTGATATCTCTCTCACCATGAGTTTTTCCTATGGCTTCAGTATAAACTGAAAGGAGAAGATCAGACTGGTAGAGAGAAAGGCTGTGCCTTTCTTCAGTATTCTCTTCTGGAGTAGTTCATAAAACTTTTCTCAGAGATGTTCAGCACTCTGTCCTTAGCATAAAACATGTTTTACTTTCTTGGTGTTTCTCTAATTGCTTTTTTTCCCTTCTCCTTATTGAACTGTGCAGAGTAAATGTCCAGCAGACAGCACTGACAATTCTGGGAAAACAGCTTTACATTATGCAGGTAACTTCTTTGTTGAAAGCTTGTACCATCTATTTTGTTGTGCTTGATATTCCTAGCTACTCAGTCTGGTGGAGCTTTTTAGGTTCTAATTACATAAATCTAGTGAGTCCACCTGGTGGTTTACAAATTGTGGGTATTTTTTTAGATAAATACTGTGAGTGCTGAATTTCAGTTAATTACAGTTAACAAGCTTAACCTGCATGCTTGCAAGTGCAGAGCCATTGGAATACTTAAGGTTAGGTTGATTTTTATATAATTATTTAAAGATTGTATCTTCTCATGCTAATTTGGATCATTAATATTGGTTGTATTTCTGCATACAACTTGCTGTTTATTCTTTTTAGTCCTTCTCTCCTTCCTTCTTAAAACAAAGAAATACAATTTAATTTGTTTTTGTTGAACCCCACTGTAATGCTGAAGTATTGCAACTGGAAGTGCGGAACACAAATCTTGAAAATGGGATTTAATGGACTTTCACGCTTGTCTTTTTTTTTTTTTTTTTTTAAGCTGCACGTGGTTGCCTTCAGGCAGTTCAACTTCTGTGTGAACACAAATGTCCAATTAACATCAAAGATTTGGTACGTACCTCTTCTCCCATTGTGTACTTAAGGTACTTCAGAGCTTTTACTACCCTCCACTCCAGTCAATCTCAGGTGCAGCAGTTCAAAGCAATACTATGCTTATATCTCTTCTTGGATTTCTGTGTTGGAGGGATTTCATTTTGCAGCTTGCCATAGCAGAGGTGGGGAAGTACTTCACAGTCTGATACAGTAGTGGCATGATATGCTGCTTGTTAAATTGAGGCATTGGTATAAGTAGCTAGAACCAATTCTGATATATTCAAAACATGATAAAAGTCTTTCTGTTGACTCCGGTAGGCTTTGGAAAAGGCCCATTAGGTGGTCAAGTGCTGTGAAATGCTCACAAGCCCAAGAGTATGATAAGTCTGAAGGGAAAAATTGTACTTGATGTAGTCTGAAGGCTCAGGGACACTATATTCACTATTATGAAATGTCTACAAACAACCAGGTCTATTTTGGGGAATGATGCAACTGCCTGATAGAAAACCCTCTGATGAAAAAGGGAGGGGACCTGACAGAAATGAGGTGCAAAAGGGGGAAAAAAAAAAGGGGGGATAAAAAGTTTGTTTTCAACTTCTATCTGTCTCCTTCTCACCTGGTCTTTCTAATAAAAATATCTGTCACAGAGGTTAGACCTAAAATTTCAGCAGATGCATTTCAAGGGCAGAAAAGGCTTGTTCAGTCTTAAGACTGTAGGAGCATCTTAAAAATGTCCTCATCTTATGTCATGGTTAATCATAGGAAAGAGGGAGCCAGAGCAACCTCAGAGGTGCATGACAAAATGATGACAAGCAATGGTCAGAATTTGGGTAGTGGACCTAATTGAAAATTGAAGTTAGGTACTAGGAAAAAATTAATCTCACCATGAAGGTGGTCAAACACTGGAACTGGTACCCAGAGACGTCATGATGTATCTGCCTTTGGAGATGCTTAAAACTTGACTGGATGTCTCTGAGCAGTGTACTGTAACTTGAAGTTTACCTAGCTTTGGATTGAGAGCAAAGGGGGAGAAACCCCAGATGACCTCTGAAGGTGTCTTCCAACTGGCATTATTCTGTGATTATATGAAATGTTGTATTTTTGCCTTGTACTTAGTTAAAATTATCATTTTTGTTGCGGAGTGACTTAAAGGTATTGTGTAGTTCCAAAATCATCATGTTATAGCATTAAGCAAACAGAAAAGGGAGTACAAAGCAAAAAACATTCCTACTCCTAATGCTTTGCATCCCCAGTAGTCAAGAAAGGAATTAAACCCAGCTATATTTATGAATCACGAGAAAAATTTATTGATAACGCCTTGTTTGTGCTATATAGAAGTAAAGTTCATAGCTGACCTTTAAATCTCAGTGATATTTGTAGGTGGATGGATAATTGTTCATAGCTTCTTTAAATGCATTCCTAGGATGGGAACATACCTCTGCTGCTTGCAATACAAAATGGTCATACGGAAGTCTGCAAATACCTTCTGGATCATGGAGCAGACATCAACACCAGGGATAAAAATGGAAGGTACAGCAGGTTAACATGTTAATTCTTCCCCAAGGCTGACTGTCAGATGAAGCTTTCTTCTCAAATCCTTCCCAAAATAGTTGTTGTTAGGTGAAATAATGCCTCCTGTACTGGACAGCATATCCTGATTTTTGAGAAAGCTTACAGAATTCTGCCTAAAGGGAAAAGTGAAACAGAAGAAACTATGTAAGTATAAAATTAGATGTGCCTGTAAGATTTCCCTTGAGCTACCAGAGCATTTTTAAAGAAATCCTACAAGAATCTGATTGATAGCACTTACCCACACATCACTTCGTACATGTCACAGTTTTAAATGCTGCTGTCTTCTTGGCATCAGTTTCTCCAACTTAAATCCTGAAAGTTTTACTTAGGAGTGACATATGTGGAGGGCTCTTTTTTCTACCATAATGTAGCCACAGCAGCAAGAGAAGAGTACCATAAAGCTATATAATGGAGATGCTGTTGTCTTAGAGACATTTAGAGATTTGTTGCATTAATAGATAGTACATGTGTCAGAAAACGGATTTTTTAAAACAACATCCTTGTAGTGAAACATGCACTTGTTTTGATGATACTGATGAAGATCAAGAGTCTTTGAAAATTATGGACTGTTTTATAAACAGTTGGTTAAACTGTGAAGCTAAAGCAGGATGCTGAGAAGACTTGGCACTTACACCTGATAGCAATCTTGTTTATCATCTGTGATACAATGCTCATATTGTTCTTTGACAGCACCTGGGAGGATAAGACTGGGCTCTAACTTAGTTTTTATCAGTCCAGAGTTTATTAGCGCACTCTTTAAGCTGTCTAAAGAAAACTTCTTAGTTGTCTTGTTTGGTTTGAATGGCCTCATTGGTGCTTTGAACCAAGGTACTGCCTGTTCTGGGACCTCTGCCTTCCCCTCAGTCTCTTACTGTTTAATCAACAGACAGCATTAAGAGTTTCTAGTTTAATTGGATGAAGGCATTTCTGTCATAGATAGGACAGCCTTGTGGTTTTGTATTTTCTTTTTAAAGAAAGTACTGTGTGTAGATGCAAGAAAATGATATAATGTGGAATATATCATTTCACTTCTCTCTTTCCTTCTGGTGGAGAGTAACTACTCTTGCATCTCATGTTCACAAAAGTGGTTAAGTTTTTACTGAAAAAGGAGAAGCCTTTTTGGGAGAGGAAGGGGATAACCTTTGAAAATGGTATCTCCAATTTCCTATCTTGTCCAGACTAAGTTAATTATTTTGGTAATCTAAAGCCATCCCTGTGACTCTGGAGGTGTTATTCAAGTTACTACTCAGCACTACTTTTTAGCACAGCACTGCATCAGCCATCACTTTTCCGGGGCTTAGCCATTACAGGGAATATGTTTAATTCAATCAGTGAAATGATTGTCTAAATATGTCGCAAATATTATCACTGTAGTAACTTTTCAGTTTCATATCTGTGCTGTGGAATGTGTTTGCCGGCAAACATGGCCAACCTATTAGGCATGTTTTCATGCTGAGAAGGGAGAATTATGCCCAAGCAAGAAAGCAATATTAGAGCATGTTTGAAAGGTGGGGTTTTCTGTGTGTTCCTAATTATTCTGTACATCTCTTATGACACCTTCAAGTAATTGTGAAAAACAGATACAACCTGTTAGGAAAACACTCCATCTGTGAGCTACCCTTACGCTAGGATCTGGCACTGTTAAGCTGTCTGGTGTTGGAGAAGGAATTGATTGTGCTCTAATGGACTTTTTCTTTTTTTTTTTTAAACTGAATAGGTGAGGAGTTGAGGTTAAACCCACCTCTTAGTCTTACTGAAGAGCTTTGAGATTGTCTGGCTTTTTGTTTGAAATCTGTTTGTCTGTTTTGTCTTAAAAGCAACATGTGAAGGAGAACAGCAATGAAAGAAATGCTTTCATGTTGTACCACGACTTGCAGAGCTGTAATTGGAGTGTGGCAGTGAGGTTTGGTAGTCTGACTTTATCCTGCAGCCATTTCTATTTATGACTTTCCTCCTTGGCAACCCTTTTTAGAAATGCAAAGCATGTCAGGTCTTTGCAGAAGGTCCCGCTGAGGAGTATGGGGAAGAAGAGGAGGGGCAGGAGAAGCAACAGTTATATGTATGTGTCAATACACATGTTGATAAAATCTTGCACTTTATTGCACAATAACTGTCTCACTTTTTCCTAAAAAAATGAGCTGCTGCTTAAAGAGTACACTCTTGACACTTACTCTGTGTGTGTTTTGTCTGTTTTGTCCAGAACTGCTTTGATGATGGCTTGTGAAGTGGGCAGCCTTAACATGGTGGAAGCCTTCCTTAGGAAAGGTGCAGATGTCAGTTTAGTAGATGTCTTTGGACAGAATGCCCTGCATTACTCCAAGCTCTCTGAGAATACAGGGATCCAGAATCTCCTATCATCAAAGTTATCTCAGGATGTGGGTATGTAAGAGATGCTGATCTGCAGTTTTATCACTTCTTATGTGTATATTTAGCAATGAACAAAGTTACTTCATAAGGTAGGCTGAAAAGTTTCAAAAGCCATCTTCAAGATGTTCTGGGTGAGGCTTCCCAAAAGCAGGAAAATGTGGTCTTTGCCATAGATGGTAATATTTAGCATGGATAAAGCACTGAGCAGGGCAAAAAGAGGTGTTTTTGGAAAATAAAAGGTAAGCTGATGTAGCAGCATCATGAAATGTAGCATACAATTTGGAATTATGTGGAGAAGTAAGTTAAACATACAGCTTCTCAGTAGAGGAGTTGGAGGAGGTACTGATGCATGCAGAGGGTTTTATGGTCAAGCGAAGATGAATTTCTAAAGTAGGAAGCTAATGTGCAAGAATGGTGTGAGATTATGGTAGGGTAAGAATTGTCACAATCCTCTGAATTTTATCTCAATATGAAACCCAAAAAGCAGCAGAGAAGGGATTCAAATGGAATTTGGAAATTAAAGCATATTTCTCAGATTTCAGACAGGAATTCAAAACCCAAAGTAGTTATGGTGTGAGAAGTAGAGCTGAGAGATGGGTTAGGAATGACAGACACCTTTTTCTTTAATAGCTGTTCTTAATTCCATGTCTTTTCTGCTTCACAGATACAAAGTCAACAACAAAAGCAAAGCAGGTATTTTTCCTTTTGGTTTTAAAAATACTTGGGCTATATAGACTTGTAACTTAAGAAAAAACAGTAATTGATGTGACTAGAAACACTAGTAAATGTCACTGTGAGATGAGCTGCTATTAACTACTCTGTAATCTGGAAGGGTTTTGTTGCCTATTTAAAAAATGTGTTTCAGGAACATCCCTTTTGGGCTTAGCTTCTCTCTGTAACAGCAGCCACCACCCTCAGTGAGAAAAGGAATGGAGGGTGTGTGTATATGTGTACACGTGTGCTGGGAAGATATTCCACTTGTCTCGTGTAATGCAGGAGCTTGGTTTTTGGCTCTCTGTCTCTTTAAACTGTAGAGAAGATGATCGTAAAGTTCCCTGTTTCCAAAACATATAATTGAGGATAATCCCTAGTTATATCTTACTGGAGAACCCCACCTGTGAGAATCCCAGTAGATTTAGGCAATTAAATTAGTTTCTTACGTTTTTAATTTAGTATCGTATCTTGGAGTGCAAATAGACCTTGTAGACCTGCTGGTTGGCTGGAAAGTGGACGATGGTGCAATGCATTGGTTCATTCCTTCTCTGAGTGGAGAGGTGGGAGCTTAGGCAGAAGTTGGTGGAGAGGAAAGATGGTAGCCTTTAAGAATGGCATGACTGGACTATGTATGAATGGAAGTATTTAAGATCACTAGTGCTAAACCTATTGTTAGCTTCTGCTTTTTCACTAAATCTTGTTTGTTTTCACTGAAGCATGGATTACAAGAGGGCAGATTCTTATTTTCAGGCATGTTTAATATCTTTGTTAGTAGAGTTGTAGTCTTTACATAGAAAAAAAAAAGACACTGCATGAGCTGCCAGAGATGATATTAATGTGGGGTTATTTTTTTTTTTTTTTTTTCCAATAAACCAACTTGCTCGGACTTTACTAACCAAACTAACAAACCTACCTTTTCTGGCTGGTGAAACTTTCAGCATGACCAAGGCTCTAAATTAAGTTCAGAAAGAAGTGGAACTCCAAAAAAACGCAAAGCCCCACCTCCTCCTATCAGTCCTATTCAGGTAAAGAAAAGACCAATTTTGAGATGCTTTTAGGGGGTGAAAAGCATTTTGAACTTTATGTGAATAGTATGGGCTGGATTTACTCTGTCACTCTTATTTTTATAAGTGTGTCTTACCATGAGTGCTTTTCCTGACATGAGGATAACACCATGAAAGGACATGTTGGTTAGGTTAACTAAGCAAGATTGCTTGAAATACAGCATGGCCTAAGATACAACTGTATGAATTTCACTGTGCAATTGCTTCTTCCACCTAAAGTTGAAGGTCCTCTTTTTTTTTTTCCTGACTTCCAGAAGTAAATAATTATGTATATTTTAATTATACATATATATATGTACACATTATTATATGCATATATACATATGAAAGTAAAATATTTAAATGTATAGTATCAAAATGCAGTTTAACAGTTAGGTTTAATGTTAAACTGGAATGTTACCTGTATAACAGCTACACTGCATATATAATACTGACTCAGAGCACTGAATAATTAGATCTGCTCTTTGAAACTAACCTAGAGGTGTGACTTATGTTAGTGCAGGGAAGAGTACTCTTTAATCTCTCTGTGTGTGTATATATTTATATACAGGCACATGTTAGAGAGATAGTTATATGTAAACGTATATGTACACACCTATTTATATAAAATCTTTTACAGCTTAGTGATTTGTCCTCTCCACACTCATCAACTTCAACTCCCATGACTGGAAAAGGGCAGGCTTTCTTTGCTGATCAAGTGTGCAAGGTATCAGTTTTTTGTTCTTATGAAGCTTAGGGAAGGAAATGTAATATCTTAGTAATCTATTTTGCTTAATAATCTATTTTGCTGACTGCAGAGTCTCCGAATTAATTAGCTGAGTTTTAGGAACAAAAAGGAATCCAAATCTATTTTGATGTAATTTATAAAGTAATTGTGGATTACTTTTATGTTTATTGAATATGTAAATATAATTAGTTATAAATTAGTATTTAGGAATATGGTTATGAAAGTAAGTATTAATGCTGTGAAAGCTCATTACCTATTACAAGTGAAGTGCACAGCATTGTGCAATGCAAAAAGTCAAAACTCTTTCACCAAAAGACAACAAGGAAGTAGTTGAGTGTGCTTTGTCTGATCTTTACCTTATGGTATTGAAGACTTTTTTTTTTTTTAAATACATGACAATAAATTGCTACTATTTATCTCAGGGGCTGCAGCCTTACAAACTATCTATGAGATAGTTGCCCATATTTCATAAATACTTGATGACAATTGGGCAATGGAATTGCTTTAGCAGATTTTGAAATACTGGCCACATGCTACAATTAAACAAGACCCCAGAAATAAAAGAAACCCGCTTTGCCAGGCTTTTATCCAGCAAGATCTATATGCCTATACTTCTCTTTAGTGAACTGTCCAACTTTACCTCTGCTTCCTTTGAAAGCATTTTCTTTTGTTGTCTCAGCAGGAAGAATTCAGCTCCTCACATCGCGATAATAAAGACAGGCTGAGTGACAGCACAACAGGTATACAATAATACTGAATCCTTATTTTCATATTTGGTTAGGTCTTCTAGGTGGTGTGAAATGTTGAAATGTGGTCAGAAATCCTCTGTACCTTTCCACTTAGAATGTGAGCCACAATAAGTATTGACAGTAGTTTTGTAATTTCATTAGCAGCTCCCCACCAAAACCTGCTGCTGTTGGGTGATCTAACATGTTTTTGGGGAAAGAGTTTCTAGGAACAGTTTGCTTGCTCACTATACTTAGTGGTCATGGGAACAAACAGTTTAATTTGAGAGGTTAGAATAACTAGCTAGCATTCCAGTGTTTTGAAAGCTTTTGAATCTTTTTTTGTTTTTTTGAAAGGTGCTGATAGTTTATTGGATGTGAGTTCTGAAGCTGACCAGCAAGATCTACTTCTGTTGATGCAAGCAAAAATTGCTTCTTTGACATTGCACAATAAGGAGCTGCAGGACAAATTACAGGTGGCATATTTTTGTGCTGTTCTAGTGCCCTCCTAATCTGCTAGCAGAACAGAGAGCTGCTTACTGTTTAAAGAGATGTACTGTGAAGATAATTTAATGAGCTTGGTGGTAAGATCATGGAAACACTCTGCCCCAAAGGATTAAATCAATGTTTTGATCTTCTCACTTTTCCCATAAATTACCAAATAACTTTGTTTATGATGATAACCACATTCTAAAAGATGTTGTTAACAGTTGTGTTAGCAGAATTTTAATTTGCATGGCTTTGATTATTAGCTTACGGAGATCAGCCCAGACTTTCAGAGGAGCTTGGCACTTACTGCCTTCTGTCTCTGTAGATCACTGAATGGGAGCAGCTTTGAATTTTGGGATTGAATGAATGGGAGGGTTTTGAATTTTTCTAAAGCTTTTTCCATGGTACTTTGTCTGTTTCTGTAGGATGTGGCAAGATTTCCTTGCTTACTCTATTCTAAAAATAATCACGTACTTGTTTCTATTGTGCAGTTGTTCGACTTTCTTTTTGCACAGGAAAGAACACCTAAAGAAGTGGATTCAACTGTAGAATCTTATCATTCAACTCAAACAGAGTTTGAGCAAAGAGCAGATAGACAAAATGAGTTCTCAGCTCAGGAGCTGAAGTCTACATTAAATGCCACCCAAATTCAAGAAAAGTTGACAAGCCCCAGTGAAGTAAAAATAAATTACCTCCAGGAAGACTTAAAGGATGTGCAGAGGAAATTAGAGAATTCTGAAGCCAAAAGAAAGCACACAGAAGCTCAGGTCCAGTCTAGAGTCCCAGAAACAGATTGTTTAAATAGCACAGACATTTCAGAAAATAGTTCTGATCTCAATCTGAAGTTCCAAGAAACTCAAAACAGGTATGAGGAAGCTGTGAAAGAGGTTTTGAATGTAAAAAAGCAAATGAAGCTGGATCTTGTTTCCTCTGAAAGTGAAGAAACCAGTTCTGATCTGAGGAGGTTGAAAGTTACATGTGGAGAAGTTGAAATGCTTAAGCAAGAATTGAAGAGGGTGCTGGAGGAAAGCGAAAGACAAAAAGAGAAAATGAGAGAGCTACAGAAAAAGTTTGAAGAAAGAGAGCAGAATGTGGTAAGCAAATTGTCTGTGGAAGAGTGTGAGGAGATGAAGAATTCATATTGTTCAGTTATTGATAACATTAATCAAGAGAAAGCATTGTTGATTGAGAGGTACAAAGAAGGGCAAGAGGAAATTAAAAGGCTACAGGACAAGCTGACAAATCAGACGCAGTTGGAATCTAGTGCTGAAGCTGGAGAAATGAAAGATGCGATGCACAAAATGGTAGATGAGCTCAACAGACAACTTAGTGAATTGTCTCAGTTGTACAAAGAAGCACAAACAGAGCTTGAAGAATATAGGAAGAGAAAAACTTTAGATGATATAGCTTTGGACTACATTCCTAGAGATGAACATGAGAAACTGATGCAGGTAACAAATTCTTTGAAATACAAAGCAGAGAATGAGTTATCAGAAATGAAATCTCAATACACAAAAGTATTAGATGAAACAGAAGAACTAAAGCAACTGTTAGATGCTCAGAAACAAAACTCTTTGCCAATTACTGAACACCATCAGGTGATGAATGCACTCAGAAATACTGTAATGGAAATGGAGGAAGAAATAAATGAGCTTAAAGTACTGCTTACCAACAAGGAAAGCGAAGTAAGAAGCTTACAGAAGGAATTACTGGAAGAAAAAGCTGCAATTAATGAAGCAATGGTACCCAAGGCTACATATGAAAAGCTCCAGTCATCACTGGAGGGTGAAGTTAGTGTTTTGTCATCCAAGCTGAAGGATGTAATCCAAGAGAAGGAAAATGTGTCCTTAGATGTTATGCAACTGAGAAATGAAGTTTTGCACTTGAGAGAAGAGAAAGAAGGTATGCATACTCTGCTTGAAGCAAAGGAACAGGAGGTGACTGGTCTTCAGCAAAAGTACCATCAAGTTCAAGAAGATCTTCTTGAAATGAAAAGATATTCTGAAAGCTCATCAAAACTGGAAGAGGATAAAGATAAAAAGGTTAGTGATTCACTGTAGTGGAGGGGTGGTACATGAGTTCAAACTGCTAACATGTTGGATGGTGCATGGGTGTCCTAATAGATGATGTGTCAAGCATCACAGAGTGGAGTAACTTTTGAGTGCACTTGCCCATCTGAAAATTCAGATATCAAGCAAGTTTTCAGTATGTTTAACTTTACAGTTGGTTTCCCTCCCCTGCAGAGATACGCATGATCTTTTAATTTACCTCTTTTAAGTTCTGTTTAGGTTGGGTTCACACTATTCAGGCAACTGAAGTCAAAGAAGTGGGATTTACAGCAGGAAGAGATTCTAGAGGAGACAAGAAAACAAAAGATCAGAAATGACCAAAATTCGCTATTCTGATTTTACTATATTATCTCAACCTTAGCATGACTTGACTGTTTTTCCTCTGCAGCTACCATATCTGTCACTACAACTTTCTTTATACAAAGCTATGTATTTTGCTAGCTGTGAATAGCTGGCCTATGTTTGTTATGTTCCTGCCTTGTGTTCAGCAGCAGTATTTGTAAAGGTGGTAACTGAAATCCTTGTTTTCAAATATTGCTGGCTTTCAGAACAAGGAGTACATTTTGAATTGGCTGGTCTAGGAAAGGGGATAGAGAAGCATTGTAACCCTTTGCTTACATGTCTCTGTTTGTCCATTGAGTTTATTTACATCTTGTTTTTCCTCACTTCTTAAATTTAAGTTACAAATAACCCCAAGGTGAGAGCCACAGGAGTACAGTATGCCTTGCAGCTTTTCATGAAAACCTCTTTTTTGCCTCACTAGATCAATGAAATGACCAAGGAAGTCAGCAAATTAAAAGAAGCTTTGAACAGCCTTTCTCAGCTTTCCTACTCGACCAGTGCTCCCAAAAGACAAAGCCAGCAGCTGGAAGCATTACAACAGCAAGTGAAGCAGTTGCAAAACCAACTGACTGTAAGTGTGATATTTTGTAAACCCACCATTATTCCCAGCTCTCCGAAGATATGCGTGCCATTCTTCACTCTGCCTTATTTAAAATGGTGCACAGTCAATGAGTACAAGGAAAGGAATTTTCATCCAGAAATTCTAGAATTACTCTGAAACATTTAGGAATCTGCAAGTCACAAATTGCTCTTTAGAAATAGTCTAACTAAAGAAAACTGTTTTCCCCAATATATTTTCTCAGATCAACAGTGGAGCAAAGTTTCTGTACTTGTAGTGAAATGTAGTGGCCAGACCTGATGCTGAGACCCTGATTTGTGAAAAGTGTAGCCAGTGTGCAGCAGATTTGTGTGTTTTCTCAAGAACACTCATCAGCTGAAGTTGTCTTGGGTGGTTTTTTTTAAGCCAAAATAAATTCAACTTTCTGGACTAAAGGCATGAAGTTTCAAATTGAGCAAATCCATCTGTTTACAGGGAGCACAGTTTATTCTCTGAAATTCTGAACTGCTTAAAGTTATTTTTTTAATTATATTCTTTTGTGTATGAAAGGTCCAGTCTTCTAAGCTGCGTTGACTCATAATTGCTATTTGCAAGAGCTAGCCTGTCCAAAGGAGCACTTTAATTCACTACTGAGGGTGAAAAGAAGGTACTGCCCACCACAGGCCTTTGTTGAGAGCTCTGAGTAACTGAAAGGAGAATTCCCAGCCTGGCATGCTAAATGGCTTACCTGTTGTCTGCTTTCCTGCCTTGCCCAGCAGACAGAAAGAAGGGTCAATATGCTTATGGGCCAGAAAAATTACCTTGCAGTGGGGAGAAATAAGTAGGCAGACAGTTAAACACTGCATCCTGCCAGTGTAAAGGCCCAGACTGTTTCTTATCCCAGTCCACCATGTCCAAAAGGACTCCTCACCTCCCAATTTAAGGACCAGCAAAGCAGTGTCAGGTGCAAAGATATGCAACACACGAGGAAAGTGGGTATGATTTAAAACAGGACAGAAGCATTCTTTCCTTTTTGTAGGCTAGCTTTCCTAACAGCTTCACATTTATTTGCAAAGATGGCTTCTGGGATGTGGTACCTGTGATCATGAAGAAGGACGTTGGCTTTTCTTGTTTGAATGTATAGTAATTAACTAAGGATTTCATGGGTTAAGACCTTTTTTTCCCTGGGAAGGCATTAGCTGACAGATGGGTCACTGACTTCAGGGAAGAGTTCAGTTGCAGTTGAGGGTTGCTCGGTCAGAATATTGTTGGCTTTCCTCAATTCTGGTTGCTGATAAACTCAGGAGTATGTGCTCATTCCACATCTTTGCAGCTCAGCACTTCTTACAAGTGATGTAATCTCACCAGTTTTTTTGCTGGGCTGGGTAGAATTACAGCATTTCTGTGGACCATGTTTCCAAGCAAATTATGTTTTGAATGGCTAGTGGCACAGTACTGTCTGAGCTGATTTCCACGCATGCCTAAGACTATGGTTTGTAATTACCCAGATCTCTCTAAATCTAGTTGGGGAGTTCTGAATTCAACAGTTCTGAATGCTCTGTGACTTTCTACTTAACTATTTTCTAGGAGACAAAGAAACAACATCAGGAAATTGTCTCAGTTTACAGGATGCATCTTCTCTATGCTGTGCAGGTATGGTCGCATATGGTCAGTTACACAGTGTTGGTATTTTAATGAAAGAGGTTTCGTCTGCAGATTTAGTAAGAACTTTGCATGTTTTATCTAAGACATCCTACTGAAAAGGTAATGACTGTTTAAGCACAAATTCAACACTGCTTCCTTTTAGGAAATTGATCTAATAACTGTATCTCAAAAATAGTTTGTAAATCTTCTTAAAGAGTAGAGAGATGCTTGAATTCAAACATCTTTTCTTCTTTTTCCCCTTGTTTAGGGTCAAATGGATGAAGATGTCCAGAAAGTGCTTAAACAAATTTTATCTATGTGTAAAAGCCAATCACAGAAAAAGTAAACAAAAAAGCCAAGGAAAACTCCCCATTTTTATTAATCCTATTATGGGTGTTTATCTAGATTTGCCTTAAGATATAAAATTGGCAATTTGCTGCTTTTGTGTTATTGTGCTGTTTGTGAGGTGGATTTGTTTGTCTGTCTCTATCACTTACCATGTGTATTTGCGTGTGCAGTAACTAAACACATGCCTGCTTTTCATATCCAAAATGCAAGTATGTTCTTCAGACTTTTTACCTAGGCCACTCCATGTCATGTTTACCCTAAAAATACTTTCTAGCTTCCTCCAATAGCCGGGGATTAATCTAGAGGAAAGCACTCGTGTTGCCTGGGTAAAGATGAAATTCTCCATAGGTCTTCTGTACTGTTTATAAGCTGCAACTTGTTACTGGGGATTAATTTAGTTGCTTGAGGTTGTAGCACTCGGATTCCTGACATTTTGCCATATACAGTCTTCAGCAGAGCAGAAGTAAGCCTTGCAGCAGTGAGCAGAAGTAGATATTTATGCTAAACCAGAACATCAAACAGCTACACTTCTTAGTGTAAAATTATTTAAGATTAACACACCATGAGGTAGCTGTCCCAACCCATCCAATGCACTGAGTACACAAAACTCATACCATGCTTCACAGTTTCCTTTCATAACTGCCTGGTAGTGGAATAAAACTATTTCAAAAGGTAAAATCATTAGTTTATTGAAGTTCTGTACAAAGCAGTACAGGAACATCTGTATAAACAACCCTTTATGATAGGTTTAGCTATCTATGCAAGTGTTGGCCATGAAGCTCAGGAACAAAACCAGAACATATACTTTAGACAAGGGATTCTAGTGAACACAGGATGTTTACAGTGAATGTCAATGCCTCATATTTCCTAACCTCACTTTTGTAAAGATCTTCTCTTCAGTATATTTTTATTGGCCCTGTAATGAATTTTTTTGTAACTAAACCATTTTTTCTACATAATGTTTGCATTAAGCTTATTAACAAATATTTTTAGGTAACCGTGTTTTAGAGAGTTTCTTTTTATACCCCCAGGTATTCAGTAATAGTGAAGCATAGTGAAGTGTTTTCAGTTTGTAAGAGATCTGTAAGGAATAATAAACCTGTCTGTCAGTGTGGTCCAGAGCAGTGAAGTGTAAAATGCAATTCAGCCTGCTGTTCCAAAAAATGTAGAAATGATAGGTAGAGAACAGCAAAAGGTGTCAAAAATTTCTGCATGTTGTTTGTAGAGGCTAGGGGCATCAGTAAAGCCTTTATCAGCACTTTTAAATTTAAAGTCAAGTAAAAATGCCTGATGTGGCATAGTATGAACTATGGAAAAGTGTTTCTAAGCACACACTGCACTTGAGAGTATAAAACCATTCTAACTGGCTTGCAGCTTCACTATGATGTCTTTTTTATTCCTGTTAGTGGATATGTCTCTAATAGAGAAATCTTCCAGAGCTATATAATCTATGAAGTTTATGTAGAGTCATAATATGACAAGAGTCAGCAGTGCCTCAGACTGACTGGACTCATAGTGCACTTATATCACATAATTCCTAACCCTGGCAAAACTAAAATGGATTTTGAAAGCAAAAAGAAAAATCACACCTTTATATCAGTTAGACCTTGGTGTTTCTCTTCTTGGGTGGTTTAACTAATGCCTGCTAATTTTGAACAGTATTTTGTAGTTAGATGGTTTTGAAAATGCTCCAAAGAAATGTGAAAAGAATTTTGCTGCAGCACTTCAAAGAGAACAACAAGATTTTAAGCATACTATTGCCACAAAGTGTAAAACTTGATGAACCATTTTGTAGGTTGCCTGATGGATTTAGTCTTCTACTTTGTTTTGGTTTGTATATTTATTACAGTTATCTTTGGGGATTATTGAAAATTACATACCACAGCATAGCAAGTTTCTTTATATGTAATTTACAAGAAGTTTCCTTATGCAGCAAATAAACTATTTCCAATTTTTGCCTCTTTGTTCTTTTTGTGTCTTCATTTCCTGTTTGTACTGAGGGAAATCTCACTACACTGTTTTAACTTAGGGCAAATACGTTCTGTATCTCATGTTTAGATAGCTGTCAAATGTACTGGGTTTTCCTCCCTGAAATTGCAACTTGATTATTAACTTCCTTGATCTGTCAGGTAGAATAGAATCCACTCTAAACCCTGTGCAACCAGTTCTGCAGATTATGCCTTTTATCTGATAGATAAGTTCAGAGCCATTTCTTACATGGATGTCCTGCTAGAGGTAATGCAGGTTTCCTGTTTGCCACTGGATGCATTCCAACTAAGTTTAAAACTACCTTAGAGCAGTAGCACAGATTGGTGAGGTCTCACAGTTTTTCAAAACAGTGGTTCTCTATCACTTAGCACTTCATGCACAGAACATATATATATGTGTATATGCATATGGATGCATATACTTTTTAAATTTAGCAATAGTTACACAGTCAGCCCCATTGCCTTTTATCATCTCTTCCACTCTGAGTTTCATTTGAGAAACTAGTTTTTCAGTAACTTATTTGCTAATACTATCTTCCTATCTGAGGTGTGTTACACAAACGGCAGGAATTGCACCTCTTTTAATTACATCCTGGGGGGTCAAGTAGCTCTAGCCTCTTGTAGAAAATTTCTGTAAGCTACTCAGTACTGGGCTTCCTTTGAAGAAGGCTGCTGACAAACTGGTATGCAGAATCTGTTCATAGTGAGATCAGCTGGCAGGGAAGATCGCATCTGCTTTGATGGCTTTTGTGCCGTCACAAGCCATGGGCCTGCTGCCAAGTATCTCTCATCTGAATTGCCATTTGTTTTCCTTGTGGATGGCCAGGTGCCAGCTCTTGCATAACAGAATTTTTTTTTTTAGGGGCAGACCTGTGGCAGTCCTGCATTTTGCCTTCAAAGTTGGTTGCTGGCACATGCTTCCCAAGCATCACTGGTCTGGTTATTTATTTCTGGTCTCCTGTATGGGCAGTCATGACAGCATGGGTATTCTCCTGGGCAGCAATTTTATAGCTGATTTCTTCCCCTTCCCCACTAAGCGTATGAGTACTGGGGTTGAACAATGCTCCTATCAAACTCACAGACTGCAGTTGGCACACAACAGGTAATTTGGTCAGACTGCTCAGCTTGAGCACACTGGCTCTTCTCACCCATCCCATGCCCTGTCGCAGTAGAGAGGAGTGGCAAATGGTGGTAGCAGACTTCAGAGGACTGAGAGTGGGTTGAAATTTGGGAGATATCTGTTTAGGTCTGCATTAAGATCACCTCTTTTTTATTCTTTTTCTCTCTTGGTGGAGAAAGGCAGTGCAAGTCCCTGTAAGCAGGTGTTGCCCTCATTATTTGTCATCTGGCTGTCACAGGCTCCCTCTTTTGCCAACCTAGATGGGCATGAGAATATGATAGAGAGTGAAGCGATTCTGCCCATTTCATCATCAATCAGGCAAGAACTTGGAGTGTGCCATGTCTCCTTGACGGACAGATCTTTTGGGTCCAGCAACATGTTAGGGGCATATAGTCAATACTTGAACTCAAGCGTGGTTGACCCTCTTCGATGAGTCTGACTACCTGGGCATGCTCCACACCAGCAGGACAGCAGCATTCTCTTGTTCCTTTCCTCACCAACGTCTGTGCGTGCTCCCACTGTGGCTTGTGGCTATTTCCTGCTCACAGGTCCCTTATACAGGAAAAGGAAAGTGGTTCTTGGTCCCTCTGTACCTGGTTTTGGTACGTTTTGTTTTTTTTCTGCACAGTCCTACTTCTGGAGAATGGAGAGCATCAGTAACTGTCATTCTACTGAGGGTGGCTTTTCAGAGGAACAGGAGTTTGAGAGTAAAAGAAACAGTTGCCAGATGGTTTATTCAGGTACCTCATGGGTACAGAGATGAGGTAAGAAGCTAATATTTCCCCATCCTGGCTGAGCAGGGGGCTCAGTGATTGCAGAAAGGCCTGCTGGTTTCCCTTCAACCACTCCTCAGGTCAGCTAAGTGACGATGTGCTACATGTCAGCACAAGACAGCAAAAGCCAAGGGAAGGCCGTGCTGCTGTGTGCTGCTGTAAACCACAGCACGGTAGTGCCCTAGGAGAAGCAACCAAGCAAGGGCCAGTGGAAAAGCTGGCTGGAAATCTCTTGGCAGATGCTACATCTTTGTGTGGCGCTGCAATTTAGCTTTGAAGCCCACTTCATGTTATGTGAGTTTTCCCGAGCGCTGGCTGACTGCCTGGCTGGCTGGGGGAAGGAGGTAGGTGGTGTGTGACTTCACTGCTCTGAATGTTTCAGAGCTAAATAAATTACTGTTGGTATATGTATGTTGTGTTTATACCATAAAAGCTGCTCTCTGGGGTGCTTTGGCAGTGTGGGGTACCAGCCTACAGTGTGCAGCAGGCAGGAGGATAAGAGGCTGAGGCCCACGTGGGCCACTGGAGAAGAGCTGCCTCACGGCGGTGGAGCAGGGGTGTCCGTGTGAGCCTCTGCCCATCTGACCTGCCCCGAG
The DNA here is from genome assembly GCF_047716275.1 of Strix uralensis. Taxonomy (NCBI): domain Eukaryota; kingdom Metazoa; phylum Chordata; class Aves; order Strigiformes; family Strigidae; genus Strix; species Strix uralensis. The sequence continues at coordinate 88,698,431 of NC_134012.1, read as the reverse complement.
GGAGGTTCTGGCTTGGGTGGGGCCAACCCAAAGCATCCTGAGGATTTCTCCACACTGATGCCAGCCTTCATCTGAGCAAAAAGCAGACGCGAAAGGCTGAAGCAATCTTCCCTTAAACATGGCAGAGACCCACATGCTTCAGGGAAGAATCTCTGGCTCAAGGAGTGTGGTTGGGCCTCCCAGTGTGGGACAGGTCAGGGAGCAGAGGCAGCCTCTTGTGGCTTCGGCTGTCTGTGGGGCCAGCGCCTCAGCCTGCCGCTGCGGGAGGTCTCGGGATCCAGGCTGCAAAGCAGCTGCACGGTGGGTCACAGTGCTCCATGTTGAATGAACACATGGAAATGCTCCTGGAGGAGTTAAGTGCTGAGGTTTCAGGGCAGCAGTATAGGCAGATGTGGTGTAACCCACCGCATATTCTGCACGCACAAGCATAACCCAGCAAATTTTTTTCAAACAAATAGGAATGCATGCAAGGCTTTTAGGACAGATCAGTGGTTTAAATCCTCTATTCGCTGTGGTTTTGGTCTGCCACACTGAGCACTAAAAGTGCTCTGAATTTACTGTCAAGCCACAGTTCAAGAGTTTGTCTGAGTACCTTGAAACCTTCATCTATAGCAACACTGTCTAGTTCAGCAAATGTAGGTCACTGGGGGTGCTCGTGGGTGCAAGCCAACTCTCGCAAAATGTTTCATAGGAGTGAAGTTTCCAAATGCTTTTCTTCATCCCTGCCTCCTCCTCCTCTATTTGGATCCTTCACTGATCCTTTTGAAAGTAAGTAATGGAGATACTAAGTACAGACTAGAACCATACATTATTTTGGGTTTATGTCTGTGTTCTTCTCAGGGCAGTAACAAATTAATTCTCCTCATGTTAACAGTCATTTCCATAAACTCTCTGTCTTAGAATTACATACAGTGGTGAACTGCAGCTGAAGTGAATTAAAATCTGTGATTTAATAAGTTTCTACTTTTTTGAGGAAGCCTGAGATACAATTTTTGTAGCTACACAATATTCCTACCAACAAACTCTGCTGCTGGCAAGAAAGCCATGTGCTTTGCTCAACACCTACAAGTGTTGGCTTCCCCAGGTTATGATAGCGTGTGACAAAATGTCTTCTAGGAGAACTGATGGCCTCTGTCATCTTGGACCCAGTTATGGCATCCTGGAGTGGGGTGTCACCAACATAAAGCTTCTCTGATGGTGGGTTTTGCCCCTTCTGCACAAGCAGTAGAGGGTTTGTGCTTTTAGTCCTGCAGAGGTCAGTCCCACTGGTGGCTTCAGGAAGGTTTGTTTTGTGATACAACTTGTAGCTCCTGATGCATTTTATGGCAATGCATCTACTGCTGTTTACAAACCTTTGGCTGCCCTGACAGACTCTCATTTGATGAGTTTAACACAGGTATTTACACAATCATCCATTTTTCAGCCTATTATTTTAAAAGCCTGCTTACATGCTGATCTGTCCAGATTCACAGTGTTGGCACTCCTCGTACATTTTCCAACAGCCTGAAATGCTCAGACGGTTGGTAATGGGGCCTCCTACCAGCAGCTGGAGATTGGAAACAGGCGCATCTCGGTGACATCATCCCCTGCAAGGAGCTCGGGGCTGGAGCCCATCTCCCTGCATCCTGGCGGGCAGCTGTCTGCTCCTGCCTGCCTGGCCAGGCCCTGCACACTCATGGTGTGCTGATAACCCTGCCCAGGAGTGATGCTGCAGCTGGTACCCTGTGCTTGGTGGCTCTCAGGAGGCAAGCAGCGCCTGCATCAAAACACAAATGTGCTTATATGGAAAGCTGTTGCTCTGGTGTGGTCGGTCACTCTTCCCTTCAGGATTAGCTAAAATGCTCCCCAGTGATGGCTGAGCTTGGACCTACAGCACTCTTCCTGCATCCCCTGTCCTAAAGCAGCAACAGTCCTGCACCCTGCTGCGTGCTTGGAAGCCCTCTCCAGAAATGTTTGGATGCATTTGCTTCTCTGTAAACACTTTGCTGCCCACCAGGAGGCATCCCCCAAAGAAGAGGCTGGGGAGCAAGAGGGGAGCTGGATTAAGCTGCATTTTCCAGACAAAAGAGTAAGGGAGGGACAGAGAGCTAAACTGGCATTCCTTCCTCTCTGACCCTCCCTTGCACCTGAAAAAGATTACAGTAATTGATGACACAAAGCACAAAGGTCTGTGTCGCGGTAGAGATGGACACGACAAGCGATTGATGCAGACAAAATGTCCGACACTTTATTATCTACGCTCCTCTTTTATATATGCTTTACAAAGCCATGTGCTCATTTAATTGGTTACACAGTTGTTTTTCAACATTGCTATTGGTTGGCTTTTACTCTTCTTCTCTGCTTCTTAGTACGTGCAGAATTGTGGCTCCTCCATCCAACTCCCTTGCTCACAGTTCCTCTTATCTTGCTTGTTCAGCTCTTCTCAGGACTTTCCAGCCCCTCATGGGTACACTGGAATTTCATCAAGGCCAAATTCTTCTTCAATCAGGCTGCCTCCCCCGACAGGTCTGCACTGACCTGTTCCTAGAAATAGCTCCTCTGGGCTCTTGCTATTCAAAGTGCAGTTCCCAAAAAAGCAATGCTGCATTCAGCAGCTGGTGGGGCCACAGCTGGTTGTGAGCACAGCTGGCCAGATGTTGCAGGCCTGGGTGCAGACATGCCCATGCAGATGTTGCAGAACTGGGTGCCTGCTGGGAGGTCACAGTGGTGGGTAGTGGGGTCTCTGTGCCCGTGGGGAGGGCAGCATGCTCTTCCTGCCTTGACCCCAGCAGCACTTGCACAAAGGGTTTGGGAGCAGGGGATGCAAGCAGGACTTACCCCAAAGCCCTGTGCTGCCTGAGGGCGGCCACATGGTACTCACAACATTTCTAAAATTCCTGCCCTTGCTGCTATGTGAAGAAATCACGTCACCGTCCAATGACTGGCAAGCAGTAGGCTGGCAAAGCTTCCTCCACAGATGCTTTGGCTGATGGTCTCTGGCAGTATGCCCCCTTGCAAATATCTGCCTAACCAAAGCTATGCGTGGTCACCCAGTCAGAGTTGTAGCACCGAAGAGGAGGGCATGCAACTACACCACTTGCCTTGGAGCAGCTCTGTGCAGCCTGCACCTCTCTGGGAGCATTTCCAGAACCCTTGGTCACTTCCACAGAGTGGTTGTTTCAGGGGACACGCTTCCCCATGCTGCGAGCAGGTAACAACCTGGGTTTACCCCAGCTCCTCTGGGATCTGTCTCATGCCTCTATTTAGTTTATTAGGAGAGACAATGTCTCCAACCAGCTGATGGCAGCGTTTAAGAGAGACACAGCTCTCTGTGTTGAGGTAAACATCCTATTGTAAAACTACTGGGAGAAGAAACATGTTCTTGGTGATTCATCAGGCTACACCTATAAAAGTGTCTGGGAATATTCTCAGATGCCAGAATGAGACCACCCCTATCATTACACTGCTTGGGATGGGCCCTGCCATGATGTTGGCCCAGGCCAACCAACAGTTTTTGCAAATAACTACCCAGCACTGCTCTGGATCAGCCCACTCCTCTGTGCAGGTGGCCCTGCACCTTTCAAGGTGATGTTTCCGCAGTGCAGGCCCTGGCTGGGCAGCACCCCAGCCCCTCCGAGCCCAGGAGCCTCTCATGCAGTGTCTGTATGAGCAGGGGCAGCCTGGGTGGTGGCCCCGGGGCCCTCAGCCACACTGCTGGGGTTCATGGGAGCAGCTTTGCACCTAAATGCTTGCTCCTCTGATTTCTGGACTGCGCTGAGCTGTGCATGAAATCTTAAAGAGGAGTCTGTCTCCTTGGACAGCTGTCTGGATTTCAAGCAGACAGAGGCACTGTCGTTTGGTGTTGCTGCAAAACCCCTGCAGCTACCGCCTCCCTTAGGGCTGCAAATCCATTGCTGCACTCTACTAGCACTTATAGCGTAAAATACACACATATGTACAGATAGATTTCTTATCTAATTAGATAAATACAGGAAATACATTGAAGCACCCAGCTTTCTGCTGGCTTGCTCTTTTTTGGTCAACTCCATGGTCCCATATGAGCTGGAAGGGTAGGAGGCTGTTAACTTCTCCATGGAGAGCTTTCATCGTCCCTTCCCTCAGCCTCATGTCAGCAGACTAGAAAACCAACATCCCCTCCAGGCTTATCTGCAAAGAGCCAGCCACCAAAGCAGCAAGTTTAACGTAGTTTTTGACCAGTGGCTCACTGGGGTTTTGATCTGCAGAATAAATGATTGGGCTCAGGGGATTGCCAAAGTGTTGACCCGAAGTCACCAAACGCTGATGCATGCTGTTACTGAGTGACATTCCCACCATCTCTCTGCCCTCATTGGGGGCAAAAGAGAAGCTTTTCCTGGACTTCCTGGATTTCTTTGTTGTGCAGTTTGGATCTTTCTAGACTTGCTTTGGGTGTATTTTTCTCCATGGAGGGCCAGGATACTTGCACAGAATGACATTCACATTCGTGGTGGATATTCAAACCCATTCCTCAGAGTCTATTAACTCCACAAAGAGATTAGAGCTGTATAGGCACCTGATTACATTTCCCTGCCACACTCACTCCCTCGCAGAGCCCTTACAATTAGATTTAGTAGTGCTAACACAGTGTTAGTTGTTCGAGCCTGGCTAAGGATAGCAGCAGGGTAGAAAGAGGCTGAAGCAGCCTGTTGTGGCCTCTGGCTGCCATTTATACCTAAGCAGTCCTGCCACCACCTCAGATTCATACAAAAATGAGTTTCTGTCTCAACAGGAATGCATCAAGCCTCTACTCTGTAATAGCTCCACTTTAAAAATAATTCTGTATTTGTTCAGTTTAATGTTAGTGGTCTCTCAGCAAAAGCACTGTTTAGTGTTACTATAATTATTTATACAATTTCTGCATATTTTTTTTGGTAAGACCCACCTGCTTGACTCTTAGGGCTTTTATAAGCTGCTACAAAATGAAGTTCAAAACAGACACCTACAGGAAACAGCATGTGGCTTATCTCAAATTTTCCAATTATTTTTGACCTTGCTAAAGACCTATCTAGTCAAGAATACAAGAATGTATTTTCTTATAAATCTACATGTAATTAAACATTGTTTCCCTTACTAACTTTGAAACAGAAGTATAGAACTCAATTCCTTTTGGAGAATTTTGGGCTCAGCAGCTTTACAGATCCAAATGGTTGTGGATGGGCCTCAATATGTGAAAGCCAGAGCAACACAAGAACTTCTCAGTGTGTTGGGAGGTAAGAGGTAACATTAGCACTGGCATTGTTGGTGTTTTGTTGCATAAAGACTGTCAGGACCAGAAGCCAAAGTCATTATTTTGGCTTCCAGTATCTTAGCAGACCAGTGGGACCCAAGGCCCATTGGTAGCAGTAGTAGAATAAAAGGAGGTGCCTTCTCGAAGACTTGAAGTCAGTTCTTACTCTGAAAAGCACAAATCAAAATAATTGGAGGAAAAGTCACTTGTCAGTTTAGTGGCCTCTGGATCTGAGTTGCCCAGAGTCCCAAAGGCAGTAAATCAGAACAGCCTGGCAGCACCTACTACAGCTATATTGAACCCAGGTGGAAAACGCTGGTTCTGGTTTCCCCCCTCCAAGAACTGTTTTTAGTTTACACCATCAGTTATGCTGAATACTTGCGTGTACCATTTTATAAGAAAGCAAGCGGGCAAAATCTAAGTCATTCTGGATACTACTAAAGGGAAAAATTTGAACTAAATGTTTCTTCTATGGCAGGTTTCCCATGGTCTGCAAGGGAAAAAGACTTGTCAAGTAGAAGAGATAAAACGTACTAAAGGCACTGTCCCCCAAGTTTTGGATCTCATGCAAAGTGTGGTAGGAAATTTAATCTAATCCCACAGTGAAGGTTTGCAGAATTTAAGCAATTTACCAGGTCAAAAAGATGCACAACGACTTTCCAGTCATTATTCTCTTCACCTTTTTTATTTGACTGTGTTTGAAGGCAGAAATGTAATATAATCCATCACAGGTGGATCCTAAACCTTGCCTTACGGCAAGGAGTCTGTAGCCCAGACTTTCCATGACTTTGTCCACCTAGAACCATATCCAGGTGCACAAGGTGTCACAAGGTGCACAAGCATCTCCCCACCTTTGTGAGTCTAGGTCCTGACTTAGTCCATTTGGGGTACAGATGTTAAGCCTTGCACAAATCATGCATGTCTGTAATAGCTATTATTTATGAAATGCGACAGTTGCTTTCTGGTATTTTGTGGTGTTCTAACTTCTTAGGATATTATTTCCATGATCCCTGTTGGTGGATTATAGAAGAAATTGTTAAAAGTACTATTTTAAGAAGTAATATAGTACATCTGTAGGCAATTATACAGAAGTACAAATGTTAAGCCACAGTAATGTCCTTGAACACAGTACAAGGAACTTTGATACTCCAAAATAAATCACATTAAGAAAGTGATGTGTTCTGTTTCATTTTTATCCTGTCACCCAGAGATCATGTAAATAATTCTTAACGCTCACTAGTCAGGGATAATGTTAATAATTCCCAAGGAGACCATAATTTTTTTTTTTCACTGAAGAAATTGAGGTAGTAAGCCAAAAGGAAATTCACCTAGACTGAATACTTAAGTTTGAAAAAGAAAAAAGATGGTAAATAAGAGCAATTTAGAATATTATTAGGTATCTTTATCAGTCTTGTAGTTCAAAGATTTGTCATTATTTTTCAAACGTAAAATTCATTGCAATAAATGGAGGATCTGCAGGGAAGACAACGAAAGTGAACTGTCGACACTGCACCCTGAAAGTATACTCTTGCTGACACAAGCAAGAGGTGAAAAATGGTCAACAAAAGCATTTTAAACTTAAAATAAACCCAAAGGACTTGGATTCTGTTGAACTGTGAAGCAATCAACTTGGTAACATACGAACATTCTGTCTTCCACACGTGCACAGCAGGACCTCATCTTCTGACAAACAATAAAACTTGACTACAGCCTAGAGCTGTATAAACTACCCGCAGATCACTGACTCTGGGATTGCACCCCACAGCAGCCAGGCAGGAAGACTGCAGTCTCTTGCAGTGCGATCCGCAGTCTCTGCATCTGGATCTGCCCAGCTGGTTCGGTGGACCTCCTGTTCTGAGCAGGTTGTTTGCAATGGAGAGGTGTGAAAGCAGAAGTGCAACGTTTGACCTAAGTACAACCCACCTCACTATTTTGCAAAGGTGGCCACTGCAGAAAACTCTCCAGAAACTGCACTCCCTTTTCAGTGAGTAAGAAGTTATGCCCATATTTATCAGTGATATGAATACCCCACCCCACGGGACACAGGCAGACATTCCTTCACTTCAGTTTAGGAGTCCCTCCTGTTGCTGAAAAAGGCTATTGAGATAGTAAACGAATTTCAGAAATAATTTCAAATACAAAACTTTTCTCTCTTCTTATGATTCTTAACGGCAATAGTAGAGTAGCAGGGTAGGAATGGGGACATGTACATACAGAAACATTTCAACAACAGCATTCTTGTGGCTGTGTAATAAATTACTAGATAGAAAACAATAATGTTGCCAGAATAGTTATGAGTAACAAATAAGTAAATCCTGGCTTCTATCTTAATTCACCAATTCAACACCAGTATTGCAGACAAAAGGGTAAATTGGTATCAGATGAAATTCCAAGGAATTAAGGTATATTAAGAATTAATCAAAATGAGGAAGAACCTAGTTGCTTCACCAGCAAAACACGTCAACATTTGCCAGAAAAAAACCACCTGCTGCTACTAAGAAATCATTTTGAAAATGTCATCCTCTTTCAGCACAAATTTGAGTTTACTTTTAAGTCACTGAAAGTTAACTGGCTAACATACAGCTAGTGTTCAGATTTTCTCTTGTGTAATTGCTTAGACAAGCCAAAGACAAAAACCAAAATACAAACAAAAATTCTTGGAGAACACTTTACAAAGCAGCAACATATTACATGAACACCACTTTAACATCTGTGCTGGAATCAGTGGCTATAAGAGATCAGCTCCCCTTCTTGTTTTTTTAGCTTAGTTTTTTCAGTCAAGGCTAAGAAATGTTTGCAAGGGACTAAAAAGGAAGTCCTTTTCCAGAGTTAAAAAAAATGACAGCATCAAGTCTATCAATCTTTACAGCTTTCATTCAGTTTTATAAAAAAATATAGTATTATATATATATCCATAAATATAATACAGATGCCGTAACATAAACCTACATTTCTGCTTCAGTAATATCCTCATCAGGGCAACAATAGTACTCCACGAAACAGATCTGTCCATCTTCATTCCTAATCATATACTGCAGTGATAGAAATCCTTGAGCATCTGTTCGAATGGACACTTTACAAGATAAAGCCAGTGCCTTTGTAGATGGTTTAAGCAAAGAAATCTTGTACCTGCAGAGGAAAAAAAGTCATCTGAAAAAAACATATTGTGCAGAGAGGAGCTGAAATATTACTCCCAATTAAAGCCACAGAATAATTAAAAAGCAACTAACAACGTGCTAATTTGATCTTTTCCTGGTAATGACACCAGACAGACATTGTTATCCCTTAGCTTTTGATCACAGACACAGACTTTTATCAGATGGGAAGTATTTTTTTCCCCTATACTTGTGAAATAAATGTCATAGTAATGCAAAACAGTTTTTTAAACTTTTCAGCAAGAAGGCATTATTGGGGTCACCATTAGCCGGGGTCCTTATTTCTCCGTGCGGGAACAGAAACGACGCAACACCAATGTGATGATCAGGTCGTCCATCTTTTTTTTTTTATTCCTTTTCTGGTTACATTTATATTCTACTAAGTTCCGTACACGCACTCATCTATCTTCTAATAGGCTACAGGTCATCTACACGTGCTGTTCATGCACCTCTACAAGCATTTGCATTGGTTAATTGCAATTGGCACGTAAAGCCCAAAACTTGCCAAAACTCCCTTATCTCATACCCTGTTCTGCTCAGACTTGTGTGCTTTTGCTGACCACAGATGTTTCTCACTTATCTGCTATCTTGTGTGTTTTTGCCAGCCTTATTTTGCTGGCCTTGTCTTCATCCTTGCATTCTTCTGTCTGCACTAACTTTCTCCCAATGCGGCCCAGACTCCTACATCGGCATGACTTGCCACACAGGGCACTGATCACAGACTTCCTAACCTGTTTGTCTGGGTCTGGTTACAGTGGAATGTTTCCATCAAGTCAGAGTCCCTAGGGTAGTCCAGATGTGCACTTCCTGCATTTCCAAAAGTGGATAACCTGCAAGACAAAAGGCACCATCTAAAAATACCTGATCACAGCCCTCTAAAAACTCATCAGAATCAGTCATCTTGCATATCTCAATGGCTGTTTCACAAAACACTGTTGTTTGTTTGGCTTTATTTAATTAAAAATGCTAAATTGTTCACATTGGTGTCACATTTACCAGGTTGTTAATATATTCATTACTGTGTTAATTAGCTTACATATTGGGATTTGTTATACTCATTACAATTCTTCTTGAAATAAAGCAATATTCTAAAATGGCTCCCCCATCTTCACCCTGAAAACTTCCAGACCTTACCAACAGAGGCCAAGCATGAACATTTGAGCCGAAAGCATAGTTTTAAGTACCTGAAGTAAGGTTTATCTGGAGACATGGTAATCTGCAGAACTTCACTGGTCATATCCAGTTCAGCAAATGCTTCTCGTAGCCCCTCCGACTGCAGGATAATTTTATTAACAACCTTTGTACTGCAGAAATCAAAGTCTAACAACTGATCAGGTTCTTGAGTGTTAATTTTGCACACTGTCACTACTCCTCCTTCTTCCAAGAAGAGCATCAAGGGATAACCATAACCACGATAACACATCCTAAGGGCCGTTGATGTTCCTGAAAAAAAGAGAATGAAATATACATTCTTCAGAGAGTTAGCTAGCACATCTGATCACTTTAGAGAATTCATATTTTACTGGCATATGGGGCACAGATCAATTTGATTTAGCATGTTTGGTCCAGACTCCAATACACTAATGTAGCATGGTTAGTGCAGCCTCCTAGACACCCTATGAAGTGCTAATAGCTATGCAGCAAAATTAACTTATTTGTATGTAGACACCAGTTCAATTCCAACTCATGTCATGTACCCAATGGGTAACACTAGCTGTGACAATGAAGCTGGATATGCCACATGTCTCTGGACTTGGAAAATCCTCAGTGGTCCTGAGGCTCTCTCTGGTGCACATCACCTTTCTTTACTACTCTTGTTACTTGTGCAACCCAAACTGAAGTTAACGCAGCTTAGCTTGCATTACGGTCACATCCTCCTTTTGCTAGGTAATCGTAATTTGAATGTTTGGTTTCCCAAAATCAGAGTGCTCTTTAGTACAGTTGATTTAGGTCTTCAGGTCAGAGTCACAACAGAAACAGCAGAGGAACGTGGAGTTCCAATACACAACTGCAATGGCAGAACTGCCCCAAAAAATTGTCATGGTATCACTCTACTCTGTGTGCGTACACAGTGCACCTTTTAGCACCCAGACAGTCATGCTAACTTGTAGTTATTTTTGCTTGTGAAAATATTTTTTGAACAACCATCAGGTTAAAAAAAAAATTAAAATTAATTTATAGGAAATAAAATTTGCTAAGACTTGGGGTTTTTTTGTTTAAACAGATGGGTTCATGTAATTCAGTATTTGTATACATAATTGTGAAGGCAGCTTCCCATGCACCTCTGTCACTGAAAAGACTACAAACAGGATCAATAATACAGTCTACTTGATTTTTTTGTAATTCACAAACTTGATAAGCAAGGCCTAAAGTGCTCTGACAGCACCAGAAATGCTACCCAATCCAGCCACAGATTTCCTGTGAGATCTTAGGTAAGTATCATTCCTCCAGTACTTTATCAGCAAGCTGGAGATAATACTCACAAAACAGATGCAGGTGTAGTCTGAAGAAGGGAAGGAACTGAAGGTGCCACATAACAGCTATTGCACTGGGACCAGGAGCACAGTGAACTGATGGTGCTACCTGGAACCCCTGCAGAATTCTTCAAGCCCAGTAAATCTGCACCAGAACATTTCTTAATTTGTGCATACGCTTGTTAATGTTTCTGAGGTAGCTGGATGTTCCAGGGTTACACAAGCCACAGAAATATTGGAAAGAGATCACATTTATTATTGAGTTCATACAAAATTTTTTGTTAGCAAGACAAATTCGAAATTATGTCTATACTGTGTCTCAGTGTACTGATTTCTGTCACAGTTCACAGCAATGAGTCATCCCGAGTCCCTTGTAAGTCCAATGTGGATCCCTTGTGGCCTTAAGATGTACTGACAGCTTTCATGCTTTTTCAGCTCAAACTGACAGGTCTGATAAGAGGCTGCCCCAGCCTGTCCAAGCAGTAGTCTTTTAGCCTGATGCTGAGGGTATGTGCAGCCTGCCCTGCTGGCCACATAAAAGCATGTGACAGCGTGAAGCACTGTCCCCAGCAGAGGGAACCTTGGTGCTCTCTACATCTATACTGACTACCCTGAATGGGCTGCAGAGGAACTATTCTGCCAGCTGTGCCCAGATTTTCCCCTTAAGTGAAGGGCACTTGGGAACAAACCAGCGTATTTGTGTGATGTGGATGATCTATCCAGGCCCTGGGCTGAAAGCAGATCGACTGGAAAGGCAGTCATGGCATGTAATAGGCCTAGGGTAGAGTACTCGCCTTAGAGTCAGAACTCCAAGCCTAAACATCACACAACTTGACAGAGATGCCTGAACAAATTACTTGACATGTTTTCTTATCAAGATTACATAAACTATTAGAGATCTTCAGCCCTGAACCAGAATAATGGTACAAGCTGGGGCTGTTCATTGGACCTCATGCCACAAAAGGGTTCTCTCCCAAAACAAGTGGTTCTTTTGTGCCTTACACAGACCCAGAACATGTTATCTTCACAGGAAGACTCCTCTGTTTCTCAGTTACCCCACCAGCATCACACATATACCTTTATTCCATCTTCCAAACCGAATCAGCCTCTTTTAGCCTCTGCTGCTGCAGCAGTCCTGACACACCAGCTAGGCTCACATCCATCAGCTCCTGTCTTCCCTCCATCAGCTGTTATCACAGCACACACTTACATGAGCTTAAGTAAACAGGATGGATCCTGCTTCACAGTGATAGCTGCCATGCTCAGAAGGACTTAAGGTGAGGAAGTCACAAGTTTTGCAGAGACTGTCTCCCTATAGCTGTGTACAGGTTTCACTATGTGATTACACAATACATATACACTCTCAAGGTAAATACGCACCATACCTGGCAAAGAACTGGTACCAAAAATGGTCAAGCAGTCGAGAAGGACAGACAAATTGATCCGGAATGTCACTGATTCCTCCTGAACAGCAAATTCCTGAAAAATTTCTGCCTGTAAGAGAAAGGAAAGAGATGAAGAAAGAAGAGCTTCTGCAATTATTTTACAGTTTACACTTATTTCCTTAAATTCAGCGCTTTCACTTTCAGAGATCAGTGCAATACAAAGTGATTTCTACATGTAACAATGGAACTTCAGCCTCCAAACTAGTAAAATAAAATTGGGTCACAGCTGAAACAAAGTAGCATGGCATAAGCATGAAAACCTAAACACTTGTCTTTTATAGTTTAAAAACAAGCTACAAATGTTAAAGATTAAAGCTGACTACTGCTGGAGCTGGAAACATTCGGGGACCTAGTTTGGGTTGGAAGGGACCTTTGGAGGTCACCCAGTTCCAAACCCCCTGCAATGAGCAGGGATATCTTCAACTAGATCAGGTTGTTCAGAGCCCCGTCCAACTTGGCCCTGAATGTTTCCAGAGATGGGACATCTACCACATCTCTGGGTAACCTGTGCCAGTGTTTCACCACACTCATCCTAAAAAATTTCTTCCTTATATCTTGTCTAAATCTACCCTCTTTTAGTTTAAAACCATTTAAAAGATTGCCCACATCTTTTTTATAAGCTCCCTTTAAGTACTGGAAGGCTGCTATAAGGTCTCCCTGGAGCCTTCTCTTCTCCAGGCTGAACAACCCCAACTCTGTCAGCCTGTCCTCACAGGGGAGGTGTTCCATCCCTCTAAGCATTTTTGTGGCCTCCTCTGGACCTGCTCCAACAGGTCCTTGTCTCTCCTGTGCTGAGGACTCCAGAGCTGAACGCAGTAAAGGTGAGGTCTCATGAGAGTGGAGTAGAGGGGCAGAATCTCCTCCCTCAACCTGCTGGCCACACTTCTCTTGATACAGTTGGCATTCTGGGCTGCAAGTGCACATTGCTGGCTCATGTCCAGCTTTTCATCCACCAGTACTCCCAAGTTCTTCTCCGCAGGGCTGCTCTCAATCCCTTTATCCCCCAGCCAGTATTGAAACGGGGGTTGGCCTGACCCATGTGCAGGACCTTGCACTTGGCCTTGTTGAACCTCATGAGGTTCACATGGACCCACTTCTCAAGCTTGTCCAGGCCTCTCTGGATGGCACATCCATTCCCTCGGGCATGTCAACCACACCACTCAGCTTGATGTCATCTGCAAATTTCCTGGGGGTGCACTCGATCCCACTATGTCACTGATGAAGATATTAAACAGTACTGGTCCCAGTACAGACCCCTGCGGGACACCACTCATCACAGATCTCCATCTGGACATTGAGCCATTGACCACTACACTCTGGATGTGACCATCCAGCCAGTTCTTCAGTCACCAAACAGTCCATCCATCAAGTTCATCTCTCCCCAGTTTAGAGAGAAGGATGTTGTGGGGGATCACATCAAGGCCTTACAGAAGTCCAGATAGATGACATCCGTAGCTCTTCCCTTGTCCACTGACGCAGTCACTCCATCAGAGAAGGCCATGAGGTTGGTCAGACAGGACTTGCCCTTGGTGAAGCCATGCTGGCTGTCTCAAATCACCTCCCTGTCCTTCATGTGTCTTAGCACAGCTTCTAGGAGGATCTGTTCCATGATCTTCCCAGGCACAGAGGGGAGGCTGACAGAACAGTAGTTCCTAGGGTCCTCCTGTCTACCCTTTGTAAAAATGGGTGCAATGTTTCTTTTTTCTCAGCCTCCAGGGATTTCACCTGACTGCGATGACTTTTCAAATATGATGGAGAGTGGCTTGGCAGCTACAGCAGCCAATTCCCTCAGGACTCTGGGGTGCATCTCGGCAGCTCCCACAGACTTAAGTATGCTCAGTTTCCTCAGATGGTCTTGAATCTGATCTTGTGCAGTGGGAGGGACTTTGCTCCCCCAGTCCCTGCTCAAGGTCCATCCACTCAAGAGGTGTGGGAAGAGAGATTGCCAGGGAAGACTGAGGCAAAAAGTTGTTGAGTACCTCAGCCTTCTAGTGCATTGTTACCAGTTTACCAGTGGTGTTCATGGGGGGGAACACTTTCTTTGCCCTTCCTTTTCTGGCTGACATACCTACAGAGGCCCTTTCTATTGTTCTTCACGTCCCTTGCCAAGTTCAGCTCCAGCTGCACCTTGGCCTTCCTGACCCCATGCCTACACAATGGGGCAATGTCCCTATGCTGTCCCTGCTTCCACTGCCTGTGCATTTCCTTCTTGCCCTTTAGTTTGACCATGAGTTCTTGACTCATCCATGCTGGTCTCTTGCCTTCCTTTCCTGATTTCTTACTCATGGGGATCAAGAGCTCTCGTGCTCTATGAAAAGCGCCCCTAAAGATCTTCCAGCTCTGTTCCACTCCCTTGTCCCTGAGGGCAGTTTCTCAGGGGGTCCTGTTGACTAACTCCCTTAACAGCTGGAAGTTTGCTTTCCTAAAATTCAGGGTCGGGACTTTACTCTTTACCTGACCCATATCTCTCAGGACTGGGAACTCCACCACTGCAATACAAGTGCAGCTATACAATGTCCTCCTCCAGAAACAATACTTTTCTTCACCTAGAGCATGAATAAACACTTCAAATAATAAAAATATGTAAGAACAGAACAGAATAGAATAGTGAGTTCACCACATTGAAACATGCTGAAATGTGCCTTTACTAGTCTGATGGGGGTAAACTATTCCAGGCTACCCCATCTGCCACTGGGCACTAGCTGCTTTGTAGTAACTGCAGGAACAGAGTATCTCAGAAATAAAGCAGGGTCATGTGAGCTGCTTTTAAAAAAGCAGTTACATATTTTTACTGGCAGCCAAGAGGGCAAACCGCAGCCTGGGGTGCATCAGACACAGCATGACCAGCCGGTCAAAAGCGGTGATTATCCCGCTGTGTTCAGTGCTGGTGCGGCCTCACCTTGAGTGCTGTGGGCAGTGCTGGGCCCCACAGTTTAAGGAGGATGTGCAGGTCCTTGAATGCATCCAGAGGAGGGCAGCAAAGCTGGTGGGAGGGCTGGAAGGCGTGTCCTGTGAGGAGTGGCTGAGGACTCTGGGCTTGTCTGGTTTAGAGAAAAGGAGGCTGAGGGGTGACCTCATTGCTCTCTACAGCTTCCTGAGGAGGGGAAGTGGAGAGGGAGGTGCTGATCTCTTCTCCCTGGACTCCAGTGACAGGACGTGTGGGAATGGCTCAGAGCTGCACTGGGCGGGGGGGGGAGGTTAGGCTGGACATCAGGAAGCATTTCTTTACTGGGAGGTTGGTCAAACACTGGAACAGGCTTCCCAGAGAGGTGGTCGATGCTCCAAGCCTGTCAGTGTTTAAGAGGCATTTGGACAAAGCTTTACTGTTAAACACACTTTAACTTTTGGACAGTGTGAAAGTGGTCAGGCAGTTGGACTAGATGACCGTTGTAGGTCCCTTCCCACTGAAATATTCTGTTGTATTCTATACTTAACAGCTCAAAACTCTCAAAGGCACCTCCAGTCACTGTTCCTCTGCTCCTGCCCACATATGCCCACTGCTTAACTTCCACTAGCACACGCTAGCCACTTCACGAGCCAGCTTAACTTACTCGAATAGCAGAAAGATAACCAAACAAATACAGCACTAGTGTGAAGAAGGACTGTGCAGCAAGGAGCAGAAGAAAGGGGAGATGCAGGAACAGGAAGACTCAGGCTTCTCCCCTTTCACACACAGTTCAGGCTGCAGTTTCACAGACAGCAAAGACAGACTCTAAAGGACAGAAGAAAGGCAAAGTTGGGTTTGAGTTACAACCGTAACATTCCTCACCCCTTCCATTTATATCCCCAGTATCATACATGCTTTCAAAACCAGGAACCAGCACAACACCTGTTGTTCTGAACAAAGCACTTACAAGATGGATATGTATTAAATAAAAGCAAACAAACAAAAAACACTCAGAAAGTAAACTATTGTAAATGAAGCAAAGCTGGCAGTCACAGCTACAAATGAGGTAGCAGAAAAGTGAGCAAGGATGCTTTTGATCTTTTATTAAATGCAAGTGAAGAAAAGTAATTTAGATTGCTATTTAAAGCTGCCTATATGGACAGTTCCGTGTAGCTGAGATCCTCTAAGCGTGACCTCCCAAGCACCTTTTCTGGACAAAGTTCAGCACAGGCAGGATCAGAGTGTGAAAGGGGCAGTCCACTGCTCTAGTCCTGTGGCAAAACACATATTCCTGTGTTGTGGCTGGAAGCTCTCAGCTTAGCCCAGCTGATACACTGCAGGTGAGTGTCTGTGAATTCGTACTCTTTCAGAGTTGACTTAAATTCACCTTTTTGGCTTTGGGATGAAACATAGTAAAATTACTTAGAAGACAGACAGATACTTTATGAACTTGCTCATACATCTGAGTGGTATGGTCAGTAGGAGCAGTGGGCTTAGCAGGTGCCAACACATTAAACAAGAGCGCAATCTCATCACACAGCAGGCATACAGGAACAAACCAGGCGCTGAGCTCGGCCTTTCAATAGCACGGACATCTCATAAACGACCACGTCACCTCCTTCACCTCAGCTCCCGCCCCTATGCCGTGATTTCTGCAACGTTTTCCCTTCTCCGCGGGTAAACTCGCTGCACACCCCCTCTACCCCGTAAGCGGGGCCTTTCTAGGGTCTCGGAGAGCGGCACTAGCCCCTCCTCACCGCTGGCCCCGGGGAGGGACTGCCCCGCCAGCAGCGGCCGGGCCCGGGGCCCCACCTGGATGAAGGCGTTGGCCTGGATGCACTTGGCGTCCTCCACGGTCACCCTGAGGCCGTTGGCCGTGGCAAAACACGTGGCGTGGTCCTGGAAGTGAACAGCCCTGAGGAGGCTGGAAAGGTGGCGGGCATTGTCCAGGCTGGCGGCCAGCACGTACGGCTCGCCGCTGGCGGGCGGCTGCGCTGAGAACGGCATGGCGGACACCCCCCCGCCGCCACAGCCGCGCTTCCGCAGGGGCCGGAAGTGCGAGGGCAGGAAGTGCGAGAGGCCGGAAGTGCCCGCGGCTGTGGGCACGGCGTGGTGCGCCCGAAATGGCGGCGGCCAAGAGGAAGCGTGATGGCCCGGCGGCGCGACCCAAGAAGCGAGCTAAGAAGGCCCCAAGCGCGCCTGAGCCGGATGCCGATCCGGGCCCAGGGGGAGCGGTCCCGGAGGAGTACAGCATCCCGCCGCCGGTCTCCCAGGTACCTCCCAGCCCCTCTGCCCCGGGCGGAGCGGGCTGGGCCGCGCCGGGCCCCGTGTTCCTGCCCTGCTCCCTGCCTGGGCCGGCGTTTACCCGTAGGAAGGGCTCCTCGCCTCAGTGCCCAGGGCTATCGTTAGGGAGGTATTCCGCCTCCAGGGGCGGGCAGCAGAGGCACAGGTGACCCTCTGTTGACGGTTCCTGGGGGGCGACTTCTGCGGCCTTAGCTGCTCCCAGGGCTGGGGCACCAGGAGTCGGGGTATCTGGGGGGAACCCAGCCGCTCAGCGAGGATAGAGAGGCTTTCTCGTAGTTTTATTATAATCCTGGCTCACATACAAGCAACATGCGGTGGTATGTAATTTCTGTGGAAATAGGCAAAGAACATTACTCTGGTCGATGTGAATTAAGATGTGTTACCTTAATCTCAAAAGTATTTTAAAGAGTTGAATAATTCTGTTATATGCAATGGGTGTATGGGAATTATGCCTGTTTCATTTAGGAATTGGCCTGAGACGGCTTCAGTAATTGCCATGTAGTTTGCCTAAAAGAAAAACAAAAAGCACATTGAAGTCAGATCTCGTCATATGCTCTGCTGTAGGAGAAGCTAAATTGTGCTCTGAGGCTGTAGCTCGGGTCATTTTTCAGGGAAGGAGGGGATGCCTTTTGCAAATAAGCAATGCATATTGTTTTCTTAATGCCATATATACTTTATGTTTTGTACAAGTGAAAGGCTTTACGTAGGAACATACTGAAGCAGGGCGGATGATGGCTCTTCATGTAAAAACTTAGGCCACTATGTTCTGTAGGAAAGTCATCACTGGCTGAGAGAGTGATTCTGTGCAGATGGGCAGATGATGTTAACAGATGTTCTTACTGTGTTTTCCAGTAATTACAGTTCAAACGTTTATTGTTGCTGACTGTATTAGTTTTAAGGCTAGAAACTGCCTGCTTCACTTTGGTGTCTTTTTCCTAGGGTAAATGGAAAAACAAGGAGCGAGTGCTTATTTTCTCTTCTCGTGGAATTAATTTCAGAACAAGGCACCTAATGCAAGACTTAAGGACATTGATGCCTCACTCTAAAGCAGGTAGTTTAGGCATCGTCCCTAACTTACATTTTCAGCATAGTTTTAAACCAAGAACTTCTAACAACCTGTTCTTTTTAAAACTGTGGTACGTAACTGTGTTGATGAAACTTTTATCTTAAACAAACAAACACCAAATTCCTTTTGAGCCAACAAATACAGTGACTGTTGTTGTATCTGCATATTTTCTGGAAAATTACTCCTATGGTCTCAGTCCTCTAAGTGCACAGACAATTTTGTTGCTATGTTTATTTATTGCATAACATGTCTGAAACAACTTGATAATTATTCTTAACCTTTCATTTATAGCCAGTAAAATTTTTGCAAAACAATTGACTGTTAAAAGAACTTCTTGTGTTAAATTGGTTTTCCAGCCTTCTAAATGTTGTTCTTGTTTTCCAGATACTAAAATGGACCGTAAAGACCAGTTGTTTGTAATTAATGAGGTAATCCAGGATTTAACTAGTGCTTTTTTAATTTTCTCTGGAAATGCATTGTGCAAGAGAAAAGGGCAACAAGTTCAAAGGAACTCATACAAGTTATAGGACTTGTATAAGTTCACAGATGAAAATTAGTGATATTCAAAAAGGACTTATGTTAGAACAGGAAGTTGACGTTTGATTAATAAAACCAAAATGAGACCTTTAGTTAAACATAGACTTTTGTCATGAAGAAATAAAACAGAATCTGTCATTCTAATATAGGGGAAAGGTGTGTTACAGTTTATACTTGAAGAAAGCGGGGAACAAATATGCAGCCAGGCCAAACTGTGTAGTAGGGCATGGGTAGTTCTGAAACTAGAACCTAATGTCAGCTCCTGCTCTAATGTTTATGTCCTGGAGAGCTTACCAGAATGCTTGTAGCTTTAGTGAAGTTATTACTCCTGGTAATAAATACATGAGACTTTTCAACAAAACAAGTGTTTCAACTTAAGTTTGGGGATTAGTAGCTGTAATTCATTAAGATCAGACCTTTGCTTTTGAACTTACATTTTGCATGGGGGAAGATATTAGAGATTGATGAGAATTTTGTAAACATCTAATTTGATGTGTCTTGTGTAGGTGTGTGAAATGAAAAACTGCAATAAGTGCATCTTTTTTGAAGCCAAAAAGAAACAGGATCTCTATATGTGGTAAGAAAATGCTATCTTTTCTTACACTTTTATATATAGGTGGGGATGCCGCCCTTCTATTTAAAATTTCTTACTCTAATCATGAAGACGCATGCAATAGTGGTGCTTAGTTAAATTTGTACAAATCTTGCACTTCTGTGGGTAGTACAAGTTTACAATGCATGACCAGCTGTTGTAGACTTTACAGAAGCATTTTACAAAATTGTTTTGAAAGCAAGTGTTCATAAGTATGTTAAAGGAACTCAATAATGATAGAAAAGCAACTGAAATTACTTCAATACAGAAACAACTGGTTGGAGTGTACTGCAGAAATCTGGCATACCTTCTGGCTGCTGTTAACGTTTTTCTTTTCTCTCTTCCCCGCTACCTGTCCTTTGCAGGCTTTCAAATACACCACAGGGACCATCAGCTAAATTCTTAGTGCAGAACGGTAAGTTGGTTGACATTATTGTGTTTGGACTCTTGCTTTCTTGTCTGTACAGTTTTCTGTAAGTACTAAAATAGTCTTTTTAAAAAAATCTCTGTAGTTCACACACTGGCTGAACTGAAGATGACAGGAAACTGCCTGAGGGGCTCACGGCCCCTTTTGTCTTTTGATCCAGTAAGTATAGGTTTTATTTAATTGAGTGTGCTTTTGTTTTCCTTGCATGACTATTCTATTTACCTTTGTATGCAAAATTACATTTTTTCTTTGTAGACATTTGACAAGGAGCCACATTATGCCCTGCTAAAAGAATTGCTTATTCAGGTCAGTCTGTAGTTCTTCTATCCAGTGTTTCTTCCTTACTGGAAATGGCTTTTGGCAACATATTTTAAAATGTCAACTTAAGTACTAGTTTTACACTTCTGAACTTGCAAAAAATCTTCAAAGGATTAGAGTCATGTGCTTAAAATCACTGGGACACTTGTTCTTACAAGTTTTGAGTTTTGAAAGTAACCTGGCATCGAGATCATAGTAAATCAAAATGAATTAAAAATGAGCCAATTATGTTTGGCCTCTTAAATTACAGATACTTAGAAATACTTCCTTTTATTACAGGTATTTAGTACACCACAGTATCACCCCAAAAGCCAGCCTTTTGTAGATCATGTTTTCACCTTCACTGTTACAGACGAGAGGATCTGGTTTCGGAATTACCAGGTTAGTGGTCTCTTAGCTCTTCAAGAGGAGCTCAGTGGAGTACTTCATATCAAATAACTTCATATCAAATCCATTAATTACAATAAAATAAGAAGAATCATTATTATCAGGATATGCCAATACTTAGTGCTTGCACAAAGTAGTTTTGGTTTCTTAAAATGACTTACCCTCTCCCATATCTCCGGGAAGAGCTGGTTTAAGTTCTGTGTGCTTCAATTTAGATTTTGTTAGTTGTGATTCTGTGGTGGTTGTCTTGGCAATGGGAAGTACTAGCCAAAGCCTAAGCTTTGCTTGCCTTCTGACCTTACTTGTTGTTTTGACCCGAAGTGTACTGGAGCTTACTTTCTAAAGCAGGAATTCACAAATACCTAGTACTCTCCAAGTGCTTGCTTGAACCTAAAAGAACTGCTTTATATAGAGAATTCTGTTTATACAAGTCTAGCTTATCAGCTTCAGTGGCATCGTATCTTGGATGTATCACCATATGCAAGATGCCTACAAAGTCATATGCTTTGATTTGATCCCTGAGAAATGAAGTATTCTTTTTATTGCAGATAATAGAAGAAGATGCATCTCTAGTAGAAATTGGGCCTCGTTTTGTCCTGAACCCCATAAAAATCTTCCAAGGCAGTTTTGGAGGACCAACTTTGTATGAAAATCCCCATTACCAGTCCCCAAATATGGTAAGCACCTTTGTTGTTGTCTTCTCTTTCATTTAGCAACTAATTTGAAAACCAGTCTTGCAGTCTGTCTGTGCAGGAGAATCATGTATGCCTTTCCCTGGGACCCTTTGTGGAAAAGAGTGCCCTAACTGATCACAATTTGAGAACAGAGTAATTTTGTGAAAATGGAATGAATGCAAAATTCCTGTAACTGAAAAGATGGCATTACAGTGAGGATTTTGACAATTAAGAAGAGAAATTACCACCTGTTTCCTTAATATCCGATTTCTTCTATCTTGCTTATTTGAAACCTGGTGTAATTTAAATTCTTATTTTTATAGCATCGACGGCTGATAAGATTGTCAGTGGCAGCCAAGTTTAGAGAGAAACAGCAGGTGAAGGAAGTACAAAAGATTAAGAAAAAAGGGACTAAGGTGCTCATGGGAGAAGATCCCACTGAAGTGGTCTTTGAGACTCCAGCTGAAGAAAAGCCAGTGGAAATACAGCTCGTGAAACCAGAGTCAAAGCCAATTGTCAAAGATAAGAAGAAGCTACGCAAAATACAGAGGAAGAAGCAAAAAAAGCTTTTCAGAACTGAAGCATCAGCGTAAATGTTACAAGTGATGAAATTACCTATGACATAATACTGTAAATAGTTGTTTTTACAGGCAAAACTAATGACTTCAGTTTTAAGTAAAATATCAATTTCTTTATTAGGGTTGAGTTTGCCCTCTTACTCTCTTACCCTCTTTGAGAGGATTCTGGGTTTTGAAAAATAACATGGCAACGGGGAAGGGGGAGTAAGAGACTCCAGATATTTCTGCTTTTGAGAATTGGCCCCTTACACCTGAGTACCTCTGGGAGACAACTCACTGTAACATGTACAAGGAATAAAAATAACTGGGTAGTCACTAGTGCTTGTCACGAACTGCAATTCAAAAGTCAGCTTTCCTAGTCTGACAGCAGTAGAAAATCCTTTTCAAAGTTTTAACTTTTATATGAATTCTGTGGGGAGTGGTGTTAATTTTTTTCTCCTCGTAATCCCTAGGGAGTGCGAAGTGTTATGGCCTCTTAATTGCCTTTTTTTATTAATAGTGAAAATGCTGCTACTTTTGCCTGTGGTAGCTCCTGTACCTAGTCAGGTTCTTAGGACTTCAAGCATAGCTATGGGGGAGAAATAGGCTAACTTAGGATTCTAGCCCTTAATACCAGATTCGTTGCAAGTTCCCTAAAGGCAAGAGGCAGTG
Organism: Strix uralensis; assembly: GCF_047716275.1. Lineage (NCBI taxonomy): Eukaryota > Metazoa > Chordata > Aves > Strigiformes > Strigidae > Strix > Strix uralensis. The sequence continues at coordinate 88,675,691 of NC_134012.1, read as the reverse complement.
CTACCCGTGATGCGTCTCAAAACCATACACCTACCATAGCCTGAAATAGAATTGCCCATGATTCTCTGTTACAGCAACAGTGCTTAAAAGCACAGAATTCCATGCTTTCATACACTTAACATGCAAGAAACTTTTCCTTTTTACAAAAACGCTGTCCTCTTAGTTCAATTGTATGTGTTATTTAGGTCTTGTTTTTCAAAGTTGGGTGAGTCCATACAGATTTTTCTATATAAAATTGACAAATAAGCTTCCAGTATTGCTTAAAAGTCATTACAACCAAAAGCCTTGATTTTGTTCATGGGTAATGTCTGTACTCTAAATGCAGCAGTGTTCATTGCACACTGATGAACAGCAGGAAGTCCAGAGTCTTGCCCACTGTCTGACAGTTGATGTTGCCTGAGAGCTAACAGCATGAGGTCAGCTTTAATTTGTATGTTTCATGAAGCTTTTAGGAAATCATTGTCTGTGAGTTTGCCCTTTTGCCAGATGCAGTTAAATGAGTCACCATTCATAACTTGCTAGCTGGGGACAGGAGTATACAACTGTTCTCTCACAGAAAATCTAATGGCATCAGCCTCCAACCAGACTAAAAAAATTCAACCATAATTGGGTGAGAATTCCTGTACAGTGCTCAGCAGAAGTCTGATTCCAAGACACTCCTCTTGACTGCTGTTAGGAAATAGTTATAGACCTCTTGGGGGCTATTTTTTCATTACCTTTCTTTAATCTGCTTTCCAGTTCGAGACCTTGATCTGGTTCTTCCACTGACTCTAGTGCTGTCTGCCTGTCTGCTCCCCCAGCTTCCCCGTGTTTCAGGGTCTTGCTCAAAGCCTGTTTCTATTTGGGTCTGTTGATTTCAGCCTCTGGTGCCTTGGTGCTGAACAGACACAGCTGGCACAAGAGGAAACTGACCTGTTAAGTGCTAAATATTATCCCACCCAGCAGGGCAAGGGAAATTCAGTGTCACCTCCATGATGAGATGATCTGTGTGCCATCTGATGGGAAAGAAAGACTGGTGAATACAGGCATGTGCTCAGTTCACGAGGTCACCGCAGAATGTGTCGTGTCAGAAGGGACCCATGAGGATCGTCGAGCCCAACTCCCTGCTCCTCGCAGGGCTACGTGAAACTAAACCACATGACTAAGAGCGTTGTCTAGACCCTCTTTGACAGGTTTGGTGCTGTCACCACTTCCCTGGGGAGCTTCTTCCAGTGACCAACCACTCTCAGTAGTGGTTTGAGCCCAGAGGGCAACTAAGGACCAACACAGCTGCTCGCTCACTCCTTCCCCCTCAGGAATGGGTAGGTGAAAATAAAGCAAAAAGGCTCAGGAATCGACATAAGGACAGAGAGGAGTGATTCACCCATTATGGTCAGAGGTAAAAGATAGTCTGATTAGGGGAAGAAAAAACATAAGTGGTGTTAGTGTTTGAATTAAATTTAACAAAACAATAGGACAATGAGAAGTATTATTACATCTTAAAATCACCTTCCCCCCACCCCTCCCTTCTTGGGCTCAGCTTTGCTCCCAATTTCTCTACCTCCTCACCCCCACCAGTGCAGGGGGCAGGGAATGAGGGGCTGCAGTCAGTCCTGCCGCTCTTTTCTCCTCAGGGGGAGGACTCCTTGCACTTTTCCCCTGCTCTGGCGTGGGGTCCCTCTCACCGAAGACAGTCCTCCATGAACATTCTCTTACGTGAGTCCTTCCCACGGGTTGCAGTGCTTCCCAAGCTGCTCTGGCATGGGTCCCTCCCACCTGCTACAATCCTCCGAGCACTGAACTACAGCAGCAGGGGCTTCTTCCCATAGCGTTCCAGCATTCTTTGGGTGCAGCCACCTGCTCCAGCATGGGGTCCTCCACGGGCTGCAGGTGGGCATCTGCTCCACCGATGACCTCCGTGGGCTGCAGGGGCACAGCCTGCCCTCTCACCACAGGCTGCAGGGGGGTCTCTGCTCTGGCCCACTTCCCCTCTTCCTCCTCCTGTCTTCCACCAGCCTTGGTGTTTGCATGGTGTCTCCCTTACATCCTCACGACTCTCACTCCTCCCCTCAGGTTCCCTTTCTAAAATGTTATCACAGAGGTGCAGCCACCGTCACTAATTGGCTCAGCACTGGTGCAGCAGCAGGTCTGACCTGGAGCCAGGGGAGCTTCAAGAAGCTTCTCACAGGAGCCACCATTGTAGCTCCCTCCCTTGCTATGAAAAACCCCACCACACAAACCCAACACACTTAGTGAAGAGCCTTTTCCTAACATTCAACCTGAACTTCACCTGACACAGATTCCATTTCCTTATGTCCTGACACTGGTCATCAGAGAGAGATCAGCTGCTCCTGCTCCGCTGCCCCCTGTGAGGAAGGTGTAGACTGCCATGAGGGCACTCCTCAACCTTTTCTCCAAGTTGAGCAAGCCAAGTGACCTCAGCTGCTCCTCGTAAGTCTTGCCCTTGAGACATTTCTCCATCTTGGTCACCCTCCTCTGGACACATTCTAATAGTTCGATGTCCTTCTACACTGAGGCACCCAATCCTGCACACCGTACTTGAGGTGGGGCCACACCAGTGCAGTGTAGAGTGGGACAGTCACCTCCCTTGACCAGGTGGCAATGCTGTGCTCGATGCACCCCAGGGCACAGTTGGTCCTTTTGGCTGCCAGGGCACACCACTGACTCCTATGCAACTTGCCATCAACCCAGACTCACAGATCTTGTTTTCTAATCTGAAACTCAGTTCATGCAGTGCCAACTGATACACCTCTAGAGAAAAAGGTGGCTTGGGCCAAACCTGAGATCTCTGAAGAGCACAGGTGTCAAAAAAAAAAAAAAAAGAAAAAAGTTAACGTTAATAACCTGAGACATGGGAGCTGCACTGGCTGTACACCTGAGCCCCGAGTACTCACAGAAATTCTAGCACAGGCACTTGGTTATTTGACAGCGGGTGACTGTAAGACCGAAATCCGGCAGCGCGGATGGAGACAGCGGCCTCCCCGCGCTTCTCCTACAGCGCCAGCGGCCCGGGCAAGAGAAAGGCGGGTGCCAGCCCCGCTCGGCAGACGCCGAGGGCCTGTGGGGGCGGCGGGCGGGGCCCTCCGCCACCCCGCCCCGGGGCGCGGCCCTCCGCCCCCCCGCCCCGCCTCCGCCCGCGGAGCTCCTCCCGGCGGGGGGCGGTGGCGGCGGCGGCCAGGGCGCGTGAAGGCCGCGCCGCCGCCGGCCCCGCCTTCGCCTGCTGCCTTGGCCGCGCCGCCGGCCGGGCTGCACTTCCCCCCACGCGGAGCCGCCGCGCCGCCGCCATGAAGTGTCACTACGAGGTGCTGGGGGTGAAGCGCGACGCCTCCGAGGAGGAGCTGAAGCGGGCGTACCGGCGGCTGGCGCTGCGCTGGCACCCGGGTACGGCCGCGACGCCCGCCCTCCGCCGGCCCGGCCCGGCCGGAGGCCCGAGGAGCGGGCCCAGCCCTCCCCGGCCTCGCTTGGCCCCGCGGGCCCCCATCTGCAGGGGCAGAAGCCGCTTTTCCTGGCAGGAGGCTGCGGTCGGTGCTCCGCGCCGGCTGGGCCGCTGCGGGTGTGCGGCGGGGCCCTGCGGGGCGCCGGGCCGGGAGGCAGCGCCCGGGCAGCCTGTCGGTGCTGGCGGCAGCGCTCACCCCTCGCTTGCCCGCTTCGGGTTTCTGAAGCGTCCGTGGCGGGTGCTGCCGTCGTGCGTCAGACCGTTTACAGTTTCGTTAAATTGTCTTACAGATAAAAACCTAGAGAACGCAGAGGAAGCAGCAGAGCAGTTCAAGTTAATCCAGGCAGCGTATGACGTTCTCAGTGACCCCCAGGAAAGAGCCTGGTGAGCAGTGTTTGTGTATTAGCGGCCTGGAAAAGACTTTTTTTAATTCTGCCTCAGCCAGGACTTTGAATTACTTCGCACTGGGCCTAGCAACAAGTCAGCACAGGCCTCTGTGGCAGGAGCAGGCACTTTGCTTCGGGCTTTGAAAGGGTTGAGGGCTGTGCCGGGAGGCACCGCTGCGCACCCACACGCACCTTCCTCGAGGTGTTTCGGGAGGCGGTGTTGGGCTGGGCACGGCGGGGTGCTGGGGGACACGCCAGCGTTGGCCTCTGTTTCTTCCTCCCAGAGCAGGAGTTAGCGTGCGCATTAACACTGGTGTCCCTCTGGTCACAGCCCTCCCTGCCTCGGGGGGGGGGGGGGGGGGCGGGGAGAGCCAGCACCACGTCCAGGTGTGTAGCATGCTATTGATTGCTGCAGGTGGTAAGCCTTAATGACATACATAGTGTCGTGTTTCTGTAACAGCCCTAACTTGAAATACGCACACTTTTAAGAGATAGCTGCTTTAAATGTTCTGGGTAGCTTGTTTTTCAAATGGGCTGAAGCATCTGCCAGACTGTGCAGCCAAAAACACCTGTACGGTTTGTCCTCCTTGAAAGGAAAGTACCATTCTCAGCTTTTGTGTGCTAATGTATGATTTGGGATTTTTTTATGTGTAAGTATTGGATGATATAAATTATGTCCTACCCATTCCTGAAAGCTTATTGATGCGTCTTTGCTAGCTGCCTGTTAAGAAATCTATCGATATCGCAGATAAAGTAACAGCAAGTAAACTGAAGATCAAGGGAAAGTATTTACTGAGCCTGTTAGCCTGTTTTTTTTTTTTTCCCTCTGAAGACTTTGGATATGAGACAGAAATTCCAGACACTGTGCTAAGCTATACATTGAGGCGATATGTGTACTGTGTTAGTGTACTGGTGCTGGGGAACGTTCTGTGCCTCTACATCTCTGATACCGTGAATTTTTGCTAGGTATGATAATCACAGGGAGGCTCTGCTGAAAGGAGGAGTTGATGGAGACTATCAAGATGATAGTTTAGATCTGCTGCGCTACTTCACTGTTAGCTGTTACTCTGGATATGGAGATGATGAAAAGGTAATGAATTAATTCATCTTTAATGAATGAATTTAAATTTCATGAAAAATGTTGGCATTTGCTTTGTGTTGAAAAGCTATGTATGGAATTGTTGAACACAGGTAGTAATAATGCTTACTCAAATCTTTCTAAGTCAAATTTTACGCTGGACGCTTAGGGAAGCTTTAATTCCTGCTTATTGTCCAACAATTACTTTGTCATGATTTCCAACTATACCACACAACTACAAAGTGTGTGTATATTATTTATATTACATAGTGAAACATTCCAGTGCTTTGCAATACCATCTGTTTATTCAGAAACATCTTTTACAAGCTAGAATGCTTCAAACAAAAAAAAAAAAAGGCAGTATAACAACAGTCCTTGAGGAAAGTGTGCTTCCTATAATTGAATTCCTTGTTGGATTTAAAGATACTTGTAAACTTTAAAAGCTCCAGGTGATTATAAAAACCTCTGCCAGAGAAAATCCGTATCTGTCTTTGTGTTACTATACTAGGAGTGAGTCAGTAACAAATTAAAAAGAGAGATACTTAATAGTGAGTTTTATATTTGGAACTTCCTCAAAACTTGATCCTCTGTAACCCGAAACTTATCAACAGCTCTGGCATGCTGAAACTTTTTTTGATTTAGATTTGAATATGGGTGATTGATGTGTGAGAGAGACAGAGACTACATGAAGCAGGTGGAAATAAAAAGAATGAGAGAGAATGGAAGTTTGTTAAACAGAAGGATCTTACAAGGCCTTTACACTGGTTTTGAGTTGCTGTTGCAGAATTGTAGTATTTCTCTAAAATACACTACTGTATCTGAGCATTTGTACATCTGTTATTGAGCCATGCAAAATGAGTCAGACTTTTTTTTTTTAATTTCAGGGATTCTTTACAGTCTATCGACAAGTTTTTGAGAAGATTGCAAAAGAAGAGATGGAATATATGACCCAGGAAGATACCGAATTATTCCCTACGTTTGGATATTCCCAAAGTGACTATGATACGGTAAGAGCAAGTGTAAATCTGAACTGAAAGTAACACAGTTAAGTCATTACTTTGTCCCACGCTGAAATCCTGCTGTTCTGAGGTGAATACAAACCCATGTATCTGCTGTCTTTTCTACATACTGTAGACCATTACTATAAAGGAAGTGCTTGTGTTCTGATTCATAATATTTAAGTGAATTAAAATTGGTATTTCCTGTTGGACTGTGTTAGTGAGGCTTTTACGGTACATTGTCAGATAAACACTTCACACGGCTAACCATCAGTTATGCCAGTGAAACTTAAGTGTAGTGCAAGGCCTATAAAACAAAAGAACTGATGTTTTCTCTGCTTACTGATGAGAATAGCTGACCAGTGGTTTAATGCAACTTACATTACAGACAGGGATATTGAGATTATTTTTTTTTTTTAAATAACATGCAGTGTCTTGCCTCATTTAGGAAAGCCATATAACACTTACTGCATAACACAACCTTTAGAAAATGGGAGGTGTGGTGGTTGACCTGCAGTGTGAGCTCCCACTATGATACTCTTGTCATCTACAGTTATCCTGTAGTAAGATTTCATTTCCAAAATACTGGATGCTTTTCTTTGGGAAGCAAGAAAAGAAAATGTCTGTGGTACACTTGAATACTTGTCATCTGGTTTGCCAACTATTTGTTGTATTCTATCAGACTTACGATTTGTTTTTAAGGTTAGCAGTATTCCTGTGTTGAAATTAAATAGTACATTAGTAACACTTTCCCCAGTAAATAACTGCACAGTATCAGTGTACTCAAATGTTGCTCCTAGTCTGCTGCTTCTCCCTGTCACTTTTAGTAGAATTGTACTGTATGACTAATTATTTATGAAATTTAAATTGATACATACCTTAAAAACGAGTAACTTCAATGGTACAAAACTTGTCTGGAGTTGGAAACAAAGTTACAAATCAAACTAAGAAGTGTCAGAATGGGTGTTTGAATGTCAGGTAAAATTACAGGATGGTTTAACAAGTGGAAATCTTTCCCAGGGAGAGAACATTTAGTGTCTCTGAAACTGCTAAAAGTGTTTTAATGGAGTTACCGTGAAACATCTTTTGGAAGCTGCTTGTTTTGAGGCCATGGGATAGATATGATTACAGACCCCACATAGCTTTTATGCTGTCAATTAATAACTGCAAAAATGGCTGGAATTCTAGCACCAGCATGCTTTAACATGCTTTGTCTGGAAGCAGAATGCTCACTTTTTTTTTTTAAAAAAAAAGGAATTCATAGGGGTATTCTATGGGAAATAGCCTCAGTTAACAGGCCATTTATCTTATATTCATACAAAGAGTTTACACTGTCTGAGGATTCCAGCATTGTAGTGCTGACTTCTTGACTTAGTGGGAGTATCGTGGGAAAAGAGTTTTAGAAGGGAGCTACAAAAACTCTACAGAGGCTTCAAAATCTGTGATGTGAATGATCTCTGGTTCAGTCAACTGAGTTGATTCACAAGAAGCTTGACAGGCAGCTCGGTCAATGCCAGGCAGCCAGGGAAGATTTGCTTAAGTCTGTGACTTCACAAGACTTGTAGGTCAGTTTAGATGCAGAAACAAAAGCGATCAGCTCCAAGTGTAAGTAGTAGGCTAAATCCACCTGGGAGTTCAGCAAGAGCTGCTGTACAGTCTTCTGGAGAATGTCAAAGATATGCTTGTATTTCAGGTAGCTGCTGAGGAGGAGGAAAGTCTTAGCTCTTACGGTTGGTGAGGGGCCCCTGTCATCAGTTCATGGCTGTGCATACTTTTGCACAGAAGGTATCCCTTTCTGAAGCAGAAATGTGAGATAGGGAACCTAATCTCACTTAAGTTATGGATTAAATATGGATATTTACTGGTTATTACAGAGCTGGGTTTTTGTGATAGCAGAGAGAAACCGTAGTGACTTACCTGTCAGAGGCCACAGCCATGAACCTTTGCATGTAGATAGGCCATTAGAAATTAGTGTAGAGGTGTTGATAGTTGTAGTCCATGTGAATACTAATGGCAGAAGGAAGAGAAGAGGAGATACTAGAAGAAGAGATATTAAACTGTTAGGTTAGATACCTCTATGAGGTATTCCGAAATATAAGCAGTAGAGCATGTAGGAGTAAGTAGTAAAAAGACAGCTTAATGGGGCAAGTAATGTAAGAAGGGAGTTCAGACATATCTTGTTTCTTGAATATCCAGAATGCAGAGGATCAGTAATTACTTGGAGAGCAATAGAGAACATGTATACCAATGCACACAGCGAGGGTAACAAACAGGAGGAGCTTGGAGCCATGATGCAGCAGGAAAATTATGATGTAGTGGCTATCACAGAAACATGGTGGGATGTCTCCCATGACTGGAGTGCACCAGTTGATGACTACAAGCTCTTTAGGAGGGATAGACAAGGAAGGAGAGGTGATGGGGTGGTGCTGTATGTTAGGGACTGTTATGATTGCTTTGAGCACAAGCATAGTGAAGACAGGGTGGAGTGTCTTTGTGTTAGAATCAGGGGGAAGGCCAACAGGGCAGATGTCGCAGTAGGAGTCTACTATAGGCCACCCAACCGGGACAGAGAGGTGGATGGAATATTCTATAGGCACTTAGGAGAAATCTCATGATCGCTTGCCCTTGTTCTTGTGGGAGACTTTAACTTCCCAGACATCTGCTGGAAATATGACACAGCAGAGTGGGATCAGTCCCAGAGATTCCTGGAATGTGTGGCAGATAACTTCCTGACACAGTGGGTGAGAGAACCAACCAGAGAAGGTGCCCTGCTGGATCTCGTCTTCGTGAACAGAGAAGGACTGGTGGATGATGTGGCGGTTGGAGGCCGACTAGGGCACAGCGATCATGAAATAATAGAGTTCTCTATTCTTAGAGAGGCCAGGAGAGGGGGAAGCAGAACTGACATCCTGGACTTCCAAAGAGCTGACTTTGTCTTGTTTGGGCACCTGCTTGACAGAATCCCTTGGGAGACGATCCTGAAGGGTTTAGGGGTCCAAGAATGCTGGACACAATCTTTAAGAAGGAAGTCATAATGGCACAGGAGCAGGCAGTCTCCAGGTGCTGTAAGAGAAGCCGGTGCCAGAGAAGACCACCCTGGCTGAACAGGAAGCTTTGGCTGTAACTCGGGGAGAAAAGGAGAGTTTACGGCCTTTGGAAGAAGGGACTAGCCACTCACAGTGATTACAAAGATGCTGTGAGACTATGCAGGGTGGAAATCAGGAGGTCTAAATCCCAGCTAGAAATTAATCTGGCTTCAGCAATCAAGGATAACAAGAAATGTTTCTATAAGTACATCAACAGCAAAAGACCGACCAGGGAAAGCCTCCATCCCCTGCTAGATGAAGGAGGAAACATGGCAATGAGTGATGAGGAAAAGGCTGAGGTGCTTAATGCCTTCTTTGCCTCAGTCTTTAGTAACAAGACTAGTTGTACTGAGGGAATCCAGCCTCCTCAGCCAGAAGACAGAGACTGGGAGAACGACCCCCCCGTATTCCAGGAGGAGATAGTCAGTGACCTACTGCATCACATAGACATACACAAGTCTATGGGACCTGATGGGATACTGTCACGGTCCACTCAGTGGACTCGTGATGATTCGTTTGCTACGATCTCGAAAGTGCAAAATTAAGGTGACCAACACCAAAGGGGATAGCAGTAATCAAACAGTGAAACTTTATTGGGTTGCCTGTGAAGAGGCACGCGATAGTTAGAGATGGGTGAAAGAAAGGAGAAAAGTAAAGTTAAGTTTTAGAGAGAAGAGGGAGAGAGGTTATAGCTACCACCGCTGATCTCACGACGTCCTAACGGTCCCGGGTCCAGCTGATGCTGCGTCGTCGATCGTCGTGGTCCTTGGTGGGGAAGCTTCCAATTTTCATTGTCCAGAAGTCATCTTTTATGCTTAGTAACACACCTTGCTCCACCTCTGCCTCGGGGGTCTCCGCCCTTCTCAGAATTCAATTATCATATCTCCACCCCTCTCGAGCAAGGCCATCGCGCGTGCGCGGGGGGGAGTGTCTGAGGTGTGGTCAGTCTCGGAGGTGGGTAACCTTCAACCAGGAGGTGTGTTTTGGTATTATAATGAAGCAAAGTTCATCTGAGGTTCATGATTTCTTCATCGGTGTTATGGCAACAGTCACGATCCATCTTTTTGACAATGGCTATGCAATTATCACTAACTGCTCTGGCTAGGCCCAGGTACCGAACAGTAGCACAACACTCTTTGTACTGCACGGCTCAGGCACCAAAGAACAGCACTGCACTGCCTGCACCACACGGTTCAGTACTCAGGAGAACAGCACAGCACTGGCTGTGCCACACAGTTCTGCTTTCAGGAGCCTTTGCACCACATTCCATTCCAGGGGTCGGCAGCTGCGCTCCAAACAGGCCGTTGTCGGGTACCTCACTGTCCATGTCCCTGATGACAATGTTGAGACAATGCTGATCTTCTGACCGACTCTTACACCACCCCGTGGCTCAACATGGTCGTCAGGACATTGGGATCGCACGGTAGTAGCATAGTAGAAGAGGAAGAAAGAAATCAAAAGAAAGGGAGAGAGACAGAGAGAGAGAGAAGAAAGAAAGGAAATAACAGTGATCGAACAATCTGCAAAATTAAATTTATAAAATAATTATAATCAAAGCTATTAATATAAAAAAAAAATTAATGGGATTTTAAAACATCAATTGTTTTGGGGATATCCACATTGGATGAGACATCAAACATATTGTGTGTGTTCAATACAAACATCAAACGTGTTAACCGATTCATCATTCTCCAGGTTATGACATACAATACTGCTGACAAAACCAAACTGATCAAAACCAATATCAAGAGAACCACGATGGGGTGACACAACTTGTTCAGGATGCCTGTAGCAGTAGGCGACCATCCGAAAAGTGTGTCCCACCATCTATGTTCTATATCCTTTTGCACTCTTTCCAAAATTCGGTGTATTTCTTTCACATTGTGATGAACAGTTATTAAGGTTTTCTGTCCGTTTTCCCCAATTTTTTCCAAAATCTCAATCAAATCTTTGTGTTGTAGTAACTGCTTTACCAAAGTGAGATTCATTCCAATGGGTGTAGGCAGCAATTCATGAATCAACGTGTAATTAGATTGCAAAAGTTGGTAAGATGTGACCGGGGCCGAATAAGAAAAGTCACACCCAATAATCTCAATAAAATTACAAACACAGAAATTTGAATAATTTTTAGTCTCTACAATTACCTTGTCCACAGATAAAAAATCACAAACAGTCCTCAAACATACACAGCCTTTGCCAATGTATATGAGTACTGTTTCAGGGTTTTCATTAGGATGAATCTCGAAATGACAAATATTTTGTTCAGTATCTAAACAAACATCTTGAGCCTCAATTGCGTTGCCTTCACAGATAAATCCTTGTTGTTCTCGCACAATGCAAGATTCCAAATTGACAGTTTGCCATTTTTCATCCATCTTTCGGGCCCATGCTCTATGCTCAAAAGGATAGAGTATAGCTCCGTTGTGGTTCAACCCTAATGCAATGGCGGGATAAATTGGGTATAGGGTAGCATTATATATAGTAAGCACAAAGGTTGTAGCTGTGTTTGTGATGGGGTCATAGGTAAAGTCACCAGATTCCACCAGGATTGGAGTTTCTTCTCAAAATCAGTGGCACTGTCCCAAATTATTTTCTGAATTTCAGTGGGGAGTGCCTTCTTCACCTTCTCTTATAATTGAGGCGGCTACCGACTGCATCCATACTTGAGCCTGGATACAGCTGAGAGCTAAAGAGAGGTTATTCTGGATCACCCCAAGTGCATCTGTAATCAATTCATGGTCCTTTACATTTACCTTTTCCCACTTTGGTAATATATTTGACAACAGCCACTGGTTAGTCCCCAGAGCCAATAAAGAAGATCACAAAGGCTGTTGTAAGTTAGCCAAATCACTAATTGAGGTAGCCAATTTGTTCATTATTACCTCTAAATCGATACTATTTAAAACTCCCAATCCTGTTCCCAAAACACTGGTTAGGTCTCTCCGTGTTCTTCTCGTGGAAAGAGTTCGTTTTTGCAGCCAGGTTGTCCATCCCTCGTAAGAAGCCTTTAGGAAGGGTGAGCAAGCTGGCTGAATGTCCAAAACATTGTTTTGCATCAGCAATTCAACTCGTTTGAGAGACCATGCCGGGTTAAGCAACATTTGTTGTTGGCCTGTATTCCTGATTACATATGGTCCTATTCCAAAGGTTTTTGGGCTAAGCACAACAGTTGGTTGGGTAGTAGGTATTACAACATCTATTTTGAGTTCTCCCCAGTATTTAGTGTTATTTTTACCACACATAACTTTATGGGCGTGCTGTACAGCAGTCAAATTTAGCCAACAATCTAGGTTTTAATTTTTACATAACAAAATAGGGTCATGAGGTCCAGCTCCATAACTGTTTGTGGGTTCAATGTGGGATTCAGTGATCAATCTGCATCTTACTGGGATGTTATCCCCTTGTACCACCATACTACAGTGGCTAAGTTTGGGAGACGGTCTTTGGGATAGTGTCCTAGAGTGCTAGTATGCTTGATGGTAGCTTGGGACCATGGCCATTCTGTATTCTTTTGGTTACAGGTTAGTGGTAAGATGCAGAAAAGTACTACCAATCCAATTAAGTGATTCATGTTATTCTTGGTGTCCCTCGGAGTTCTTCTGCAAGAATAAACCAGAACTTGCCTCTCTGAGGCAAAAATTAAAACCAGACAGAAAATTAGAATGATGGAATTATCCAGTGAGTATTTATCCGATGCTCCTTCCCTAGGGCATTGGAGGCTAACCTCCCACTCATTTTGCTCCCAGAAAGGGAGCCATTCAATACATCCCTTAAACACTGCATGGGAATCAGTGTATATGTGGACAGGAGGAGTGGTTTGTGCTTCGTGCTGGAAAACACTCCATACTGCAATTAATTCTCCTCTCTGGGCACTCCCTTCTCCCTCTGTTATTATCTGTTCATCAGTAGCAGTGTGGAGAGCTACTGTCCGGTATTGCCACACTTTTCCTTCTCGCTTTGCAGAAGCATCGGTAAACCAAACATTCACTGACTGATCGTGAAAGAAAGGAGGGGCCACCCGAATAACTGAGATAGGTTTGTCTTGGCTGCTGTCCAGGCTCTCTGTTTCTTGGACAGCTAAGTTTTTTAAAGCTCCTTCAGTCACTGGGAAAAGGTTACAATAGTGTTCAATCTGGGAATACCACTTTCGTACTGAGGCTCTCTGGGCCACCCCGTCAGGAGGGGGTGTCCCGCTAGTGACTGCTTTAATAACTTTAAACGGGCCTCTTAGCACGATTGGTTGTTGACGTGTGATCATCTCCACTTCTTGTGAGGGCTTTTGGATCTTTTCTAGGGGAATTTGCAAACCCAAGTTCTCCAAATGAGAGATTATGTTCTGTTGGGTTGCTATGCCTTCAGCTTTTGGTAGTTTCTTCAGTTTTTGGGCCAAAGCATGGTGAGATAGTGTAGGGGAATGTTTGTATTCCTGAGGCAGATGGATAAAGGTAAATTGTTGACCCTCCCACGTAAAAGCAAAACGATCTCTGTCTTCTGGTCGCAAAGGTATCATGAAAAACATATCTTTAACATCTGTGATTGCCATGATTGGATGAGTTTTCTCCTGAATTGTTATTACCGGTTCAGCCATGTTAGGGACTGAGGCAGTTAGAGGGTCTGTATTAGCATTCAGTCGCCTAAAATCTACTGTAAGCTTCCACTTCTCCTTAGGTTTTTTCACTGGCCACACCGGCGAGTTGAAAGGAGAATGAGTATTTATCACCACTCCTTGCTCCTGAATTTCCTGCATAACTGGTTTGACACCTTCCTTTGTTCCCAGGGGGAGGGGATATTGTTTGACATTAGTTACTTTGCTAAGCGGCAGAGGGGCTGCAGTTTGAGGTAGCCCGATATTCAGCTGCGGTGTCCCAAGAGTCCACAACAATCCTTCTGAACCCTTCCATCCCCTTTCTTTAAGGGCATCTTTTAACAAGTGATTTTCTTCCTCTATCTCTTCCTTTTCTTCTATCTGCTGTTTTAACAAACAAATTACTTTCTCCTTCTCTGCTAACTGCTCTTCTTTCTCTGCTAATTGCTCTTCCAGGTTGGAGATTGTTTTCTGCAAAAGTTGTGCCAAATTTTCAAGGGATTCTATGATTTGTTTTTCATGGCTACGCCGCTTAGAGCGGTCTTCAATTGCTGCGACCAGGCAGGCTCCAAGGACTGCACAGATTATCGCTTTGCCTTTACCTGACCGTAATCTAGCCTCATTATGTATGGAAATCACTCGGCCTGTTACACTCTGTAAATTTGTCCAATTGTCTCGAGCCCACTCTTCCCCGGGCAGGGAGGGTCGAGCTCCATACTTTGCCAAGAGTGCATAGAACGAGTCAAGATTTTTTACTAATGGAGGGTTTTGATAAACATCTTTTTCAGTCATTCTTATTACGAAGGGGCTGAACTCACTTCGGGGAGGAAAACTTAGTTACACCACAGACGCAACAGCTGCTGCGTCGCCCTTCTCTTCCCCGAGTGGCTGAAGGGACCAAAATCTACCACGGGGAGGTTAAACTTAGTTGCAGACTTTCTCAGTTTGTCCCTTTCACTTCCCCAGGTAGTCGACCTCATTTATTGAGGGCAGTTCCCCCTTTTGCACTAAGAGATCCTTGCACTTGATCCTGATAGACAGAGCCCTCAATTCGAGTTTGGGGTGCAATACACCGAGGCGTGTGTGGTGTGCGGGAATCTCGAATCGCCCCCCTTGCTTTCTGGACACCTCTCACCCTTTTGGGTGTAGGGCCAGGTGCGGCTGGAGCGAAAAGTTATTCCCCTGTTACAGACCACACACAACCTGCACCCCCCTGTCTCTCAGGATCCTGTCCGTGACGCCAGTTTAATGTCACGGTCCACTCGGTGGACTCGTGATGATTCGTTTGCTACGATCTCGAAAGTGCAAAATTAAGGTGACCAACTCCAAAGGGGATAGCAGTAATCAAACAGTGAAACTTTATTGGGTTGCCTGTGAAGAGGCACGCGATAGTTAGAGATGGGTGAAAGAAAGGAGAAAAGTAAAGTTAAGTTTTAGAGAGAAGAGGGAGAGAGGTTATAGCTACCACCGCTGATCTCACGACGTCCTAACGGTCCCGGGTCCAGCTGATACTGCGTCGTCGATCGTCGTGGTCCTTGGTGGGGAAGCTTCCAATTTTCATTGTCCAGAAGTCATCTTTTATGCTTAGTAACACACCTTGCTCCACCTCTGCCTCGGGGGTCTCCGCCCTTCTCAGAATTCAATTATCATATCTCCACCCCTCTCGAGCAAGGCCATCGCGCGTGCGCGGGGGGGAGTGTCTGAGGTGTGGTCAGTCTCGGAGGTGGGTAACCTTCAACCAGGAGGTGTGTTTTGGTATTATAATGAAGCAAAGTTCATCTGAGGTTCATGATTTCTTCATCGGTGTTATGGCAACAGTCACGATCCATCTTTTTGACAATGGCTATGCAATTATCACTAACTGCTCTGGCTAGGCCCAGGTACCGAACAGTAGCACAACACTCTTTGTACTGCACGGCTCAGGCACCAAAGAACAGCACTGCACTGCCTGCACCACACGGTTCAGTACTCAGGAGAACAGCACAGCACTGGCTGTGCCACACAGTTCTGCTTTCAGGAGCCTTTGCACCACATTCCATTCCAGGGGTCGGCAGCTGCGCTCCAAACAGGCCGTTGTCGGGTACCTCACTGTCCATGTCCCTGATGACAATGTTGAGACAATGCTGATCTTCTGACCGACTCTTACAGATACACCCGAGGGTGCTGAAGGAGCTGGCTGGGGTGCTTGCCAAGCCACCTTCCATCATTTACCAGCAGTCCTGGCTGACCGGGGAGGTCCTGACGGGTTAGAAATTGGCCAATGTGACACCCATATATAAGAAGGGTCAGAAGGATGATCCGGGAAATTACAGGCCTGTCAGCTTGACTTTGGTGCCCGGGAAGCTGATGGAGCAGCTCATCCTGAGTACCATCACACAACACGTGTGGGACAACCAGATGATCAGGCGCAGTCAGCATGGGTTTATGAAAGACAGGTCCTGCTTGACAAACCTGATCTCCTTCTATGACAGGGCGACCTGCTTATTGGATGAGGGAAAGGCTGTGGATGTTGTCTGTCTTGAGTTTAGTAAGGCCTTTGACACCGTTTCCCACAGCATTCTCCTGGCAAAACTGGCTGCTCACGGCTTGGATGGGCACACGCTTTGCTGGGTAAAAAACTGGCTGGATGGCCGGGCCCAAAGAGTTGTGGTGAATGGAGTTAAATCCAGTTGGCGGCCGGTCACGAGTGGTGTCCCCCAGGGCTCGGTTTTGGGGCCACTCCTGTTTAACATCTTTATTGATGATCTAGATGAGGGGATCGAGTGCACCCTCAGTAAGTTTGTAGATGACACCAAGTTGGGTGGGAGTGTTGATCTGCTCGAGGGTAGGGAGGCTCTGCAGAGAGACCTGGACAGGCTGGAGCGATGGGCTGAGGCCAACTGGAGGAGTTTCAATAAGGCCAAATGCCGGGTGCTGCACTTGGGCCACAACAACCCCCAGCAGCGCTACAGGCTTGGGGAGGAGTGGCTGGAGAGCTGCCAGTCAGAGAGGGACCTGGGGGTGTTGATTGACAGCCGGCTGAACATGAGCCAGCAGTGTGCCCAAGGTGGCCAAGAAGGCCAATGGCATCCTGGCTTGTATCAGCAATAGCATGGCCAGCAGGGACAGGGAAGTGATCTTACCCCTGTACTCGGCACTGGTGAGGCCGCACCTCGATTCCTGTGTTCAGTTTTGGGCCCCTCACTACAAAAAGGACATTGAATGACTCGAGCGTGTCCAGAGAAGGGCAACGAAGCTGGTGAAGGGTCTGGAGCACAGGTCGTATGAGGAGCGGCTGAGGGAACTGGGGTTGTTTAGTCTGGAGAAGAGGAGGCTGAGGGGAGACCTCATCGCCCTCTACAACTACCTGAAAGGAGGTTGCAGAGAGCTGGGGATGAGCCTCTTTAACCAAAGTAATAAATGATAGGCCAAGAGGGAATGGCCTCAAGTTGCACCAGGGAAGGTTTAGACTGGATATTAGGAAGCATTTCTTTACAGAACGGGTTGTTAGGTGTTGGAATGGGCTGCCCAGGGAGGTGGTAGAGTCCCCATCCCTGGAGGTGTTTAAGAGTCGGGTCGACATAGCGCTGAGTGATCTGGTGTAGTTGGGAACTGTCAGTGTTAGGTCAGTGGTTGGACTGGGTGATCTTCAAGGTCTTTTCTAACCTAGATGATTCTGTGCTTCTGAACAAACCAAAAAATAATAATTGTGCCATTTTATTAATCCAACATTTACTCATGAATAGTAAAAGGAAGGAGAATAAGGAAAGATCATTTACTGTTTCTTTTAATATGGGAGCTAGAGGCCTAATTTTAACCTCCAGTCATATAATTTGTTAACAAAACAGGAGTAAGTGCATCTTCACATAGCCCCTTGTTAAACTTTGCAAGTCATTGCTCTGTGCTATTGTATACGCCAGCAATTTACATGGGTTAATGAAAGAAAAATCCATCAAGGGGTATTAATTTCTGTCTTGCTCTGGAAGCAGAGAGAATATACAGTGAAGAAATAGCATTATGTACATGTGCTTGTTTTATTGCTGCTCTTGTGCTGGTCATTGGCTACTGTTGAAAATGTATGGCTGATCTTTGGTATAATTTAGTATGGTGGTTCTTAGGCAATATGTGCATATGCCTGCTTGTGGACAGCATGTCTGATTCTGATTGTGCTTTTCAGTTTAACAGGGAAAGTACAGCACAGCTAAGTAACTAGTGTCAATACAATCCAATCCTGCAAGGGGATATTTTTTAGAAATTGCAGTTTGGAATGGTTTAGACCAGGTTGTTGATTTGGCATGGATTGAAATTTTAAGAATGGTATTAGAGGTTTCCCTAAACATTCATGCGATGTATTTATAACCTGAGGGAAAACTGGCCTGTATAGAAGACACAAAACTGCTACAGAAGTCCTGAATTATTTGGTATGGCTTTTGTTTTGTGTTGTGTCCCATCTGCCCCTGGCCAAACAAGTGACTTGCTTAATATTTTTGTTTTTTTCTTACAGGTAGTCCACCCTTTCTATGCATATTGGCAGAGTTTCTGTACTCAGAAAAACTTTGCTTGGAAAGAAGAATATGACACACGACAAGCCTCGAACCGCTGGGAGAAACGAGCTATGGAAAAAGAGAACAAGAAAACAAGAGAGAAAGCAAAGAAAGAGAGGAATGAACTGGTCCGTCAGCTAGTAGCCTTTATTCGTAAAAGGGATAAAAGAGTACAGGCTCACAGAAAACTTGTAGAAGAACAAAATGCAGAAAAAACTAGGAAAGCAGAGGAATTTCGAAGGCAGCAGAAGCTCAAACAAGCTAAGTATGTAAATGTGGAACAAATCTTTTCTTTTAAACTTGGAGAAACTATTCATGAGGATACCACATAGAGTTAGACTCTTAATATTAGCTCCACTTGCTCTTTTAAACATATGTGAAAATTTTATCTATTAGTTTTGGTCTCAAGTCTGAGCTTTTTAAAACTTGAGGGTCTGCATTGAACTGACATGTAGAGAGCTAAGATAACCTGGAAATAGTTATCTGTGTGCTGCAGGTAACTGGCTGTAGTAGCACAGAATCCAGTGTGCTTTTTGATGGTTTTATTTTTCCCAAAATTAAGAGGTGATGTCCTGAATGTAAGCACAGTTTATTCTTCCAACTAGAAGAGATTTTTGCCTGCAAATGGGAGGAAGGAGCTTAAATTCTTAAGAGTACACTTGAAAAATAATTGCATATTGATTAAAATTATATATTATATTTTTCCCCCTAAAGGGAGAATGAAGCAGAGTTATGCATTTACTGACAAATGGCTTGATAATTCTTAGTCCATGAGCCAGCTGGCACAAAATTCAGCTGTACTGTGGTGCACTGATTGGTAACTTGGGCCACACTTAAATTTGGAAAACTGAGCTGGTACATTCCCATAGTGCAGAGTCAAGGAGTAATGTGCTTGTGGCTTTTGTGGTCCTGTGCTGTTTGTGGGTTTGGATCTTGCAGCAGGTAAAAGCAGCTGTACTGCTTGTGAAGATTGAGCTGACTTTCCTGCTGTCAGCTTGATATTGACCATGCTGTACAGCATTTCCTGCCTGAAATTCAAGCAGGACCCACCTATGTTAATACCTCTTTACTTGCAGCATAGATGTGCCCACTGACATCATAAACTAGCTGCTCAGATTTCCAGGCCGTATAGATAATTGTTTGCTCCATCATAATATGTTCAGGAATTTCCTCTTGAAATACCAGAGAAAAACATGTTACCTTTTAAATAATACTGCTTCTGTAATTCCCATCTCATGGACACAATGTAGAAGTTACTGTATTATTCTACTTAAAGGCTTGCTGAGCAGTATAAAGAGCAGAGCTGGATAACCATGTCAGATCTGGAGAGAGAGTTGCAAGAAATGGAGGCACAATATGAAAAGGAATTTGGAGATGGATCAGATGATGAAGATGAATTAGAAGAACAGGAGACAAAAGGCATCGAAGGTATGGATGTGGGGAGATGATCTATATTGAGTTGTTCCAAAGATCACTCATCTGACTTTGATCCCCACTGATCTCTTCAGACAAACTGCATGATGAGACTGAAGAAGCTGAATTTCTTGATGGTCTGTACTGCCCTGCTTGTGACAAATTGTTAAAAGCTAAGAAAATGTAAGTGCTTGTGGTTGGGGATTTGAGGGTGGGGCTGTTGGGTTTTTAATTTTTTTAAAAAAATGCATTTTATACAGTTTTTAACTTCACATAATGGTCAGTGTTGTCTTTCCAGTAGAGACACTGTCAGGGCAGAATTTTCTGTACTTACTAGTGATCGATAAAGGGCCTGTTTATTAATTTATATGTAAATATAACAGTGTTTGCTCAGAGCTACCTGCAGTAACCATCTGCTGGTCTTCACAGGATGAAGAATCATGAAAAATCAAAGAAGCATCGAGAGATGGTAGCACTGTTACGACAGCAACTGGAAGAAGAAGAAGGGAAATTTCCCGTGTCTTTGGATGATGCAAGTGGAATACATACTGAAGAGGAGGAAGAACCAGAAGATATGCCTAAGCAGAAGTACTTTACATTGGTTTTAATTTTATTGTGACTAATAATTTAATAAGTCTTGGAAGCCCTCAGAGGGAGCTTCTGATGATTTATAGTGCTGGAACTCACAATATTGTGCAATTTAGAATATTTCTTATCATCAGAGTTCCAGTTAAATGCATGCATTAGTATGACTGGATTCAAATGTTGTAGGATAATAGTCTCATATTTTCTCTGCTTCTTAAAGTTACACGTTAAGGAAATGCTTCTTAAAGTTACATGTTAAGGAAAAGTAGTGAATGTTGTTTTTCAGACAGGGGAACTTGCACAAGGCCAGGGTTTATTGTTTTGGTGCTTTTTGTCAGTTGGATGCTGGCATACGTAGAAAATGACTGTGCTTAAAATCAGAATTGATGAAATAAGGTGCACAACTTCATTTTTTGAATGGCCAAAGTGTAATACCAACTATCTCACCAGTATCTTCAAGTTCAGTCTGAGCAGAATAAATGTTTTACTAAATGCAATGAGTAGTTTAGGAGAATTGTTGTTAATCATTTCAGGCATGAGTAATTTTCTATTTGGCTACTGTCTTCCTAATATGTTAAGAGGATGAGCAAAATACAGCTTGGTATCTTTTTAGAAATTGTACTCATCTGTTTTTTGCTTTTTCTTGAAAAGAGGTCATTTTAAATTCGTATCTTTACAGACTCTCAAAGAAGCAGAGGAAGAAACAGAAAACAATGATGGTATGTAGTCATATAATGATATTCAGCGAACTTTACAATCCAGTTTTGTTATCTCCTAGTGTCCTGGTTTTGGCTGGGACAGAGTTCATTTTCTTCCTCGTAGCTGGTACAGTGCTGTGTTTTGGATTTCGTATGTGTCACGTCCTGCTCAAATGAGGGAGACGAGTGGCTTAGATTGTAAATCCCCAACGGAGTGGACAACAGTGAGACAAGTCTCAAAGTCCAGACATTTATTAATTTCCCACAGTGTACTAATTGAATACATGATAATTGACTAAGTATGTAATGAATTATGATATGCAGTATAGTATGCCTTGTGTTACCGAATGATGAAAAAGGGAAAAAAGAAGAGAGAGATACTGAGAGGTAGAAATAGAGATCACCAGCCTGAGTTCCTGCACTGATCCTGCCGACGAGGGTTCAAGGATGCATCTGTCTTCTTTTCTTCACTTCTTTCTTTCTTCCTTTATTTCACTCCTTGACCCCCCTCAATTTATACACGTTTTCCTTGGGTCCATCCCCCAGGTCAACCCACATACCCACTTATCCCATGTATGGGGAGGGGTAAGGTGGCTCATGGGATGATGTAATTAGCATGATCTTGTTAGTCTTCATTAGCATATGCAGGATGTCAACTTTAATATGCATTTTGCAGATAATGAAGCGAGTTCATTCACCAGACAGATGGTCCTTGAAGCTTTACAAGATGCACCAGAGCAGAACCGTCCTGTCTCCCCAGGGCTCCCTCCTCCAGCCCATCCTGTGCTATCCAGGCAGCCTTATCAACTTCAACCTCCACATGATCCACCCTGTGACTGTAGTTTCGTTACTTTGCAAGACATTCCTTGGCTCGGAGGGCCTCTGCTCCCACACCCCCATCCCTTATCTCTTTGTCCTTGTTTCTCGCAGGCCTGTTTCTCTCAGGCCCTGTTTCTGGGAGTTAAAAGTAGTCTCTTGCAGTGTGAGAATAATGTTGATAACACACTGATGTGTTAGTTGTTAAGTAGTTCTTATCCTAAGTTAAGGATTTTTCAGTCTCCCATGCTCTGCCAGTGAGCAGATGTACAAGAAGCTGGGAGGGAAGCATGGCCAGGACAGCTGACCTGAACTAGCCAGAGGGATATTCCGTACCATAGAGCATCATGCTCAGTACATAAACTGGGGGGGTTGGCTGGGGGCTGATCGCTGCTTGGGCATCAGTCAGTGGGTGGTGAGAAACTGCATTGTGCATCACTTGTCTTTTCTTGAGTTTTATTTCTCTTTCTCTGTTTTTGCTATATTCATTTTCATGACAAGAATAATAATCATTATTATAAATTTATTTTGGTCATTAAACTGTTCTTACCTCAGCCCATGGGTTTTACTTTTTCCCGATTTTCCTCTCCATTCCACTCGGGGGCAGGAGTGAGCGAGTAGCTGCATGGTGCTTAGTTGCCAGCTGGGGTTAACCCATGATACCTAACTTAACTTTTCTTTTTCCCTGAAAAATGAGAGAACTTGAAATTCTACAGAACTTGAAGACTGTTTTCAGATATTTTTTAATTCTTCTTTGACTGCAAAATAATTATTACACTTATGATCATATTTTAAGATGATAATCTCACAGACCTCACTTTGTTCTGTTTATGCAAATTGTAATAAATGTGATGCTGGCTCTTAAAAGGCTACAGTCAGAAGTGTAAGGAAAACAGATGGAAACAGGCAGATAGAGAGAATGCAACGAATTGATCAGAGAGGCCAGCAATGGTCTTAGGGCAGCTCAGTTGTTTGGTGGTCGTTTTCTAATTTGGTTGCTGGAGTTAATGTATTGTTTGTTAATCTCTAACTTAAGGGGTGGGAAAAACCCCACATTATTGGCATCCTACTGACACTGTAGTTGTTGGAACCAACACATCCATTCCACCTTTCATTTGAATTGTAAACGTGAGTAACACCAATCTGTTGTACTCCAGGATCTGAGTTGCCATGATTTGACAGATCTGTGCAGACAGCAGCAGGGTGAAATTCAAGAACTGCAAGCTGTTTCAGGCTGGAGTGGCAGGAGTGCTATAGTGAGCAAACTGTTCTGTCTGCCTTCCTCAAATTTGATCCTTTTCAAGTCTTACCTCTTCTCTACTTACTACCTCAATCCTAGCTGTGTTGCTGCTACAGATCCTGCCTCTTCCATCCTTTCCCAAGATGGTCTTCCATCTTCCCACAGCATAACCCCTCTAGTCTCTTATTGTGTGTTCTCCTTCTGCCCTCTCCCACATCATCTCTCAATCTCAAGAAACTTCCCTGAGGCTTTCAAGCAACTGCATTTTTCTTGTTTCTCTTTGGCTGGTGTTGCGTAGTCCGAGTCAGTATTGACTTGACCTTCTTGTTTCCATGCAGGACATCAGGCTTCTGTTCAACTCTTGACTCCTCAGTTTGAAATCTGGTGGTCCTGTTCTTGCTGTATAGGTTGCCCATAGGCATTGTGTCTGTCTTCCATCCGTTTGGTCACAAGGTTTTCTGCAGCCCAGACAGTAGGTGCCACTCTTGTGTAGCATGAGTTGGTATCTTGTGCTGAGAGATTCTTTTTGAGTTCAGGGAATTGCTATGGTTTTTGTTTTCTTAGCCAAGTTTTTTTTTTCAGGTAGCTGAGACTCTGCAAAAGATACTAGAGGTGATAGAATTCATTAATGTAGTGTTAGGTCAAATTTGTGATCCTGCTTTTGGGAGCTGAGCTGTTCTGCTTCAGACATGCTCAGGGGTTGATCGTTTGCCAAACTATGTGGAAAAAGCTGCCAGTGTTTCCAATGTTAGGGAGGGAAAATACAGTGTGTCTATCTAGCTTCAGTCAGCTCAGTCATTTTGGCTTAATTGTCGTAAAGCAGGTGTCTGGCACAGAAAACTTTAGTCTAAATAATTAACACTTTGCAATGTTATAAGCAAAGACTATCTTACAATGTGAAGTGGTAGCCAGAACAGAATGAGCCTTGTGTATAATTAAAAGCTACCTTCATTCTCCTCTTCTGTAATTTTAGAGGCTGTTTTATTGGTGTTTCTTCCCTTCATCACAGGTGGCCTCACCTTTCAAAACAGGAGAACTAAGGTTTTACCTGTTACAATCTCACTGAAAACACACAGTAAAATTAAGAGGGTCCATGGCTTTCTGTTCTCCCCACCCACCCATATTTGAGGTAAATGAGTATAATACTGTAAACATAATCAGTAATTACTTTAAAGTAGTTAACTTGCATTTCTTCTGTTTGGACAGACTTATGAGAACACTCTTGATAAAAGTACTGATGAAGAAACAGTTGAACAAAAGGAGGTGCCTGGCATGGACAAGGACAGTGGCTCAGCAGAGGAGTTGGTAAATGATGGCCAAAGATGTGCTGTGTCAGAGGATGCAAGCACTACAGAAGATGTCGGCCAAGTGAATGAAGTGAAAAGTGAAGTAAAAAGGTGCACTGACTTGCAGTATTGCAGTCACTGTGTCATTCTATGTCATGTTTGATACTGTCAACAGTGTAGATTTACTCACCATTGTGAACTGGGCACTACTCCACTAAATCAGAGTTCAATAAATATGATACTGAAAAGGTGTGTTAGGATGTACTTTGGAAATGGCATTTGACTGCAAATCCCTGCCACATCACTTACCAGTAGCTGATTCATCATCTAGCCGAATCTCAAGATCAACGATTGGTTCTATAAGTTAAATTGCTTTATTTTTTTTCTGGAAGCACTTTTATTGTGTTGTGTGAAGGAAGAACAGGGGAAAGCAGCAGAGACATTGATGATTGAAAACCATCAGAAGGTCTTAAATGTCGAATGTTCCTGTGCACTGATCTTGGTTTCTCTTTGTCTATCAGCAGTACTAAGCCTAAAGGGAAAAAAGCCAAGGATGCAAAAAAGTCTGCTCAGGCATCTTCAGAGCACCCAACAACGGTATGTCAAATTACTCAACGCTATTTAAAAGCTGGCAGTCACGTTACTACAAACAAGGTTGGTTACTTGATCACCTCCAGTCCACAAATTGTTACATGTTTTTGCTTATTTTTTTAATGATACAGGTATTTCTATCCCTGTGATTTTATTAGAAGCTAGGAGACTGGAACATCAGCTCTTGTCCTTGCAGAGAAGAGCAGGGCTAAATTTCAGTTCTCAGAGTTGCTAAAGCTCTGTATCCAAGGCTGGTCAAACCAAATAAATTAAACAACTGAAGACACAGCTGTTGTCATCAGGCAGGTGACAAGCAGTACTATTTGCATCTTTCCCAATATTGATGCTTCCCAGAAAGAACAAGATTTTGTAGTAACTACAGCTAAGACATACTAAATTCACTAAATCTCAAAGCCTCAAGTATTGTGTGTATAGTCAGGTGAGGTCAAAAGTATTGTTTATCTTGAATTAGACTTGCAAGGCTTCTATTCTTGTTCTTCATTCTACTTAGTACACTTTGAAATTCCAAGAAGTTATACTTACGATTTTTTTTAAATATGTATATTTAATTGTTAATCAGTAATGGAATATCTGTGATAGAAACAAACAGCTTAGTCATGTTGCATTGTCTAAGACTGCATAGAACAAACTGGTGTATTACATTTATTAGATATTCCATATGAATGTGAAGCATTTTGTTTTTTTCCTCATTGTAGAATGAAGTTCCCATCCATTGTGTAACCTGCAACTGTGCATTTCCATCTCGAAATAAACTGTTTGAACACCTAAAAGCCACAGGACATGCAAAAGCAACACAAGCACCACCTGTAGGTAAAGCTGTAAACACCAGAAACAAAAAAGAGAAACGTAAAAACAGATAGAACTTTGTTACAGTGATGGTCTTCAGAATCGTACATGAAAACTTTCCCAAAACGGAAAGGTGCACATTGCCTGGATTCGGGGTTAAAGAGAGAAGACACTTCCTATCTTTGGGGAAAAAAAAAAAAGGAAGATGCAACAAAAGGAGTATTATTTGGTGAAGGAACCTGTGCTTTCTTTTAATTTTATCGGCCTTTCTTTAATGACTGGATGTGACCTACCATCTCAGCAGCTTTCATGTTGGGGGTGGGGAAATAGTAATTCAAAGCTACTCACCTTGCACTCCTGTAGAAACTTGCACAGATAAAGAACCCATGCAGAGGAAATAATAAATTATTTTAACACTTTTGTTGCTGCTTTTCTTCTGAGAGGGTGACTGTAGACAATGGAAGGGCCTGTGCTTCGTTGTTAAAGAAGAAACATCACCAGGACATAGAACACAGGCTTTAATTCTGCCATCCCCAAGGGCTCTTTCAAATTACTAAATTACATTAAACAGCAGATGGAAGGGAAGGAGTAAGACGACAAGGCTGGTTAATCAGTTTTGACAATTCCTATTGGTTTTGTGTATCTACCTGCATGCCAGATGTTGGGGGAAAAAAAGTAGCGGAAGAGCCTTGCTGGAATAAGTGAAGGGAGAAATAAATGAGTGACATGAATAAATTTGTTCTGATTTCTAATGAAAAACATGGGAATTGGTACTGCACCTGTGTTTAAATTCATAATCTACCTGATCTTGAGTAGCACTTTAAAAAAAAAAAAAAACAAAAAACAAAACAAAATGGTGGGATTGGAGTGGATTTTACACAGGAATTGTCAATGCAGTTGGAGAAGGCAGTGCTCAGCAAAGGCTGTAGTATGTTGTTTAGGAAACCCCTAGTGTAAAATTTTCCAGAAGCACTGATCTTGCATTAACTAAGTTCCTGTAAAGTTTCAATTTGTCACATGAAATGGCAGAACACTCTTCTTCCCCTATAAGTTAACATGTTAACAAGTTAACATTTTGACTTTATCGGATCAAAGAATTACTCATATGTTAAAATCTGAATGAAAGTAAAATGATGAATGTACAGTTCTTGCTGACTGTCCACAACACCATTTTTTTTTTGTTGGAAACTGAAGGAAGTAATGAACTAAAACATTTAAGAAGATGATCATGTAAGAAAAAAAACACAGCATCTTATTTCACCACCCAGAGTTTGCATCTTTGCTAAATGACTAATGGGTGTGCTGTGCGATCCCAAACGCAGCAGGAGGAAAAGAAAAGCATGTTTTCGAGAGGATGATGACTGGATGAGAGCCCCATGATAAAAATAATTACTGTAATTAGAAACTTTTCAACTTTGTGCAAACTTTTTTTTCCCATGCTCTAATTACAGTGTATCCTTGTAAGGGTAAACAATTTTAACTCTGAAACCTCCAGTTATGCTCTGTTCAGGGTGCTTCTCGGCCAGAGGTTGGATATGCTTATGTAAGTGAAATCTCACAGGCTGAACCCTGCAGTACTACTTTTTAACTTAAATTTTTTTCTTATTTAAATAAAACCAAATACTTTATCATTTGTGTGTTTTACAAGTGCTTGTATGTCTTGGGTATAAATGGCAAGGTTTTGGTGGCAGAGGTGGGGGCAGCAGCAGTGGCAACTGGTGTGGAAGGCAGCTGGGGACTACACTGCACTGGTCCCAGGCAGCTCTGCAACACTGCACACCAGTGCTCAGCCACAGGGGAGCTGGCGGTGCTTCTGTGGAAAGATAATTAAAGAACTGGCAGCAAGCACGGTGGCGCAGAGGAACAGGGCTGGGGCGGCACTCCACTGCAGCGCTGGTACCACCCCCAAGGGACTGTGGATGCCACAGAGTCCAAACGATGTGCTTCCCCAAAGCAACTGGACTAATTTTCCCTTCACTTTTTCTGAAAAATAACAAATTTTGATAACGACTTTCATAGATGGAAGATGACTATATGTCTGCCTCTTCATTTGATACTCAGTTGATCCAATCAGGGTTTTTTAAGCTAATATTAGAATAGGTGTGCAGCTAACACACACCACCACTGTAGAACTGAACTGTATGTTTACAAAACAGATTGGAGCGTATTCTTTATTAAACAATGGATCTGTCAGACTGCTTTTACAATACTGAACAAGTATTTCATCTTCAGACTATGATTTTCTTAATCCAGTGTAGATTAGTGCTAGGTCTGGGTGGCAAGGGTCAGGGGTTCTGTGTGCGTCCCATGTAAGGAAGCAGATCATGTCTATTTTGCAGCTGCTCTCTCCATGTGTCTCTGTAAAGCAGTACGAAGTACTTCCACAGCAAAGTCGACATCCTTCTTATTAATGCACATAGGAGGTTTAATTCTAAATGTCTGAGAAGAGAGAAAAAAAATTAAAATTGTATGGAAAAAGTAGTTTCTAGCAGCCCATCTAGGTCAGCACTCACCTTCTATGCAAAGAAATCTAACCAAAAATGTGAAAAATAGTATCACAGGAGAACAGCAGAGCAGGGACTGAGGCTTCTGATCAATGCACTCTGAAGTGGGGCAATTTTGGACTTGGCTGCATCCAACTCCCCACTGCACTCTTGTGACAAAGCAACTGCCTCCAAAAGAGACCTGACTAGAGCAGGTCCTGTTTGTGGCTCTGTTATTCCAGACAGAGCTAGTATAAAACCTCAGATGGGCTTGTATTAAGAACAGACACATGGGTGTATTTTCCTTTCTGGCAGCTTTGCCACAGGGAAAAAGTAGTATTTGTTGAGAGTGGCAGCATCCTGCGTTGTGTCAGCTGGTTTGCTGTTGTATTACAGGCTTTTTTTAAGGTTTCCAAGATAATGTATTATGAAATAATCACTAAATACTAACCTTCAGTTAGTTACTATAGCTTGAATGGATGTTGATCAGGAAGGGATATATGCACAGTTCAACTTGTCAAGAATGTAGATTCTTAATCCAAACGTTTGATCTATATTATAATGTTTCCAAGAGTATTTAACTTCCACAAGAGTCTTAAACTTTCAGTTTAAATTTTTCTGTCATCATATCACAGGACTTTATGCAGCAAGAGTGGAATAATATTCTTTCCCACCCACAGCCCCACTGAAGCTAACACAGATAGTCTTGTGACACAGAATCAGATTTTACTACACTGAGCTGCAGCCTGTTACCTGTGTTCTGGTCTGTGACTTGCAGAAGAACCGATGAGGTGACAGACGCAGCACCCTATTTATTTTAGGCATCCTGCATGTATTTCATACAGACGCTGCTTCCTCTATGTCAGAGGGCTTCACTGACCAGCCCAGCCCTGAGGCAATTCTCTGCTGTTAACTCGCATGTCCTAAGAAACCACTCACACAGCACCCTGGGTACAGCATGGTGCATCTTCAGTTGGTGGGGGCTGATGCCCCTTCACATGCAATCCTCACTTTTGTCTGTGTTGCTGAACTTGCTATTAACAACTCCTTTTTTTTAATGGAAAAATTACCATACAGGTAGAATATTACCAGCTCTGTAAGAACTAGTAGAACGAACCTTGCTCTGTACTGACAGTCAGGTGATAAAGTGAACAGTAGCAAAGACTTAGCAGGCCTGAATATTGCTGATTTCTTCTGATTTACATAGACTATAATATTATTGCTTTTCTAGGGGAAGTTGTCCCTCTAAAGAAAAACTCAAAGCTTAGAGCTAGTTCAGCATGCTTGAAAAGAATCAAATAGCTCCTGCCCGATTTATAAAATAAGCAAAATTAAACAGAGATAGTTCCTAAGAGTATATGCTTTCTAGTTTATTTACTAAAGTTAATTTAGCTTGAGGGAAACAGAATGTAGTTCACAAGGACAGAAAATAAGCTTTATGCAGAATCAGAGGTTCTGTACCTGACTGTAGAGTCCTCCTCTTCCGATCAGAACCCCCATGTCTTTACAGTCCTCCCAGATCTGACTGATTTCTTCAGCTGGAAGAGGGTGGCGACTGTCCTAAGGAAAGTGAACATTAAACTTCACTTAGATATTCTAAATCACTTCTATGAAAGAGATGTATAGTCCAGTCTTTCCAGTAAATCCCACCGCCATCTCTGGCAGAAAACATTAGCTGCATAATTTATCTGCTTTCTAAGATGAGTTTATGCAATTAAGGTACACAATTCACTGTTTACTCAAAGCTTGTGAAATATTTGAAATGCTGGAATGTTCTGGATCATTTTTAGCCAGAGCAATGTTTTCTCACCATTAGCTGTTTTTTAATAGAAAGTCTTCCTATTATTTCAACTGAAATAAAATGTGACAAAACTTTCAATGGCACTGTAAATTAAAAGGAAGAAGTAAATCACTAACCTTATCTGTCACCATTTCTACTCCAATCATAAGTCCCTTGCCACGGACATCTCCCACAACTTCGAATTCATCCCGTAGTTTAGCCAACTCCAGTAGCATATATGTTCCCACATCCTCACAGTTTTTTTGTAGACCATCTTCTTCAATAGCCTGGTTAAAATGATGTACTGTGACAGTGTTGCAGTAAAAGCTTCCAGTACAGTCACTTAATCCCCATTTAGCTTGACGACACATTACGTTTATCTCACTTCCTTGCAGACCATGTTCCTTCACTACAACAATCCTTATGTTTTTTTTCTCTTAAAGTCCTCTAATGACATCAGAAGACACAATATTTTCATGTTCCTGTGGCATTTTCCACATTTTACTTATTATTCCATAAACATAATCCAGTAGTTCATGTTTACATGTAGTCATAACTGAAAAATACCTGACCAGCAGGATTATTTTCAAAATCTTATCAGAAATATTTTAATTCTTCCTCAGTATCATGAGAAGAATACAATTTGACAAGGCACACCTATGTGTACTACCCAGCCTTTTAGGGAACAACTTGAGTTTTTTAATTAGATTTATCAACACCATGCTTTTTAATCACCATTTTTTTTTTCTTCCTTACTCTACTCTCCTTAATCAAAGTTCTGACATGCAGCCAACTATGAGCTCTGGCACACGCAAGCCATTTTATGAACTTAATATTCGCATTAAGAAAATTTACATGAGAAAAACAAAAAATACAATTACAGAAGTTACAGTGGGTGTTTATCCTTTTTACTTTTTTTTCCTTTTCTTTCATCTCCATTTTACTATTTCTGATTCTGAAAACCTCCTTGGACTTATTTCAGATCCAGGCTCCAAGTTAATTCAGAGCAAAAACATCCAAAACATGGGTTCAGACCTTCTTATTTGTAAACTGTTTTTTTAAAATATTTTTATTTATATGAGCAACCATCTTATAAAATAGCTTAAAAAAAAATCCCAAAGGGTCAGGTCAGGAAAGTAACATGCATAGAAAGGGTCTGCTGGAATGAAGTGAGATTCATGGACAAATGGTCTGTGCACGATCAAGAAAAATTACAGAGCGACCTACTGCCCACTGATTGATTTTCTGTTGGATAGTAAGTGAAATATGTTGCAAATTTTCGATTTGTCTTTTTCATAAGGGATTTTTTTCATAAGGAATTCTGACCTTAAATATTTTTAACTAGCTGGTTGTTAAGGCTTTTTAGGCACAGTGTAAAAGCTGTGGAGTTAAAAATTTTGTTAAGCATATGTGCCAGAGAATAAATTTGGTTTAGCTGGGGATTTGCATAGTCCTATGAAAGAGTTAGCTACGGCTTTTGAGAAAATGCTTTCCTACATTTTTATTAACAAAATAAATAATATAAGGGAGACAAAGAAAGATGATTCTGAAAACATAATCAGAGGACTCCTATTCTTGCCTGAGGGATGAAAATTTTGCAAGGAACCAAGTAGGAATTTTTCCTACACATAGTGCACATTGGCCATGTATGCATAATACATGCATATGTTTATGCATTTTATACAGTTATTTAAAAAATTGTCCACATATAACTTTACAGTAAGAATAAACATATTTTTTGTATTTTGCTACAAGAAAAAGTGTGGAATATATAAATATATATAATGCTCTCCCTACATCAAGAACTGCAGCTCCAACTACGCAGGCCAAAGGGCTTCCTCCAAATGTATTAAAGTGAAGATTTTGAGCCAAGGAACTTGCGATATCTAAAAGAAAAAGAACAACACTGATTACTCTTACAGTTGTATTATATTTGGTGACAGTATCCGCCTGCTTTAACTTAACTGTTAAGTTAAATTTGCTGTGCTTCAACCCTGATTCTACTGGAGACAATGCAGTAGGAAGATTTTATTTTTTTCCTGCAAGTAGTCTGTGCAAAATATGACTACTGCAAAAAAACTATAGTGTCTAGAAGATGCTAAAACCAGACTTCTTTTTAAAAAGTCATACTTCTAACATATGCTGTCATTTGTTCCCTTAAACTGACATCTACGTATTTTCTTCACTAGATTCAGGCAGTCATTGGTAGGAATCAAGTAGCTGGCTAACATTCTGCCTTATATACTTGCAGTACATTGATTAGTAAAACAGTAAATTCAGTGAGGACTTCCAGGATCTATTCTCACGTCTACCAATGACTCACAAAGTCATCCCTGCTTCAGTTATACAACTAACCCCATTTAAATAAAGCTTTGCACTGGTATAGCACAGCACTTGGTTAAACAAGTGAGTAATGAGAATCTAATTAATTTGTCAAAAGATAGATTGAGATAAGGATGATTAATAAAGCTCAGCTGCTTGAACACACATCTCTCCAGGGAGTAATTATTGCATAGCATATTTTGTAATTGCTCTGTTTTAAATCCAGCAGAATAGAACACTTATACCTTTTGTTGTAACAACAGCTGCCATTGGAAAGCCATTACCAATTCCTTTTGCCAAAGTAACAATGTCAGGGACTACACCATGTGTTTCAAATCCCCAGAAGTGGCTGCCTGTCCGTCCAAATCCTGTCTGTACCTTTCAAAAGAAAATCCAGAGAAATCCTCATCACTTTTTCACACTTTACAATATGGTTTCTTTTTCTTGTCTTTCTATTGTTACTGATTTGCATTAAACTGCAACTACATCTGGACTCAACTTGTATTAGGATTCTTACTCAGATGGCTTTGCACAAAATACTATTTATTGTAACTAGGTTTTTCTTTCACATATGAAATAGATAATACGTCAGCATGTCTTAGGTATGCTGAAATGCACAAATAAGATGCACCTTCCATTTCAAAATGGAGAGGAAATGCAGTTGCTTATCACATTTCAAAAGCAACCATGATTGCTGATTTCTGCTTGAGGTATGTATCACTGTCACTCTGAAGCATTTGCTACTATTTCAAAATAGCTTTAGCTAAGCAAATTCTATCTAGAAAATGTATTTGCAGAGGTAGAGCAATCAGCTCCCTTCTAGAGTTTATATATGTCAACAACACTCATAAGAGAAAGCGTTGTTGTGACAAACATCATATCACAACTGGCCTTTATTAGCTGCACATGTGTGTAACTTTACTGCTCCCAAAAGGTAAGGAGTGAAGTCTGCTACTAACATTACCCATGTCTAAAATCAGAATACCACATAGCAAAATAAGGCAGTAAAAACTGGGAGGCTCCTATGCTTGGAAAGATGCACTGTGTTAAACTTAAGCTATGAAGTGTACAGCATTTCATTTAGATTATTTCCAGGTTTCCAGACTGCGTCCACTCGGCTTCTTTTAAGATAACTTCCAGAGGTACCCCAAACTCCAGAGGTCTTATGTCAAAAAAACTCACTTCATCTGAAATACAAACGCCCCCTCGTTCCCGTACTAGCTGATAAGCTTCCTTTAAGAAACTTCTTGGGTACTGAACAGCTCCATTAACACCCTGCCAAGACAAAAAAGACAGTGTCTTCAGGAACAGACAAGGAAACAGGAGTTTCACTGTGTGACTGTCCTACAATAAGAAAAAATATCAGCAGTCCTCAGGTAATAGCAAGACTGTTGTGTCAAGTTTCTGGCTTCAGCAGTGAAACTGCTTCAGAAAGTTCCTGCTCAGGTCACTCACTCCCATTCCACAGGGCGGTTTGCTGTTCTGTTAGTTGTGCTGGTATAAATGTTTGTCAGGCCATACTGTAAACTGGATCATGGCAAGACAGAGTCAATTAAACTGCCAAAAGAAGTACCTTGAAAACATACACTCTGAGAAACCGAGAAACTGTGTCTGATGACAAAGTTAACCAGAGAATTCACATCTCTTCTTTGGTTAATTTGTTTAAAACATTGTTTCCTCAATTTCTCTTCACCTTGCCAGTTTTCATTTGGATCAGAAATTCCACTCTACAGTCGGACTGCAATAGCTTCTTAGACTTAAGTATGCAAAGGCTTAGAAGACAGCAAAACCAGAGAACAGCTCCAATTTTCTCTATGGTCACAATTCTCACATTTTTTTTTCCTTTCCAGTTCCCAGGATATATTCTCCATTTTTCCTATTGAAGAACTACATACACAACAGTTCTGAAACAGGTGAAGCACCACAAGAATGAATTCTGTGGCCACCACTTGCTGGAGAGCTGCTAAAAATGTAGTGGACAACATGGCTAGGAAGACGTGGAAGGGGAATTGCGTTAAAGTTTACAGAAATAGTAAAGAGAAAAGCAGTATGAAATTTGGAAGATGGTATTAGAAACTAAACAATAGCATGCATCATACTCGCTATTTAAGTGCAGAAAAAATGTGTATGTTTAATCACGAATCTGTTTAATTTAACTTCATGAGCAAAATGGTAGCTTCATTGAAATCAGTGACAAAAGTTGACACTTTAAGACAGTGCATCCATTCTTACAAATATTTAAGGTGTTTAAGGCATTAAAAATTAATAAAAATCAGCACAAGACTATGCTTAGGATGTAGCTAAAGTACATCAGATTTGAGTGTTTCACACTATTTGTGCTATCACAATTGACAAATGGCAAACTACCTACTTGAATTGGTTCAGCAATAAATCCAGCTATTGTCTTTGGCACCGAGGTATTCAGAGTATCTTTGAACTGTTCAATGTACTGGTCATTTGCATGACATACACCTGTTTACAGGGGGAATAGTTTAAAGGGAATTTAAATGACACAAAAGTAGCTTCAAAATGTAAAATTTCTAAGTAATTTCTAATGTAAATTCTTCTAAGCAACAAGTATTATTTGACTGCATGGTCAATATCACCTCTGAAATACACAATAAAAGGCTAAACATTAAAGGAGAGAGTCCCTTATCTTCTCTTAAACCATATATACCCTAAGGAATGCCACTCTGAAAACAGCAAGGCAAAGCTGCCAGACAGTAAGATGTTACACATTATACAAGTCAGTAAGCTGCAGGTTAGAGAAAGTGTTTGTGAATCACCTACACAGCAGAAAGAATAAGCAGACACTTTCTCAGGGTTTAATAAACATCAGCATAAGACATAATGAATTGTTAGGTTAGTGCAGGTATGAGGATTCTGGAGAATACAGCTGCGTATCCGAAAAAAAGAACAGAGCAATTAGTATAGTTAATGCTCCCATTCACTAGGGACAGCAAAGTGAAAAGAAAACATTTTGTTATGTGTGTTTGTGAATTAAAATACTAAAGAGTGCCTGTTGAAACAGTGGAAAAAAACACTGTAATTGTTGTTAACAGGAGAGCAGCAGAGGATCTTACACACTGTGCTGCATATGGTATGTTTTGCCTCATATAAGACTTTTTGCCTATCACTGGCTCCAGGTTGTCCTTTCTATTCAAATGATTCCAAAACAAAAGCTGAAGAGCTGTCAAAACTTCAGAAGCAGTAGAAAACACCAATCAACATTTCTGTTCTTCCAGATGTGCTAAACTGAGTTCCACAGCTTCCAGAGCTGATCACAACAAATGCTGGAAACAAAGGCTGGGATTTTAAGAAGAAATCTGAGCATATGAGGTGTCACCTGCACTCAGTGGGAAGCAGGTGCCTGAGATTCTCTGCAATATTTTCTTTGGTTGCCCTTGTAAATCCTAACTAGAGGCCTACCTTTCTTGAGGAGGTAAATATAAACTATTTCCACGGCCTTCTAGCATTCTCTAATCTAAAAGCCAAATACTATTTTGTCATTGACCAACCTTCAGAACAGCTGCATTTTCGAACAGTTTGCACTGGAGAATCTCTACAATGGCTGCCTCCCCATGGACCACGAAAAACATCTGGTAACATTGTCTGTCAAGCATAAGAGAAACAGCTACAGATTTCGTGACACCTTTCTAAGAGATGTTTTGATCATACTTAGGGATGACTAATGAAAAAAGCTCAGAAAAGTCTGTTAAGAGTCAAAGGGCATACCTAGCTCAAGCCACTTGTCTGAAGAACACTTGTGGAATAACCCCAAACTTCCCCCTCAAGAAATGGTAGAACAGAGATGGTTTTGGAACCAACGGGTTTAGACTATTCCAGCAATAGTCACTCAATTGATTATTTCCTTTGTTTTGTTCTGTAAGTTAGTCAGCAGTCTTAAATTATTTAAGATTAATAGCAACATTTTTAGAGTTGCTGGTAGTACTTCAATAATTCAAAGTGTGATAAAAATCTGCAAAATATGGTGAAGCAGGCAAATTTAGTAATTACAGGCTGGAAATTGCAAACTCCAGCCATCTAATCCTGACTGCTGCTGAAATACCACATGACTTTAGGCAACTCATTTACTGAGCCAGGTTGGGAGGCTGCTAGAAAGGAGCCTTCCTACAGCCAGTGCTGTGGCTGAGCTATTACCAGGGCAGATCAGTAGCCAGTGCCAGCTTCTAGTAGACAGAAAGTCGTTCCCATCTGCTCAAAGGCATTTAGACTCAATGGATCTCCTTAACAGATATGTCTCCTGTCTTGCTGAAATGAGGCACATCATAGGTTCTTTCTTCCATTCCAGGGGAGGATCTACTTCAGGCCAGCTGAAAGCAGCTTTGCACAGATTTGCCAAAATAAACTTGAGAAAAGGGGTTCTGAGCATTCCTATTTTGCACCTTACATAGACTTCCATGCAAGCATCAACCATGACTAAAGAACTGTAAATCATGACCACTAGTGTTATGGCTGTCCTGACTGCAAATTGGCATGATTAACTATGCACAGAAGGAAAGGAGACTCTGGCTCTTGTTGTGCTTACACAGCAGGAACAGCTACACTGCAGTTAGTTAGTGACCACAAAGCACTTTGAGGATAGAAAATATATTAATTGTTGAAATATTCAAATAAATCTGTTACCCAGATTATTAAAAAAAATAGTAAAAATCTCACTGTTGAACAGCCAAAGCCATTGGCAACACTGTGTTTATAAAGACCAACAGACGTCAATCCCAGTGTGTAAGGGCTGCCTCCATGGTATGCTCCTCTGTGCAAACAAACAAAGCACATGAACATCATTCATTTCCAAGAAGAGACTCTAGCAATATTAGTTCTGAGAAGGTACACTTCTGAGACTCAAATTATTGGGGAAAATGTGTATTGTTACACACAAAACAAAAAGATTCCTACTGCCATTTTTAGGTCTGTTTTTGGAAGATCTATGACCGCCCATCTGCACTGGTTTCCTGAAATTTCAAACGTTAAAATTGTGAGGTAATATTTGCAAGGAGAAAAGAACAATGATTGGGACCAACAGCAATTCAGACAGTGCCTCAGAAGTTCTGCTGTAGCACCTGAGCCCTAACGAGCAAACATCTCTGTTCTTCGAATCTTAGAAACCACTGCTCTCTCCAACAGATGCTGCCCATTATTAAACTACGTAGTGGTTTTCTGCCAGTTTTATACACAAATCAAAAGTTCATTAATGAGAATGTACAAGCAAGGTGGGTACCCAATGTTCTGCTGAACAGAATAACAGAAAAATAAAGCTCTTCATAACAAGGCCTTTTATTCTAATATTTGAGGCCACCTGGGATGCATAGTTAAGAGAACTGCTTACATTGGTACTTACATAGCACTCACTCCTACAACACCTCTGTCGTTAAGCCAGAGGAGCTGTTTGCGTACCTCTGCAGTGAACTACGGTTCAGGGATCTGGCAGAAAAATAAGGCAGCAAAACAAACAAGGCAAAAAAATCCTTCTGCCCAGTTAGCTTTCAGCCAGAGAAGTTCCCTGCTGTGGTCCACTGCACCGCCCTTCCAGAGGTACCTTTGTACCCTCACAAAGGGGGACACTGCAGGGGTGGAATGAAGGAAGAAGGTATCAATTGCTGAAGCCTGCTCTGGCCCTGAACAAAGGTCCACCAAAGCACTCCCTGAACACAGAGACTAGACCCTCTTCTAAGTAACAAAAGCAAAAATTACAGGTTGTGTTTTGTATGCAAACCAGTCCTAATATACTGCACCAAATCTTCAACTCCATTTTACTCCTCTTTGTCAAATAAAATAATTTTATAGCGTTCTCCTCAGCAGATCTAGGGTTAAAGAGTTCTCTATTTTTTCCTGGTTTAGGCATATAGAGAGTGATCACATACACAAAAAAGTTTTGTAAAGATCTATCAACATTACCTGAAAGAGATGATGTCGAAGTTACGAGTATATAGCCTTGCCATGAACATAGCCAAATCATTGGCTTCTGACCCACTGTTGGTTAGATAAACCACCTACAGGAGAAGGGTTATGATCAGTACAGCACACAATCACCACCCTCTTGTTCAGCATCAGATCACATCACCTAGTAACATTATGAGTGATAACATACCACGACCAGAAGGTGACTTCACCACAATAAATTTAGTGTTGCCCGTACACTACAGATGAGAACTGAGATCAAGCTGATCTACTCAGGGAGAGTACAGAAAAATCTTTGAGAGTTGGAGTCTTTAGGTT
This sequence comes from Strix uralensis, assembly GCF_047716275.1. NCBI lineage: Eukaryota > Metazoa > Chordata > Aves > Strigiformes > Strigidae > Strix > Strix uralensis. Next base: position 88,637,341 of record NC_134012.1, on the reverse strand, counting down.
TTCCTAAGATGGAACAGTGATTCAAAGAAAAATGAAAGTGTCTGGGTCAAACTGAGCATGACTGACTGAACAGAAATAACCTTCACCCAAGTGAAAAGGGCTGTACGGTGTTCCTGCATGTTACTTACTAGGAGTGACATACACAGACACAACTGTGGAACAGAAAAGGTAAGCAGAGTTTGCTTATTGGGAACAAATGAGGATTAAGGGGATATCCTGAATACAAGTTCTGAGATTTGCAAATAGCTCAAATTCTAGTGTTATCACTTTTAAAGTTAATTTCCAGAAGTGTTTGAGATTCTTCTCTGCTTAGAACTATGCAGATGCTTTACATTTGTTGCTTTTTTTTTTAACTCTCCTTCCATTTTTAAGATTGCAATAGCTTCACACTCTTCTGCTAGCCCAATTTCCTTTTATCACCAGGTTATTTTGCCTGGAAACAAAACCCATATTTTTCTTACTGTTTCTGGGTACATGAAACGTGACATTTATGTGGTTTATTTATTTAAATTTCAGTAATGCTCAGTACTCAAAGTACTGTCAAACACTCTTCACCGTCGATTTTCATGAAATCAAGCAAATTAAGGTTGGCTACATATAAGAATAGTTAACATCTTCAGTAATTTTTAAGCTGGCAATGACCCTTCACAGCAACAACTGGAGGGAGAGAACAAACAGAACAGGAGCTTGGGATATTATGCTTGTCTACAACTGGGCCTAAAGAAAAGGCCTTGAGGGACATCATGCTCTTTTTATCTGACAGTCTGTAGGTCCCCATACACATTTTCTCCCCACAGATATCATGGCACTTCCATTTACTAAATATTTTTATATTAAATATTTTTTATAAACGGACACCCCCTTCACCAGCCCCTGCTCCTATCAGAAGAAAAGTACCTTAAGTGGGTCTGGAAGAAGAGAAGTTAGCTTTTCAGCATACTCATGGATTGATGGGTGCATGTAGATATTAGCGGTATGCCACAGGCGAGCAAGCTGTTTCTGAGCAGCCACAGTTACCTTCCTGCACGTAGCACAAGAACAGACAAAGGGATTCAATTCTGCACACACGTGCACTCATAAATGCACACACCTACCTGTTATTCATTCTGAAAAGGAATGCGCCATTTGCCAGATGGATGAACAAGCAGACAAAATTAATGAATTCTTCAAAACACAGTGGAAATTGACCTTAATATAAGTAATACATGACAATTCAGTGAATTGTATTCTGGTTTTAGGCTTACAGTGTCACAGATTAACAAAGAACAAAACTGACACAGGTATCTCTTCCTGTATTTTACAGCATAAATCAAATAGTAACATACTTACGGGTGACAGTGACCAACACTGACAGTGACAATTCCAGCAAAGAGATCAAGGTATCTTCGCCCTTCATAATCAACCAACCACTGCATATGTCCTTGATGTAGCAACAATGGCTTCTTGTAATACATTCGCAGTGAAGGAGAAATATTTTGTTCACGAATCTTCTGCATACGTTCATACGGATAGGACTAAAAGGAATAAAAAAAGTCAGTATCCATTTATGCTTTCTAAAGATCCAGACTAATGGAGCTGTAGTGGATCACACAGATTACACAGCTGTCTACAGCAGTTGATCAAAGAACATTTTAACAAATTTTGGCACACAGAGGGTTCTACAGACCTCTGAAACTCAGCTTTTGAAATAAGACTGCAGTTCTGCACTTATCCCTTCCTCAAAGTTTTTCAAATCAACAATTTAGCCATAAGTTATAGAACTGTCACACAGGTACATCTACAGGTTATATCCTGGTTGTAACAGAATTGGGTTTTGCCCAAACAACCAAATTGTATAATCATATTTAATGCATTGACTATTTATAGTAGATGAGTCTATAACTCAAATCTAGTAATGCAGCCTTACTTAAACTCAGTGTAGTATGTATGACTTACTTTGTATTTTTCAGGTACAAAATTGCAAGTAGGCATTTTTGCTTGTGTGGAGACAGAGCTCTTCCATTTCTTCAGCCTAAAGGCAACTACAAAACAGTAAGAGAATTATCAAACACTTATCAAAGTGCACATCTGAAAGAGTTTCTCAATAAGCTTGTTCAGAGAACACACAAACTGGTCAAAGCAAGTTTTGGTTTCGTTTGGTTTTTTTGTCTGAGAGATTTTTTTGGGGGAATAAAATAATATCTTTGTAAGGGCAAAATATATGTAGATTTAAAAAAAAAAAAGGTGTTTCTCTCTTACCAGCTAAAACTCACAGTTTCACAGGGACTTTTGACAGAAAAAGACTTAAAAAAACTCCAAAGCCCAGTTTCTAATACAAATTCTGATCTGGGAGCAGCAAGAGCAAGAAACCTCTACAAGGGTGTGAGCCAGGAGCCCAGGGTGACCGCAGCCCTGGCGGTGCTCTCAGGGACAAGTGTACAGTCCTAAACAAGGTGGGCAGAGCTGGACCCACTGAGAGTGCCCCACACAAGTGGAGGAGTCCAGGGTCTGCCCAGGGAGTCCAGTCAGGAGCAGCAGTAGATGGGGCCAGAGACAGGGCTGGAGACAAGGCTATAACTGAGGTCCAAGGTCCATCCAGAGACAGGGCCAGAGACTGGACTGGTGGCAAGGCTGAACGTGTGGCACAGCTGAGGCAGGGGCTGAAGGCTCAGGGCTGAGCTGAAACAGGGCTCCTGGGCAGCGGGGCACTGGTAGAGGCCCTGGGTGAGGCTGCTCAGGGTGGACAAGGTATGCTCAGGGCCCTGACAACTATCACCGCCATCATCTGTCCTCATTCTAAAACCCTAAAAACATCACACTGTCCTACCTTTCATTTAACTGGAAGCGTAATTAAGCAGGTATCAGAAAACGCTATAATTGAAATACATTCTCCTGCACCCCTAACATTATCTGCATTTATTTTTAAATGTCTAAGGTTTTAAACAATTTCTGAAACACACTAAAATTAAAATGAAGAATAAATTTTCCTGAAATACATTACATACACTGTCACTTCCCTTACAACTGCTGACAGCACTAATGAATTAATCATCTAAAAGAGTCCAGTCCAGTGGTAAGTTAGAGAAGTTCAGCCACTGGGCCTCTTTCACCGGGATCGACAGCCACACCGAAAATGCTCCTTCGCCCCCATGTACGAACAGGGCGCAGCAATCAAAACCCCGCAGGACAGCGGGCTTTCGGGGAGATACGCTGACCCCCCCGCCAGGCCCCCCCCCCGTCCAGCCCAGGCCTGGGGGTGCTTTCGGCTCCGCGCAGCTGCTCCCGGCGGAGCGAGTCCCCACCGCGGGCAGAGCCGCCCCAGCCCCTCACCGCCCCGCGGGGCGACCGCCCGGGCGACCGCGGCTGGCCCCGTCCCGCCGGCACTCGGACGGCCGCTCCGCCCGAGCCGAGCCGCTGCCTTTACCGCGCCGGTCCCTTACCGCTGCCCAGCCGGCGGCTGCGCTCCCACAGCAGCGACCCGAGCCCCCACGCCATGTCGGCCGGTACCGGGGCAGCGCCAGGGCCTCGCCCCCCCGCCCCGCCCGCGGTGGTGCGGCCTGGCGGGCAGCGGCCCTTGGCCCCTGCGGCGCTAAATGCCCAGGGCTGGCGGCTTTATTTTGCTGTAATCCAATACTACGCCCATCTCGAGCCGTTTTCTGGAAAAATTTGAATGTTGCTTTAATTAAAAAAGTGGTTGTGAGGGAGCGTGTTTCATCCGTACCGAGCGGTGACAATTGCGTGAGCACCGGCCGCCCTCGCACAGCGCCCGAGGGCGCTCCCGGGGCTGAGGACGGCAGGGTGTGCCCGGCCTGGGCAACAACGAGCAGGAGGCAGACCGGCGGTATAAAGTCACATCAGGAGAAAACCCAGAAGGAGGTGTTAACTTTACAGCCGGGTGGATAAACTGAAAGATGTTGTGAGAGCGATAACTGATGACCCATTTCTTCCCTCCTTTTTAAAAATTGTTTTCTCAGCAAAGAGTACTAGCACAACCTCCTACAAGGTGCCTGGTAGTACTAAAAGAAATAAGGCTTGTAATGGCGTTCCCTAGAACAGTAGCTGGCAAACACTGTAACTAGACACAATTGCCAGTGAAAGGTATTGCACAATGATTTTGGTGACCCTGGCTGTTCCTAAGGCAGAAGGCTGACTACATCACCTTCCCTGAGGGGCAGCACCAGTTTTGTAGGAAAACTGCCTGATCTTGCGGCAAACAAGGGTCACAGATTTGTACTTCCTACTAACCAGGTTAGTGCTTACATACATAGGACTCCCAAATGCTCAGTCAAACTTTACTTTTGCTAACTTGAAATCCCTGAATTTCAGTGATAATTTCATCAACACAAAGAGTCATAAAGAAGCATGAGTATGAAAGCTGTGAACTGGTGCATGACCCATCTGCGTTAACCTGCCCAATTACTGGGTGCATGCAAAGTGGGTTAAACGCTGTCATGGGGCCTTCCACATGCAGAACAGTGGGACCCCATCCTACAGACTGTGCTGGATGTCTGCCTTTTCATTTTTATGTATTGTATACTGGAATTGTTATATTTCATGAAGAAAGCTAGAATTTGTGAAATTTATTCTAGAACTTTTATTAAATTGAAATGCGAACACCATTGCAAAGAGATTTTACAATGACAAAAGATTGAAAAGTCCATCAGAAAGCTACAGACTCCAGAACAATATTGATCTTACAAGTGAAATCACTAACAGTTTTTATTAAAGCCAGCATTTTCAATATTAAGAACTTTAAAAACACATTTTAAAGCATTTTCCTTCAGATACACTTAGAAACAATGAAGAATTCCTGGGCAACTAGTTCTATACCAGTATTCTCCAACCAATGTACATACTGCATATGAAATCTACTTTCTAATAGAGTTTCTTAAATTTTAGAAATTTACAAAAGATTTGGGTCTGGTTCATAGAATACTTGTGCTTCAAGTCATTCTGTTGCTACAGTAATGACACTGCAATAACTTAGATGTTCCAGATTGCATACAAATTCTGAAATTATAATGGAAAAAATGCCTAGCTTGTATTGCAAGGCTAGCAATGAAATGGTTTATGCAAATGGAAATAAGTTTGCTTTAAATATTGGCTCATCTCTTTACTGGAATGTATACTGTTTATTCTGCATATTATTCAGAACATGTAATTTAATTTATAAATATGTTTCTTTGAGAGACCTGCTGGCGCACAATTAAAGGCAAGGAAGTTACAGAGACTTTTACCTGCAATTAACAACATGGCAGAAAATTGAACAAATACAACTAGTTAATGACTGCTGACACGTTTTTTTTCTGGGCAGTACTTTTTCAGACCAGCACCCTTAGTAGTGCTGTATTTTACACAATGACTGAAAAAATGTAAGAAGCACAGTGTAAAGATTTCAGAAGCCCAGACAGTGCCTAGTATCTGTGAGCAATATAATGCATATATGGAACTGCTGGTTGTGTTATTCCAGGTGATGAATGCTATTTGTAGTCAGAATAAAAAAATTACTTTCCAAGATGAAAAAGTAAACAACACTAAAGCAGCCCAGGATCTCTGAGTGTAAGTAAGCAGTAGTTTCCTCTTTTGGACTGAAGGACACAGGAATGAGAATTAAGAGTAGTCTACAGCATTAAAAAATATGCTTTGACATCATTATATTTCTGCATGTATTCTGCATGTAGAAACATCTCTTCCTAGACGTGTAATTTTCTGTCCTACTGAAGGGGTATTCTCTACAAGTGACTTCTACAAAGACTTCCAGCATTCTGTAAAAATTCTACTCAGTGCTACATGTCTGTAAAACTGACCATTGCAGTCTTTGTAGGAAGGGAAGTGAAATCTTCCCATTTTTACGGATGTCAAAATGAGGTGAAGGTACTCAGCAGCTCAAAAAACCAGACCCAAAAGGAACATTGTCCAAAAAAAAGTTAAATAAAGAGAAGGTCCAAGACAAGCAACATCACAAACTAGAACAGGACATTAAGCTTTGCAAAAATAAGAGAGGAAGATGTAAAAAATAACTCCCTTATATCTAACTGCTCTACACACCAACTTCTTGAGTATAAGCCCAGCTTTTAGCATATCAGCACTGCAAAAGGCCACACAACTACTTCAGGTATTTTTCTTAATTACTTTTGACAGATAGAATAGTTTCTCTTAAAAACATAGCTTAAATGAGAGAGATGTATTTTAAGCTTGATTTGGTAATCTTCCAAATTTATCACCAAGCCAAGAACTTTCTGACTAAGGAAAATATTAACAGATACATTGTCACTGGTACAAACTAAATGATGCCCAAAAATGTCAAGAGACCATTTAGTAGGATCCACAAAGACCTTTTTCTCTTGGAGCTCCTAGGTTATTACATTATCTTTAATAAATAAAAAAATAGAAGAATGCTTAAGAATGATAGGCATATGCGTGAGACAATGTAAATGGAGAAATATGCCTCATCTGTAGATCTAACAAATTGAATGCTGCTTTTAAAAACAGTGTGGTACATTTTATTCCTCTTGATTTTTCCTTAGGAACATAGGAGATGCAACAGCAGATCGGATGAGGGGTCTAGCTCTTCAAGCATTCTGTTTGCCCAGGACCAATGTCAGGTATGTGGAAGAAAATTCTGTAACTGATAGCAAGTGAATGACCACTTCTCATCTACAGGACTTTTTCTGCTCATATATGATAGCTGGTCTGTAGTAGCCAATTTCAACATTTTGCCAACTCTTTAGCATTTAATAAGGCTTTACTGCTTTTGTGGACAATCTCAGGCAGCTGTGCATATTCCCACTTTTGATATAAAAGCATTTTCTTCTCTTTTTTTCTCACAAACTCATTTATCACTCCTCTCAGTTTTACTAGTTCTCTTTTTTTCCTATCTACTCTTACATTTGTTTCTTTTGCTTCCATTTCTGTTCTTCCTCCCTCTCTTCTCAGCTGTAGTCAAAATGCATCCTTACCCTCTCTGATTTCTCTAATTATCATCCTATAGTGTACTATCCTATAGACCTGTACTCCTCTTCCATTCTGCCACATGCAGCAATGATGTCCCTCTTCCCATCATTAAGCTCTCTTTCTATCCCCATATGTTATGTATTTCTCTATTCGATTTATCTTTAAACTCCTGCTTGACATACACAGGAAAAATGAAGAAATTCCGTTACTTGTTTTAAAATGGTTTTCAATGCAGGGCCTCAAGATTGTTCCAGTTTATGTAATTCAGTCTGTCTTTCCACACCCACAGGCACTAGAGTCTGAATTTAGTATGAGGGTTTGAGATAGTTGAGAATGGGGCTAGCCTCCGTTTTCACTCATTTAGGGACAGAGTTTGAAGATTTACCTTTCAGGAACTCAGCTGAAAACAGGTCTTTATAAATAGCAAGTACTGACAAATGCTTAGTTCCATTGCTGAGATGCAGAATCAGAGCATCTCTGACAACTCAGCTTATTCAGTCCTAGTGAGCTGGACACACAGGCAGTGGCAAAAAACTTCTCAGCCCAGGAAGGGGACTGATGCATGGCTGCCAAGCTGGTCAGTATGACCTTCCCTACAAGATGGAAATTTCTCTGTTATTTTTTTCATATTAAAAACATTTCGTTTAGCTGCACATCTCAAAGATCCCATCCTACTACTACCAGTGCAACACAAGTGATGATTCCATGACAAGCTGTTAGTTAACAAAAATAATTTGAATGTTACAAATAAGATTTTTTAAATCCCGATAGAATGATTCATAATTGACAGACAAAGTAAAATGCTTTTGTCTGTCTTTTTAAAGGGAGCAAAAAAAATAATCTGAGGTAGCAATTCTTTGAGAATATAATGCCTGGTCTCATGACACTTTTTCATTTCATTTGTCTTTATGGCTTTGTAGAAGGTGTCTACTATCTATCAGCTGGCTTAGATGACTGGTTTCCTTGCACACTACCTTCAAATTGTTCACAGTTAATAAAAAACTATGAAATACATCTACAGGCTTCATGATGTGAACCCCATGTATACAATGCTTCAGAGATCACAAAAATATTTTGCTTAGTTTGAACACCTGCTGTTACTACACTTTAAATACTTAAATGACATTTAAAGCAACTGTGTATTTTCCAGCCATTTAAACATAGACACATAAACAGATATACCACAAAATTCACCGCTTTAACACAAATTAATTATCGTTATATATTTGCTTTACAGTTTGTTCCATGAACACATATATCCTTGTAGTAGTATTATATAAGGTCAGTGTACTGCATTTTTATTAAATAATCTTTCTAGTTACATAGTATCATCAAGACCATTCTTCAAGCCTACATTTTATGTGACAGTGAGTTTTGGGAGCACATGTCCCACTTCAATAAATTGTGTTTCTTTAACACTCAGGAATATTACACTGAAATACTGAAATTGTACATCAAATATGTCTTTGCTAAAGTAAAAAAGTCTAATTAGAAAATTTAAGATAGAGTCATATTTTCACTACTCAAGAAAAATTTTTAATAAAATTAGACTGAGTCCAAAGGAAAAGTAATTAATTAAAAATAGATATATTTGATTTTATGAATTTTATAAAATTAATTACTTTTGAAGAGCCTTTATGCTTCCTTTTAGGGCTGTTATGCTACTAAAAAGTAATTCACACTTTAAGTGACACATGCATAAATTTGACGTTGAAAACATTGTTCAAACTCTTCAAATAATTATTCCAAGTGAGAAATTTGACTAATGGTGCAAGAGCTAGAGGGCTAATTCCTTTTCCTGGGGTAAATTCTGTCACACCTTTTATCTCTCTGTATATCAAAGGAAGTGTCAAGAGTCTGTTATTCCCCACTGGTGTGTCATAATTTTACAACAATCAACTGTGTACAACTGCTGCAAAATCTCATCTATTTTCTAATAAAAAGCTGTTCCTTAAAGAGCTGCAAGCAAAAATATTGTTGTAAACATAAAGATTGAAGTATTTGAACATCCAAAGACCCATGCGCTTAGCTGAAGGTTATTCTGATTTTACAGAACTCTGGTTTATTCTTAATGTACTTTCAGATGTTAAAGGCCACTATCAGAAAGTGTAGCTCCCACCTTGGGAGTAATAAGGTGTTTTGGAAAATAAAAGCAAATCCAAGGGAAAAATAATTAACCTGTTCAGGTCATTAAAGAATTAAATATATTTACAAAAACTGTGTTCAAATTGTATTTAACTAGCATGTCCCTCAGAAAGTTTATCTACCTCAGAGCAACGAGCAAATGCACCTTTTCTACTCTGGCTGAATTTCCCTTTTCACAGAAAGCCATGAGAATTTGACATATTGAGACATTCATCAGCAAAGGTGGCAGAGAATCTACACCTCACAATGTAATTTAGGCTACAGCTATTTTGCAGCTTCAGTACCAATTTATGGCAAAGCACAGAAACTCTTCCACTCAGTTCTCTTTCTGTGTGCATTACTGGAGGTACACATATAGATACCTACAGTTAGGCAAGATGAATCATACACTTAAAATCTGCTAGAAGTTTTGTCTGTCTCAGGACCAAAGTAACTGATATGACAGCAATGGCCTGCTGCTGACACCTTATCCCATGCTTTCTTTGGTTTACAACATCTGTGTAGTCACCTGTGTTTTACCCAAAGAAATCCACTAGATAAGGAAAATCTTTAGGCTGTGGCTTGATAAGATTCAATAGCCTTTATGTATCACCACATGCATCACAGAAGGCCTGTAGCAGCATGTCTTTATGCACAGCATTAGGAGTAGAAAACAATGGCTTGGCTCAGATATGGCTATCTGTGTAAAGAAAGAGAATGTGTCTGATCCAGATCAGCTCTGTCAGATTCACTCAAAAAACTGAAGTGTAAATGCAGTACTGTCAGAAAGAGTGTACAGCTTACACAAATGCACACACACAAGTTGCTGCCTCGCAGAACATGCCAGTTTTGACTGGTAAGCTGATAGTTTCTTTGCAGTACTTTTAGCATCTCTAGAAAATGTGTAAGATATACTACAAACAGTATATCTACAGTAAAATTGTCTTGTTAACTGTAGCTAAAAATTCTATGTTTGGCTGCCCTCTGAAGTAGCCACTTCATGCCTTCAAGTGTTAAGTAAGTGGCTGAATTAGGAATCTAACATACTTCCCTACACATTCATCAGACTGCTCTGATCAACCTCTGGGAAGTGGGCAGTACATTGCCTGTATAGAGGACACAGGCTCTAAGTCTGATGCCTAAAGTAAATCTTACAGTATACATTAATACATATGTTTACAGACACACAGATAATTAGTTAAATTCTAAAGTCCTGCCAGCAGAAGGGCTACACAGCTTGACTGATCTATACTTGAGTAGTTCCATGGAGTGAAGGTAAAAGGTGAGAATCTGATTTGCCAAATGAGATGTGTCCTAGGACCGTCAAAATCTGAAAGTCTCTTTTGGCTGGCTCTGCAGCAGGTTACCTGATACTGCAGAAAGGCTGTCTCAGTGCATAAAATTATGAATAGCTGGAGAAATGTAAAGCTGTTCAGGAAGGACAAGAACAGAGGAGAGCTCATCTATAGTAAATATACTTTCCTTCACACGTACAGTACAACTTCCCCTACATTATGTTTCCAGTTTCCCCTGAAGATAGTGATACTGGCTAAATACTTGGCCCACTGTTAATCAGTCATCACTTGGTCATATTTTCCTGGAGTAAATTAAACTTTTGTTTCAAGAAGGAAGGACCACAGTAAGTTCAGAGTTCCAGTATCATTTTGATTCTGCCTTTGGTTACATGGGATATGAGGAATCCTCACTGTTCCCACTGCTGTTCCGGGTACATCTGTCCAGCCCAAGTACATGGACTCCTTTCCTCATTCCCACCGCTATTTCAGCAGAGCTCTGACTCAGACTTTATGCCTCATATCTTTGATGCTGGAGGCTGGATTCCAAAGTGAATGTTGGTAAGTTCATTATGAAAAATCTGACTGCAAACTTTCTTTCCAGGCTCAGAGAAAAGTGCAATGTCTAAGGATGCAGGAGAACACCATTCCATTCATGATTGGCATCAGTGGGAAAGAAGCTTTGCTCTCAAAACCTAGATTCTGTTTTTATAATTACAGGTGATAAAAAACCATGTGAAATAAATAATTTACAATTCAAATAGTAATACATCTGCAATATATTAGAAATATAGTTTAAAAATTACTTCATATTCTTAATTAGTATAAAGTTTAATTTTATGCTTTGTATAGAAATGGTAGCTTTACTTGTTACCGCTGTCTCAGCAGAAGGAAACAGAAAAGTTCCTAAGTAGCTAAATATCATTGGGAAATTAAAAAATATTTTATTTTGCTTTTTTTGGGTAATAGAAAAATAGGTTTTAAAAATACATTGTTAAACATATGGTCTTGTACTAAAGTAGAATTGTATATTATATACAGCAAGGCGGTATATCAAATATTGTCCTGATATTTTCTTCATGTTTGGTTTGATTGGACTAGGATATGAATGGGATGCAAAGTTTTCTGTCACATTGAAAAAACCCAAAAATATTTTTAGGAGAATTTGTTATTTTACAGTAATTTGTTGAATATATTCTTTTTTATATATGATTTGTCATATATAAGAGCTCCTTTTTTCTTAAGGATTGAGAAAAGATATAATGAAAACTTATCTAGTGTCAGAATGCATTCAGAAGAAAATACACTGTAGATAAGAACGCTGTTGTGCAATGATTTATCTGATTTAGGAACTGCTCAGATCACTATGGTGTACTGACTGACCCGTAACAATTTTCATCTTGTTGAATCTGCAGTATTCCCTCAGGTTTACTCAATTAATAGAAGATCTGCAGACCTGAATAATTAGTTTAGAATGTATTTTTCATGGCAGATAATATCCATTTCCTCATTTTGCTGTGTCAGAAACGTGTGTTAATGATCCAAGTTTTATTTCCATGATTATTATCTCAACCCACAGGTTCTTTTATTCTTCGTATAATACACACAGGAGGCTAGGCTTTTTTAAGGAACTATTTGCTCTGTGGTTTTGTTGTACTGTAAATAACTAAGTATGTACTGTGCTAACTGCTAGTTATTTAAAGGGCATAAAGGAAGATGGGTCCATGTACTCTGATCCACTGGTCTCTCTTTTGCACTCGCTTGGAACTGTCAGACAGTAGCTCATATTTTTCTCAGCTTGACCTTGCTGAAGGTTCTGAGACATTTCCACTGCAGGTTCTTGAATCACAGATGTGTGATGGATGCGTGAATCTGGCATTAATACTAGAATATTATGGTCCACAACTGTTGAGACCTTGGTATATTCCTTGCTTGTTCCTGGAACAGTATATTTTTCTCTCTTTCCACTATTTTCTTTATGTTTCAGTAATACTGCTGTCTCCTTATCCTGTCTGACTTTGTGAACTTCTACATAATCCATTAGTTTAGGATTCAAAAAAGGTGACTTGTCATTAGGTCTGGTTTTTATGACCTGCACTGTGGTTTGGTCAGTTTTGGAATGCAAATTCTCCATCTCTCTTTGCTTTTCCATGTCATCGTGGACAGTTTCAGTGATAGGATATTGTGACTGATGCTCTTCATTTCCCACCAAAAATGATGCGATGTTCACATTTGTGGTAGTCAACGTTATCTTATGTGCATCTACAATACTGTGGTAGGCAAACATAGGAGGATGATTATCAGGTAACTGAGTTGCAGGCCATGTGGTCTCTTTTGTACTCTCATTGTTAAAGAGGAGTATTTTCTGTTCTGAGGCTATACACTCAGTTTCCCAGCTCCTTTTTCCTTCTTTATTTTCTTGAACATCTCTTACGTCTTGTGTTTGAAGTGTTGATGGAAGGGCGCGGGACTCCCTGCACTTCTCAGAAAGCACAGAAGGGCTATCACAGCTCCCTCGGCCTGAGTCGCTGTCTTTTTCCTTGGTTATCATTTTTGCATTTTTACTGGGATGACCGTTGTCATGGCTTGGCATGAGTTGCTGATCTTCACTGTCCTCTACCTCCAGATATTCTATCAGTAGTTCCTCACAGTCTGATGTTGGAGGGAAACCATGGCAACCAAGCGCACTCAATAGTTCTTCAGATTTTCCTGTCTAAGGACATAATAAGATATATTTTTTCACTGTTAACCTTAGTTTATCTGACTGGAACAATTGTGAACAATCTACATATTCAATATACAAATACTTTTAATAGTTATATCACTAGACTTAAACTGAATTTGTACTGCTGCAGAAAATAGTGGAAGAACAGAAGAAAATTTCTTGAGTTCCCTCAGTGGGGAGACACAATCCCCGAATTCATGTTTCTAAAATGGGAGGACTAGGGAGCTTTTGGCAGGTATGGATCTCATCGGTTTAGGAAGAAGTGGAGGAGAATGATAAAGTGGCTATGTCCTGTCTCCTCAGCACGGCAAGAGACAGTTAGGAACAACTTCCCTAAGAACTACTAGGAAGATCACACAGGCATTGGGTCTTGTGGTGTCCCAGGGAACTGGTGTGGTCATGAACCCTGTTCTCAAACACCCTGCTATTACTAGTGCAAGGCAAGACTGTCTCACACATACACTCCACACGATCAACCTGAAAGCATCACTTATTTTTAACATTGATTAAATTAATTGAAGCTGGTTTATACTTTGTTATGGTAATTGTGTTTGCTAGTACATAATTTGGAAAAGTGAATCCTTTTGTTGATATCAGTGGTACTCACCTCTAACAGATGTGTATCTATGCCTTTTATTTTTGGTCCCGGAACTGGTGGTAGGATAAAGGCTATCATTCTAAAAAAACAGAACAAACACACAGGGTGTGAGTATGGGCCCTATCTCTCTGTTCTCCTATTTCCTTGGAATGTGACTGACATTTTAAACACTTCTCCCGTATCTGATACTTCGCTGTTGGATCTCTGTTTCCTGTCTACCTCTCAAGTCGGGTAACTTACAAATCCAGTTACAGTTCATAAGTTACTCTTAGATGTATTTATAAGAATGAGAACAGTACAAAAGTTATTCAACTGGAAAAGTAACAGGGCTAATGACCCTTTATTGCCCCTTAACCTCCAGTCCTCTAATATCTCTGTAACTTCATCACTGGCCAAGGAACAGCTATGTGGGGCTATGTTCAGGAGGATTAGTGGGCCTGTATGTACATACTTGACTATCAACTGACTACTACTAAACAAGATTTATGATGAATGACTTCTGATGGCTTTTCCATCAACAGTTTCTATCTCTTTCTTCTACTCAGCCAGTATTTTTTGCAAGACTTGTACAAAAGTGATAATCTTTCTCTTTCAGATTTGACTGAAGTTAGCAAGTGTTCTAATAAATTATTTGGGGAATTGACAGACAGGTGGGCAGAAAGACAACCTAATAATATAACCTTGTTTCCTTTAGGAAATCAAGGCAAAACTAAAAGGTGTGTCTTCTACAGGAGCAGGGATACTCCAAATGATGTTTACTGAATAGTTACATGGCTAACCAAGATGGTCAGATCTAACATGTCTTTACCAATTGAGAATTTAGCCTGGATTCTCTAAAGAACAGAAATAGCTCTTTATCAGTTGCAAATTTAAAGTCAAATACCTGTAACTTACAGCTTATAAGGGAACACAAAACCTATAGGAAATTGAATCAAATATTAGAAGCCTATTTTTGAAAAGTTTGCTGAGATTTTCAACTCTGTGAAATTGTGAAATTGGTGACTTACCTGTACCCTTTCAAAACCATTGTCCAGCTCATGATTAAACATATAAGAGATGACAAAACACCCACGATGATCCACACAACCATGTCTTTTACTCTAAAGTCTAAGAAACAAACAGAATTATTTAAGGACGCACATCTAGCATATGGACAGTCATCATGCAAAAAAAGTCTCAAATTACTTTTATTTTAAAAATTGGTCTAAACCACCGAATTTGGTATTGAATCTAGAGGCCTTTATTAGCACAGGTGGATCTCACTGATCATTGTAATATCTGATAATAAATATACTTTTCATTAATGTCACTGTGCAGGAAATAAACTCTCGGAAAAATGCTACACAAATGTATGAAGATGAAAATTTTGTCAAAGCCAGTTGTAGCAATTGGGGTCAAATCCAATTATGCCAATATTGTATTTAATTATCAAATACATATCATACAATTAATTAAATGGTGGGTTAAATGATCTAGACTAGATATTTTTAAGGATTTCTATTGTAACATGACACTTTTTACATTGAGGTGTTCATTCCAGATAAAGAGTTATGAAGAGCTGTTACTGCCTGAAGGCAGTCACTCTTTATTGTCTATGTAGCAGTTTTAATGCAGTTACTGGTATTCTTCTAATTAAAAGCTACCATCATGAGAACAAATGAGGCTATAAACAGAAAGGACATGGTTTAAATAAGTTATGAAATGGCTTCACCTTCTTAACTCCAAAAAGTAATGAAGGGGAAAGCTAACTGGGTATGGTGCAGGGATGCTAAGAATTCAGTTACCTTAGCAATGATGTTCTTACCTGTCCTAGGGAAACTATGGGATGTCAATCTGCATGGGTGCCACGAACAGCTAACAGAAGTATTACATGAACTTCCATGTAATAACTATTACTGAAGGAACACCTGGCCACTCACCAGTAGGGATCTGAATATACTTTTCTGAGCTCCATTCACTCCATGATCCATGGTGGTCTGGTTTGCAGTGAATCTGTACAATGTACTTCTTTCCAGGATTTAAACTAAACATTTTATATTGTGTTTGCTGTCCAACAAAAACAGTCTGGAAATCAAATAAAATTCATAAAATGCATATAAAATTGAGACATTTTTCTATGAAAATCACAGTTAGGTTTAAGTCTTGATAACCAAGCTGGGAATATAGAACTAATCTGGACAGCTTCCTAATAATTGTTATGCAGGCATGAAATAACAGTACATTTATTTAATTTCTATAGTTCAGCATTCTAACGTAATTCAGTGGGAATGAGGTCTGGCTCTGGTAGACTGTGCAAATTAAACTACTACAAAAACACATCATTAGCATATGTCAAATAGGGAGGAACTGTGGTAATGGTGGGAACTGCAATGGTGAAACGAGGAGAAGGAGGCAAGAAACAGAGATGGGGAAAGATAATGCAGAGAGAAAAGAAGGAATGTGGAGTTGGATGAACTGCACTAGGTAGGAAAAAGTGGATCTTGCGATGGCCAAGGGGACTGGGAAGTGCAGAGGAAGGAAGGAGGAGATACAGAGATGGCTGGGAAGTATTGCAGCAAAGAAGGGGATGCAGCCAAAATAATCCTAAACTGGAGTCTTTAATTTGCTGCCAGTTGTTTGAGTTGCAGATCCTGCCTATAGACAAGTATTATTATGTTGCTGTGACAACTATCAC
The DNA here is from genome assembly GCF_047716275.1 of Strix uralensis. NCBI lineage: Eukaryota > Metazoa > Chordata > Aves > Strigiformes > Strigidae > Strix > Strix uralensis. Next base: position 88,620,995 of record NC_134012.1, on the reverse strand, counting down.
CTAATGGCTGTTGGTACAAATTTAAATGATTTTACATAATGACACTGAGCTTTCTGTTACCTAAAAAGCGCTTGTGGTTAAGAACAAATTATCACAAAAGAAACCTGACTAAATGAGAAGAAATAATTTAAACTGTAATGCCAATATGATTAATATAAAATGGCCACAATTAAAAATAAGTACTTTATCACCTGCTATCATGTGACAGCATCCAAGATACCAGTATTCTCAGTAGGAAATCACAGACCACACAAGCACTTTAGAAAAACGATGAACTACTCAACGTGCCTGCTTCATTATAATCAGGCATGGGACCTGGCTGACAAAATCTAACTGATCAGAAAACATCATCCAGCAAAAACTTGTAACATTCTTACCTCCCATTCCTCTCCTTCTTCAGGCTTGAGTCGCAACTCATATTCAAGGGTAAGCCATCCAGATCTGACATCAGCCAGTGGGGGTGGAGACCATGACAAGACCAGATACGGTTTTGTATTTATTGGCTTTTTTAATTCTAGAGTTACATTCACAGGAGGATCTGGCTGTACTGTTAAAATGAAAGAACTGACAATAAGAGTCTAAATGATTTTTTTCTTGCATCTTAGGAAGAAATATAAAATGGTGTGAGTGGTGAGTTGCCACCTCCATTGTGTCTAGTAATTTAGAACTGATGCTGGAATACAGGGATCAAGAGTTTCCTGATAAAGTAAGCATGGGTTTATGAATTTGAAGAAAAAATGAAGAACAGTAAATATGTTGAGTTCATGTTGAGATTTGTCTTAATCATTTATCACCAGAAATAATTTTTTCTTACATTACCATTTATTGTTGCTTTTCCCCACAACTATGTTTCAAAGTTAACTTCTTTAATGCTGTGTTATGGAAGTTGTGTTTTACCATAATCTTATCAAAGTTGGCATATATATTTAGGAATGCTGAAAACACAAGATGTAGCTGATGAAACTTGCTTTCCCCTCCTCCCACCTTTTACATTCAGAAAACATAACACCTACATGCATACATAAGGATATTTAAAATAAAACAAACCAGTAATATTAAAGTCCTGTCTATATCTCAAAAATAAACCAAAATGGAATGCAGGTTTCTGCTACAGTCAGGTTTGCAGCTTCCTCGGTTCAGAGGCAGAGCTTCTGCATGTGGTGCATGTATTTTACTACTGTCTGATGCAAAGCTTCATCAAGTAAGTAGTCAGGGCATGGATTTAAAAAATAAAGCCTTTTCTCCAGCAGCCCTTTTCCAGTTGCTAGGCTTCTGGCAGTCAGGTCCTTGATAAAAAAATGGTTATCAATGATAATGTTCTGTTTCCTTAGAAAAAAACCTAAATACTTGTCCACAGTCACTCTGTGGAAAAAGTCTGAGAAAAGAGATTATCAGTACACTGCTTTAAAAAGCACTAATTCAGCTTCTCCTGGGTCTGGAAACTACTTTTAGGCAATCAAATATAAGTATTATTAGTTAAAAAATCAATTTTCTTTCAGTTGCTAGTAGAGTGGAAAAAGATTTTAGGTGGATGATGTTTCTTAGGGCTTGACTGAAAGAAACATGGAAAACCACTAAATGGTTATCTGAATGCAATTTTAAAGCTTTTAGCATTTTTATGCTTCATTTGAAAATAAAATGGTAAAGGGATGAATATTGATTTATTATTACACCAGATAAGATCTTATTTGTTCTTACAAAGTTTTAACTGATATAATACTATATATGAGAAGAGCTGGAATTAAAGTTCTTGTGTCAAAACCCATAATTTTGAATTATTTGGTTCCACTGAAAATAGTTTTTATCTCTTACCGATGTAAGTCACATCCACATAATGAGGATCAGAGACATTACTTCCCATTTTGTTAGTTGCCCTCACAGTAATATTGTATATGGTCCAGAAGGAGGTGTGTTTTTTATCAAAGTAGCATGAATTAGGGCCTGCAGTTCTGTAATCTGGACATTCATAAACTTGTTGTTCTCTGAAATGAAAGAATCACAGTGATTAGGTTACACAGACTAAACCACATGACTTTGATTACTAGGAGTTCAGCATTATTTAGGGATGGATAAGATTTTTCATGCCTGGCAATGTGAAGAAAATCAGAAAACTGCTTTCAGACTGAAGAGTCATTGGACAATTCCAGAGACTGTAGCACACGTTTTCCTCCCAAAATAAAGACTACGAAGCCTGAACAATTTAGGCTGTTGTAGATGCAGCAGTGGGCTAGTAGAGTGCAGCTCCTACTTTTCAGAATGCCATTGTCTGCTGCATAGTCCTCACAGGTTCCAGAGAGCCAGTAGAAGTGATTGGTGAAGTCTTCTAACCCATCTATTAAAAACTGAGTATTTCCAGTGTTCATTTCACACTTACATGAGTTCTGCATTTCCAGGATTTATTTTGGTCTTTCATCACCTGTTGCTGAAAACCTCTACTTTGTACCTGTCCTCCAAATCCATTCCCAAGCTTCCCAAAGGGAGCAGGGATAGGAGAGAAAGTTGAGTATGTAGTACTTGTTTCTAGGCTCCTCTGTGATGCACAATAACGAAAGAGAAGGTTGTGGATGTGGACCTCACACTCTGCCCTGGCTGGCTGGACCAGTATCTGTCTTTTTCCACTAAGACCTGGCCCTCAGCTAAGTACAGAGTTTAGCATCCAGTTAGGTCAGTCCAAGGCTGAGCAGTGCTGCGTGAACCAAAAATAGCTCTCAGGACCCAAACAAACTATTGACTACTCCTTTAAAATTAATGTTTAGTACTCGATCTACGTTCCAGGACCAAGCTTACTGCAGAAGCCAGGAGGCATTCATGGCCTATGAATACTTGTGCAAAATAAGCATTATTAGAAGATGAAAATTTCAATATCTGGTCATTTTGGAAAGCTTTATTTCTGGGGCTGCATGACTGAAGAGCTACAGGACTGTACATTTGTATTGCATACTATTGTGCAGTTGCTGTGCCATGGCAACTTTCAAGGCAGTCTATCTTTCGTGGAAGAAGAATTCACAGAAATTTGAAAAACCTTACAAAAGATCCTATTTTAACCTTAAATATGTTGCTGATAGTGCTATTCCAGAATATGTCACTTGGACAAAACCACATGCTATGAAAAACAGCATCTCCAAAATGCAAAACCAAACAATACTGATTTTCCAGGTCCTTCCAATAAAACTGAATAATTATACACAGCTTATTACCCTTCTTTGCTGTAAAGCAAAGTGTAGTTAGTAGGATGTCCTCCATCTGAACCAGGTTTCCACCAACAAGTAAATGTTTCCTTTTCTGGAGAACGGCATTTTATTATTGTAGGCTTCTCAGGAGGTGACTCTCCTGTAAGAGATAAAGAAGTTAACTAACTGGTAAGTTTTATTCATTAGGTCAACCCTGAATTCATAAAATGATGCCAAGCAGAGCACAGGGGAATACTTGTTTTTCTACAAGAAAAAAGTTTTGCTTCATATTAGCATAGGAAAGGAAGGACAGTTCACTAGTTAGGGCAGCAGCCTCTTACTTTGATCTGGATTCAAAACCCTCTCCCACTGCAGTTATGCTGATGAGCTATGTTTTAGTTCCCTGGCTGTAGCTCCTCTCTACCCCCAGATCTGATAAGGGGTGCTCAAATACTGTCATAGCAGGTTCTATAAAATGAATTAAAATACACTCTGCTACCCAATCTATTTTCTACATAAACCATTTTTTCTTCAAAAAAGTGCTTTAAGATGCTTCTGATTGTTTAAAAAATATGCTGTCATTTGTTGGATTTTATAGGAAAAAAATGAAAAAAGTGTTTGCCCATTTGTCTATGTCCTTGCCAGTAATTCTTTTCTGAAAGAAGTGACGTTATGCTCAATACTCAGGCTACTTGCCTGATTGCTGCCAAGCAATTTATAATTATTTGGATTCCTCGTGATGTTTTCATAGACCAAAGAAAGCACTTAGAGTAGGGCAGAAGAAAATGCTTAAATTTTGAATAGGATGATGCTAGTCAAACCCCTGATGTGTTTGAAACTTTTGCAGTTATATATTTGTGGCAAAATATGGCCTTATTACATCAATAATATGTATTTTCTACTATTTAGAGTAGGGACATTGATTTTTAAAATTGCTAATTGCCTAAGGCAGATCTGAAAATGGAACATTTAAAAAATATTTTTCTATTAACAGTACCTCAGCAATCTCCATGTCAAATAATGAATACAGAAGAAGACACTGAGACAACCTAGCTAAAGTGTCTGACAACAAGACATGATGTCATGCATATTTAATATGTCCACTCAAACCCAACAAAACTCAGATAATTATTTCCATGTGATAGTAGCTGCAGGTGTTATGCTCTGTTAGACATGGCAGTGCTTTCAGGACACTAACTAATGAACAAAGAAATGATTCTTACACAAGTGGCATTACCTGTTCTCTATAGCTATAGATGAAATAAGCATGATTTTTAAATAGAGGGATAGGAACAATAAATTATTTAGGCATACCTGTATCAGAAGTGACTTCCTAGTAAATCCCAACCTGTTTGTTATAGCTAGCTGAGTGGATCAATAGGACTAAATACACAATTACACAAAAAGTATGGTAAGATCACTAAGCTGTTCCTCCAGCACTATGAAGTATCTGTGTGAGGAACTGTGTTTTCAGGGCTGCCATTTAGACACTTTTCACAACACTGAACTGGCTAGAATTTAAAAACGACTAACAGAGGAGCAATCATTCACTCACCATTGGGGATCTGAATGCGTCTTTCAGAGCTCCACTCACTCCATTCTCCATGGTCTAACATACAACGGACCTGAACAACATACTTCACCCCAGCTTGTAACATAGTCACTTTGCACTGTGTCTGCACTCCAACAGATATTGTCTGGAAAAGAAAATGGACTGGAAAAATAATAAAGAATTGGGCCATTTTAACAAATAAACCATAAAGGAGCAGGCTTGTGTCACTGACTTCTGAAAGGCAAGGGTTTCAGTCAGATATTTTATAAGATGTGAATTAGAAAGAAGCAAAGGTAGCGACTTAACAGAAAAACTCACTTCACTGACACTGAGATTCTGACACTCGAGAACATATTTAGTTTAGACTTCCTAGAGTTAGTACTCCATCAGATCCACCATTCAAGGAACACTACAGACAGTCCAACTCACAGATAAACCCTCTGTGTAAATGCTTCTTAGTGGCTAGTTTTAGTGCTTAAAAATAAGTGTCTTCCTCAGGCCCTTTGAATCTCTCTTCAGAAGTCTTTCAAGACACATAGCTTTCTCCATCAATAAGGCATCAACAATTTAGGCAGCATTAAGGCCATCTGACTATGACTTTAAGAATGATACTTTATCCTGGTATCTCAGTCGTGGGAGTACTGTGGCCCACTACTAGCAAAATGGCAACAGCTGGGAATGCCAATGGAAATAGTGTATGTGAGTAGGACACCCCAAACTTTCTGAGAGGGGGGTTGCCCCCAACTGATCAGGTTGAAGAGGATGATTATGACGATGACTCTCAGCTCAATTAAACAGTAATTAGGGAATAACTGAGAGACTTCTGAAACAAAGAGTATTAAAGAAGCATGAAAATTTGTAATAGTGGGGGGTAGATTGGAAACTTCAGCAGTAGCTGAAGTTTAGTTTGATGCTATCAGAAGCTGCTCTGCTAGCATCATGACCTCCACCTGGGCCAGACAGAGCAGCCTTCCTCTCTGATGCTGTGAGCAGCTGCACTCCAGACAGTGTGGGCTGCAGCACCGCAGAAACCCATGCCTGTGTGTACGCATGTGATCATGTGGGTACCTTCTCACTGATGTGTGTCTTAGCAGACTGTAAGAAGGGACATGAGTTCACATTAAGGTAAAGCATCCATGGTCCCCTGCAGAAGTGGGTGTAAATAGGGGAGTTTGTACTCCCAAGAGGGTGGGGTGTGCTTGTAACCTACCCTTCTTGGGAGAGGGGAATTTCTGTATACAGCATATTTCTGGGACTAGTTAGAGAAGTGTTTTATAAATTTGTATGTGTCTGTTAACATTTTTAAGTGCCCGGTATTGTGATTTATCTGTGTATTGCTGATACTGACCTTGACTGCATAGTTAACTGATTGCTTGTTAACTACATCTTAATGAATCAATATACTGCTTTGATCCTGATTTGGTTTAAACTACATGAACTGAGCAGTCTTTTACTGTGACACTGGGGAACAGACACATTTACAAAAATTACAATTAAATATATCAGTGGGCTAAATAGTTTTTTTTTTTAGTATATGGCATTAGGACAATTATACAAATACCTTGAATTTCACTGTCTGTACAAACCACTACAGTATTTTTCTTTCTTTAATCAGATATGGTTACATTAATTTTTCTGTCCTTAGAGAAACTTTTTGTAATACCAGTTAAATTCAGACAAGAGGACTCACTGAAAAGAACATTTATACAATAAATATATTTTTTCCATTACCTCCCACTCTTCCTTTTTCTCAGGTTTCAGTTGTAGCTCATAGTGATATACATGTGAATTAGAACTGACATCAGCTAACGGAGGTGGAGACCATTTTGCCCAAAGGTACATTATGCCAGCAGATGTTTTTGTTTCTAGAGAGAGGTTCACAGGAGCATCTGGCTGAACTGCATAAATGAAAAGTTTGCCATTAATAATTTAATTTTCTCTCAGAAAAGGCACTTCCTTTCTGGTTTTGTATTTCATCACATTAATTTCATATCATTCAGCACTCCTGTGAGGGAATAGTACAATAGCCTTTTTTCCTTTCTCACTCATAATCTTTACCTGGCTACTGATTTACCACAGGATCAGCAAATCTTAGACTTTACTCTGAATTTGTCAGGCTAAGGAAATACAAATCATGATTTCATTAGGCCACTCTTGCAGCATTAAAATGTCAGATATTTAATAGCTAAAAAGACTAAGTACATTTATGATTACAATGTGTAGATTATGTGTATGCAGAAAACAGGACAGAGTTAGGAATACGAAGTACTACAAAAAGCCCACAGAGTGCTTAGGCAGTTATTTTTACCCTCCTGAGACTGCAATGCCAGCAGACAGAAAATGTTTACATTTGGAAAATGTAGGTAGTTCAACCTAATTTGAAAGTTTTATAATCTGCAGTGCTAGCAACCTGCAAAACCCTCACTGAGTCTAATTGAAATACGGTAGATAACTAGAAACTGGAGCCAATTTTTCAGTCAACGTTAAAATGACAATAAAATATGTAGTTATTTAATTTGTAAGTAAAATGCAGTTTTCACATAAAGATGTGTATTTTAGATCATCTGTAGGTAAACACTCCTCCATAGCAAGTTTCACATAATGAGGAAAGAAATCTTTCACCACTACTTGTTCTGGGATTAAAACCCACGTATATGTCTAACTAGTTTGTTTTCCATTTCATTCTTCCTTTTTTACCTATGGAGGTCACATCCACATACTGAGGATCTGAGCTGTTACTTCCAATCTCATTCGTTGCCGTTACAGTGATATTATATGTTGTCCAGGGATTAGTGTGGTTTTTATCAAAGTAGCAGGAATTGGGACCTGACGTTCGGTAGTCTGGACATTCATAGAAATTTTCTTCACTGAAATAAAATGATTTAAGAAGTTAAAAGTTTAGGAAATGAAGCAAAGCAGATAATACTCTAGTAATGGCCTAGGTTCAGCACAGAAATTTGAAATGTTTAACTTTAAACCTATATATAATCCTACCCCTGGGAAACATCTCGGTGAGTGTCAAATGCTGTTACCATAAATGTTTCATTACTATTTTTACTGCAGTTGTTCAGGATGAATGCTTTTAACCCCTTTTTTATACATAGGAATATACCAACAAAAGAATGGAAAGAGAAATTTACAGAGACAGCACAAGACAATATTAAAAAATGTTTAAAAGCAAGTTAAAAGGCAAATTAAACACATTCATTTTCACTAAAGAATAAAAGTTGCTAAATATCTTCTTTACATATTTCCCCTGGAAAGTAACCTGATGGGCCCTATGGCAGAGGAGTGTTTTATTGATTATTTTGGTTTTAGCAAGATGTTAATTTATCTGCTCATCACAACTGTCTCAACAAAAAATATCTGATTAATTCACGATGTCTTACCTATTACCTTTATATGAGTCTTTGGCTTTTTTAGGAGAGGGATTGTTTTGTACTCAGTAAACTGAACTGGGTGATATACTCAGAGCCTATCCCAGGTGTGAAGAACAGCACAAACACAAAGCACCAGTTGAGATGGTTCAAGGATGAACTTCAGTCCCACTGTTATGCTTTATGAACTGCTAATAACAAGGTCTCTTGGTTTGCAGGCAGTTTTGTCCCAGTTCACAAAAAAAAAAAAGGGAGTAGGGAGTACCTGAGAGACAATGAGCTAAGAAAGGCAACTGTGGCCCAGATCTGGAGTGCTCAGCAGTGCAGCAGATTTAGTGAAATGGATAAGCACTCCTATCCATCCCTAAGCAGGACAGTTCTGGGCTGTGATAGGTATGACTTAAAATGTTCATTAAAATTTCTGTTTTGATCAAGATTGAAACATCTGGATTTTCATAAAATAAAAACTCTCAGATCATTGTTGAGTGTGGTAACTGCATTAAAGGCTGCATCTTTCCTGATAGCAAATGATTTGGAGTTTATTTAATCGAAGCAGGGAAGTCTGAGTCTTTAGCTTACCTATTCTGAACCTCACTGGATTTATTCAAAGAAATTTAATCTCTGAGCCTCCCTGCTTACTTGGCCCTGCTCTGAGACCTCTTGTTTTCAGGAAGAAAGGGCAGTTATACAAAGAAGCACAGGTTAAGCAAAGTTGCTAAACATATACACATTTTATTCTTAAACAGGATGAGGGAGTCCCAGGCTTTATCAAAACAGTAACTTTGAGATGCAATACCCACATTTGATTGCACTCCATTTTGGGAACCACAAGGATGGCCACAAATCCAGAAAAGGAAGCAAAGACTCTTTTTTTTTTTTTTTTCCAGATGGGGGTTTTCTGTGCACTGTAATGGACAAGTTCCTCATCAGGGCCCCCAGGGCACCACCAGCCCTCACTGTCCCTGCCCAGCCTCCCCGGGACCTCCCCACCCACTGCCTGGGTCCCAGGTCCCCATTTCAGCCTGCCACAGCAGGGCTGGTCTCCAGTGCCCCACAGCCCCGCCCTTCCCAGCCATGGCCTGTCCAGAGCCAGCCCCAACCCGTGGGCTGACGTCCTGGCTTGGCTGGGCTCAGCCTGTCCCTGTCCCCGAGGAGGTGGTCGGTGCCCAGGTCTGGGTTGCCCCCAGCCTGCTCTGCTCCCTGGGTGGGGTGGTGGGATGGGCCCTGGATGGAGGCCTTGCCCTGCCACCCCAGGGGAGCCCCCATGGCCCCACGGGTCCTTGATGCTCCCTCCTCAGAGAAGCATGCCATTCAACTAAAAGCTGTGTGCCTCCTGGTAAGATGGACATACTACACCTTTACCAGCAGTGCGTTTTTAGGTCAGATGAGTTTCAGTAGGGACAGGCTGAAGGTTTGGGCTCGGTAGTCACAGTATCACAGAATCACAGAATCGTCTAGGTTGGAAAAGACCTTGAAGATCACCCAGTCCAACCATTGACCTAACACTGACAGTTCCCAACTCCACCATATCCCTCAGCGCTATGTCGACCCGACTCTTAAACACCTCCAGAGATGGGGACTCCACCACCTCCCTGGGCAGCCCATTCCAACGCCTAACAACCCCTTCTGGAAAGAAATGCTTCCTAATATCCAGTCTAAACCTTCCCTGGTGCAACTTGAGGCCATTACCTCTTGTCTTATCGCTTATTACTTGGTTGAAGAGACTCATCCCCAGTTCTCTGCAACCGCCTTTCAGGTAGTTGTAGAGGGCGATGAGGTCTCCCCTCAGCCTCCTCTTCTCCAGACTAAACAATCCCAGTTCCCTCAGCCGCTCCTCGTACGACCTGTGCTCCAGACCCTTCACCAGCTTTGTTGCCCTTCTTTGGACACGTTTTCTTTCGTCATGTTTTCTTCCAACAAGGGAAAACCATTCATCTCATGTAGCCCTTGTTGGCTATCTGAGTTTTAACATGGATTCATAAAACACCTTTATAAATTAATGCTATCATTCCCTCATTCTGTCATAATCATCACTTGATCACTTACAGAATACATATCCATGACTTGTTACCTGTCCTTGCTGTAGAACAGAGTGTAATTAGTAGGAAGTCCTCCATCTGAGCCAGGCTTCCACCAACAAGAAAAGGTTTCCTTTTCTAGAGAACGACATCTTATTATCTTAGGTTTTCCAGGGTATGATTGACCTAGGGAAGTGCAGAAATCCAGCTAGTTATATTAGAGTTGGACAACAATTTTTGTTGTTATTGTTGAATGATAAATTCAGCAAGGAATGCTTTTTTGAGGACACTAAAATTGTTTGAAACTATGGACTGAAATTTGGCAAATAAATCTGCCTGGAAAAGGGTCAAAACTTTCAGAAAAGTAAATAAATTTTACCTCAAACTTCTAAAATAGCTACTAAAATTATTTTACTTTTTCAAATGAAAATCTCTTTATCTAAACTTAAAAAGTGTACAGTTATCTCCAAATTAAATTCAAAATCTTGAAAGTAAATGTATGACCTTTTCTTTTTTCCTAAAATATCCAAGATTTTTATCTTCAGGGCATCTTAAAATTAAATTTCACCTTCAACTTTGCAACAGAATCAAAATTCCACTGTTTGCACATATTTGGGGTAAATTATAGGTAAGACAAGTGATAAAAAGAAGGAATCAATGGGCTAGATGGAGTATTTTGTGTATTGGCAACCTAAATGTCACCAGTTGAATATTCCCTAATAATCCCAATACATTTAAGAATATTTCCTGTTAAGGCTACTTGTCATTAACTTCTACGAAGAGCATAGACCATAAATTTACATACATTTTGACATGAAAAGCATGTGGCTTTTTAACCGAAGCTTATCTCTGTTTCATTAAAGTTCTGTATGACTATCTCTAATAGTGTTACTATTGATACGATGCTAGTTCCCAAGGTGACAAGCATGGAGTGAGTGTAGGGATGGAGTGAGTGCCTTTCACCATCACCACCACTTAATCATTAAATTAATACTATGAAAAGAGGACTCAAGCCATTTTCAAAATCTCTAAAAAAATCTCCAGTGGTGGTCAGGATAGATCAGGTAAAGCCTCAGACCTTTCTAAACAAAGCGTTTCAAGGAAAAACAAGTGTTTCAGTGTTCTTACCAGTCCAACCCACTGCAGTCAGAGCAAGTAGCAAAATAATTTGAACTGATGATGTCAATTTCTGCTTCATGATGCCCGCTTCTCAGGAGGAAATATCAGATCAAGGACTCACTGAAAAATATGCCATCAGGCAATAGTCAGTAATAATGCTTGACAAGTAATATGTATCACATGGCTTGATCAAAGTCCTTTTTGAATTGCAGCTAATTATTTCTTGTTATTTCTCAAAAAGGTGTGGCAACACCTACAGTTCTACTTCAGAAGTAGAAAACCTGAATCATAGGGTAGTAAGCAGGTCTTCCTGAAAGTCTTTGAATGGTTAGCAGTGCTAGGATTACAATTCCATCTCATTAACAAATCTCACATGTTTATTTGGCATCTTGGAATATTGGGTGCTTTTCTTAAAGCTCTAACTTATTCACCTCATTAATTTACCTGAGAAATCAGCCTTTTAGTAACAAAAAATACACTTTTCTTGCTGTTGATACAAAGAAGAGCTCAACATATTTGAACTCTGAAAGTCCTGAAAACAGAATGTATATAAAAAATATCCAAAATTTACTTAGAAGTGTATGATTTTTGAGCCAATCTCATGACTTTTGAATATATGGTACTGGCAAGGTTGAATTTAGTATCACCTGAGCTGAAGAATACTACTCTTTATGTACATTCTACTCATTGTTTTTACTGCATTTGATTTTGCAGTAAAGTGAAAGTGCCAAGATCAGAGAAAAGAAACCAAGGAAAAAGTAGTGTGACTTCACAGTTAATTAATCAGGTGAAAATGAATGATGGGATGCAATCATCCCTCTTCAACCTGTAAAGGCCAGAGGCAGTGTCAGTTGAAATACAGAAGTGCAAGTGGGAAGCCACCTGCTGTGAGGACCCAGTCCCTGCAGTGGGCTGACACCACTAGATGTCCTCAGAATTCAGGTTACAGCTCAGGGTGATCAGGAGTCCCTGTTGCTGCTAAATCTGTTTGCTTAGCCTGAAGAAAAGACAGAATTACTTAAAGCAAACCTCCTGCTTCTCCCACCAACATGCTTCCCGCTTGAAGATGGTGACAGGAGTCGGCTATTAGATCCCTGGTAGCCAACCTCACTCTTTGAAACGAAAGAAGAACAATTTACTATCTAGATAGGAAACTCCTTACCTCAGCTTTCCACTCCTACCAAGCACATCTGACAGGTATTTGCATGCTTGAAACACATTCAGTGTAGCACAGCGTGGGAACAAACTGTCTCTTTGCTGAGGAAAAATTCTTTGTGGTTTATCAGATGACTCAATTTTCATTATGCAATTCATTTTCTGTATCAAGAAGCTATAACCTGACAGCATTTAAATGTTTTTCAAGCCCAAAGGCAAATGAAGTATCAGTTAATATAATTGAGTCTAAAACATGTTTACTGTGGGCAATGTGCAGAACAACAACAGTTGGCTACATTACCATAAACCACTTCTGAATATCCAAGCATGTTTTACGCATGTAACTGAGCTACAGGCTGCAAAATCGCATCCGGGTTAGTTTAAAACTCACTTACAGCAATCTGTGCATATACAATCAGTGGGGAGCAAACCATTTAAATATAAATTCCAGTTTTGTGTAAGCACATGCAAATTTCATAACTATAAACAAACGGCAGGCACAAGCATTAGTGTTTAACTTCAGAAATGAGCTGAAAACTTGGTGTTATATAACAGACCATTGAGCTCATGCAAGAACAAGCACATTTTTCTCAAGTGAAGGTGAAATAATGAACTATAAACTGTAACTATTTCATGTACATAGTATACCACTTAGAGTATTTTATTATTTCTAAAAATAGTTGGAACATTTGCAAAATTCAGCACTTTCAAACTGAGACTCATACTGTGCTTCCCTATAGGGAACCGGTACCATTAATTTTTTTTTTTTACTTTTACAGATGTATCTTTTTGGTGTGAAGAACAGACAGATAAGAGAAGCTGTAAAAAAATGAAATTTGTCAATATGACAAAAGAGAGAGGTATCATCAAGAATGAGATGTATTAGAGCACTCTGCAAGGAAAACAGGATAATTTTGGAAACTGAAGACCTAAAGAACCAAATTAATAGGAATAGGATTAAGTTAATGCATTTAAACCCAAGTGTTTTTCCTTGGGAGAATTTGTTTTTTAAAAATTTGTTTTTTAAAAATGACTGAAAACCACTGTGGTAACGTGCCTGTGAAACAGAACAGGAGATATAGGAGAGGAATACGGATCTGTTAGTGCCACAGACTAAACTATGTACAATTCTGGTCATCTATACTTGGGAAAAAAACCCCACAGGTTAACCTATTTAGAACAAATTTAGAACAGAGATACAAAGATGAGCAGAGGCTGTCTCATGATGGCAATTTAAAGAATTGGCTTTTTACTCCATGCGAGGATGGTTGTCTTCTATAAACATAGCAGGAGATTAGCATCAAAGGAGGGAAATAAGAATATGTAAACTTTAGCAAATGTTGGAACATGAATAGATGGCCATAATTATCTCCAAAAATTGAGAAAAATGTTGCTATCACAGCAGTGAGTTTCTGGAGTAGTCTTTCAAACACAAAAATCCCATTTAGTTTTCCCAGGTAGCCTGATCTATTATGAAATACGACATAGTTGTTTGTGATAGCTGAGGACTGGACTTCGTGATCCAATATATGCTTTTCAGGCCAGTGTTTCAATTCAAGTTAGATACTTTGAATTATCAACAGTTAGAAAACTGTGCAGAAGTATGAGATGGCTGCATGTCCTATTTTAAATTCAGGATTTAATGCTTTCAAAATATTTTCTATTAAAGAATTAGCACAACCTGTGTTTATTTGAAGATTATGCTTAGAAACATCCTAGAAAAGCTTCATTCTGATATTTGTATTGCTTTCTGAAGGAATGTAAGCAGCAGCAGAGCAGTGACCAGAAGGCTCCAGGCACATTAACCATATTCCATTTGTTCCAGTGCTTACATTTCCATGGTTGCCCGGTATTTGGTATTTGTGGTTCAAATATAATTTAAAAGGCTTCTGGAAAGGTGTCTTGTTTTTTAAAAATACTTGCTTTAATAGCAAAAATAATGTCCACTTTGTCATAACTATATCAAAAGTGTGTCTCCCCTATGTATGACTTGAAAATGTTTTCATTAAAGGCTAACTAGCATTACTGAAGATGCTGTTAGGGAATGCCTCACTTTTAGGACTGAATGCATTCTTTTATAAGGGACACAGTGGACACTGATTTGCTAGAATTTCATGCAAAACCAAGGGTTGAGTAACTCATAATTAAAAGATCACATGCCTCCTTTTTGAAGGTTTTGACTTAATTCCAACAAAGTTACTACATTCTGACATTATAGTTGAATTTCCCCCTTTTAACACAGTTGTCATATAGTATTCAACAGCTGCTTATTTCACCCCAGAAAACAGTGCGCCTTAATGGAAATCGAAATGATTACTGGGGTTTTAGAATGCACAGAAGTGCTACATATTCCTGTAAAATAACCCTACTCTGCAACAAATAATATTATGAAATTGTAGGTTTGAAAACTGTGTTTACAATCCTACTAGATGAAGCTGAAAGTTAAATATCAATACTGAAATCAGGTGCTGTGGAGCAGAGTTGAGAGAAAAAAGTCCTTGTCCTAATTGAGTTCTAGTTCTTACATTCTTTTCTCTCTCTTCCTTGGCCATGCTGATGGATAAATTTCTTGAGATTGACAGAGAAGTTTTTACTCAGTTCTGCAGAGATGGAAAAATTTTCTATCTGCAATGTTTTCAGGCTTGCAGGAAGGGGAACAACGGTACAGCACCCGCTGGCAATGACATTATGTCCATCACAAGCTTTGCTTGTGCTGCTAAAGAAATATAAAGCCAAAAGTACTTTAGCAGTCTGTACTGAACAAGATTCACATTCCCACTAGTTATGATGATAAACAATGTTCATCTTTCAGTCCTCAGGGAAGGCAGTTCAAGGAGCCTCAAAACAACACAGTTCATTACCATTTGAAAGGCTGAACTACAGCTGTATGAAGCCAAGTACAAAAAAAAGAACAGAATAAAGCAAGAGTGTGACAGTCTGTT
The DNA here is from genome assembly GCF_047716275.1 of Strix uralensis. Taxonomy (NCBI): domain Eukaryota; kingdom Metazoa; phylum Chordata; class Aves; order Strigiformes; family Strigidae; genus Strix; species Strix uralensis. The sequence continues at coordinate 88,605,662 of NC_134012.1, read as the reverse complement.
AGACCATCCTGAATTCTACTGGCCATACATTCAGCTATACTCTCGACATTGCATGAGTCTGCCTTCACATGCTGAGATCTCAAATGCCAACACTGATGTATATCCCTAGCCAAAAATTGGACATCGCTATCACTAGGTGTATTTGTGAATGACAGTGATGGTTGGGATTATACTGCAAATTAAAGGCTGTGGATGTGTAGTGTGTCCAGAGCTCTGCTTCCCCTCTCTGAATGAGCCTTAATTGGAAGTCTCCAAATTCTGAATCCCTCAGGCACCCAGTACAGTCTTCATGGAGGTGTATAGGCTTCAGAGAAGATGCGGACTTCAGACATGTCTCTGATCTGAATTTCTTATGACTGACTCCAGGTGACTATTTTTAGCACATAGGTTTTATGGAGTGCTTTGTGAGGATGCTTCGTTCCTGCTGTTGGCTATGTAAGGGAACCTGAATGTCCAGTTAATTTCCTGGCACCAACCACTTCATATTTCTGTGTTCCATAAACTGGAAGCCCCTACAAGTTCTTTTACATTTCACCTGAAAAGCCTATATAAGGGTTTCTAATACATTTTTTCTAAATTTCTTTACTAAACAAACTTTCCCCTAATGACCCCTTGTAGTCCTTCCTTTGATTAGCAGTCAACATGTGATGATGAACGGAACAACTTCTCTCACCCATGGAAATGTGCTCCTCAGTCTGAAAGACTTAAGTCATTTTTGAAAAAGAAAAATCGTGAAACCCCAGATTCGCGAAAATAGTTTAGACACTTATTTCTCCATTAAAGTATTTATGCACTTAACTCCTATTGATTTTACAGAACTGAGCCTGAAACTCTTTTTAAAATTGTCAACATCTAAACTGACAAGAAAAGCCAAGACAAAAAGAAGAAAGCACCATTATTATCCCGACTTTACAGATGGGGAACCGAGAGAGAGAATGATCAAATACTTTGCTCAGAGTCATACTAGAAATGTAACAAAAGCTAAAAACTGATCCTTTCCTAGTAGGTTTGTTGTTTTTTTTTTTTTTTTTTTTTTTTCTGAATACCACTTCTACTGCCTTTGTTTTCTCAATAAAATATGCTTTAGCTAACAATAGCAATCTTCCTCTACCAGTCTCATGGCTCCTGAATATTCTATTTTATTCCCTGGTGGTTTGTACGTTTAGCCATAATTTCAGAATTATTGTTTTTACAGCAGTATTTTACAGACAAGAAAAGCATAAGCTGTAAAGAGTAAAATTTTAGAGTTTGAAAGTTAGAATTTACATTAAAACTCAAAAATTGTGCTTGAAATATGATGGATGTTCATCTCTACCAACTACCAAGCCCAACTCCTCAGTCATTAGCTTGCTATAATAATTTTAAATATTAGTTATATATAGCATAGTCATAAAATATAAAGTCCATATTCCTACCTAAAGGATTCATGTGTGCAAGGAAGATTCTTCTTCCTTTCTTTCATGAATGCCAGATCACTTGATAATCTGCAAGAGAAAAAAACTCCAGGATTAGTATATTACTGGAATGATTTATTTTATTACTTTATTCCTAAAACATAAAAAGCAAACCAAAATCACTCTTTGTATTAGCTGATTCAAATACTGACACTCTAAGTCAATACATTTAAATAGAGAGCAATAGTGACTACAGTAATATACTGTGTTACTGTACACTCTTTTCTTTATCTGTTTCAATAAAAACACAAACATTTGTAGCAATTTAGGATGCAGTTTAGATTTACCTCTAGACTCTGCTAGGCTATGTGATTAAAGGCTAATCATCATCTACATAAAAAATGGGACAGGATCAGATAAAAATTGATGGGGTTGGGGGAAGAACCCTAGCAGCCTTATCAGTGAAAGTGGGGTGCAGGGAATCAGCTACGCCTGACTACCAAAGCACAGTCAAACCATTGTCCCTTGTGTGGAACCCATCAGGAGTAGCCAACCAAACAAACCCCCTTCCCCATATGCCTCACAGACTGAAGGAGGTATAGCACTCGTTAAGGAATGCAGGGGGGAGAGAACTTGGGGAGGAAAGGAAGGGATCAAAGTGGACTGGGGAGAAACAAGCATGGGAAAATAGGGTGAAAAGGGCAATAAAGGGATCAGTTAAGTGTAACCTGGTGGCTTGTCTGACTGAGACATGTGCCTGACCACCATTATCTACCCTATAGTCTCATTAGGTCCTATTTCTGTCTTCTGTCTGGGTGTGCCCTGTTCTGAGTGGGTACATTTGGATGCTAGTGAACTTTCAACTGGATTAGCCAGTGAGGAGTTGGATTGCAAACCTCCAGGCTCATATGCAACTCCCCTGCAATTGGGAAGACCAGAGGATCTGAGGCCAGCTACTGGTTTGACTGAGCATCTAAGACCAGCTACTAGAGCAACCCATTTTTTTTTTGCAAATACAAGCATATACATGTAAATGTATGTGTTATGTCTTTGTTGATGAGTGTGGCCTCTGTGTGTTTTATTGTGACTGAGTGCACACCCATTGGGGGCAGCTGCTCAGCTTCACTACTTGCAAAACCTCAGGATATGGACCTACAGCAGCCTCACATCTATGGGGCTCCCTGATTCAGCTGCCTCTAACAGACTGAAATTAAATGTTTTACCAAAAAAAGCCACTATGTTTAACTAACTGTTCTTTGTCATCCCATCTGAATACACTATGCCATGAAGAAATAATTTAGATGAGCTTCAATGGGCAACCTATCTGCCAGAGCAAGAAAAACTATTTATACATTAAATTACTAACTTTGAAATGACTAACTTCATCATACTATTTCTTACTAAATCTCTCTTTAAACAATTTGAAACAAAGTAAAATATTTTTACAACTAACATTAAGAACGGTCTGTACTGCCTGGAGACCAGGTGGGAACCTGTATTACTCTGTTACCAGGGTATTCTTTTGTTCGGCTCCATTTCAGTAAAGCTAATCAGAACAATAAAAATGCCATGAAATTATTTGGCAGCTAGACATTATGCCATTACAGAGGATCAGATTTAATTGAGGGTGATAAGCTGGTTTCTTTTTTACGTGCATATATAAAATGGCATAGATAACATGCAACGGAATGTGGCAGAAATAATGTTTGCAATGAAGTTACTCAACCATGACATAAGGTGAAATGTAGCTAAAAGATGGAGCTCAATAAGTGCTCCCTGTTTGAGAGAGGGCAGAAATCTGATTGTCAGTGTGCATGCTGGGAACACAGTTTGACTGAAGACTGGCTGAACAGAAGAATTCTCCCAAAGTACAAGCTGCCCTGTAGATCTAGATCACTTCACAGAGACATTTAAAACACTATGCAATTGTTCCACATTTAAAAGGAAGCCTAGTTCTAAGAGAAAATGTATGGTTATGAGCACTACATAAAAATAAACTTTCCTCTACTTTTTCTGATTCCTACTACTTGGTACTACATCAAAACATACCGTTGTTTCCTATCAGCAAATTCTATTCTGCTTTCATGACTGCTTTCATCAGGAAGTGAAATCACGAACTGGTGACACATCCCTACATAATATGACTGACATAAAAAGTGTTTTTTACCAAAGCTATAATAGGGCCATAGGCTCTGGCTTGTTCATATTGGTGACTGGAAAGGATAATGACAGATTGACCTTACTTCCTGCATTAACCAGGACAATGACTCTCACCCGAGTATTTCTACATCAAACAATCATTATTCAAATCACATTATGATAGTCCTGAGAACAAAGATAGAATCCCACTGTCTTAGACACTGTACAAAGAAGAGTTTCTGCTCTTAAGAACTGAAAATGTAAGTAACCAATTAATAATACAGAGTGGAAGGAAGGGATATAACAAGCAGGTCAAAACTTGAATATTTTTTGTTTAAAAATAATGATTATTTTAATTGCAAAATATTTTCAAAACATCCCATAAACTGGAAATTGCCTATGAAGAATCAGTTTTAGAAAATTCACTTCAGAATGTCATTTCAGAATGTCACAAATTCTTTTTCAACCACAGCCAATGCAAGCAAATTTTCAAAATTCCAAAATTAACAGATATCACCAACTATCAATATAAAGCATTTTGGTTTGAAATTTTCCAGTAGAATCTTTTCTGAAATCTAAGCAAATAATTGCAGTTTTATTATAACTTTATTTTTCTCCAATGAAAACATGTTGTGTTGAAAAATTTCTGATAATTTTAATTACACACAGAATTTCAATGAGCAATGCAATGGCATGAAATGACTTGCTATTTTGACATTTCTGGGGGAAGATGCTGGTGTAGAAGTGAGGAAGTTTATGGCAGAGAGACTAAAATTTATGGGAAGCAAAGGAACAGGACTTTGAAAGTAGTAGAGGTAACACAGTAACACAAACGTATGAAAGGTTTATGGAGTGAATCTGAGGGAAAGAGAGATTGACACAGAAGGGACATTGAGGAATGACACAGAAGGGTGAAAGAACAAATTGTTCGCACTGGGTGGTAAAGGATCAGATAAAGATGTAATTTTGAATGTATTCCAATATCCCCTTCAAGTTTCAAAGCTCCATCCACTGGATGCCATCCCCAAATAGCCTTTTCTCAGTGAACACAGGGGATGGGGTTGAGTGGAGAAGGATCTTCTGGATCCTAGTGCCTGCAAGGATCAGTAGGGCAATGCTGAAGAAAGCTGTGACCTTAGCTCTAGCACAGTTTCTTTATTCCTTCTCACTGAGACAGTCCATTTTGGCTGAGCCTCTGTCTGGAGCCTCTCCTCAAAGCTTTACGACTGTGGTAACACTGTAACAGAAAGTACCTGGCTGCAGGGGAATAAATGTTCTTGTTTAACCACAAAAATGCTAAGTAATTAACAGTATCAGTGGGAACAGAGAAGACTATTGGACAAATAATTGTTTTCTGTTTCAGTGTTCTCTTTTTCAGGAGTTCCTCATTATGAGGTCGTAAAAGTAGCTGTTTCTTTGTCTTTTTCTGAGTACATGTTGTACATTTACACTTGCTTAACTGACTGCAGAGTTACTCTGTAAAAGAACACAATTACCAAAAATTACTACTTCAATCAAATGGATATAAACACCCAATGTCCTATTATTTGTGAACATGAACATTTCTCAAACATATTCCCTGAGCTTCAAACTTGTTGATAAAAGAGCTTTGTTGTTGCATGCTAAAGGCTACTACTAATGCCATATACAGATTAAGTGGCAAACTGGTTAGCTAAAGGAATAAAACAATGTTATCTGGGTAATCTAAAACTGAGGGAAAAATGTTTTCTTACAATTATTTGAGAGAAATTGCTGACAATAATGGGAATAAATCAATATTTAACCTTCAACCTTCACTTTCCAGAGCTTAAGGTAATTAATCTTTTGTCATTCTAACCTAAAGCATTATACTTCCTTTAATACAGAAATATGTGGATATGCAGAGAAGTATCTTTATCACACCTAGCTCTAATTTTGGTGGCATTTTGTAGACCTCCTCCAGTATCTAATTCCGGAGTAGACTACTGTTTAACACGTTATGAACACATTATTTTGTACAGGTGCTTACACAGGTGGCATTAATCTCTAATGTCAGTAAAAACCACACAGCTTCCTAATTAGGAGTGTCTCCTTACAGAAAGTCAAATGTTCAAACTACTCTGAACTATCTAGATGCCAAACCAGTAACAGTATCAATACTGCTTTATCATAGTCCTGTTAAATTCCACATAGATGTTCATCTTCCTGCAAAAGTATCTTTATTTAATTACACTTTTGCAGTGAAAGAATACTGAAGCTCCTAAAAGATGCAATATGCATTCTGTGGGAACTGAATTCACCCTTTGATAAGGAGTATGAATTTTCCTTCTAATTTCTTCACAATGAATATATAAACTGAATGAGGTATAGCACTAACCTGATCTACCCCCCATCTTCATCCCAGGCTGCTACTCCTTGGAGATTCTCAGTCATGGTGAATCGTGTTTTGGATTTTTTTTTTTTTTGTTTTCCAGTATAAGAAGATGACCCTGAGGTTGCAGACTGTGAGACTTTTATGTACTTGTTTACAGAATAAGGACTTACACTGCAATCTCTGGAGGTTAAAGGTAAATTTATTAATGTATTCATTCATTAACACATTCATTCATTAACTCACTTGCTCTGTTCCTTAAAAACTGCAAGGACAGTATTGTGTCTCCTACTCATGAATGTGTTTTTAACAGGTAATATTTGCATCCCTGACAGAATAAATAAAATGGGTCAAGAAACTACTTGAAGAAATGAATTTTGCAAAGAGAGAAAAATCTTCATTGTGCAGCAAAGACAAATGAATGGCTTCACTAATAAAGATTAACTAAATATGGGATATTAGGTTTTGGACTATGGATACTGTTTAGTTTTAACAAACTAAGGACATAAGAATGCTTCTCCCTTACCTCTGCTGTAACACTGAATATGTCCAGTTAGACATGAATGTTTCAGTTCGTCCTAGTCCTCTGTGGAGTTTGCACACTTGGTTAAATAATGAAGAAATAGCTACCAAACAGAATTTGGAGAAGAAAAGATTTCAAGGAATAGAAAATATATTCTGTACTAGAGCAAAATCTATTTTTTTTTCTTCAGTACATTCCGATTATTTGGTGAAAAAAGACTCAGAATGAAATGACTTCTGCCTATAGCATGTATTGATGCATCTGGTTACATCTCTTTTTTTCAGTATATGTTATTCGATTCACTGTTTATTGAGTAACTTCAGTGGCTGTGAAATTTCTCCTTTGCACTCAGTCTCAGATTGGACCTATGGTGTGTATGATAATTATCAAGTTTTATACTGGGCAATGACTTCACCTTGGAACACTGGTCAACACTGAAGTTCTCTGCCTTTGAAATGGCATGATTCTTCAAGATGATAAAACCACCATCCAGTCTAGGAACCAAAGGGGAAGATATGAAGGTGGAGTGTTGGAGTGGTCAATTCAGAACTGCTTGCAAGAAAAACCATCTGATTTTTATCTAAAAGAAAATTCTGACCAAAATTCAAAAGTTTCAATAACTGCAGGTAGACAGAAATGACTTTTTATGCCCCAAAATGTCACAAAATGCTCACAAAAATGTCAAAAAAAGAGAAAATGTGAAGGTAATAAATTGGAAATATCAATGACATTTCTTTTAGGAGTATTTGGTATTTACAGGGCATCAAAAAAAAGGCAGAAACATCAGGAACTTTCTTGCTTGCCCTTTGTATGGTGGGCTTCATGGTAAATTGCAGCAAAGCAGGAAATTTTACTAACAGCTGAAATAATTTTAATCATGCTAATTTAGAACACTAGAAATCAACTACCAGCCTCTATAATTAATATCAACCCATTTTGTTTTATATTCCATTACAATCAACTTTAATTAGTATTTTTTTGTAGGCACCCAGTTATCCAATCATATTTCAAATGGTAAAAACATTCATTTTGTGTTTAATCCACAATATTTCTTCCTCAATCCCTGAAATAAAAACCTTATGTTGACATTTATGAAAGGACAGGAGGAAAAAATGCTGTAACCGTGGGTTTTACTTTAGGTAATAACAACAGAGGCTTTTAAATCCTTGCTTACATAAAGCCTGACCTTTTAACTTGATATAAAAGTCATTTTTAGTGAAACTTGGATCCACAATTCAGTCATTATTGTTACCTGCATCTTTTCAAGTTGCCTTTTCACTGATGCCTTTTATGGTCATATGCCTGCATCTTCTTGGCTGCCTGCCCTAGGTAGCAGCACATTTTATATAATTTAAATGGAAAAATCATTGAAAAATAACACAACCATATTTTAAATTACTCTTTTAGTTTAATCCTTGAGTTGCTCTACTGACAGTATGTTGAATATATCATCTGACACTGTTTAACAGATACTGGCACCAGACTGTCAAATCCAATTCAGATGGTTTGTTTAACTGGACATGGTAGGAATCTTGAGCTGGAACAGTAAGATCTCTAGCTGGAACAGTAAGATCTCTGTCTCCCTTAAGGTCTTCTTCCACTTGAAATTTGTGCATCCTTCAGAGTGCATACAAAAAGGGTGGTTACACCTTTGACAAGGCTGCCAATAGAACAGTCTTGGATGGCTATCACCAGCACACGGAACAAAGCAGCAGTGAAGCAGCTCAAGCACACAGAAACTATTAGGGCTCCAAGACCCTGCCACAGAAGTGGGTGGAAGGGGCACCTTTCCTTCTTCCTCCCTGGAGTTTTGTCCCAAGTGCAGCTCAGAGAGTGCAGGGGACTCAGCTTACAAAGTTGCTCTCTGGATGAAGAACAGGTTTTGAGGGTTGCCTCGAGGTGGTCTTTCAAGACAGCACAAGCAGCAATAGGGCCTTAAGAGGGCAAATTATTTGCAGACAATATGGATGGGTAATTGAGGCATTTTGAAATCTTTAGACATAAATATACACTTAGAAATAAGTAGACCAAGTGAGTCATAGAAGTCCATTGGGTTATAAATACCATTTTGTTTGTTTGTTTTTTTCTCAGATTTCTTCAAACTGATTTTTACCTGACATTCAGAGCCCTAGCTACCTTTAAACATTTGCTGTTGTACTTTTCATTTACATAGCTACCTTCTATGAAGTATGCTGACTGGTACAAAAATTACTAGCTGTTCAATAATACAGATCAATTCTTCTTCAAAGTTAAATGCTGCTGAATAACATACACTAAGGACACACTCAGTTCAACAGTCACCTCTGCAATGTTCTCGAACAGCTCCAGATGCCTACTGCCAATGAAGCAGCGTGATGATGCAAACCTCACTTCTCCATTCTGGACTGTAGCGTGAGCTACTCAGAACAGGCACCCAGAATCACACAGATTGAGCGTCACGGGTGTACAGATCTGAACACACAACCACTAACCTCATGTATGGTTGTAAGTGCAGTCAGAATGCTACGTTATCCTATGCAGAAAAGAGATAGGCAATGCCCCAGTTGTTGGAAGGTTAAATAAACACAGTAACATTTAGCCACTTCTCACAGCCCGTCTTGTCCTTGATATGAAAACCCAAATCAAGAGGACAGTTTTTTTAATAGAGATTTCTAGTACACGCCTCCAGTGCTGCAAAAGAACACTAGTTCTGCAAGTTGTTGATGCACACTGCATTTCAAAATCTACTCCATTATTTCAGTTTCCAACTCTAATTTAACTGCGCAACTCTTTAACTGCTTAAACAAAATTCATTCTTTCAAGGGTGAAACCAGCACTTGAAAATAGTGATGTATTCATAGAAGCATATGAAAGGAAAAGGTCATGGGCTCTTTTTTAGGTCTCAAAAACTCTGTTTTGAGCAAGAGTGCTTACTTTTTATACCTGTGTATACCTAGAATAGTTTCACAATTATGTGTATACAACAGTACAGACAAAAATCTCTAAATCAGCAAGTGCGCAATAACAACCATGTTGCTATACCAAGTGTAGGAGTCTGGGCCGCGCTGGGAGAAAGTTAGTGCAGACAGAAGAATGCAAGGATGGAGACAAGGCCAGCAAAATAAGGCTGGCAAAAACACACAAGATAGCAGATAAGTGAGAAACACCTGTGGTCAGCAAAAGCACACAAGTCTGAGCAGAACAGGGTATGAGATAAGGGAGTTTTGGCAAGTTTTGGGCTTTACGTGCTAATTGCAATTAACCAATGCAAATGCTTGTAGAGGCGCGTGAACAGCGCGTGTAGATGACCTGTAGCCTATTAGAAGATAGATGAGTGCGTGTACGGAACTTAGTAGAGTATAAATGTAACCAGAAAAGGAATAGAAAAAAACTAGAACAATAACTATAATAAAAGATGGACGACCTGATCATCACATTGGTGTTGCGTCGTTTCTGTTCCCGCACGGAGAAATAAGGACCCCGGCTAATGGTGACTCCGACAACCAAGTATGACCATTTATTCTTAGCTTATTTATTAGCTTAAGTTTACTCCTTTCCATTTTAATACTCAATCTTGAATCACCTTGCCCTTCAAATACACTTACAACATTCAAAAATGTAAACAAATACTGTGATTCCTTTTACAGGATCACATTCTGAGCAGATATATTTGTGAGACTAGATATATGTGAATATTTTCTTTGAGCACAGTATTAAAGTTCTATGTCAATGATGTATTCATGAACAACTGCACATAGCAGATGCAAGAAGAAAGCTGTCTTAAGATCCTTTATGTGGCAAAGGGAAGACCTTTCTACTGAGAAAAAGGCTATTAAGTCTACTAGTGCTTCAGGAATCATTTGTTATCCTATTTTTCCATGTGATGGTTTTTCGTATCATTAATACTATGATTTCTTTACATGTTCCACATCTGGTAATTTCACTTGTTCAAATTCATGCACTCTCATGCGAATTTCACGGTCCAGGCAGATCTATTTGTTTGGTGTCATTACCAAGCATATTTTCTAGGAATATATTCATACTTCACAAGACTCAGCAATCAAGCACATGGCCTCAGTCCTTTACTATGCCGTCTGTATGAACCTCTTTACTCCTTTGAGTGTCCTATTGATCTGAACTTACTTTTCGAGATTTCTGTCTTCTTTGGGATGAACATGAGTTACACACTGCTTTATTAACATTCTTCTTTAACCCTAAGTATTGTAGCATCTGTGGATTTTTTTTTAGTATGGTACCTGCACAATATGAATTGCTACATGTAAAATATAGAGCATCAAGTGGATTCTTAAAACAGTAGCACACTAAATGGATGTGAATTATTGAAAAATTTTATGGAGTTATTCCTGATTTGACACAATTTTTGCTTATATTCTTCTGGATTTCCTGCAGGAATCTGAAGGCTTAGTAGCAGTTTCTCAAGGTCAGTTTTGCTATGGAATTAAATTCACATGTATACACTCTGATATGAAAACAATTTTATTTCACTGAATTCATGCATTTTTGCCACTCAGTGAATTAAATACTTATCAATCCATTACTAGAAACTAAAAATAATAGGAAATAGTTTGTGCTTTTGGTACCCTGGCAGGGCAAATATTCTAGATTATGGGCTAAATGCATCAACTGGATATGTAAACAATCAGCAGGAAGCACTGCTAGCACCAGTAATATTTTCTTAAGAACCACTGCAGAAATATAGCAGGCAACTGTTAAAATCAGAGGCATTTCTGCAGACTAGCTGTAGGTGAAATTGGTAGGAATCTTCATTGGTTCAAAGGCTTTAAAACTAGGCTCTCAGTTTCCTGACTTGCTGCTGCTGTGTGAGACCTGATAGTATTTTCACATTCCTCAGTGAAAGCGTAGGTTCTGGAGCACAAATCTGTGGATAAGAGGAGGAAAGAAATTTCAAGGGCAGAGATTCATGGAGGACACCAAGTCCTCCAGGTACCATACAAGAGGTGGGGAAGACAGAAGTGAGTATCAGAAAGCAGATGTGTGTTCTGCTGATAAAGGGGGAGAATTAGAATTCAGGTCCAGAGTTCCGCTCCTATCCCTGCCAACAGCTTAGTCTCTGGTATCTTGGACATCTCTTGCCCACCTGCAAAATGGGCAGATGCTAAATCTCACTGAGATGTATATCTTTTTAACTACACTTATAATTTTCATGTTGATTAAATTTAATGTTTCCAAGACACTTTGAGGATTTTAGATTGAAGGGATTATTCACGAACAGATTATTGCTAGTAGTGACTTCATTGTAAATAATTTAAATAAAATATCCAAGTGGCAGAAATTTTAGTAAACATTTCAAAGAATCACAGAATGGATGAGGTTGGAAGACCTTTGGAGACTGTCTAGTCCCACCCCACTGCTCAAAGCAGGGTCAGCTAGAGCAGGCTGTCCAGTTGGGTTTTGACTATCTCCAAGGATAGCAATTCCACAACCTTTCTGGGCAACCCTTTCCACTGTTTGACTGCCCTCACACTAAATAAGCTTTTTCTTATGTTTAAGGGGATTTTCTGATACTTCAGTTTCTGCTCATTGCTTCATGGCTTTCCCTGGATGCCACTGAGAAAAGCCTGGCTCCATCTTTACTTCCCTCATCAGGTATTTATACCCACTGATGAGATTCCCCTGAGCCTTCTCCTTCTCCTGTCTGAACAGTCCCAGCTCTCTCAGCCTCTCCTCATGGGAGAGATGCAGTTCCTTAATTATCTTAGTGGTCCTTTGCTGGACTCACTCTGGTATGCCCATGTGTTTTTTCTACTAGGGAACCCTGAACTGGACACAGCACTCCAGGTACTTTAAACTTAAGACTATCTAACCCTTCACAACAACACTTGAAAAACAAAGCTAAAATGTATAACTAATTCCATTCATTGAGAAAGGGAGAGATTATGAGGCCATCTCTGAGAAGAACTTTGCGTTAGAGCTCCACTATGCTCATTTTCCACTGGTGAATATGTATAAGAACTGGCACTGAGGTTCAGGAAATTCTGGTTCTAATCCTGAATCTCTTTTTATTTTCTTTTATGTAATATTTTTTCCATTAATCAAAATATGATTCCTTTTTTTAGAGGAAATGTGTTCATAACAAAAGCAGCAGCCAATGACTGAATTCCTTTACAAACCACTTTATTTTTGACTTTACAGCCAAACCGTTAAATAACTCATATAAATTCTCAACCTGGGAACAAACTGTCATTCTTCAGAAAGTTCATCTGTGTTTGGCTAACTGCATGGAAAATAAAAGCTTTGTCATTTCTTGATATTTTTTTCTCTCCCTCCATTAGCATGCAGGTTGGTAACCCCTAACAAGAATTACATGCCTGTCACTTCTATTTGAGTGACATTCTGTGATAGCACATTTTAATGATTATCACTTTACAAAAACCTCAGAGTGACAGCACATTTCTCATTACTGAGGAACTTTGTTCTTTTCAGCATCTACAAAATATGCAGGTCTGTGTTTTTCCTGCAGCTTTACTTATACAACCACATTCGACAGTAAAATCCAGCAAAGCCTCCTACTTATATGATGAAAGTAGTACTAGGTTATGAAGTTTGGGTGGAGCACCTGAGTGTGGTGGGTTGACCCCAGCTGGATGCCAGGTGCTCACCAAGCCACTCTCACTCCTCTCCTCAGCTGGACAGGAGAGAGAAAGTACAACTAAAGGCTCATGGGTCGAGATAAGGACAGGGAGAGCTCACTCACCAATTACCATCTCGGGCAAAACAGACTCAACTTGTGGACATTAGTTTAATTTATTACCAATCCAATCACAGTAGGATAGTGAGAAATAAAAACTAAATCCTAAAACACCTTTCCCCCACCCGTTCCTTCTTCCTGGGCTTAATTTCACTCATGATTTCTCTACCTCCTCCCCTGCAGTGCTGCAGGGGGCAGGGAATGGGGGTTGTGGTCAGTTCAACAGATGTTGTCTCTGCTGCTCTTTACTTCTCAGGGGGAGGACTCCTCACACTCCTCCCCTGCTCCAGTGTGGGGTCCCTCCCACAGGAGATAGCCTTCCATGAGCTTCTCCAATGTGTGTCCTTCCCATGGGCTGCAGCTCTTCATGAACTGCTCCAGCGTGGGTCCCCCATGGGGTCACAAGTCCTGCCAGCAAACCTGCTCCAGCACAGGCTTCTCTTTCCATGGATCCACAGATCCTCCCAGGAGCCTGCTCCAGCGTGGGCTTCCCACGGGGTCACAGCCTCCTTCGGGCACATCCCCCTGCTCTGGTGTGGGGTCTTTCCCGGGCTGCAGGTGGAGATCTGCTCCACCGTTACCCTCCATGGGTGCAGGGCACAGCTGCCTCACCATGGTCTTCCCCAGGGGCTGCAGGGGAATCTCTGCTCCGGTGCCTGAAGCAGCTCCTCCCCCTCCTTCTGCACTGACCTTGGTGTCTGCAGAGTTGTTTTGCTCACACATTCTCACTCCTCTCTCCAGCTGCAGTTGCTGTTGTGCAGGGTTTTCTTTCCCCTTCTTAAATATGATCTCACAGAGGCACTACCGCCACCACCTTGGCCAGCGGTGGGTCTGTGTTGGAGCCGGCTGGCACTGGCTTTGTTGGACATGGGGGAAGCTTCTAGTAGCTTCTCATGGAAGCCACTCCTGTAGGTCCCCTGCTACCAAAACCTTGCCACGCAAACCCAATACACTAAGGATATTGTGAATTGAGGAGATGGGCTCTGTGCCAGCTATGACTATGGCAGCACAGAGGAAGAGAATGCTCATCATGGGTTTTGTAATGATTTATGTACCATCCTTCTTCTCAAGCCAGGAGATGCGGTTTGAATCACAGACGGTTGGTATGAAACAAAATAATTTTCAAATAGTTCCATTCTACACAGTGGTATTGACATATATTGATGATGTCAGGGTGTGATGAGTGGTTTACCCTTATGTCCCCAGTTGCATCAAACATTTCTTGGCTACTGCTAACACTTTGTGCCCTTGAATACAGTAAGTCTGTAATTTTGTGAGACAAAAGCTCTTTCAGGAACAGTTTTGCAATACTGAGTCACCAGGAGTTAAGTTCTAAAACATGGCAATAACACATGATTCAAGCTGAGACCATACTGGAAAAATTCCATGTTTTTCCATGAGCAGTGGAACTAATAAAGCCTGATTTTCTAAGTATTTGTTTCACCTTGCCACCAGCTTCCTCATTCCTGACATCCTCTATGATACTCCATTGACCAAGAGACAGAAAGGCTATGGCTGGGCTGGAGATAAACTTATGCCAATGGGGTGGCTTCAACACAAGTTGGCTTCAATGGCCAGCATGCATATGCTGATAAGTTTAATGGCCTTTTCCAAATGGAATGAAATGTTAACTAAATTCTACACATTTTTCCTTTCACATGAGGAGAAACGCTAATTAGGGTCTCTCTTCCATTCATCTGACAATTTTCAAAAAAATTTTATGCTTCTATTATCTTTGAGAATTCTACCCTCTTTTAATTATGATTTATACCAGGCAAGAGGACAATACAACACCGCAAGGAAAGGGCCTATACATTGTGAGACCAGTTAGCCTCACTTCCTTAATAAATCAAGAGCAGTTTCACATATAAAAATCGCCAATGATTATTTTTTAATTTTAGAGTAAATTTTATTTTCCAGTAAGTCTGTAACAGTATTTCTGTTCACTCAGAGCATGCAGTTCTTTTTTATGGGTTGTCACTTGAGCAAACAGGCCATAAGCTTTTAAAAAACATGTGGACTACAAATTATTGCCTCACTTGGATTAAAATAGACCTGTTTGGCCATTGGCCTAGAAATCAGGAGGTATAATTTAAATTATCATCTCATCCTAAGGAAATTCAATCCCAAATCTCTTATTTCTTATGGCATAGAGTAATCTGGGCTAGAATTGTTCTCTACGCCTCTTATTTCCATTCTGGCTATGAATGCAAGAGCTACAGGGACAGAAAAAAAGATAACGAGGACAGAATGTAGCTATAGGTTACCATTTAGGGTACTTGGTTGGGAAAGAATGAGGTTTGCTTGCTCCTTGCCCAAATTTTATGTTTATTGTACAGTGGCTGCTTAATGTAAAATACATGAAGAGATCTGGTTGACAGGAAACACGGTATTTTAGAATAGCAATGCAAAGGAATGTGCAAGACAGCCTGAATCTGAAGTCAGATGTGAAAACTGATTTGCTGCTTAACTGGCAGGATGGTTCAGTTTACTACAGTAGTTAAGGTAGAATATAAGAAGCAAAGGACTTGGGTGACTGATCGGGAACTGTCCTTGTGCCCTGTCTAGCTTGCTCTACTGGTGACAAGTTCACAAAGAAATGTCAGAGATACAGGTCAATATTTTTTTGGACAAAAGGCAAAAGAAAAGGTTTGGATATGCAGATTCATGGGTAATCACCACAGATAGATGGAGTTGTCAATTCAGATCAGATTCTGATGAGATGCAGAATAAGATATGAAGGGACAGTGAAAAAGGATCAAGAGTAGACCCCTGCAGAGAAAGAAGAGAGAAGACATGCTGTCGTAGTCAGGAGAATTATGGAAGACAGAGATAAAACTTCTTTCTCCTGTCATCTGTGTGTCTGTACACGTGGGCACACAGAAGGGAGGGGAGACTGAGGAAGAAGACCGTTGTAGAAGAAAAGAGATAAAGCAACTTGTCTTTTGGAATTTTTTTAAGAGGCAAATCAATTACTCAGCAATTTAATTGATGTTTCACAAGCTTCGTATGAAACAGTGAATGTCTGCATAGCAGAGCTTGTGGAGTCACCATCCTTGCAGACTGAAATTAGGCAACTACTTGTGTTTGTTTAATTAGATATGCAGAAGCATGTATTTGTTTAACTTTCCATTCAAAAAAAATGTTCTAAAAACAGTCTTGCAGAGCAAATCAATGGTATTTGCCTGAACAAAAGAAAGCCAAAAAAGCTAGTTGACCTTAACTCTAGATGTACAACAGCTGTTTAAGTTAGGAAAATGGAAAACCAAATACAACATGTTTGTTTAGATGCCCAGGAAATACTGTGTACCTTTGGAACTTCCTAGTATGTAGTAAACAAACCTGCAAGGTTTGTGGTTAGGAAGCATGGTATCCACATATTCTCCTGCCTGTGTTAATTGCACTGAGCTAGGATGTGGCAGGTAAATCTTACTGCCAAGACTAAAAAGACCAGTTAATTACAAGCCACTGAAGTATTACTTCTTATGGGGGGCACTGCTAGTGAAGAATTTGAAAAGCAGAGGTAACTGTATGGGACATGCACACAAGAATCATTAAATTCTGGAAATGCTGCACACAGACAATGTTTCTGTATGGGACCCGATTGTAGGAAATGCTCTAAAAATTGAAAACAAAAGCAGAAGAAAGAACCAGCAGGGTCATCTAAATTTTATGGGACCTATTAGGGTTAAGTAGAACAGTATAGAACCACAGAATCAAAGAATAATTCAGGTTGGAAGGGAGCTTGGGGATCTCTAATCCATCCTCTGCTGAAAGCAATCACCTATGAGACCAGACTGCGTTGCTCTGGGCTTAACCATTCATAGCTTGAAATCTCCAAAGATGGATACTGCACAAGCTTCCACTGGCTGACTGTCCTTAGGGTGAACAAATACTACCCTATATTCAGTTAGAACCTCTCTTGTTTCAATATATGCCTGTCATCTTTTGTCTTCCTATCATGTAGTGCAGCAAGAGCCTGCCCTCATCTTCTCAATAACTTCCCTGCAGGTACTGGAAGACTGCCATCAGGAAAATGCAGGCCCATATTTTCCTTTCTGTTTATAGTTCTACTGTCCTATTGTCACTCTCTGGTTCTAATCCAAAACTTCTACTCTCTTGGAGCACTCATCTGAATTTAAGGCTGATGCAGTAACTGCATATTCCTTCTATGATGTCTGTGGTCTTTTCTCCCTCTTAGAAGCAAATGAAAACACTGTAAAACAAAAACTGCAGTTCCTTCAGTCATATTGGCTAAGAATCAATAATCAAGGGAAAAAAATGCACTTGGCCTACATAAAAAAGGGTATGTCAGCAGCATCTTAATATGAACATGTATATTTCTACAAAAGGAAATAAAATTCAAATAGATCATGAAAATGAACCCTAGTGAGCTACTGCTAGAAGTCTCAACTTGAAACAATAGTTTTGATTAATTTTTCTGGAATGAGTTATATAAAATAAAAGAAATCTCATCAGCTCCCATAGAACTGTCAACTGTGACAGTGAACAGACCTAAAACCCCATCAAAATATTAAAAATAGATATGTGTGAGATAATTATCAAGTCATATTTTGACACTTAACTATTATCCTTGTTACACTGTGCATTTTGATCACCCCTCTCTTCATATCTTGTCTGTATGGATGCACTTAGAAACCTATGTTGATGAAAATAAACTAGGTGGCCTCAGTAGGGAGGTAGGGTAAAACTATCAGGAGTTCAACAAAGAATGCAAACCAGTCTGTGGGCTCTCATACTCTTAGGAGAAACGGCTGATAATAAAACAAATGGTCTTGAAATTAGGGATTTTATTATAGGCCCAGAAAAGGACTTTTACATTTTGACTAGTATAATATTATCAGCCTTCCCTAGCCAGTTTAGCATGAACACTCCACAAATTACACAAGAATACGTGGGCACAAAAAAAATGCTAACCCACTGCTAAAACAAAACCTATTCAAACTCTGGGTGTGAAAGAATGGTTCAAGAATATTTCATACTTATGGAAAAGTACTTCTTGAAATTGCCAAGATTAGAAAGAGCTTAGCTTGATGAAGCTGCTTAGTGTTTCAGAAGAAAAAGATTAGTATAGGTGGGAATTCATTTTTATTGTCATTTTCATAAAAGTTGCATGTTCCCAGTCTAGTCCATTCCTTTTAACGCCACTGTCCCCTTCCCCACTGATAGAGATACTCTGCAGGTGCTTATTTAAACCTACAGCTGAAGAATAACAGACAATTTACTGTGTAGCATTAGCATTTCACTAAACTACCTGCATTGGAAGAATGGAGCCTATTAGAGAAAGATTGTTTGCCTGTTAAATAAGATCACTAGACAACAAATGTTTAGGTTTGAAACTGTTGAATTGAATGCAGTTATATCAACAACTAATTACCAGTTCATTGTTCTTAGTTCCTAAGATCCTAAGGCTCAAGGTATCTACTTATGGCCCAGGGAGCACATACAGTATTCTCTTTACTATGTCAAGAAAATGATGCTACATCCTCGAGGAGGGATACAATAAAGTTTTTATGTGTAGAGAAAAGGCAGCATCTTGCCTTTAATCAGCAGCAGAAAATACAATAAAGTTTTGAGATTCTCATATGCCTTCACGCCTTTTTTTTTTTTTTTTTGGCTTGTGCTTATGTGGTATAAGCCTTGCAAGTTTTGCTGATGTCGATGGATTCTTTTACTTGTTTCGGGACTGAAATGCCCTTTTTCTCATGCAATATGCGAATATAATACAAGTAGCTTGTGGATACTTGAGAAAAACTAAAAAAGTTGCCCTCTGACTCAGAATATATTCTAGATCACAGGAAATGTAACTTCTTAATTTTAAATAAACCCATGCTGTTTACATGGAAACAGTCTGGAAACGGGCTCATAAAGGCTCTAATATGGTAATGCAGCAAAGCTCCAGTAATACCTTCAGTTATTAAACTGATTTGAAGATAAAAATAATAATCTCCCTCTCTTTGTGTATAAACAGCTGAAATGAAAACCCAAATGCAAATTGTTAGTGCTTCCCCATTGTCTTAATAAATAAACCATTAAGATCCCACAGTTAATCTGAATGAAACAGAAAACTCTCCTGAAGCTAAAATTGGTGAGATTAGAATCTCACTGAACAAACAAGTAATCTAGATCTGATTTAGTCTTTTCTGATTTGTAAAACACTCTGTTCAATGCAATGGAAAGATAATCCCTAGCATCTTGCACACTCATACAGCATTCCCTATTTAACAATTTAAAATACTGTGTACAAAGTGGGTATCTTGGTGCTGGTTGAGTCCTGCCTTCACCTGACTGCTGAGCTAGGTCCCAGTGCACATGACATTTGCATTCTTCACGTCTGTCCATCCTGAACTGATACAGCTTTGCTTGCCCTGTGACATAGTCCCTGCATATGGGCTGCTGGTGGGGCTCTGGCAAAATGAAGCCCTCCAGCTGTATGTTCCTGGGAACACTGTTGACCTTAAAGGCATCGCAACTGGTGGAAAAGACCCTCTCTTTGGACAGATCAACATGTAAAACCATTGCAGCTTCACACAGGGAGTCTAAGCACATCTTCAGTACTCAGATGGCACGAAAAGAACAGAACTAGAAGATACCAGACCCTTTAATATTAATTCACAACTTTTTGCCTCAGGACTGTTTCATCTTATCTAGCTATGGGGTTCATCCACTAACTTAACAAGTTCAAACTTAATGTAAAACATTCCTTTTACTCTTTGTAGGTCCTTGGGATTCCTCTCTTAACACATCTACCTGTTCTGGTTTTGAATGCCAGAATCTATGTATTTGTTCTTTCCATTCTCTGGCTGCCTTTGTCTACTTGACATTTTCTGAAAAGAACTCTATATTAACTTGTAGTATCAGCTGGTATAATTTTTCGGGTGCTTCCCCTTATTCAGGTAAATAAGGAACTATTTATATAAATAAGATGAGACAACTCCACTGAGGTAATTCCAATACAAAAAAATAGTCAGAACAACTTAGAATTTCCTCTCCCAAATGTCATAATAGTGTCATAATTTCTCTTACACTTCATAAACTGTACAGAAATTACTGTTATTTCCATTTTCTATGAGGGCACAGTGAGTGAAATACATTGAATAAAGCTCAGAATAAAACTCAGAAGGTTATTTCACCATCCAAGTTTACATGACAAATACTGTATGTTACTTCCTCCATAGTAAAAAAAATAGATGAAGTAAAACCATAATCTTTCCTTTAAAAAATATTTGCTTAACTACCTTTTTTTTAGTCTATTTTTAAGGTGATGTCTAGTTAGGTGATTTTTAATTATTAAAATGAACTAATGGAAACTATTTTTGCACTACATAATATTCTTAAACAAGCCACTGATAAAAATAATTTGTGTAACACTGCATTTTTACATGCTATTTTTCAAATTTCAGATTAAGATGCATTCCTATGGCTAATGCCTTACAACTGAAGAAGAATTACGCAGAAAATCACAATTTAGGAAGGAGTTAGGAAGAACTTCTAGAAGAAATAAATGTTGACAGAAGTATTCTTGGAAACCAAGAACAGGAAGACTGATTCTTCCATAAAAACCTCTGTGAAAAAAAGTAAATTTGACTATCACAAAACTCAGATTATAAATTCAAGCCTTCCCTGTCTGTTCCAGCCAGGTCAAGTATTAACTTGTCACTCAAATGTTTTTTACACTGAGGAAGGAAAGAGGAAGAAAAAAGTTTACATTGACCTACATGCATTTGATAGAAATAGGCACAGAAAAATAACCTTGATACATGACAACTCAAAAGAGGGGGACAGTGGAGCCACAGGTTAGGGAGGGGTTGTATGAGTAACTGCAGTGAGACTGTATAGTCCTCAAGAGTGAGGACAAGCCACTTAAATTCTCTTTAAGGAAATAAAGTGCCTGAGTGGACTGACTTCAGAAGAGAGTGAAGCAGGAAAATAAGATTAATTTAAGCAGATTCTGTGCATGAACTGCTTTTCAGTAGCTGGATTTATCAATAAGGAAAAGGAGTATTTATATTTTGAACAATTACTGTACATATAAAATTCCATATGTCATTTTTGCAGCTAGAGACGACGTATTGCTGAATTTGAACCTTTACCAGTTTTATGCTTTTTTCTAACCACATGCCCTGGATAAAAGTAAGCACTACTTAAAACGTAAACTGACTACTGACCACACGTACTGTTCTGTTAATGCTTTACACATCCAGGAAAAGAAGCCCTCAGATTTATGTACACTACTGTTGTAAAGCACATTTACAATAAAATCTGCAGCCATGAGGTAACAAAGAAAGTATTTCCTTTTACTGCTGTGACTCTACAAAAGCATGGAAACCCTGCTCAGTCACAAAACATTCAGCCGTCTGCTCTCACCACTCCAAGCTCCTTTAGAGTAGAGCAAGCACCTCAGCTCCATCACAGGATAATGCAAATCAACAAGGTAAGAACGAGAAGAAACTACCAGGTTGCCTTGGCTATTCTAATGTTGTATTGGCTAAGAAAGACCACGCAGACAAGCACAAAGCTGAAAGCAAAACAGCAGATCAAAGTAAGGAAGCTATGAGGAAAATGAGCACGAAAATAAGTTAGGAAAGACTTCTAGAAAGTAGACGTAGGTAGATGCATACTTGAAACTCAGAACTGAGACTGATCATACCACAAATACGATACGAAAAAGTGAATCTCAGCAGCAGAGAATTCCGTGCTCTAAGTGCTAACCTTCAGCCCTTCCCACAACAGAAAAAAGACTGCTGCCTAAGGCACAGGGTTGAAAAATGTTCTGACAAAAAAGTGGAATGTATTATTACTGGTAATAACTGTTTGGGGTTTTTTTTGTTGGGTTTTTTGTTTGTTTGTTTGTTTGTTTGGTTTGGTTTGGTTTGTTTTTTTAATTTCCAAAAGATTTCCTTTAAGTTTTATGCTACAATCTGCAATCTGTGACTTGGTGACAAATGCATTGATCCATTCAGCTAAATCTACTTTTTCTCAAAAAAACACTGAAGACTCTTTTAATGCAGAGGAATACTGTTTTAATGCAGAAACTCTTTCAGCTCTGAATCTAGACATTGCCAAACATGATACCACATAAAATACCATGAACAAACAAGCCTGCAATAATGTATTTCAGTCTTATTATGACAGACCAACTTTCAATCATTTTTGTTTTCCATATGGACATCTGGGATACCGAAAAGAAGAGCAAAAAACATTGGCAAGCTGCTAAGAGAAGAAAGGTTACTTAAAAATAAAGTAGAGAGAAAATACATGAGTCACTGGATGCCTTATCTTCCTAAAATCCTTGGAAAATCTCTATCAGTATCCTCTTAGCCTTGGTTTTATTTAAACAAGATTATAAATATGAGATGAACTAGGACCTACTGATACAGAATATGTAACTGAGCTTCAATTAAAATAGCCACCACTTCTTAAATACCAATGACACGATGAGCTTTTGTTGGCTGACAAAGCAAATCTCACACACTCTTGAAGAGATAGGGATTAGGTTTGGGCCTGGATAATAAATTTCAGTTTCCACTTGGCCAAAAGTTTTGTGGACTTTAGATCCCAAGTATTGATTTTCTTCCACTGTATTACATGTTGTGCATGGTAGAGGAAGAGCTGCAGCAAACACAGGGCAACAGAGACTCAGCAGATGGACGCAGATATGGATCAAGCTCCTCCTGCAGCTCTTGCTGTTAACGCTGCCCAGAAAAAAGGATCTCCAGTGACGGGCTAGTGAGGCAGCTGGGGCTGCCACAGGAAGAGCCCAAGGAGTCTGCTACATGAGGGAGGAGAATTGGGCTCTATTACTGTTACACTTTTGCATACAGAACCCAAGGTTTGATCTGCAAACTTTAAGGATACCATAAGAAATTACTTTGGGTCAGGAGCACTGCTAAATAAAGAATGCATTTTATAACTGGGAAAACAGGAGCTATACTGTTGGTATTAATTAGGCATGTTTTCAGCATGCTGAATAGAGACAGTCTTTCTAGCTACACCAATGACACACATGCAGAAGCCTATGCTTAAACACCTAGGGCATTTTCAAAATCAAAATACAAGCACCTGATAGATGTTGCAAATGATGGATTTATACGCTTTGATTTTGCCGAAGTGCCACACTAGACACTTACAGACATCTGGAAATATCACAGGAGACAGTTCAGAAGATTATTCCTATCTGAAGGTAAAATACCTTACCAGACACATACAGTGCTTTGCACTGTAACTTCTATCTGCTTTTTCCTGATACCTTCCACAAGCTTGCAATCGTCTCCAACTTGCTGGATCTTATATTTAATTTCAGGAGCATATTAATTATGAAATCTAAAGAAAATTCTTTATTATCTTGCCTAAAGCCAATTAATTGGTATCTGGTAACTCCCTGACATTCCAAATCATAATTTAAATAGTTATCTTCTCTTCTGCTTGATTATACTGATACCTAATAATGAGATTACCAGGAAAAATATAGATCCTATCTAAAATACTTATAATTAAGACTGGTGTGACACAAGATCAGGATATCTGATCTTAGATGAAGATGAAGATTTGAAGGAGGAAATGTTTAATTATGATATTGTTTGGCTGAAATGCACACATCTTTAAACTGTACTAAGAGTTTGTCTAACATCCTTTTTTCCAAGTTATTTATTAATAATACATTTAAATGGTGAATAATATTTATTTCCTAGATCTGTATTAAGAATATAGATTCTCCTTCTTGCCCACTCTCTTTCCAATTAAGCTAAATATTACAACTGCTTCTGACAAAAGAAATGTTGGCTTTGAAGTACTCTTACACCAGAACAGTGACTGCACCAAGTGGAGCTCAGACATACTCTGACACTGCAAGAAGCCTGAGTTGCTTATAAGACTACTTATACAACTTGCAAAACTGTCTGCAGTAACCATTGCTGACAACAAAAAATGGCAACTCACAATGAAATAGGAAAACTACTAGGAATATATACAATGAATATGTATATTCAATTTCCTTAGACCCTAGATGAAACTCTTTATTAATTACAGCATCATTCCTTCCATGACATTGCCAGGATTCACTTTTAATGCCAAACACCAAATTCAGTACTAAAATATTCTATGAAACTTAAAAAAGATCTCCAGCTTGAATCAGAAAATAAAACAAATTCCAAAACAAAAGCCTTTGGTGTCTTCATTTTTCCCTTTTATAGTGCAAAGCATTGATTTGATTTATTTCTCATTTTTAGTTCAATATTTTAAGTGTCTGTGAATGCTAACTCATGATTTTTCCATTGGGAGAAGTAGGATACAGAAATGACACCAGCAGTTGGTAAGTACAGGCAATTAAGCCAGCTAAACTTTGTAATTAACATGTAAAGAGTCTGCAATACTGAACTTACACTGGTTTTAATCAGTCCCTTAAAAATACTATGTGGGGGAAAAAAAAAATCACATTATTTTTCTTTTGTAAATCACTGCACTTTCTCTAACTGGATAGACAAAAGCTCATCTGAGCCGTTTATCTTATCTCTAAAAATGACCAGTAATAAAAATACGGCAAGCAGTCCTCTAAGTCAAACTGAGTTATTTTACCTGCTATACCAATCCCACGTACACTTTAATCTCTTCTTTTGCTCTGCATTGTCCGCGTTCAGACCAGTATATACACAGAAATCTCACTGAATTTAGCATTAGCTGAAGGTACCCAAGATACCCATGAAGCTTTCTGCTTCACTGGGCAAAATATAAACCCCCCATAAAACTCAAATTAACAGGTTTTCTATGAAGTGGAATGCATGGAAAACTCGATTAAAGCAAAACAAAATCACAGTGTTTGACAGAAGACCGAGAATATCCCCCTGATCTCACTGCCACTTATGCCAGCTTTAATTGGAATAATTCTAGCATAGTAAGTAGTGATACATCTCCAAACAAGACGAAAAATGTGATGCAAGAAAAGAGAACAATTCCTCAGAAATTAGGAAACAAACCATGTGAAGGCTGCACCCATATCAACACATTCAGGGTCATCCTGGAAAGTAAGACTAAGTATTTAGAATGGAATTCCAAGCAACTTTTTAAGCTAACCAAGTCATTTTTCATTTTATGGTTAAATCATCAACCTCTTTCTCATTCTGATGAACTGTAATTCACAAATGTTAACTATGGAGGGATTATTTATTTAAAGGTTTACCAAGGAACAACAGCTTCAATTCTTCTTTCAAGAATGGCAACATTTTGAATATTTAGCATTTACTTGACAGGAAAACTGAAAAATTCATGTCAGTTGAAATTAACAGTACTTGGTTTCCAGAGATTGATTTAATGTGAGACTTCCCATTTCTTTAATTGTGTTTACAGATACTTTAAATCCTAGCACCTTGATGCTTGTCATAACTGTGGTCCAGGATCAAATTGCATCTCAAATTCAAAGCCATTTTTCCCTAAAGGCACAGCTGTCTTCTACTGTAGCCCTGTGGCCCTGTAAACACACCACTGTCATTGCTAGCGACAGGCTACAGACTGTACTGGCTTTGCAAGTCCGCAGGACCAAGGCTTGTCAGGCTTACTCCAAACTTTTCTCGGCCTGCCTGCACCTTTTGGGGGGGGGCTTGTTTAGGCATAGTAATAATTTCTCAAATTTATTTTACTTTTACTTCTCTTTTTTGCATGGTATAACTGCATTTTTTATATACAGTAGTAATGTAGTTATTCTGATATGATGAAATATTTAATAATGGCATAATGATACAGTGTAGAGGAATACAAACCTGGTCTGATAGCAGAAGCCTTGAGAACAAAGACACAGGATGCAGTGCAGAGGAGTTCAGACATGGGTTGATAAGAAGAGGGGAACAAGCTGACACTCAAAATCCAAGGGCTATAAACAATTCACCCACGGTCAGTTAAAGAATGCCTACACTGAGCTGAGCAAAATAAAGGCAATGAAGAACAATATCGAAACTATGTAAAACCCACCAAGCAGAGTAAACCTGGATGCAGTGTAAACTCACAGATCAATGAATAAATAGCAAGGTGCAGAGCATTAGCAAACATAAAAATGGCTGGAAGTATCCTAAAGGGGACGAAGAAACCATGAACACCAATATCATATTCCTCCTAGTGAAGAAGAGCAAGTAGCCCCAGCATCGACATTTCACTCCTCTCAGTGAAAGACTTGGAGCACTGATGGTTTATTACAATACTTTCCCTTCCTTTCTGCTGGAGGCAGACTAGCATTGTTGACCTTAGTAGCCAGAGGCAGCAAACAGATGAGCAGAGAAGAGCTAGATACTAGGAATCATGTGCACAACAATTTTCATTATGTTATTATTTTTGAGACTTTTTCTGAAATTGTACTGTTTATTTTCTTTTTCTGTAACAATTAGATCTGGACCAGTAAGAATTCTTTGATTAGACTTTTCTGTTACAATAAACATAAATTCATAGCTTTACATGTAAGAAGTGTTTATTTTTTGCTCATACCAAAGTTTAAAACACATTACCTCTTATCTAGAACTTATTTAAACATTCACATTTTATTTTCAATTTCCTGAATAGTTCTTAATACCTCATGCTGTTTCTCATGGGCAGGATGTTTTGATAGCTGTTTCTCAGATCTAATCTCTCTACTTGATTTTCCTAAAATCTGTGTCATCATAATATATACAGAAACAAAAAGACCATGGCAAGTACAGCAACATCATATGACTGACTAACACAGATACAGGATAGAGATACATTGGTCTTCACAAAGAACTTCTAGTTCTCAGGTTTTACCCACCTTTGAAGCACATTTTTTTTCCCCATTGTATGCATATGAAAAATGGAATATGTACTTGCATGGACAAAGAGGAGGTGAGGGAAATCTGAAAGGTCTATGTATGGAGCTTAATATACGGTTCTAAACCCAATCAACATAATGCTTTCTCATGCACATTATTCTGCTGGAACTGCTTATATAGTCAGTTATCTGTTTTAGCATTTGTTTCTAATATATATTATATTATATATTATAATGTGTAAACCATGCTTTAAAAACAAGACAAGTCCTGGTCTGGACTACTGACTAATGTGTAGTTTAGTGTGATGTTGCTACAGCAACCAAAAAGATGGAATAGCATGTCATCTATCATTTACACATTACTAAAAGCCATTAACCAAGCAGAGATGCTGTGATGCAGGAGACAAGGATGTCTGAAAGCATTCTAAAATATTTTCCATTGTTCTGAAGGTCCCAGGAAGTAAATCAAAGTAATAAATGGCACAAATAAGAGTTAAGTATTTAAAAATAAAAAAGCCTTCCTTTTTTAACACATGGTATCAGCATTTCTCAGGGTCCAGTTGCCAGAAGAACATGCTTCTAGATCATGGACAAACAACCTAGACTTTTTACTTCAGACTTCTGAAGTGTGTTTGTGGCCCACATCATGGCATGCAGAAATCTTGCAGCTGTTGTGCATAGCAAAACAGTTACTGCCTGAATGAAAGCCTGAGAGGTTTTCAAAGTGGGGGTTGTAACCTTGATCCAATGGACCTCCTCAGCAAATACATGTGCCTTCATTAACAAGTAGTCTTGGTCCTCCAATAGAAGCTAATTACCTCTCCTACTCCCTGCGGATACACAGACTAGTATGAAAACAAAATCAGTATGTGGTAGTAGTGGTGGTGATGGACAAATTTAGCAGACAAATTGGGAAAATTCAAATTGGTAAATTTAATGATTTAGTGAAGCTATTTATGCATTGAGTTTGCAAATGATCTGGAACACATGCAGTTTATAATAGCACTGTGAAAAAAAGTACCCATGATTGGGTTAAAATTTTAGATTCACCAACAGGGTGCACATTTTGGTAAGAAAGTGAACAAAACATCTGGGAACGAGTCTGGGGATGTTTTCCAGACCACAGCAGAAAGATTAATGACCTAAGTCTGTCAGGCTAAAATGGAAGCTTACAGAGGGACTGGGTAAGGTTTTGATTTAAGAAAAAAATAAGAAAGAAGAGCAGTAAAACAATCTATAGAGTGGATAGGCCTGCTGCTCATTGTCAGAAAGGATATAATTCTTTGCTTATGTATATACACAAGAGAGTTTCATAATTATGTAAAAAGGGAACATTTTGTACTGCCAGCAAGAGGAGAAATTCTGTAAGCAATGGAGGATGCCCAGTCCTTTTCTGCATCTGAAGTCTGCATGTTCAAGACACTCTATGAGAGCACCAAACAGTGAAAACTCTT
Source organism: Strix uralensis (assembly GCF_047716275.1). Classification (NCBI taxonomy): domain Eukaryota; kingdom Metazoa; phylum Chordata; class Aves; order Strigiformes; family Strigidae; genus Strix; species Strix uralensis. The sequence continues at coordinate 88,577,307 of NC_134012.1, read as the reverse complement.
GAGTGCCTGATGTTTGGTGTACTTTCCACAGCATCCTCCTGCACAGTGGAGAACATGATGCAATACATCATTTCAGGGCTGGAGACAAAGGCAACATGAATCCAGGTGGAGTCATTATTCCTTATTTTATTTAAGATGTTTGTGCAGGTAGGACCAAGTTTTTGAAAATGCCACCTAGTACATGGACATCACTGCCTATATGCCACAAATGGACTAGACATGAGTGTAAGACAAAAGTAAAGAAGCTATGACTATCACAAATCTAAGGACAGGGACAACTGGAATAGGAGTGGGGAGGAAGAACTCTTGTTACAGGTCCTCACTTTGCAGAGAACTACAAAGCCTGTAACTGTGCATGACTTCATCACCATAATGTGATGAAGAATAATCAAAAGGATGTTCAAGATACACTGTAGATAGCTCCTCCAAAGGGTAGTGGCAAAACTTCTATTCACATAGCTGTTGGTATCCTTTTACCATGGTACACCACTGTTCCAACATTCCAACAAAATCTTCCCTAGCCATCAACTCCTCTAGGTTTACAATTCAGAAACAATGAGACACAATTACCAGTTAAATCCATCCAGCTGGGACACCCCTTCTTCTTCTGGCAAGGAATATTGACACTATTGAGCTTATTTGGCCCACATACAAAGAAATCCCCTTCCTTCTGGAAGGATCTGTCTGACAAAATTTAGCCAACCACAAAAAGGAGCAGAGCTCCAGTGAGTCTGCTTCATTATCACCTAATACAGAGGACAAAGACAGCGCAGTAGATCATGGCTCTGGAAGGAATCCCTAAGGATGTCACAAAGGATAGGGCACAGTCTTGAATCAGGACAGAAGCTCAATGCCATGCCTAGCCATGCTCTTACAGCAAAATCTCCATTGCAGTGCTTGCTGAATGTGCTTTGGGCCACTAAGGAAAACCACGAGTGCCAGCAAGTAGACACATGCAAGGCTGTCAGAGATGCTCTGGCCAAATGGAGAAGGGTGATTAGATCAACAAGGACTGGCAGGTTTGCCCCATGCTTTTTCCAAACAATTATTTCAGATGGAGGCCAGGGACCCTGTCATATTGTGCCATCTTTCCTTGTAAGGCATACCAGGCTGCAGGCGTAATCTCTTCATTCTATTATCATATTGCCCGGCAAAGGGAGTCCTGGCTTTGGGTGAGTGCATCATGAGCTGAATTAAAGGCAGGCCTGTGGTGTTCTATAGAAGATAGGGCAGCACCAATTGTATATGCTAGAAACAGCAGCAGAAGGTGGTACAGGGCAGCAGAACTGGGTTACACAACATAAGGACTGGAAAAGGAAAATATGGATGTCATTCTTGGGTCTCTACTGAGTGGCTAATTTGTCCTTGACAGAAAAGCAACACGCAATCAGGAAAAATCTGGACAGCAATAAAAAAAGACTTATAGGAAAAAAAAAGAGAAAAAATGCGCAGGCAAAAGCTATTAGAGGCAAAATTTCATTAAGGTACAGTCAAATGTCCCATGTATCCCATTAGACTGCACCTTGGGCAGAGCATTTTCTGATCTCATACACAGATTAAAGCTATCTAACATGAGTGTCAAATCCAAGCAAGTCCTCTTGCTTATAAAAAGACTGAGCTAAAACCCAGGAGAAGGCCTTTTTTTTTTACCATGGTGGGTTGACTGTGGTCAGCTGCCAAATGTCCACGCAGCCACTCTTACCCCCATCCTCAAGAAGACAGGAGGCAAAAATAAAATGAAAAAACCTTGTAGGTTGAGATAAAGACAGGGAACTGTCCACTGTAGAAGAAGATCAGGTTCAAGACCATCTAAGCTACCTGAAGTGCACAAGTCCATGGGACCCGATGAGAAGCATCCACAGGTCCTGAAGGAACTGGCAGATGAAGTGTCTAAGCCACTATCCACATATTTGAGAAGCTGTGGCAGTCTGGTGAAGTTTGCACTTCAATGGGGGAAACAACCCCCATTTTTAAAAAAAGGATAAAAGAAGGAGCTGGGGAACTACAGGCCAGTCAGTCTCACCTCTGTGCCTGGCAAGGTCATGAGGCTGATCCTCCTAGAAACTATGCTAGGGCCCATGGAAAATAAGGAGGTAACTGTTGACAGCCAACATGTGTTCACTAAGGGCAAATTTGGTGGCTTCTACAACAGGGTTACAGTGCTGGTGGGTAAAGGAAGAGCAACTAAAGTCATTTACCTGGACATGTGCAAAGCATTTGACACTGTACTGTGTGACATCCCTGCCTCTGAATTGGAGAGATATGGATTTGATGCATAGAGCACTTGGTGGATAAGGCATTGGCTCACACTCAGAGAGTTGTGGTCAACAGCTCAATGTCTGAGTGGAGAGCAGTGATGAGTGGCATTCCTCAGGGGTCAGTGTTGGGACTGGAGCTGTTTCACATTTTTGTGGGTGACACAGACAGTGGGATTGAGTGCACCCTCAGCAAGTTTGCCGATGACACCAAGCTGTGTGGTGTGGTCGACACACTGGAGGGAAGGGATGTGCCATCCAGAGGGACCTGGACAGGCTGGAGAGGTGGACCCATGCAAACCTCATGAAGTTCAACAAGGCCAGGTGCAAGGTCCTGCATGTGGGCTGGGGCAATCCCAAGCACAAATACAGGCTGGGTGATGAGTGGACTGAGAGCAGCCCTTCAGGGAAGGACTTGGAGGTGTTGGTTAACGAGAAGCTCAGCATGACCTGGCAATGTGCGTTCACAGCCCATAAAGCAAATCATACCCTGGGCTGCATAAGACAAGTGTGGCCAGCAGGTTGAGGGAGGTAATTCTCCCCTCCTGCTCTGATCTCATGAGACCCCACCTGCAGTACTGCATCCAGCTCTAGGGCCCCCAATGTAAGAAAGACATGGATCTGTTGGAGCAAGTCCAGAGGGCCACAAAGATGATCAGGGGGCTGGAATGCCTCCCCTGAGAGGACAGGCTGAGAGAGTTGGGGTTGTTCAGCGTGGAGAAGAGAAGGCTCTGGGGAGACCTTATAGCAGCCTTCCAGTACTTAAAGGGGGCTACAGGAACGATGGGGCAGGACTCTTTATCAGGGGGTGTAGGGATAGGATGAGGGGTAATGGCTTTAAACTGACAGAGGGTAGATTTAGATTAGATATTAGGAAGAAATTCTTCACTGTGAGGGTGGTGAGACACTGGAACAGGTTGCTCAGAGAAGCTGTGGCTGCCCCCTCCCTGGAAGTGTTCAAGGCCAGGTTGGACGGGGCTTTGAGCAACCTGGTCTAGTGGAAGGTGTCCCTGCCCATGGCAGGGGGGTTGGAACTAGATGATCTTTAAGGTCCCTTCCAACCCAAACCATTCTGCAATTCTATGATATCATCTACCAATTACCATCTTGGGCGAAACTGATTCAACCTGCGGAAAATTAATTTAATTTATTGCCAATTAAATAGATTTGGATAGTGAGAAGAAGCAAAGACAAAATTAGAACAACACCTTTTCCCCACACCCCTTTTTACCTGGCTCAGATTCACTCCTTCAGTCCTGACTCCTCTACTTCCCACCACAAAAGCGATCCAGGGGGGATTGGGGAGTGGGGAATTATGGTCAGTATGCACTAGTTCATCTCTGCTACTCCTTCCTCCTCACATTTTTCCCCTATATTACTTCCCTGCTCCAGCATGGGTCCTTTCCTTGGGCTGCAGTCCCTCAAAAACTGCTCCAGTGTGGGTCCTCTCCACAGGATGCAGTCCTTCAGGAAAAAAATCTGCTCCTGGGTGGATCCTCCAAAGGTCACAGTTCCTGTAAGGAGAACCTGCTCCTGTGTGGGAAATACCAGCCTGCTCCAGCATGGGGTTCTCCGCTGGCTGCAGTGTGTGTATCTGCTCCACCATGGTCTCTTCCATGAACTTCAAGGGAATACTGCTCTGACTCCTGGAGAACCTCCTCCCTTATTCTCTGACCCTGGTGGTCACGCTGTTGTTCCTCACACTTTTTTCCCTCACTTCTCATACTGCCATGCAAAATTTTACCCTTTCTGCTTTCTGCTTTCACACAGGTGCTACCAGCTTCACTGATGGTGATGATGGACTCAGTTGTGTCCTATGGTGCATCCGTCATGGGGACAGCTCTGTCCGGCATAGGGCAGCCCCTCACCACTTCTCATAGAGGCCACCCCTGCAGTCCTCTGATGCCAACACCTTGACATCTACACCCAATATGTCCACTAACATTTCTGGTGTGAGGGCAGTAAAGTCTGTTCTGGCTGGCTCAATCTCTTTGCTGTCTGTTGCTATGAAAATACGGGGATGAGGAGGAAGATGAAAGAAGAGTTTGCAAGGAGTGAAGGGAGTAGATGTAGAGTCTCAAGGCTAGGTAAAAGAAAACAGTCATGGTGCTACAAAACGTAAGCAAGATCTTTCCCTCATAGACTGCTGGCTTTGTAAACAAAGTCACAGGCTTAGCAACAGCTCAGATGTGGGCCTGAAGATACATACAGCAAGGGCCACTGCTCTTTACTGTCCTTTCATGGCCTGCAAAGTATTCAGCTGCCTTCCAATAATTTTATGCAGGTTTGTATTAAGTTGATTTTATGGGCAATACTAGTAGGCCTTAAGCCACCTGATAGTGTACCCAGTAGATATCTGGTAAGATGTCATCAGAACAGGGGAACATACCATATGACAGCACAGCTAAGCATAAGCAGTAAGAATCTAAGACAGAACAATTCATGTCTTGACTGTAAATCTCTGCATGGAAACAAGTTAACATCACAGACTATGGGGAGACTAAAATACGTCAGTCACAGTGTTTCAGGAAATATATAATAAAGCTGAATTATTTAGAGTAGCTTCTAACTTATCTAAGTCATCTAAGTTACCAGAGTATGATGCAATGTTGTCAGGACTTTTCCAGAGAACACCTATAGTTCTATATTTCTCAACAAAACCGCTTGCCCAGCTGGTCGTGTTGCCTCTGTGGAAAGCGGCAGTGATGTCACCACAGAAATGACCAAAGCACTGAGCAGGTAGTGGGTGGCCTTGAGCACGTTTGCTACAGGAACAGTTACAGGAACAGAGCTTAAGATAGTCCCAAATCTTTAATAAATACGTTCTCACCAAATGATGCCTACCCACTTCTGGATCAGTATGGACTCCCAGGAACAACTCTGAAAAGGCAGAATAACTAATTCTGAATTCATGTAATAAGGTCCAGAAGGGCCTTCCACATCCTGAAATTAGCATCCAATTACTAATAGTCCAGCACCTGAAGGATGATGTGGTCTATCCACAGATGCTAGTGTGACTTTACTGTTGCCATCATTCTACAATTGTGATGTGTTCTCCACAAAACGGACAGGGAGAATTTTTTGCACTGCTGAGTGATAGTAGTGGGTGACTCCATTCTGAGCAGTGTCGAAGTCCCAATACGCAGACCGGACCTGCTTCATAGGCAAGTCTGTTGCCTTCCTGGGGCCCGGGTAAAGGACCTCGTGGCAAAACTCCCCACTCTAGTGAGACCTAAGGACTATTACCCTCTCTTGGTTTTTCAGGTAGGTAGCGACGATATTACCAGGAGAAGTCCTAAATCAATGAAGAGAGAATTCAGGGCCTTGGGGACACTGGTTATAAGGGGTCAGGGCACACATAGTGTTCTCCTCCATCCCTTCAGTTGCGGGGATGGATGAAGAAGAATACAGGAGAACTCAACAGATGAACTTGTGGCTCCGAGACTGGTGTTACCGGCAGGGCTTTGGATTTTTCAGTCACGGGTTAGTATACAGGATACCAGAGCTTTTGGCATCAGATGGGATGCACCTGTCCCAGAGGGGGAAAGGATCTTGGGGCAGGAGTGAGCTGGGCTCATTGAGAGAGCTTTAAACTAGATTTGAAGGGGGAAGGGGGCAAAACTGGAACTTCCAGACATAAGCCCCAGGGTAGATTACCACAGTTTGTGGGCTGTTGTGCCAGCAAGGACCCTCACCCTACCATCTCAGTGAGATAAGGGATGGAGACATGCAGCACAACAAAGACGCAAGGGACATTGATAGATCAGTAACTGCAGTAACACCTGTGAAAGGTCAGACCAGACTTAGGCCCTCTAAATGCAAAAAGGTGCAGGGGACATCAGCTCATATGAAGTGCATGTACACGAATGCACACAGCATGGGTAGCAAACAGGAGGAGCTTGAAGCCATGATGAAACAGGGAAATTATGATGTAGTGGCTATCACAGAAACATGGAGGGATGTCTCCCACGACTGGAGTGCACCAGTTGATGGCTATATGCTCTTTAGGAGGGATACATAAGGAAGGAGAGGTGGTGGGGTGGTGCTGTATGTTAGGGACTGTTATGATTGCTTTGAGCACAAGCATAGTGAAGACAGGGTGGAGTGTCTTTGTGTTAGAATCAGGGGGAAGGCCAACAGGGCAGATGTCGCAGTAGGAGTCTACTATAGGCCACCCAACCGGGACAGAGAGGTGGATGGAATATTCTATAGGCACTTAGGAGAAATCTCATGATCGCTTGCCCTTGTTCTTGTGGGAGACTTTAACTTCCCAGACATCTGCTGGAAATTCAACACAGCAGAGCGGGACCAGTCCCGGAGATTCCTGGAATGTGTGGGAGATAACTTCCTGACACAGCTGGTGAGTGAACTGACCAGAGTAGGTGCCCTGCTGGATCTCGTCTTTGTGAACAGAGAAGGACTGGTGGATGATGTGGCGGTTGGAGGCCGACTAGGGCACAGCGATCATGAAATAATAGAGTTCTCTATTCTTAGAGAGGCCAGGAGAGGGGGAAGCAGAACTGCCATCCTGGACTTCCAAAGGGCTGACTTTGATTTGTTTAGGCAACTGCTTGACAGAATCCCTTGGGAGACAATCCTGAAGGGTATAGGGGTCCAGGAAGGCTGGATACTCTTTAAGAAGAAAGTCTTAATGGCACAAGAGCAGGTGGTCCCCAGGTGCTGTAAGAGAAGCCGGTGCCAGAAAAGACCCCCTTGGCTGAACAGGAAGATTTGGCTGTAACTCAGGGAGAAAAGGAGAGATTACAGCTTTTGGAAGAAGAGGCTAGCCACTCACAACGATTACAAAGATGCTGTGAGACTAAGCAGGGTGGAAATCAGAAAGTCTAAAGCCCACCTAGAAATTAACCTGGCTTCAGCAATCAAGGATAACAAGAAATGTTTCTACAAGTATGTCAACAGCAAAAGAAAGACCAGTGAGAGCCTCCAGCCCCTGCTAGATGCAGGAGGAAACATGGCAACGAGTGATGAGGAAAAGGCTGAGGTGCTTAATGCCTTCTTTGCCTCAGTCTTTAGTAACAAGACTAGTTGTACTGAGGGAATCCAGCCTCCTCAGCCAGAAGACAGAGAAAGGAAGAACGACCCCCCCCCGTATTCCAGGAGGAGATAGTGACCTACTGCATCACATAGACATACAAAGTCTATGGGACCGGATAGGATACACCCGAGGGTGCTGAAGGAGCTGGCTGGGGTGCTCACCAAGCCACCTTCCATCATTTACCAGCAGTCCTGGCTGACCGGGGCCAGTGTGACGCCCATATATAAGAAGGGTTGGAAGGATGATCCGGGAAATTACAGGCCTGTCAGCTTGACTTTGGTGCCCAGGAAGCTGATGGAGCAGCTCATCCTGAGTACCATCACACAACACGTGTGGGACAACCAGATGATCAGGCCCAGTCAGCATGGGTTTATGAAAGGCAGGTCCTGCTTGACAAACCCGATCTCCTTCTACAACGGGGCGACCTGCTTATTGGATGAGGGAAAGACTGTGGATGTTGTCTGCCTTGACTTCAGTAAGGCCTTTGACACCGTTTCCCACAGCATTCTCCTGGCAAAACTGGCTGCTCACGGCTTGGATGGGCCCACGCTTTGCTGGGTAAAAAACTGGCTGGATGGCCGGGCCCAAAGAGTTGTGGTGAACGGAGTTAAATCCAGTTGGCAGCTGGTCACGAGTGGTGTCCCCCAGGGCTCGGTTTTGGGGTCACTTCTGTTTAACATCTTTATTGATGATCTAGATGAGGGGATCGAGTACACCCTCAGTAAGTTTGCAGACGACACCAAGTTGGGTGGGAATGTTGATCTGCTCGAGGGTAGGGAGGCTCTGCAGAGAGACCTGGACAGGCTGGAGTGATGGGCTAAGGCCAACTGTAGGAGTTTCAATAAGGCCAAATGCCGGGTGCTGCACTTGGGCCACAACAACCCCCAGCAGCGCTACAGGCTTGGGGAGGAGTGGCTGGAGAGCTGCCAGTCAGAGAGGGACCTGGGGGTGTTGATTGACAGCCAGCTGAACATGAGCCAGCAGTGTGCCCAGGTGGCCAAGAAGGCCAATGGCATCCTGGCTTGTATCGGAAATAGCGTGGCCAGCAGGGACAGGGAAGGCCGCACCTCGATTCCTGTGTTCAGTTTTGGGCCCCTCACTACAAAAAGGACATTGAATGACTCGAGCGTGTCCAGAGAAGGGCAACGAAGCTGGTGAAGGGTCTGGAGCACAGGTCATACGAGGAGCAGCTGAGGGAACTGGAGTTGTTTAGTCTGGAGAAGAGGAGGCTGAGGGGAGACCTCATCGCCCTCTACAACTACCTGAAAGGAGGTTGCAGAGAGCTGGGGATGAGTCTCTGTAACGAAGTAACAAGCGATAGGACAAGAGGTAATGGCCTCAAGTTGCGCCAGGGAAGGTTTAGACTGGATATTAGGAAGCATTTCTTTCCAGAACGGGTTGTTAGGCGTTGGAATGGGCTGCCCAGGGAGGTGGTGGAGTCCCCATCCCTGGAGATGTTTAAGAGTCGGGCTGACATAGCGCTTAGGGATATGGTGTAGTTGGGAATCGTCAGGGTTAGGTCAGTGGTTGGACTGGGTGATCTTCAAGGTCTTTTCCAACCTAGATGATTCTGTGATTCTGTGATACTGTCCCAGAAGCACAGAAATACGGAAACTGCCTGACCTTGCATTCAGTCAGGCTGCATCTCATCCTTTATCAGTTTCACATGAATCAGTTTGTTGGCAGCAAGCTGACACAACAAAATCAAATGTGGACATTTAAGGCAGTAAGTAGGCATCCTATACAACGGGCTTACATGCTGAGATTATGAAAAACTTTTAGTACAAGGGAGGCAAATGCTAGGTGGATCTTGCTAGCAGTAATGCAAGATTTCTGGGACAGCTTTTGCTTTACCTAAATAACTGTCTTTATCTCAACTCACTAGTTTTCTCTCTTTTATTCTTCTGATTCTCTCCCCCATCCCACCTGGGGGGAGTGAGCAAGCATCTGTGTGGTGCTTTGTTGCTGGCTGGGGTTAAATCACAATGTGCCTATAGCCCGCCTTCCTGTTTAGACAGAGCTGATGAACTTTGTAGATGACTAAGCACCTCTAAACAGCTTAGATCCCAAATGATGAAGCAGTTGTCTCAATAACCATTATCTGCCAGCATCAGCACTGGGAGATCAGGCAGGAGAGAGAGGCACTCCTGTCCTGGGGAGTCTGGAACCAACATATTTGTTACCAAATGCCAGAAGCAGGTTCTAGGCCCAGTGGAATGATGACCTCCTTAGGGAAACCAAATGAAAGCATTCCTCCAAAATGAGTACGTACTAAAACTAAGAAAATTTTCCAAAACTGGTAAACAGCAGGCTGGGTTAACAAAACCAGTGTTAACAAAACAAAAAACCCCCACTGTTATTGGCTTAACAAAAACAGTGTGCTCAAGTACAGGAGGAGACTTTGATTTAAAGGAAGAGGTAAATAAGTCTTTTCATGCATTCTGCTTTTCCTCTTAGGCATTGAGACAGCATCTACATCCTCTAAAAGCAATGGTTTTGGTGCACTGTGACTAGACAGCTTCTTTACAGCAATGCATTATCTCTTAGATTGCCCCATCTTAAAAAGCCCATTTACACACCTGCCTTCTCTAAACCCCATCATTCCCTGAGAGCCAGGAAAGGCCTTAACTGCTTTCAGATACCTCCCCAGGACCTGAGACTGTTCCAATGAGAACACCGCCTGACAAATATACCCTTCCCGTTTCTTAATCCAAAAAAGTTTTTTTTAATTTAGTGCTCTTTTTTCTTATTTTATTCCCAGACTTGACTATACAACTGTGTCACTGACAGAATCCTGGAAGTGCATTACTGTAAGGTAAGAGTGATCTTGAAATGCTTGGTTGGAAGATGTTAATTTCAGAAGACACTTAGTTGTCTTCAGGTTTATTCTTCTCACATTTTCTGTAACTCTTGATGAGTGCACACTCACAATAAATTCTTATAACCCAATCTGTAATAATTGCACTTCACAGGCTAAGCATATGATCATTGTTTAGCAGTCCTCTATGTATTACCCTCTTTTCCTTACACAGTAAAACTGGAAACAGGGACACCTCATGCTTACACACAGAAAAGAGGAACAGTTGCAGACATGGCAAGGGTTGCTGCTGATAAGATCATGTCAAATCTGATTGTGAATTTAGAGGATGGCAGCAATCAGCAGTATTTGAAATTGCTTTAGAAAGAGCCTTTTTTTGTTGTTCTTTAGAAAGGGCTCTTTTCTTGTTGTTACGTCTGTAATACAGAATGAATCTGATCTTGATCATACTGTTCCAGATCCCCACAGAGATTAGCTTTATCTGAAAGAGTTTATAAAGATTATGAAAGATGTTTCAAAAAGCAAAATTGACAAAAGCAAAATCAAAGTCTTTGTACTTTGAAGTGCAAAGAAGTTATTTCATCACTGTAGACTGGAGTAAGTTGAGTTAGACAATGAAAGACAATGATCAAAAACTTTTGATTGTTGCTTACATGAGGGGGAATAGGAACAGAGAGAAGACTGCAGAAGAACACTTACAGGTTAGCATACCTCTAATTAGAGGTATTCCTATGGAAATCTGGGCAGACATCTTCACTACACTCAGGAGGTCTTGTAAATTGAAGTTTTGCATAAACAGGAGTCTTATCAAACTCAGAATATCAAAAGCTACCTTTGCCCATGCACTCAAATCTCATGCACAGGGACAGTGAATTTGAAGAGATAAATAAATTTTCATCTTTAGAAGCATAACACAAAAGTGGATCTATGTTTTAAATTTTATTTAAACAGTCTGATCAAGTTAAAGCAGCCACTACTAATGTAGTTTCACTGTTTTACCTCTACCAGGTGACATAATCTTAGAACTGAATGACTAAAGCAAGATCCCAATTTGTACAGCAAAGTATAGAGACAAGGGAATTCCTCTGAACTACCCACATTTACATATTATTTCTACTTAATTATATTTAAGATACACACATTTTATAAACTTTAAAAAATTATGAAGCCTCCAGAATATTTCTTCCTTATAGACATATTTTGATTTTATTCTTGTGTAACAGAAATATGAAGTGTTTTCTAACTGTAGTGAAAAAAGATAATGACCTACACGTGTAGACTGCTAAGAATGACTCAAGTACAGCATTTTTATTCTCCCATCATAATCTAGCCTTGACTGACTTGTAGGATACTGGAACAGAACGTTGTTCTGGAAACAATCTTACTGAACTCAGGACAGCAGGCAGCGTGAAGAAAGAATTACATGAGTGATATTCTGTAAGATTACATCAAGACTGCTGATGGACAGCCTTGTAATTATTTACAAAGTGATGACAGTGGGATTTTAAAACTGTTCTTATTTAATGTGGACCAAATACAGTTTTAATATGTTAAATAAGAATAAATATAAGAAAATATTCTGTAAAATTAAGTCAGCTGTGCTCACCCAAAGACATTTCAAAAGACTGAAGTATATTATTTCAATTTACTTAGGAGAATAATTCCACTGTATTATGATGACAAGTACATTCTTCTTGTAAGGCCAGAACATTTTAAATGTAAGCTGGTTTTAGATGAGATTTTTCTTTAAATGTCATAATGAATTATTCATTATTCATTAACCATGTCATTGTCCTGTATATGCTAATTAAGTGAAGGATAGAACCGGAATTTATTAAAGATATGTGGTTTTTTGTTTTGTGCATGCGATTTTTTAAAGGCTTTATGAGTCTTAATTAGAACCACAGTCCCATATGAACTGCTATAAATTCTGTTGGGTTTGTTTGTGGCTAGTTAATGAATATGTGAAAGGGAAGATCCGGAATCCTATAGTCTAGCTTTCCCATTCATAGCTGATATAAAGCAGAGGACAGGAATTCCTACTGTGAATGCACAGCATAGATAATCTATGGGAATTTTCCATTTATTGTGTGTGAAAGGAGATACCATAAATGATGCTACGGTCCCTGTGCACTGGGTAAATTCAACTGTAAGAAAATGTCTATCCTTCTCCAAACACACCATCTTCTTGTTTCTGGAGAAAGGAAATGGTGTTTAGAGTTATTGTAGTATTTGATTCTCTATCTACACCATGGAGAACATAAAAATCAGATACTGTAAGCACTGGAAGATAAAAAGTTTTGCACACTCCCTCCCCTTCCTCCCCCCTCTAAATCAACTCACTTATTACTTCACTCCAGTTCTAGCTTTGAGCTAATGCATGTTTTTATAAAGCTGCCAGAGCTCTGAGCACACCCCTTCTACCTTCCCTCTGGCTGGGGGTTTGGTTGCCTGGGCTCAGCGTCAGCTTCAATAACGGCACAAGTGTCTAGCTTTGAAGACAGCTCTTCCAGAAAGAAAGCTCTGCTGAGAAGCCTCAGTGGGCACTCTTCCCCCACTTCACTCTGCAGTGGCTTTTAAGCTGAGGGCCTCATAGTTGGTCCCCACCTGAGCTATGCTGCAGCAGTGTTGCAGCCATGCCTGTGCTGGGCCAGGCACCTCACTGATCTGGATGCTGACCCTGAGAGCCTTGAACTTGAGTTCCTGGCCTGATCCCCGACCTGCCTCATCTCTGTGGACCTGTCTGGCCATCTGGGCTCACGGCTGAACCTGGCTACTGTCACTAGGCTTATTTGAGCACTGCAGGGCTAAGCCATTGTTCAAATTATGAACACATGTATCTTTGACACCATCATGAACTTGTCGCTACCTAGTTTCTTGCTGGGCACCATATCATGTGTTTGAGACTGCAGCTGGGGCATTTTGACAACATGGCTGAGTGGATCAATGAAGTGAGGAGGTCTCACTTCCTTCAGCCTCCTTTCTCCTGGACATGTGCTCCCACGTCTCCATGTGTCAGCAGAGCTCCAAACTGACAAACTACCTTGACAAAAACCTTCTGTCAGGTCAGCAGGTTAAATCAGCTTCATAAGAGGTCCAGTGAGCACCAAAGGTGGTGCAAAGGAGGTATTGCTTACTGGTAGGCAGAATAAAGGAGTGGAGGGAGGAGTGGGTGAGCAGCACCTCCCCTTTTAAAGAAGCATTTATCAGCTTAACTCAGCTGAAGTGTCAAACCCAGTCCTAAAAAGTTATAGCCAGTTGCATGACTGATCACTGTAAAATCAAATTGTGTTATGCTACATTTCTCTAAGAGTTTACAAAGAGAGACAAAAGAGAGTAGAGAAAATAGTTCAGCTCCTTGAATAGTATGCATAATTGTCCGTGTTCTCATCAGGCTTTCTAGTTAAGTAAGCAAGTAGCTTTGGTAGTTTAGTGAAGAAAAAGCAAAGGCTGCACATGGAAGCAAAGGAAAACAAAATGATTAATTCTCTACTTCCCATCAGCAGGTGATGTCCAGTCACCTCCTGGAAGGGAGGTCCACAGTGTGTGTAGAGGTTGCTCTGAAAGACAAATGCCTTAATAATTACTGCCCCCTCCTCTCCTCCTTTATCTTAGCTTTCATAGCTGAGCAGACGTCATATGGTATGCAATATCCCTTTGGTCAGCTTGGTTCAGCTGCTTGGGCTATGTGTCCTCCCAGTCTCTTGCCCACCCCCAGTCTACTGGCCTTGGGAGAGGGCAATGATGGAGGGACAGCCTTAATGCTGTGCAAGGACTGCTCAGCAGTAACCAAAACACTGATGTGTTATCAACACCTTTCTGTCTACAAATACACAGCACAGCACTATGAGGGCTGCTGTGGGGAAACTTAACTTCATCCCAGCCAGACCCAATACACTCACTCAACCCAACCCATCCTAAACTTGCCAATGCCAAAAAATGTCAAACTGCACTCTACAGCCCAGCAAGCTGCCTGACCCACCAAACTACAGGATCTCACTATGTTTTGATGATTAATGCCTATACAGTTCCTTTATTGAAGAAAATTATTACACAAGGGCTCCAAGAGGTCTGTGGGAAGTGCATAAACACCAGAAGTGTTTATGTAATTACTACTCCCACTCAAGTGCACATTGCAGATTTCCACGGTGTTGGACAGAGTCAGGAATGTTACTGGATGCCTGATTAAAAAAAATGGGATAAGAAACTAAGAGAACAATGTGAAAAGCTTATCTCTATTGTACAGAGCTAGGTTACACACATACACATATAGCACTTCTCCTTCATTGTTTGGCCTCCTCTGTTTGCCAATTAAACATGCATGTTTCTTAAGCAAAGCTCCCAAAACCTTTAGCAGTGGTTATACACATGGAAGAAAAGCAACAGTGCATAGAAACAGAACTGCAAGTTCAAGGCAATAGGCCCACTTACCAATGTGGTAACCTGTACTAATCTAAGCAAGAGGTCAGCAAATTGGGGCTTTATAAACTCAGTATCAGTTACCACTAACACAGGCAACAGAGCCTCTGAAGAGGCATCTGAAAGGCGTGATTATACCCCTTCATCTTATCCCTTTCCTCCCATTTTTTTCTCAAGGAACTCCCTTCACTTGCACACATATGGAAAGACAGTCAGGAAAGCTGTGGGAAGACCGGCCAGACCTGTCCTGCTGGTGCTGCCCAACCATGGTAACCAAAGTGCTTGAGAGGATCACGGTCTCCCCAGCAGCCATAAACCACTTCTTTCCCACCACAGGCAGCACCCTAGCTTCACCAAAGCATAATTAAGCCTTTCATATTCTTCATTGATATGTCTAAAGCTCAAGAGTGAGACAATCTAATACCTCTGCATACATGAACCAGCTCTGAATACTTTCATTGCCTAGACCTGCAATGAAAATATGTGCTACAGGCAACCAAAATAATAGTTGAACCAGACAATTTCAGAGACCTGACACTAGCATCACGGTTTAGTCTGCAAAAAATCATTTCTGACTTACAGTAAATCTGTAATGTATCAGTGATCTGTCATCCACAGACATCTCTACATATTCACCCTCACAGAGGCAACAACTCGGAGCAGAGGCTGGAAGAAACTGCATGATTCAGTCAAGCCACCTGCTATTATGAATAACCATATTGCATAAGTCTGTTAATTAACTAATCAAGATACCTTTTAAAAGTAGCTACTTCCTTGGCTCTGACTGTTCTTATCGGGAGGTGATCCAGCCTTTAATTGCTTTAACGGAAAAGAAACATCTTCCGTTTCCCCACTAAAGTTTATTCTCTATTTTACACCTACTTGTTCTTGTGGCTCAGACAGTTCAGAGAGTTTTGCATTTCCTTTTCCTCTCTGTCCTTAGTTTTAAAACCTCTCCTTGTCATTCTTCCTCCACTGTACAACATGTTATGGAGAGACAATATCCCCTCCTAGACAGCAGATAGCTGAATGGGGCTTTGATGTCCCTGCCCATTGGAACTTGGTCACCTTTAAAGGTCCCTTCCCACACAAACTATTCTATGAATTTATTCTTTCTCAGACTTTTTGCTAGGGTAAGCATTATTTTTGAGGTATCTTCTTGTAAGAAAGGCTACTAGAATAGTAAGAATAGAGCCCTTCTTTGCATCTGCTCCAATTTTAATTCATTATTTCTTGAATATGAATGAGTAGAACTTCACAAACTGTTTTGATGCGTTCACTAGAACTTTGCATATCATCATTAACACTCCGCTAATTCTGCTATAAATAATTCAACTAAAGCAGGTCAAAGCTCCTAGGTTTGTACTTGCCAAAGTAATTTGCCTGTGTTTCCAACTAAGGAGCTTCTGACTGAAAGAGTAATTTTTGTTATTAGTCCAGTTTCAGTCCTCACATTCCATTCCATTGGATTTACATTTTGTACTACTGAATTTCATTCTGTTTACATTACTGTAGTTCTCAAGGTCACCTACTTCTTCCTATATAGCACTTTGATACTGAGAGTGAACTTTGCATCACAGAAATTTCATCACTGTATTCTGAGCTTTTGTGTCCAAGTGATTAGCACAAGTATTAAAGATTGAGATCCAACACTCACCTGAGGAATTTCAAAGCTAACCCTCTTCTAGACAAGAACTTTCCTTTCATTGATAGTGTTATTATCTACTGAGGTAAAGCCCTAAAAATCCTTTTCTAAATCCCACTTTTCAATCCCCTAGTTTTCTATGTGTCAACAAAAGATATACTTCACTGAATTTAGATGATATTTACTGCACTTCTATGTAGACAGGTATCAGATTAGTCTAGCTCAACAGCATTTCATTCTACTCTCCCTTTATTTCTGTATTTGTCTTTACCTTAAAAGAACTGTTCTAAAGTTTTTCACATTTTCTAAATTACTCTGACCAGTGCACAGCTGCCTGCATCTTTTTTCTCCCAACCTCCCATTTAATATAGATTCTATATATACAACATTCTCGAGCCATCTCGTAATATCTGAGAATGAACAGTCTTTATAATTACATGTTCTGCTTTCTTATACCGCTTCCACACAGTTATGTGATGGAATTCCCCATTCCTCAACATTAGTAGATGACTTGGGAACTCAACAAATCATTTATAAAAAGAAATCTTGTGTGAAACCTTGAAAAAACAAAAATACCAAGTGGTTTATAACAGTACAAATCAATGCTAGAGAAAAGTTAAACATCTACTGAAATCCGTACAACTTCATGAAATGAAGAACAATGTTGAAACCCGACTCTGTGTGTTGCTGTGTGTTAGCAATTTGGGGCACTGTTCTCAGATCCGTAGGCAGTATGTTTTGTATTAGCAGCCTGGCTTTCTGACACTGTCTAAAACACCCTTGGTTTTGTGGTTCTCAGATCTTTAAAATTATATTCTGGTGTTGTCTTACAAAGATTGGGTTTAGCCCAGATGTTTGTCAATTCATCATTTCAGCTGCTTCAAAATTTTAAAAGTAAATGCTTTTTTTTTTTAAACTGAAATATCTTATTTCTCACATATAGTTTCAAGTTACAAACTCAGGTTTGTTTCTTCAATTCAAGGAATAAAATTCTCACAAAACCCACCAAGTTATACATATTCACATCAAAATGAAAGTGCCAAGCAAACATACACAGGTCTTTTGAGAACAAATTATTGTAAAAAAATAGCTTTTTTATTCTGGTGGTACTAGTTTGTAAAGAAATACAAAGTTTTCAGATGGCCTTTCAGGGTTTGCTTGTCCAACTTCATTCTGTAAACCTGAGAAAAATACTTGAAAAGAAATTACCTACATACACAGATGTAACACTATGTCTAGCTGAAAGAAAAAAAACCAAATAGTGAAATAACAAACTTAGTTCAAAGCCACAAGGTGTTATTTATATTAAATAAAATTGACTTGCAAATATTCTTTCTAAGTGGACTTGATCCTAAATCTGCTTCTTAACAAAGTCTGAAGTGTTTTACAAGTGTTTCCTCAGAAGTCTTTCTTTTCAACTCTGTCTCTCTTTTCATTAAACACAAAACCTAGTGGATATTTACTGACATGCAGGTTGTTTATTCCAAAACTTAAACTGTGGGGCAGGTACATTATTTAAAACACTAGGAATCACTTTTCTTGGAGTAAAGTTGCATTTAAAATTCAAAGACTATATACATTTTTGGTAATAACATGATACAGAAATATTCTATAACCCCAGGCTAATAGGAATTTTATGTCAGCAGTAGTTTGCCCACGACTTAGGTTTCTAATGGGATACTCACAGTGAGGGTCTATCCCAGCACTCCACACATCCTACTTCTTATTACTTAAGCAATTCCCAAGTTATTTGCAGACACAGAGTTCAAGGACAAAAGGAAAAATCAGAACACTTGCACATCTAAAGCTAATACATTTCATCCATTTAACCAAATAATTTGAGATAATATGTATCATCCAGAAAAAGGGCAGAAGTTTACAATGCGATCTTACCAGGCTCTGTTCTCAAGCAGCCTCCACTGATTTCAGAAATCTTGGACTCCAAATCTCCCTGCTGCAGTGCAGTGTCGTGGCTTTTCCCCTGTCAATTGACACAAAAAATATGTTGTGTCAATTTTCAGTTTCTCCCTATGGATGCCTACCATAAAGTACTTATTTAGACATTATCCGTGATAACTTACCTTGGGGGGAGAATCATGCTCAGAACTGAAAGGGTATTGTTAACTGTTAATTTTAAGTTTTCTGGTTTTAGCTTCTGGTCATCTGTTCCTATGACTTTAAACCCCAGATGAAAAGGCTTTTAATAATTTTTCTCTTTATACAATTACTTAAAAATTAAGTCACCTATTCTTTCCAAATAACCAGACTGAGTCCCTGATTATTCTCATATTAAGACACTGACTTCAGGTCCCCCACAAATAGCGCAGATTTCTGCACCCTTCTATTTCTTCAGCATTCATAAAATGTAGGAACGTGCTGAATACATAATTATGCATTTTGTAATGGTGTACAGAGAGACTGTTAAAAAAAAATACCCTGTTACGGAGGCAAGCTTGCTGAGATCTCATGTTAGCCTACAGCATCAAACTGACAGTACCGGAGTTGCTCACCCCCTCTGAAGCCTCAGCAATTCTCAGAATCAGCGATACATTGTAAAAATTATCTTCATTACTCACTACTTGCTATCCACCGTTTTGTACCTTATGCTTAATGCACTGTAGGAATGGCTCTAAGCTATTGTGTGACCCAAACTCCCATTACCTTGTTGTTCTTATTTACCTGCTTGACAATTCTGCAGCACCCAGCATTTGGTCTTATTGAAACTCCTCCAGTTGGCCTCAGCCCATCGCTCCAGCCTGCCCAGGTCTCTCTGCAGAGCCTCCCTATCCTCAAGCAGATCAACACTCCCACCCAACTTGGTGTCATCTGCAAACTTACTGAGGGGGCACTCAATCCCCTCATCTAGGTCATCAATAAAGATGTTAAACAGGAGTGACCCCAAAACTGAGCCCTGGGGGACACCACTCGTGACCAGCTGCCAACCGGATTTAACTCCATTCACCACAACTCTTTGGGCCCGGCCATCCAGCCAGTTTTTTACCCAGCAAAGCGTGGGCCCATCCAAGCCGTGAGCAGCCAGTTTTGCCAGGAGAATGCTGTGGGAAACGGTGTCAAAGGCCTTACTAAAGTCAAGGTAAACTACATGCACAGCCTTTCCCTCATCCAGTAAGCAGGTCGCCCCGTTGTAGAAGGAGATCGGGTTTGTCAAGCAGGACCTGCCTTTCATAAACCCATGCTGACTGGACCTGATCATCTGGTTGTCCCACACATGTTGTGTGATGGTACTCAGGATGAGCTGCTCCATCAGCTTCCTGGGCACCGAAGTCAAGCTGACAGGCCTGTAATTTCCCGGATCATCCTTCCAACCCTTTTAATATATGGGCGTTACATTGGCCAATTTCCAATCCGTCAGGACCTCCCCGGTCAGCCAGGACTGCTGGTAAATGATGGAAAGCGGCTTGGCGAGCACCCCAGCCAGCTCCTTCAGCACCCTCGGGTGTATCCCATCAGGTCCCATAGACTGGTGTATGTCTATGTGATGCAGTAGGTCACTGACTATCTCCCCCTGGAATGCAGGGGGGTCGTTCTCCCGGTCTCTGTCTTCTGGCTGAGGAGGCTGGATTCCCTCAATACAGCTAGTCTTGCTATTAAAGACCGAGGCAAAGAAAACATTAAGCACCTCAGCCTTTTCCTCATCACTTGTTACTATGTTTCCTCCTGCGTCTAGCAGGGGCTGGAGGCTCTCCCTGGTCTTTCTTTTGCTGTTGACATACTTGTAGAAACATTTCTTGTTGTCCTTGATTGCTGAAGCCAGATTAATTTCTAGCTGGGCTTTAGACCTCCTGATTTCCACCCTGCATCACAGCATCTTTGTAATCGTTGTGAGTGGCTAGTCCCTTCTTCCAAAAGCTGTAAACTCCCCTTTTCTCCCTGAGTTGCAGCCAAAGCTCCCTGTTTAGCCAGGGTGGTCTTCTCTGTTGCCAGCTTCTCTTACAGCACCTGGGGACTGCCTGCTCCTGAGCCATTAACACTTCTTTCTTTGATTTCAGTGATCCCTATAGCTCAAGAAGAGCTTTAGGATTCTTTTCCATTTTGGATTTGCTGTGGTTCACAAAATCAAACTCAGAATCAACTGATGTAATCTAAATTTTAGCTACTCTATGTTAGATCCTGTGAACTATTCTGATCCAGCAAAGCCTAATTCTGCCAAAAAAAATCTGGCTTTTTGTGTTCTTACACTGAACTCAACAGCTAACGCGTTCTTCCTGCTAGATCATGCCCATTTTCTGTGGGAGCCGAGGGGATCAGAGGATATAATTCTCATAGAGAAACATCAATGTATATTTGAAACAAAAAAAACCACTCAAGGACATGAACAAGATGAAACTGTACTAGTACTTCAAGGCCCTTTTAAAAAGCTTGTGAAAAGCCCTTTGTCTATTAAAAAATCTGAAATATATCTACATTCTGAAGAAAACCAGTCTTTTCTTGTAAAAATATTTGGTGGAAAATATTTTGGTGTAACACCAAACAAAAATCTTCAGGATAGAATGATTTCTTGTTTTGTTATTCTAAAGAACTAGCACAACAAGATCAACCTTAAGAGTTGGCCTTTAAGAGTCACCATGATACATTTTTTTAAACAACAACATAGTTCTTTAAATATACATTCTTCTGGCCAAATTTATCCTTGTTGACTTTTGGTCAGTTGTAACAGGGTCAGGCTATTTTTAAGTTTTGGAGATCAACTGAAGATTACACACAAACAATAGTTTCCTAGCAGAAAGCATACCTGTAAATCAGTATTATTTTGGTATGTTGCCAGGGGATCTCTATGTTCAGCTTTAACTGGACTTTTGAATAAACTGCACTTCCTGTGCACCTGCAATCTTCATTGGTGCCACACCATGGTTTGCTGTATCGTGTGCCTTGCCTGTGGAATTTTCCAACTAGCTAACCAAAGAAACAGAGTCTTTGCTTGACTGTAAAATTAACACAGAGTCTTGCCTATGTATTTTTAACTTTAGTGGTCTATTTTAGGCAACACAGAAGACAGCTTCAGTGCAAGTCATGTCATTTGATTTCAGTTTATGTTTTACATGGTAAGATATCTGCCTTGTAAAATGCTCCAGAACGTTTGCATTAATAGATTCTCTAAAGAAAAATATGACTGACTTCTTGAGGCGACTCTCTTCCCCACAGCTGGGGGCCAAGGCAACAGGAAACAAAAAGTGGAGAGGAGCAACCACATCATCTGCCCCATGTGGGACGCTGCGCTTGGCAGGCCAGCGGCTGCAGTGACACACATGTTGCTGCTCTGCATTGTGTTTGTGTCCCCAGTACTGGGAAACACTCATGCAGCTTTTGGGCTGAGACAGTAGCCAAGAGCTAACTCTTAAACTACTCCATAGCTTAGCGGGATTCTGCTGCCTGATTAACAACTCATTCTGCAGACAAGGATGCCTGGACCTGAATTTCAGGGTGGACAGAAAATTAGCCTCCCACCAAGCTAAACATGGGAAGTTTCTCATGGGGAAAGCGGCAGAACCAAGGAGACTGGAGTTAGTTTCTAATCTACCAGTGCTATATCAAACCTGACTAAATTGTTTTTAGCATGGCACTGATTTACAAAATTTTCCTTGCTTCAGCTTAATCCTCTCTAGTGCCTACACTAACAGGCTGTGAACTGGATTAGTAAAGAAAAACAAATAAGTTTAACTAACGCTATTAAAATTTTGCAGCTGAAATTAAAAAAATTGAATAAATAGTAACAAACTCATTAATTCATTGATTTAATCTCTTTAATTTTTCCCATGAGGCAGTTTACATGGGAGTTAATGAGCTGCCAGTCATCAGTCATTGGACACTGACTGTTCAGCATTCAAGAGGCTGATTAAACAATATAGGTGCTTATTTCATTCTGGCAGCACAACAGGATTGAGACTATTAGTTAGGAAAGAGACCAGGCATTTTGAGCAAGGGAGAGGCAACCATTCTAGTTATACCAGTCTGAAGTTATTCTCATAAAACTCACTATAATGTTAGCTTTTTCCTTATATGGATGAGGACAGAGGAAAATACCTAAAGCATGGTACAATATATAAACCAAAACAGGGTATACGATTTTAACATGCATAGTTACTCCAACTGTAAAACAGAAATGGGGTCAACATGGCTAACAGATATCTACTATCATCAAAAGAAGTTTCTATATATAGAGACTGTTAGAAAAACCTCCAGCCTACTTATAAACTACAGATGTCAACCTATGGAAAAAAAAAGTTCATATTTTGTAGTAGGGGATAATTTTCTTCTAGTCTTTTGGTGATGCCAAGCAGTTAAGTCAGTTTATATGGTACAGCTCTGTACCTTGAACTAATTTCAACAGTCCTGCCCAACAAAATACAGATACTCCTACCTTCTCTGTAGCATCATTTCCAGTACTCACCTGAACCTGCAGTGAACCAGTTCAAGGAACTAAAACCAACCACTTTTCATTTTGTAGAGCTATTTTTTTGTTATCTTAGCTCCTTGAACAAATCAGATGAAAATCAATCAAAGAACAAGGGAGGAAGTATGGGCCCTCTCTGGAAGGAAATGGGAGATCTGGTTATCTGGGACATGAAGAAGGCTGAGGTATTCAACAACTTTTTTTGCCTCAGACTTCCCCAGCAAGTGTTCCAGCCACACTGCCCAAGTCACAGCAGGCAAAGGAGGGGACTGAGAGCATGAAGAACTGCCCACTGTAGGAAGAGATCAGGTTCAAGACCATCTAAGCTACCTGAAGGTGCACAAGTCCATGGGACCTGATGAGATGCATTGGTGGGTCCTGAGGGAACTGGAGGATGAAGTGGCTGAGCCACTATCCATCATATTTGAGAAGTCGTGGCAGTCTGGTGAAGTTACTGCTGACTGGAAAAGGGGCAATATAATCCCCATTTCTAAAAAGAGAAAAAAGAAAGACCTGAGGAACTACAGGCCAGTCAGTCTCACCTCTGTGCCTGGCAAGATCATGGAGCTGATCCTCCTGGAAACTATGCTAGGGCCCATGGAAAATAAGGAGGTGATTGGAGACAGCCAACATGGCTTCACTAAGGGCAAATCATGCCTGATGAATTTGGTGCCCTTCTGCGATGGGGTTACAGTGCTGGTAGACAAAGGGAAGAACAACTAAAGTCATCTACCTGGATTTGTGCAAAACATTTGACACTGTCCCGCATGACGCCATTGTCTCTAAATTGGAGAGACATGTATTTGACAGATGAACCACTCAGTGGATAAGGAATTGGCTGGATGGTCACGCTCAAAGAGTTGCGGTCAACGGCTCGATGTCCAAGTGGAGAGCAGTGACAAATGGTGTTCCTCAGGGGTCAGTATTGGGATCAGTGCAGTTTAACATTTTGTCGGTGACGTGGACAGTGGGATTGAGTACACCACTCAATGAGACCAAGTGCAAGGTCCTGCACATGGGTCAGGGCAATCCCAAGCACAAATACAAGCTGGGCAATGGGTGGATTGAGAGCAGCCCTGCAGAGAAGGACTTTGGGGTATTAGTGGATGGAAAACTGAATATGAGCCAGCAATGTGTGCTCACAGCCCAAAAAGCCAACTGTATCATGGGCTGCATCAAGAGAAGTGTGGCTAGCAGGTCGAGGGAGGGGAATCTCCCCCTCTACTCCGCTCTTTGTAAGACCCCACCTGCAGTGCTGTGTCCAGCTCTGGGGCCCCCAACATAAGAAAGATATGGACCTGCTTGAGCAGGTTCAGAAATGATCAGGGCGCTGGAGCATCTCCCCTATGAGGACAGGCTGAGAGAATTGGGGTTGTTCAGCCTGGAGAAGAGAAGGCTCTGGGGACACATTATAGTGGCCTTCCAGTACTTAAAGGGGGCTACAGGAAAGATGGGGAAGGACTCTTTATCAGGGAGTATAGGGATAGGACTAGCAGTAACAGTTTTAAACTGACAGAAAGTAGACTTAGATTAGATGTTATTTGTGGGAACCAAGAAGAGATTTCTCCAAGGGGTTTAAAATCAGGTGAATACACAAACAGCAACTTTTCTCAAGTATGTTTGTTACAATTAAGTAGCAGTAGGATCCCCATGAGCAAAGTCTGAGAAGTAAAAAAATTGGGAACATGATGTTGGTCCTTAAGCTGTGGCTACCATCCTTCCCACAGTCATAAAAAGAAAGCTTTAAGGTCTGGTGGAAAAAGTGGTAATGGGGTTGTTTGTGGGGACAAAGTCCTACAGATCCCGTGAAAATTATCTCCTATTTAAGGAATCTAGTCCATATACTCTAGACTGTATCTACCTGGCTTTGGATGTGTAGTACATAGAAAGTTGTGATTTCTTGTATAAAGAAATTTTAAATTTCAGGTTTGTGTCAAGTGGTGAGAACGAAGGCAGGAGTTTCCCACCTAACAGGGTCACAGTCTTCAGCTCAGACACCATTTATACAAGGGTTGTAGGCTACACTGATGTCTCTTCCAAATGCTAGGGGTGCAATTCTACTACACACTGATGTACACCAGTACAGCTATCTCAGGAAGCTTCCTAAGTAAACTTACTGCCCTTCCCACACTGTAGTTTCCTAATTATTCAGTTGGGTTGATACAGCTGCTTATGGGTGTGTGAGGCAATCACAGAAAGGGTTTGTACTAAAAAATAACCTACAGTTTTTCTTAAAGCCTGAGTCATCTCAGTCAATCAGTTTATACTATCGCTAAACAAACAGCTGTACTGGCACAACAGAGTGATAGTGAATTGGAGGACAGGGATAGGAAATAAAAGCTTAAGGCTGAAATTTCTTTTGCTTTGCTATTACCAGTAATGTATAATGGAAATACTTTCTAGTTGACACTTATTCAAGGTTAATATTCTTTCTTACTTGACTTCAAATGTCAGACAAAACCTCAACAAAGAAAGTGGTGGGTGCCTTAAAGTCACTTACTTTAAAGTCATATACTTGTGATCATACTGTATTTTACATTTCCAATACTAGACATGGATGTTGCATCAACTCAAATCCATCTCGCATTCACAAGAAACTACAGTTTTCAGTTGGAAGGGGACAGACAACCCTTCCGCTTGAGATTGGTGTCTATATGCCAGAATAATTCTTTCCTCTAGTACTAGTTTCTGGCATTAGCCGGTAACTCAGTTCAGGGTGACGCTGCTCAGCTGACCTGCACTGCAGAAACAGGAAAAGGGAGGAGAAAAGCTGTTTTTCTCCTCCTTCTGGAGCATTCCTGAGTTCTGGTCTGAACTTGCTTATTAATTTTTACTAGAGCCAGGAAGCAGCAATCAGGTGTTCACCACTCCTTTGTTTCCAGGATCTGCTCACCAGTGACAGTGAATGGTGGTTTTTGCTGCATAATGACCTGCCAGTTTGCATACTGCAAATGACCATGTTTCAAGACTTTGATGCTGGAGCATTCACGGTTGGATTTTGGGATATTGGGGAATGGAACTCAAACCTGAGTTCTGACACAGGATGAACAGATGTTAACAGAGGTAGAGAAGTGAGATTCTTTGGCAGGGCTGCAGCTTGAAACAGACCTTTCATTGCTCTTTGATAGATTCAGCTTTGAAGGAGAAGGAAAACAAAGATCATTACAAGTTTGTCCTGTTAAAGAAAACACATTTTCCCAAATATCCAAACAGCACAATAGTATATTATAGAAAATACAGGCTCAAGACCTTGTGTTCATTGATTCAGATCAAGAACTTGAATGCAAATCTTCCTTGCTACAGTGAGTGTCTCAACTACAGGGCTCCTGGCTTTGGTGAAATAGTTGTCTCCATCTTCTTATTAGTAATCCCATCTTGTTCTGATGATGCCTTACTTTATCTATATGAAGACTTGAATGTGAGGCACCCTGGAATGCCTTGTCCCTGTTTCTTTGGCCACAATCCAGGTACATTTCTCCCTCAAAGAATAGCCTTCAACAATGCTGTACTGCTTGACACAATCCTTTTGTACTATCCCTTCCTTCCACAACAATAAGAAAAATGAAAACACTTCTCACTATGCATTAGCAATCTTTTCCCAGAATAAAGATTTCCAAAAACCTCTCCTGGGGTGCCTCTTAGCTTCCATAATCCAAGATTTAGACTGCCCTGTTTCTATCAGGCATAAAATCTCCCAGCCATGTCCATTTGTATGTCCCAGACTTCCTAGACCTATTTTGCATCAATTCCTAAATCCCATTTAATGGGATTTAGGAATGCAATTTTAAAAAAACAACTTTTAGGAATTTTAGGAATGCAATTTAAAAAAACCCAACTTTTCTTATTCTCTTCTCTGTTCCTCCCAAAGGTTCACAACTGTGCTTGTCCTACTTATGTAATACTCCATAATTTTAATGCATCTCTAGACCCCACCACCATCTTATCTCATTTCTTGCAACCTTAAATAAGAATCTAGCCCTTCTTGAGATTTACAGAGCCCATCACAGTTCATTTTCTACAATACAGCACAGCTGTAGTGTCAGACACAGCTAATTCAGTGTGTCCCTTCTTTACCTCTCTTTACAGGACACTCTCATGGTCTCCACCAAGAGTATGCATGATTAGATTAGGACTAGCCCTTAAAAAGTCCAGGGATCCTCAGATAATCTCTCAAACCCCAACCAATACCATTACTACTGAATTATGGACATGTCTAAACTTCTGTATCTCAACTCAGCCTGCCTGAACTATTCCCCCTTGTATAGCTATTAAATATTAATTGAACCAGAGAGCAAAAGGTGTAACATAATCCAGCAGCAAAAACATTCATCTACAATGCTGGACAGCCAGGATCCCTGCCACAGTTAAAACTGTACTATTTATGAAGACTGGAATACTGACAAAACAAATTAAACCATTTCATTTTTCATAAATATTAACTATTAACTCTACTTGGCAATTTGGATGAATCCAACTGGAAAAAAACTGGGAAAAAAAGGTATCACAGTACTTTTACCACAGTGGATAATACAAATGAACTGGGGCATAGATTACTACAGTTAAAGGCTCTACTCAAGTTGAAAGAAAGCAAGGAACTGGAACTGATTCTCTAAAAAACCATGAGAATGAATGCCCTAGTCTCTCAACTACTTTAACTAGAATTTCCGGTTAAAAATTATAATGAGAAACATCTCTCTTACAAATTAAAAAAAAAAAAAATCACCTTTTTTTAATATTCCCACAGAACATTTGTGTCTCAGCAAATAAAACTTCTCAACATTTTACATCAATACTTCTTTATATATGTCATGAATTCATATGTACCATTATGCATCATGAGGTTGGAAAGGGGGACTTAAAGAAGTTATACTGAAAGAACCTAGATAATATTGTGGAAGAGAAAAAAAAATGCAAGTTTCTTTTAGAAAGAAAACAGTTTGAATTAAATCTTAAAAGAATTATAAAATCATTTAAAGAAGTTACTATGCAATTTTTAATGAAAATAATCTGTAACTGAGTTCAGAATTTGTTGGCAAAAACAATTTTTAAAACACACTATTCGATAGCTCCACTATCCGTTCACACTCTTTGTGGAGTCAGGTGATGCACTGCTTCAAGGAGCATGTCCTAAAGACCTGAGTCTCATAAAACTCACCCTGCTTTAAACTATAAAGCACTTCTTTACCTCAACAAATTCACCCCTGGTTTACACTGTTATGAAATCATATTTGGCTTTCTTGTGTCTGAAACACAAAATTAAGGGTTTGTCTACCTGCCATCCACAGATAATCAAGCCAGTTCGGAGTCAATTACTAGTATCACTGCATTAATGTAACTCCCCACAGGGGCTAATACGTCTGCTTTTTAGCACTGTGTAACACAGACAATTCCCCTTACAGTTTTAGGTAATGAAAGACTCTTTTCCACATTTTCTTCCAAAAACTGTTGTGTAACATCACTGTGTGCTGTAAATAGCTTCCCACGTCCATCTGCTGCCTGAAGTGTCTCCTCTAAACTGCTTTGGTTTGTAAAGTGTTTGCTTTTTAGTTCTTCAGGATAAAGCATTTGCTAGCCTTGTCATAGTGTATCATCTTTCCAAGGCTACAGCTGCCAATAAACACCAGGCAGTGGCATGTAAATGCTATACCATTAATAAATACAAATACATTCTTAGTAGTTATACAGAGTCTAAAAGAGTATATAAAAAAAATCATTTTAATGAAGACAACAGATTGGACATCATTCATTTAGGGAGTATTCCCCTTTACCAAGGGGCTGAACAGCATGGCCATATTAATATCCGCTACACTTTTTACGATTGTATGGAAATTGATGAATAGAGAAAAACAGTAAGAAATCCAAAAGCTCCCTGAGTTCAATAGCATGCAGTATAACTAACCATCTGATCTAAGTATCTCTTGCTCAGTGCTGTGGGAGAAAACAAACTCTAAAGTCCCTGCAAGTATGATACGGATAAAAATCATTCTTAAAGTAGGTTTGTGACTATATTGACAAAAACATATTAAAATGATAAATTAGAGTTTTTCATGGCTGATTTCTATTATGGATCACATCAAAACATGATTTTTACCTATACCAGTTGCTGTCACAGTTTCCAGTGAAGTTCAAATTAGCAAAGATAATTCAAATGCTGTCAGGTAATTCTGAAACATGGTTGTACTGGGTTTGTGTGGCAAGGTTTTGGTAGTAGTGGGGCTACAGGGATTGTCTCTGTGAGAAGGTGCCAGAAGCCTCCCCCACGTCTGACAGAGCCAGTGCCAGCTGGCTCCAAGATAGACCCACTGCTGGACAAGGCCAAGCCCATTAGTGATGGTACTAGCATAATCACATGTCATGGTTTAAGCCCAGAGGGAAGCTAAGCACCACGCAGCTACTTGCTCACCCCCCTTACCCTTCAGGAATGAGAAGAAGAAAATGCAACAAAATGCTCGGGAATTGAGATAAAGACAAAGCGGGGTGACTAAACTGTTATGGTCATGGACAAAAGACAGACTCATCAGGGGACGAAAAAGAACATCAATTAGTTCAGAAACTAACACCACCAGTACTTAACAAACAGAGTAGGTCAGTGAGAAGTATTGCCACATCTTACAATCACCTTCCTTCCCCGACCCTCCCATCCTCCCGGGCTCAGCTTTGCTCACGATTTCTTTACATCCTTCCCCGCAGTGGTGCACGGGGTCAGGGGATGGGGGTGTGGTCAGTCCTGCTGCTCTTCCTCCTCAGGGGGAGGACTCCTCACATTCTTCCCCTGCTCCAGTGTGGGGTCCCTCTCATGAGAGACAGCCCTTCATGAACTTTCTCCAACACGAGTCCTTCCCACAGGATGCAGCTCTTCCTGAACTGCTCTGGCTTGGGTCCTTCCCACATGTTACAGTCCTCCCAGTACTGAACTACAACAGCCGGGGCTTCTTACCACAGAGCCCAGCCTTCTTTGGGCGTGACCACTGGCTCCGGCATGGGGTCTGACCTCCATGGGCTGCAGGGGCACAGCCTGCCCTCTCACCACAGGCTGCAGGGGGGTCTCTGCTCCGGTGCACCTCTCCCCCTTCCTCCTCCTTTCTTCCACCAACCTTGGTGTTTGCATGGTGTCTCCCTAACAACTCTTCCTCACTACTCCCACTCCTCCTCTCAGGTTCCCCTTCTTAAATAAGTTATCACAGAGGAGTCACTGCCATTGCTAAATAGCTCAGCCTTGACCAGAGGCGGGTCCGATTTGGAGCTGGGGGAGCTTTGAGAAGCTGCTCACACAGGGCCACTGCTGTAGCTCCCTCCCCCGCTACCAAAAACCCCTGCCACACACAGAAACCCAACACACCACATAACTGCGATAACATCTTTAAGAAGGGGGAAAAATACCTGCATAACTGAGGCTGGAGAGAGGAGTAAAAATATGTGGGAAAAAGAACTTTGCAGACACCAAGGTCAGTGCAGAAGGAGGGGTAGGAGGTGCTCCAGGCACCGGAGCAGAGATTCCCCTGCAGCCCCTGGGGAAGACCATGGTGAGGCAGCTGTGCCCTGCACCCATGGAGGGTAACGGTGGAGCAGATCTCCACCTGCAGCCCCGGAAAGACCCCACACCAGAGCAGGGGGATGTGCCCGAAGGAGGCTGTGACCCTGTGGGAAGCCCATGCTGGAGCAGGCTCCTGGGAGGACCTGTGGACCTGTGGAGAGAGGAGCCCATGCTGGAGCAGGTTTGCTGGCAGGACTTGTGACCCAGTGGGGGACCCACGCTGGAGCAGTCTGTTCCTGAAGGACTGCACCCCGTGGGAGGGACCCATGCTGGAGCACTGTGTGAAAAACTGCAGTCTGTGGGAAGGACCCACGTTGGAGAAGTTCATGGAGGACTGTCTGCTGTGGGTGGGATGCCATGCTGCAGCAGGGGAAGAGTGTAAGGAGGAATCACAGAATCACAGAATTGTCTAGGTCGGAAAAGACCTTGAAGATCATCCAGTCCAAACATCAATCCAACATTAACAGTTCCCAACTACACCAGATCCCTCAGCGCTAAGTCAACCCGACTCTTAAACACCTCCAGGGATGGGGACTCCACCACCTCCCTGGGCAGCCCATTCCAACGCCTAACAACCCCTTCTGGAAAGAAATGCTTCCTAATATCCAGTCTAAACCTTCCCTGGTGCAACTTGAGGCCA
Source organism: Strix uralensis (assembly GCF_047716275.1). NCBI lineage: Eukaryota > Metazoa > Chordata > Aves > Strigiformes > Strigidae > Strix > Strix uralensis. The sequence continues at coordinate 88,546,528 of NC_134012.1, read as the reverse complement.
TTCCCTCTTGTCCTATCGCTTGTTACTTGGTTAAAGAGACTCATCCCCAGCTCTCTGCAACCGCCTTTCAGGTAGCTGTAGAGGGCGATGAGGTCTCCCCTCAGCCTCCTCTTCTCTAGAAACAACCCCAGTTCCCTCAGCCGCTCCTCGTACGACATGTGCTCCAGACCCTTCACCAGCTTTGCTGCCCTTCTCTGGACACGCTCGAGTCATTCAATGTCCTTTTTGTAGTGAGGGGCCCAAAACTGAACACAGTCATCGAGGTGCCGCCTCACCAGTGCCGAGTACAGAGGTAAGATCACTTCCCTGTCCCTGCTGGCCACGCTATTTCTGATACAAGCCAGGATGGCATTGGCCTTCTTGGCCACCTGGGCACACTGCTGGCTCATGTTCAGCCGGCTGTCAATCAACACCCCCAGGTCCCTCTCTGACTGGCAGCTCTCCAGCCACTCCTCCCCAAGCCTGTAGCGCTGCTGGGGGTTGTTGTGGCCCAAGTGCAGCACCCGGCATTTGGCCTTATTGAAACTCCTCCAGTTGGCCTCAGCCCATCGCTCCAGCCTGCCCAGGTCTCTCTGCAGAGCCTCCCTACCCTCGAGCAGATCAACACTCCCACCCAACTTGGTGTCATCTGCAAATTTACCGAGGGGGCACTTGATCCCCTCGTCTAGGTCATCAATAAAGATGTTAAACAGGAGTGACCCCAAAACTGAGCCCTGGGGGACACCACTCGTGACCGGCCGCCAACTGGATTTAACTCCGTTCACCACAACTCTTTGGGCCCGGCCATCCAGCCAGTTTTTTACCCAGCAAAGCGTGTGCCCATCCAAGCCGCAAGCAGCCAGTTCTGCCAGGAGAATGCTGTGGGAAACGGTGTCAAAGGCCTTACTAAAGTCAAGGTAAACTATATCCACAGCCTTTCCCTCATCCAATAAGCATGTCGCCCTGTCGTAGAAGGAGATCAGGTTTGTCAAGCAGGACCTGCCTTTCATAAACCCCATGCTGACTGGGCCTGACCATCTGGTTGTCCCGCATGTGTTGTGTGATGGTACTCAGGATGAGCTGCTCCATCAGCTTCCTGGGCACCAAAGTCAAGCTGACAGGCCTGTAATTTCCCGGATCATCCTTCCAACCCTTCTTATATATGGGCGTCACATTGGCCAATTTCCAATCTGTCGGGACCTCCCTGGTCAGCCAGGACTGCTGGTAAATGATGGAAAGCACAGAAGAGACAACATGTGGTGAACTGACCACAACCCCCACTCCCCATCCCCCTGAACTGCTCAGTCAGATGACATAGAGAAATCAGGAGTGAAGGTGAGCCTGAGAAGGGAGGGATGGCGAGAAGGTGGTTTTAGATTTGTTCTTAGTTCTCATTATCCTACACTGGCAATAAATTAAATCAATTTCCCCATGCTAAGTTGGTTTTACCTGTGACAGTAATTGCCAAGTGATCTCCCACTACTTATCTCGTGAGCCTTTCATTGTATTTTCTCTCCCCTGTCCAGCTGAGGAGGGGGGGTGATAGAGTGGCTTGGTGAGCACCCATCAGCCAGCCAAGGTCAACCCACCACAGTCACTGATAGCACCGTGACTCACAGTTTTACAGTTATGTTCCAACACAACCTGCTGATTAGATATCATTAGTACTATACAGTTTCTATAATGACTACAGTCTCTAGCCTTGGACTGCTTTGCTGTGTGCTGTACAAATACAAAAGATATGATTCCTGTTTCAAAGAATGAGAAACCTAATAACTTCATGTAGAATTTTCTCAATAAATTGCAGACTAGAACAGGTCTCGGGAGGTCATCTAGACCATTTAGGTGCCCCAAGGAGGCATTACCAATGCCAATTTCATTCCTGAGATTTGCTTAATCTGTTCTTAAAAAATTCCAATTATGGGAATTTCAAAGTCTCCTTAGGCAATGTAGGCTACTGCTTTATTATCTTTATTATTAAAATGTTTTTAATATCTGATCTGTACCTTCCTTGCTGCAACTTAATCCCAGTACTTCTTTTGTGGTCTAAAAGCAACAAAAAACATATCCTCCTGTCTCTCTGCAGAGCTAAGAAACACTACTTTAAACACTTCAAATATACCACCCTTGTCTTCTCTTATTTAGATTTATCAATGTTGATTCATCTTCTCGTATGCCACATTCTTCAGACCTCTAAATCTTGTTACTCTCCTGCAGACTCTCTGCCTATCTTTTGTGAAGCACTGTGCCTCAGGATGGCAAAGTATTTCAGTTGAGGCCTTGAAAATACTGAAGGAAATAAAAGAATCACTTTGCACACCTCAAAGCATACTATTTATAAATCTTGGCATGGTATTTACTTTTTGCACAGCAGGATGACACCACTGACTCCTGTTCCTGTTGTGTACCACTTTTTTCTCTGTGAAATTGAGTATCCGTGTTTCTACTGAGTAATTTTTTTAAAATCAGAAACAATACAGAAACCTATCAAAATAACTGCTTTCTCTTCCTCTTCTCCAGTAAACTGGAAGTCCCTCTCTTTTTGCTGTTGTGTAGTAAATACACTTGGTATAATGTTATCCACTGTCACTAATGAAATACAGATTAGTTGTCACACCAAGGACTTAGTCTTGTGCAGCTGGTTTCAATCTGTCCTTTCGCTCTGACAGTGACCCGCCAATAACCACTTGTAAATGGTTTTCCAAGGACCTGTGCATCCAGCACAGTAGTTTCATCCAGCTTACGTGTTTCTAGCTAACTTAAAAAAATTTCATGAAACTGTACTGAAAGCCTGACCACAGTGCTGATGTATGATATCACTGCTGCTCTTCTGTCCTCGAGACTTGTTGGCCTTCTTTAGAAGGAAACTGGAGTGCTTTGAGAAGATTTTTTCTTTTCGGTGAGAACCTATGTTGCTGTTACTTATTTCCGTGTCTCTCATATATTCATTTCAGTGTCTACAGCAGTTTATAATCAAGTGATAAATGCAGAGAGGGTACAGGTGTCTCAGTTTTAATTGCCTAAGAATGGATGGTTAAGAGAAATTTGCAAATGATCATAAAAGCTATTCTTCATTCTTCTGCCCCTAAACCACATCTGTTAAATTGAAATTATCTTCGTTACAAATTTTTTCCTTCTTGTGACTAAGCAGATTGAACAGTTACAAATATTGACACAACAAAAGCACAGAGGTACTGATTATGAACAGATTACAGAAACTGCTGACTGGGTATTCTGTTGTCCAAAGAAAAGATTTTGTCTCCCTTTCCCCCTGTCCTCTTTTAGATTCTGGGAGGGTCAGGACAATTTCACACAAGGTAAGACAGGACAAGGTAAGACCACAGCACGCCCTCTCCTGCTGCAAGTTCAGCCCCCTGTGGCCACACGACCTCTCTGCCCAGAAGCCCCGCCATCTTCCAGTCATGTGACTGGTTTATGCACCTCCAGCTAGGTCAGGCCTCCCCAAACAACATCACTGTGCCCATGTGAGGCCACCACTTTGACAGAGCCATAACCCGTGTGATATCAGCACTTCCTGTGACTGGCTGGCCGGTGAAGCTACGTCTTGGTCAACCCAGAAGTATAGTGAGAACAGACTGTTCTCTCTCTGCCCGGTGAGGGGCTGCCATTTTGTCACAGCTGAAATTTTATTAATAGTACAAACCCTGTGATCTCAGTGCATCCTGTGATCATTTGGCAGTTGAAACCCCACCTTCCTGGTCACCTGGAAACTTCTCAAGGGTCCTCATATATTCTTGATACGTATGATATACAGCCATGTAAATATCTCTATAAATCTAAACAGAAAGGAGCATATAAATGCACACATACCTGTCTTTTTATATATAAATGAATTTATATTTGCAAAAGTTTACATATAAAAGATTACTTAATAAGACATACTGAAATTAACAATGTTTAAATATGACTAGAAAAAAATTAAATAAAAAGAAAATACAGTTATGGGACCACCAGTTAACAAGACTGCTGAAAAACCAACCAGACACCATACAGTATTACTTGGACAGTCTTTGGACTCTGTGCTATGCTACAAGATATGGGCAACACTGCCTACTAACATGAAAAACCTGAACAAAAATTCAACTTTATAGGAACATGTTTAGGGGCACTAAGTTAAGTTGCCAATGGGTTTTCCCCAAAAGACTACATCCATCAGATAAATAATACTTGGGTTGTGATTTCTGAAACAAAACCAAATTGTGCATCATGACAAGGGCAGCGGATTACGCTTACCAAAAGGCCTCTCCAATGCGAATGCTTCTCCTGAAAATGTTGCAGCAGTAAACATGTCTCCTGTTAGGAAGAAGATGAACTGAAGGTAACTTGAGGTCAACTACACCTTACACAGCAGACTGTGCCTTATGAATTCAGAATGAGGATGTCTCCTGATGTAACATCCAGCTGGCTGACAGTAGGTACCAAGTAATTAATCAGACTCACTCTCCTCTCTTCAGCAATTTTGCAGCAAAGATCCAGCATGGTCATTCAGACCTACACGATCTTCCCATTCAAGTCCAGGGAGCAAAGTGTGTTATAGCTGAAAGTAATGGCATCTCAATGAACAAGCTCTTCTTGATGCTTGTCTGTGCTGGGGCTGCTTCGGACGAATCCAGTTTGGTTTGGTAGGTTATTCTCAGCAGCCATGAACAAAAATCAGTCTTGCTAAAATATATCTCTTATTCTAGTGGTAGAACGGGCCTTCTTCATCTTGATTTCTTATTTCTTTTCCACTGTTCAGTAAGGTTTGTTATTCTTTAACTTCTTGTGGGTGGAATGCAGCCTGGCACTACCCATCCTTTTCCTTTTAAGGGTATGAGGAAGGCTGTCCCTTTAGGGCTGTGACGTGTCTGAAAAACCCCTGAGCCCTCCTGTTTTGCCAATGTTTGCATCTTGGCCACAACAGCCTGGGAGACACATCTGATTGCATCTCTGGCCATGTTTTCAGCCATGCTTTTAACACGTGGCTTAATAATTTCCAAACTCCTGTAGGAAAATGACATAGCTTTTGGAAAGAGTATACTTTCTACTCCACCTGGGCTCTTCAGTAATTCATGCACAAGGAGGAGTCCTTTTAATTCTTGTGCTACTCCCTTTACTACTTACTCTTTACTACATGACGCTGTACTTCCTTAAAATATCTGAACCTTCCAGGGTGGAAGATACAACTTCACAACTTTCCTTCCACTGTGAAATAAGATGTGCTTGTTTTCATTTGTATTTATTTCAGTGCTGCCTGTATCCATATGAGGTTCGTTCACCGGCACATAATGCAGCTTGTACTGTGTTGCTGTAATGATCTCACTGCTATTGCCACTTGCCAGAACTCAGCATGATAATGGGACCAAGAGATCTCCAACCAGCTGATGCTCAACAAGGTTTTGTGTAGAGGTAGATCAGGATAAACCTTCCAGGCATGTTAGCTGAAAAGGGAAACTATCACTGGCAACCCCAGTAGAAGCTTCCAAAGAAGTCAATAGCTTCCGAGCTGTCCAAAAAGTACAAGAATTTTCATCTGTTTTAGGCTTTGTTTTCTAATTACAGGATTGAAGACCAGGCCTATGGCTGGTCAACAGTTAAAGCTCTGTTGTTGGAACTAATAACATTCCAGCAATATCCATATGGATGGATAATGGATTTGCCGCAAAGAATAATGCCATGTCTTACCCAGCAGCACTATTAATATTATTCCAGCTGTCTGGGTATTGTATTTCTGCATACCCCACCTCCCACTGGCCTGACAGATGCCAGGGGCTGTTTGGTAAAGTTCAAACTGGTGTTTTGTGGGCAAATTCTGGTGCAAGCATTGCTGGGGATCATGATGTAAAAACCACAGTTTACCATCCTTCTTTATCTCCTACTCTGGCTCCAACTGCTAAACATCATGGACTTGAGAGGCTTTTATCAAGGTGTTAAATCTCTAGGGCCAGCAACACCACTTTACAAACAGCTGTTTCTCCTTCCTTGCCTTTTTACTGCTAGAAACTTTTCAGTTTTGCAGATTCTGTCCTCAACAGTGTTCACTTTAAAGTTCACTGGAATAAAACGTCCCCTTGATAGCTTGGTGACTGTAGTCTATAAAGCTGTACATGGGTATCTGACCCTTTCCCACAGTTTCAACTACTATCTGTGAACATCATAACCATTGTCAAATCTTTCTTTTGTTCTAGACGCCCTTACATGGCCTTCCTTTCTGAATGAAGACATATTTACTTTAATTTTACACCAATTCCCATACATGGTTTTCCAAAGCCTTGCAGAGCTTAGAGGTTTCACATCCATAGGTCTGACTCTGACAGTACCATGGAAGCTATGGAAGTATTATAGCTCTCTGTTATAAACTGCAGTAACATATCAATGTAGCAAATGGTAATTGCTGTAAAACATCCCCACATCTTGGTTTCTAGCACCCTGTTAAAGCAATCTGTGACAGAGGCCTCTACTTCATTTTCAGTAACAAAGTAGTGAAAATTATTCTACTTTAACAGCTTGGCTGAAAGCTAGTTTAAAAATACCCATTCCCTATTTCATCTGTAATCACTGAGGCAGCAAAAACAGTTTCAAAAGCCTCATCTATTTCAGAACCCATTCTGTCTTTTAGACACACAGTTCAGGCACATTAGAATAATATGTTTATCACCATTAAAATGAGCTTAACACTGCTATTGTGTTTGCAATATGCCACAAATACCTGTTCCTTCTAAAGTGCTTTCTCACTGCCATATGTATGTTTTAAGTGCCTTAGTTTACAAGCCATGCAGCCACCTACTTTCTGTTCAGATCAACAGTACGCCTGGCTGTTTCAGAAAGGGGATTTACACCCTCAAAGCTTCCCACTTCCCCAGGAGCATAGTAAGTATCTTTTAACAGATGTCACAGTCTAGTGATGTGCTGCTACTACACGCACACAGGAAAACAAACATCAGACAACTGGTTTAAGCAATGTTCAGTGAAACTATTTATTAATTGTTCATTGGGGTGATGGTGACCTGCCTCTCATTGTCACTGTTTCTTTTCTTTCAAAGTTGTTCTTAAGGGTTGTCCTTTTTTGAATCCTGTGGTCCTAAGCAGGAACAAAAACAGTTCACAGAATAATTGTCTTCTATGTAATCATCCAGGATTACGTTTTCAAAAAGTGCTACAAAGTCCACATCAGCATAAGGGTAAGAGACCACATGCAGCCCAAACCTGTCATGGTATTACAAGTAGCTGTTAGCACACTGAGATGTAGGCTAAAGTTGCCTCCTACCCTCTCCAATAAACTTTTCTTTCCAAAATCCCAGCTGAACTTCTTCTTTTGAATGCACATGGTCTTTTTAGGAAACCCCTTTGGGTTGTAGGTGTCCCTACACACATGTTCTGTGAAGTTTTTTGTTCTGGCTTTCTACTTTAGTAAGCAATATTACCTATATTTTCTAGCACAGGAAAAAGATGAAGGACTGCCACAGTAATACTGTATGGCAATCTGGTTGGTTTGAAGGTAGGTGAGGGGCCCTCTTGGTTAGACTCACAGGTCTGGTCTGTTCTTTGGATGAGCTGGGCTGGGTGGTGGCCTCCTGGTTAGCTTCACAGACTTAGCCCTTTGCCCAATGCACGTTCAAATTTCTTCACGGCTCGCCACCCTCTCTGACACACTACCACACCCTGCAACTGTACTTTCCTTTTATTTAATTTTCTATTTACATTCAATTTTGACTTAATTTCATTATCTCTTATTAAACATTCTTATACACACACTTTATAAATATAGCCCTTGTATATTTATAAAGAAGTGTAACTATGTATAAACAAAATTTATATACTCTGTACACTCTGACATGTATCTTTATAAAAACCTACACACATATATGTATGCATGTGTATATATGTATACATGAGGGCCTTTGCCATACTTCTGGGTGAAGTGCTAAGGCTTGGACAATAAGCCCAAGCCAGAGTTGACCTATAGATGAATCCTGTAAATTTTATAACTGATAACCATTGTGCTAATAGGTATTATACTAAGTTATAGCAAACCAACTATTCTGATGTAAAAGGTGGGAATACTGAAGCCTGAGCAACAGGCCCTGAACTGAAACTGCTAACTCTGTATGTAGTCATTAGTGAAATATGCATAGAAGATGTAGCTTAAACATCATAAAACATGTCTATCTTGAATGTATCCTTTTATTTCTTTATGTGTGAGCAAGATAAAAGGGCCACAGAAACAGTTGTCTGGCCTTGTGACCTTGCTCATAAATTCACTAGATAAGCAGGGAAACTCCCTTAGCTTCTCCCTTAAGCCCTGGCCAGGCTCTGGGGGGAACCTAACGTGAGATGAAAACCAGACATTTCCGCTTAAAACAAAGGTGTCAGCTATTCTGGCGCACTGATTTTTAGGTATATAAGGCTGGGCCCGCTCACAGCGACTTTGGAAGCCTCACCTACGGGTGGACGCACCGTGTAGGATTTCCCACTTGCTGGGACAGGCTCTGCAAATCCTCGCTGTAACCGGGGCTGCCCAGCGACTGCGGATCTGGATGATGGTAACGTATGCAAGTGGTGATGGATCTTTCTTAATCACTATTCTCTCCCTCAGGTAGTAATGATTTGATGCATTACCCTGATTTTCCTACTTGTTTAAGTGCACTATTCTGTCTTTTCTTACTGTATGTCTTCTGTATTATTCTGTTATATTATTTAGTTATTTTCTAGTAAAATAAGCCTGCTCTTTTCACTCTGGTGTCTGAATTTAATTGATATCCCTAATCAGCAAAACACTGGGGTAAAGAAAAAGGCAGGATTTCAGCTGCCAGCAATTACAGGCGGTTCTGAGATCACATGGGGTATGGCCATGACCACGACACAATGGTGACTCTCCCAGACAAAGGGAGGACTTCCTGGGCCTGAGGGATCTGATACACTTCTAGGTTGAGTCATATGGCTGGAAAAGGGGGAATGGCTTCTGGGGACAATGGTCATCAGACTTTTGAGGGCAGGTCTTTCAGGAGAAGTCAGGGAAATAGGGCATGTACCATCTTGTATCAAAGTTCTTCTTTAACTGATATTAATGAACCTTCCCTCAGTTGCAGCCATTCTTCACCCCCTCCTCATCTTTCTCAATCACAATAGAGATCTATGTTGCTACCACTCAAACAAGGAATGAAACTAGGTATTTTATATCAAATAATCTAGGAAACAGTATATAATAATCATTGGCAAGGATTTAAATGAGTAGTATTTTAATATATATTAGTAATTATTATAGGCAGTTTGGGTTAATTTGGCATTACTTAGGTTAAGCAGGTTAGGGTATAGTGATGACAGAAGACACATGAGGTTGGGCTTTTCCTGGAGAGATTAGAAGAAACATCCTGAATGCCAAATAGCCAACAAGCTATTTTTTAATCTTCCTTATATTAAGACAAAATTGTATGATTATAACAAATTACCTTATATAGACAAAGACACTTTATGTTCTTACCTAAAACAAAGGAGCCACATGAGGATCTGACCTTCAGGTGTCCAGACTTGTCACTGAACCTGGTAGTTTAGTTAAACATGGTAGTTCAAACTTCCATCTTAATAGGTAATTTCTCTATTAACGTTTTTAAAACTAATCTTTACTCTTAAAGTATGTACCTTTTATTTTTTGTATTTTTAGATATTTTTGCCATTTTTATTCTGTATTTAAATGATCATGATTGACCTACCTTTCATATCACCATAGCATGACATTGCCCTATCATAACTGAAGTGTATTGTTCTTTATTTTCTCTCTGCATCATGATTAAATAAAACTAATTTTTTATAGGAAAAGCCTACTCTCTTTGGATTGGCTTTCTTGAACTCTCATGATTTCCCAGATAATGTTTAGGGGTGAAGAAGTAGCAACAGCAGCAATCAAATTTTTGGATGTGAGCAGGTGTAGATTTGGCTACAAGTCATCTTTGCTTTTCCAAAGGCCATCTCTTGTTTCCTCCAAGGAAGAAGTGTCACACCATACAGAAGCATCCAAACCATGTTATTCATCAAAAAGATCACTCTATCCTAAATTAGAAAACTTCCATTTTTATATCATGATTGCTCTATAATTGCTCTTGCTCCAGTTAGAGGTCCGAAAGTTTTCAGAAATTATCAGTGCCAAGTTTATTGACTGCTTTTATGAACCAGTACATACTTGCTCACAAGGAATATTAGGTATCACATGTTCACCAGACGTGGAAATGTGACAATTTAAAAGTACTATTAGTAAGGAATGACTTCACCCTGAGGGAATGATGAATGTGCTGAGAGATTTGCCATGCTAAAACACTCTGGTTACCTCAGGTTATCATGGGGTTAAAATCCAGATCAGAAAATTCCTCAAGACAAGGAAAACAAATTATATCAGATGTAACAAATGTGCTGAATGAGATCTTTTCAGAGATCATTAACTGTAAACTAGAGGGATCATGATGATAATCTAACTTGTATACAAAGGCAATAGGACTCACCTAAGTGCAATCCTGAACAGCAGAGATCTTTCAGAAAACTGTATTTTTAACATTTATTTTAAATGTTCATTCTTTCACATTTTTCATTCAGCAACCCAGAGTTGGCCTCGAAGAGAAAACAACAAAAATAAAGCAGAGTGCCCTTGGCTTTTCAAAACGCAAAAACCCCCACAAGTGGTCTCTCTCTTAGAAATGTAAATATTTTACATTTCTCTTAGAAGTGTAAAATAGTCCCCTAGCTCCTTTTTGGTACATTATGTCCACCCACCCTAAAAGGAGTCTAGCCAGACTCTTTTGCTTGGCTGGTCATATGCTGCCGCAAGGCATGGGGATATATGCAGTAGAAGAAGGTCATCAGGCAGAACCACAGCTGCTATGTGCTGCAGGTAGGAGGGGAATAATGGTTCCTGTGTAACGAGTAGTCCGGGTTCAAGCTGCCCCACAGAGTGTGTTGTGGAGTTCATCCAGTGGTACCAGAGCACTTCACAAACAACTCACACATTCTCCACAGGTACAATATGCGGACACATGAATGTACATATTCAAGAAGTTTCTAACTACTATTCTGAAATGCTGACATGTTGCAAATACTTCCGGAATACTCTGTCCATTCCAATGCCCATTATATAAGGCAAGAAGCCTGGACTATGGAAATGAGCAAGTGCTTTAGACTTAGACTTATTTGTATCTTTGTAATGATTTTTTAAAATGTATCTTTATCTGTCAATTTCACAATTTTCAGAGAAATATGGAAAAATGTTCATAATAAAACAGTCTGCAAAATTGAATCTGCAGTCCTGAAGAGGATTTTCAAAGTCTGAACTACCACAGATCTCAACTTGAACTGTTCATGGCAGTGAGCTATGTGAATACTATACTTTGAGATGCAACTGATGGTTTTGTCTCTCAACTTGTCTCTCTTCTCTCCCTTTTCTAGTCACTTTAATGTATATCGTAAGAAAATAAATAGTTTCAGTTGAATGTTTGAATTTGATGGAAAAAGGGATATCTATTTTTAAGTAAAAGTAAATTTATCATATGCTTTCTCAGATTTAACCTCCAGATACATCTTCCAGATGAATCATTGCAGTTACAACTAGACTCCTTCATCATACAGTTAGAAACTGATTCAAATTTCCTCATGGTTCAGTGCTTCCTGATTTCTGACTTCAAGAATTTTGATCCAGACTCCTCTGAATCTTCAACTGAAACCTCCTACATAGTTTATTTTGAAATAAAGATTAAACAAAACCTTCCTAAGGTCACTGGCTATCCTGTTTCTTAGCAAGTAAGTTTTTACAAGAATTAAAGGTCATGTTAAATAGAACCATTACCAACTGGTATCTACCAGAACTGTGAGCTACTATTCTCTCAGAGGAAGGTCATGACCTCTTCAGTAAGGCCAGTCAATAAAAAAGATAGGAAGGAGGAAGGACAAGAAAGTGAGAAACCTTTCTTCTCTCATTATTTAGCTCATAAAAAAATCTGAATCCTTGATTTCATAATGTTTAATTAAATTACTCGACAGTGATAACTTGGGATGGAGGTAGGATTGCAGAATAGGTACAGCTACAGCCGACCAACCAATAAAAGAAAATAACATGAGCTGGTTCTTTCAAAGGGGTAAGATCAGCCTCAAATGAACTAAGTTTAGCCTAGCTGCCCACATAGCAGGAGTAAGTACAGACTCATGTGACAGGAGATTTCTAACTCAGACCCATGCTGAGGGAAAATGCTATAGCAATTGGAGCTACACAATAATGGAGACCAAACCAGGGAATGAAGGCACCCCCCCCAAAAGTTAGGGGACCAGTCTGGAGAAGATCAGTGATAAAGTCTTTGTGAGTGAAGTTATTAGAGCATTAGATTAGTCCAATTAATTAGTACAACTGAGAACTTATAGTACAGGCTGAGTCGTCCTTTGATCCTACCTCGTGAAGTCCTACAACCTCTCTGAAAGGCAGGTATTGCATAGCAAGAGTCTGGGACAAAACCCTAAAAAATTCCTGCCTGAAGTTAAAAAGTCTGTTGATACGTATGTATATATATACAGGTACATAAATATATAGAAAACAATTTGAAGTTTGTAAATTTGTGTGTCTGGAAGTACCAGAATATTAGCTTCAAACAAGACAAAACCAGGAGGTAGTAGGAACAAAGTATTTCTATTGTTTATGAGTCTGTAATTAACCTGTGTCTAATTCTGCTGAAGAATACAAGCCTGGGAGACTAGAAGTTTGGACTGAAATCCTGATGCAGCTGAGGGAAGTGGCTGAACTCCTTTTGTTTCACTGCAGTAAGGAATGTGTAAAAGTCAAACTTCCACAATCTCTAAATGAAGGCCAGAGCTTTCAAAAGCCACCTTTGTTCCCGAGTACCCTGTTTCTGATAGCAGAGCTTCATTTGCTATGGGTGTTAATTCAATTGGAGCCACAAAAACTCAACACATCTAAAAAGGATCTTTAGCTGGGAAACAAAAAAAAGATGACAATCCAATGTAAATAGCTTAAAAACATATAAAGCCTTTCTCAAAAATAAAGATGAAAATTCCGAGACCTGAACTGTCCTCTGACCATGGTCCACTGAAAAACGTTGCCTTGTAAAAGCAACACATCTTTTATAAGAAAATTTACTCTCACAGATTTCCAGTTCAATTTTAACACAAAAAATGCTAGGATTGCCTATCAGTTTTTGCTCCTTCTTGCTTTTATACTAACTGCATTTCTCTAGGTTTGGTTTTCCTTCAAGATCTGCAAGCTCCATGCCAAATGAAGGTCTATGTTAATCCCTGTGTCAGACTTTAACTAGGCTGTACTTCATCATAGAAAACTGATAAGCATTCATGCCATAGACTTTCTATAGATACTCGGTGCCACGAAAAGTGCATATGGTAAATGGCTGCATTCATTACGCAGACATTCAAGCGTTACTTGTTGCTTAAACTTGTTCACTGCCTGGGCAATCCATCTGCCTGCCTTGGGGAAGGGAGTGCCTAGTTCGGCTCAATAATAGCAAGCCAGCTCTGAAAAGAAGAAAGGACTGCTAGCTGCAGCAGAGCATTTCTGCAGCAGAAAGCTTATGCTGGTAATACAGACACAGAATCCATACAACTGTCTTGCAGGCTGCTGCGCTCTCTAGAGGGAACTCATAGCAAAGGAAACTGTATTTATTCCCAGACTATTAATGAATTCCCAGGAGACTGCTGGATTACTGAAAATACTACAGATGATGACGGAACAGTTTTTCAATAGAATGCAAGGAAAACTGGCTACAAAAATGCTCTCAGGATCAATCACACCATTTTCTCCTCGCCAGCTCAGTTACCAGCTTTTCTTTTCCTTCTCTCTGAGATCTGTTTCCCTTCAGCCTTCAACTGCCAGTCTGTGCCAGTACCAAACAATTCTGAAGACAGTAACACACAGCTGGATCTGGTAACTAGTGAATGTATATGCAAATGTAGGAGAAGATACATAGGAAGAATAAAATAATAGCAAAGGCACATTAGATAGTGGAAGATACGATGGCAGTTACGGGAGCTCCAGGAGGTTTATTTCCTCCACCAGCATATTTTCATTAATGAATGACATAAATAAGGTATATTTAGTGAACATAAATGATATAAAGCTGTAATATCATGAGATTAGTACTAGCAAGTGCATTAGAGATGCTTTAAAAAAATAAACGCAATCCTGAATGTAATTTAAAAAAAACACATAGAAGGAGTGGCATCTATGTGTCCAGCTTATTTCAGTATTTTAAGAGAGATCACTGACTGACAAGTAACAAGTAAGTATGGGGTTTTTGTCAGAATGTGAGCCATACAATATTTAGCATACCATATTAATTTGAACTGATTTTACTTTTTTGATAAGTTTTTAGTTTCTGCTAATAGAACTACAGTCTATTCTGTCCTTTATACAATAACACAGAACCCTTTATAGTTAGGTAAACACACAGCAGGAACAGGTTTAACTGCAGTACTTACTTTTGCCTGGTAACGAAAAGTATGTTGACCCATGTCAATTCATGAATGCTTCCTGAACAAGGACGTGAAAATCCAGCATTTGACAGAAATTCACATATATTAAAAATAAATCCAGAAAGAAAGTGGGGAAAAAGGCCCAAAAATAGAAAGATAAACAAAGAAAAAGCCTGTAAGGTTTATAGCTCTGACTGCAAAATATTCAGCCTGGCAGCTCTAGGAGAAATACAACTCTGTGTACTTGTACATGCTCTCTCCATTAGAGGAGGAGTCAGTTTTGCAACACTTATGTTCCTTGCTCGGGGCAAAACAGAGATTCTCTTCAGCGCAAGCAGCGTTTGGAGTGTGACAGCTTTAAAGGTGAGAGGTGTACTCTGGAGTGTAGGAATGCATCAGCAGAAAAAGAATATTTTTAAGCATCAGCTGCAGACTCTACAGGTTTTTAAATGCTTATTGCGTAGGATATTTTTTTTTAAGGGAGAACTAATACCCTTTCAACATAAGCTGCATTCATAATACTATTTGTGCACCAGTAGTCCATGTTTTGTATTCTAGAATAGCTGAAAAAATAAATTCTTTTTACAACAGGATGAGAGGTGTTGGTTTTATATCAAAAAGCTGACTAAACAGAAGAAAAAAGAAGTTTTTTTTTTTTTTTAAATTCTTAGCTTTTTCATGTGATTTGAAAAGAGTTTCAGATGATGCAATAGGACTTTGAATTTTACTGGCATACTCAAGTATTCACTTGTCATCTACTTAACTGTAAACATTTTTACATATTCTTATTAATGCTTTCACTGAATGACATTTTTATCTTCTCTGTATTCATGCCAGTAATATGCATAGAAAATAAAATGCATGCATGTGTAGTGAAAATTCTTTTAAGTAAGAAGATTGAGCAAGAACATTCTTTTTCATAATGAAGAAAGATTTCTGTAGTGTGGATGTTAAGTTGTTGTTAGAGGCAAGTCTCTCCAATCAAGGTCAGAATTGTTCACATCTTGTGACCAAATGGACATTCTACAGATTATATTACACAATCAGTAGTCATATGAACAGTTTCTTGACAAGACAGGCAAACATTTTCACATAAGGAACACATACCTTGTGATCTGTCCAAAGAGATTATAAAACTTCATGTGTGCTTCTTCAGTATGGTTAGGGCTATGCTAACTCCCAGCTGCTGCTGCAAGGAAGTTTCACTCTGCACCTCCACCTGTGTAGCTTCCTTCCATCCAACATGTGTGCTGTGTTATCCATTTGATTCCATCTTTTGATAGTTTAGGGAGCTAAACTGGTGGAAGACAATTCCTTTTTTTCCCTCCTATTGTAAATTTCTTAACAGGCTCTCTCTGAGGTCAAACTAATGGTGGTGATAGAGGAATGGAACGCGTAGCTGGCAGTAAAGACTCAGTTGATTGTATCATAAAACTATGCCCTAAAATTTATCACATGCTCACAGCATTCAGCCAGCTCTGAGCAAATTCCACCAGTGAGTGACTGTGTTGAAGGGGATGAAACTGATCCTGGTAAACAGGGAACGTGTACTTGAAAACATGTAACACACGTTTTCTCAGAATGAGAAAAGGAACAGAAGGTAGAAGCTAACAGGTATTTCACCAGCCAGGAAAGATGTAGCAGGCTGTGGCTGGTTGTTTTATTTCTGCATCTGCTTGTCTCTGCTAAACACAGGGAGATCAAAATTGGGGGGGGGGGGGGGGGGAAGAAAGAGATAAGATCCTGTCTAGGGAAGAGCTCTTCAAAATGAAGGTGAATCAAGAAATACTGTCCACATCATCACTATCTTAATTTCGATAAGAGAAGCATATAATGTTAAGGTCTGTGCGTACATTTTTCCCCTAACCAAAATAGACTTTATACCCCTGGAATCTGGTTGATGGGGAAAAAACCAAAAACTAAATCACTAATGATTTAGTGAAAGACAAAATGAGGGATGAAAGTTAAAAACTATCATTGAGATCTGTAACAAAGATAACTATAGACATTTATACCTGTGCTATCCAGTTTAGAGCTAGCTGATGTGATACAACCTTGGTAACTGTGGCAGCAGGCAGTGCAGTGTGAGATAGTTCTTAAATATTTCCCCAGGAATTGGAGTTAGTTTTTTCAGATTTTAATGAGCACTGTGTGCCTGTGGCTACACGACTAACTATATTAAAGCCAGTCAGGCAAGTCTGTACAAGCACACTCAGCCTCTGGTGGAATACTGCCAAGAAAAGACAACTGTGATCCGAGGAGCACTGGATTAAGAATATTTTAAGGTAGTAGTAAGATCTCATATGCACAAAACACAGGTCACCCACATTCAAGAAAGATTCTTTCAAATTAGGACAGGAGAAAAGAAATGTCACCAAGATGAGGTAAAGGCTCTAAAGCTTATCTATTAAAAAGTGACTGATAGAACTTGGCTGGTTTAATGTGGCAAAGTAAAGGTCGAGGCAGAAAATGGAACAGGCATTTACATGTCCCTATAAAGGTAATGTATGTCTATAAATACAAAAGAGAATAAGCCCTGGAAAAGTCCAGTAGCTGTTTAGGCTAAGGAACAATGCTAGAGCAAAAACAACAGGTAGAAAGAGAACACAAATAAAATCAGGCAGTAAACTAAAAGGATACTATCCATCAGAATATGAAGATTGGAGCAGACTTTCAATAGGGTAAAAAAAGCATAGCTACTTCTAGAATAGAGCTTGTCCAGTCTCTGAAAGGGATTATCAACTTGACTCATTCCTTGTCATGTAACTGGTATATCCAATTTAGAAATCTGGTTTAAGTCAGGATCTTAAGTTGCCCCTATAGTCAGCAGGGAAAGATTCCTCTGTGGCTGGTCTAGAAGAATAGTAGTTTTATTTCCAGAGACTGATTTATTTAGAAAAGTTTGTAGGCTTGGAATCTGTTAAAAGAAGCTATTAAATTCCAAACAGCAGTCCTTAACATCAACAGATCATTTATGGAAAGGAAGGTTTAGTAAATTAAGAGAGCAAGGGCCTAACGTTATTTTCAGTATAATGACATTTGTATCAGTATAACATCACCAACTCAGTGAAGTTATTCTGCGTCAGAGCTCCAACAGAATTCTGAAATTTAGGCAGAACAGAATTTCACTGCTCTCAAAAAGAGCAAAATATGTTTCAACAGAGGTATGTAGGATTGGAAGAAAGGCAGGAAATCACAGAATCACGGAATGGTTTGGGTTGGAAGGCACCTTAGAGACCATCTAGTTCCAACCCATGGGCAGGGACACCTTCCACTAGACCAGGTTGCTCAAAGCCCCGTCCAACCTGGCCTTAAACACTTCCAGGGAGGGGGCAGCCGCAGTTTCTCTGGGCAACTTCTTCCAGTGTCCCACCACCCTGACAGTAAAGAATTTCTTCCTTATATCTAATCTAAATCTACCCTCTGTCAGTTTAAAACCATTACCCCTCATCCTATTGCTACACCCTCTGATAAAGAGTCCCTCCCCATCTTTCCTGTAGCCCCCTTTAAGTATTGGAAGGCTGCTATAAGGTCTCACTGGAGCCTTCTCTTCTCCAGACTGAACAACCCCAACTCCTTCAGCCTGCTCTCATAATGAAGGTGCTCCAGCCTCCTGATGATCTTCATGGCCCACCTCTGGACCTGCTCCAACAAGTTCACATCCTTCTTACATTGGGGGCCCCAGAGCTGAACGCAGTACTCCAGGTGGGGTCTCATGAAAGAAGATACAAATTGGAGGAAGCAGTCAAAGGAAGCAATAAGGTTTCAGGAAAGGGCTTTACAAGTAAGAAAAATGGTAAAAGGAGCATGTCAGGCAGTGAGATTGAAAGGGCATATGAGAGGAGACTGCAATCTGTCTTTCCCTTTCCCACAGCCCTTATCTGCCAAAAACCTCCAGCCTTCTTCAGAGAGTAACTCTTTGTGTAGGGGTTGTGGCTGTTTGTCCCTGCCCTTCCCCATCCCCCTAAAAAAAAAAAAAAAAAAAAAGGCAGAGGAAAGCAAACGGGACAAGCATCTGTTTTTAAATGTAGAAGAAGAATATAAGAAATAAAATAGGAATAAGAATTCATAGAACTACAGAGAGAATGATATTTTCTTCTGCTTCTGCCTGCTTTCCTTACCATGACCTCAAGGTGTGAGTCTCTTCAGAGACAGACAAAATGTACTTACAGGACATTTGTCATACCAGAGCAGACATGGCAGGTACCAAGACCACTCACTCTGACATCACCCATGCGCCTCAAAGTCCTGCCCCTTTCCTTGTCACACAGCACGTTCACACCAGAAGTATCTAGGGTTCACACCAGAAGCAAGGACCTAGGGCCAGGATGCCCTTAGCTTATGGTAGCTACCATTTTTACAGAGCTGTAGCCCATGCTATCTGAGACTGGCCTATGATGGGCTGGCAGCTGAAGTCGTGCCTTCTCATTTACCCAGAAGTACTCCAGGACCAACAAGTCTAGGACATTCTGCATACACTCCATGTCATCAAAAATACAGCCCTTCCCCGTTTCCGGATTTTTGGTCACAGACAAAAAGCACTGATGCTAGATTATTTTCAAGATTGGTTCTTAACACATACCACATTTCCAGCCACTACATTCGTGAGTCTTTTCCACATATCCTTTGCACCTCTCAAACAAAACCACAATCGCTTTAATAGCCAGGGCCTTGTGCCACTGTAACCATTCCACAGACCTCCATAGCAGTCTTCACTTAGGACACCTTATTCTTGCACTCCTGTTTTTGGGATATGTGAGATTGCTGTTTGCCATCATTAGACATGCTTATTATCTTTGTATTAACATGTAGCAGATGGTCACACAATGGGATCTCAGTCACTGTGACCTCTGTGTGCATGGACCATGCTGGCAAGCAATCATGGCCTCAGGAGCCACGCAGCCATGGGGACTCCAGAGGTCGTGTGGGTGTGACTGATGGTGGCAAAGTGGCAGCTGACATGAGCAATGGAAGGGAGGGCTGCCTGGTTCTGAGGGACCTGACACTTTTCTCGGGTACAGTTGCCATGTGGCTGTGGTGGGCAGGACTTCTGCTGGAAGTGAGGTCACATCTATGTTGTGTGAAAGTTGTCCTTTAACTAGTGATGAAGTATTTCATCTATCACGCTTGCTCATGCCTGCAGCCAGTGCAACTCCTTATGTGCATTAGTTTAATAGAGAAAACTGGACTCCTACTAAGTGAGATACAATGTGAAGACCTAACTATCTCTAACCATGTTGAGGAAAATTGAAAATCTTATAAGGCCTGAAGGAATTAATGAACATACGAATTAACCAGATCTTCTAGTTTTACAGAAATTGTTTCCATATGTTTATTTTTGTTTTGAAATAATAAGCACATCTTTGGTATTTACATAACTATAAGGAATATGCCTGTCATCACTGACAGCTGTTCTTCAGGAATCATCCTTGTCCCATGATGTCCAATATATATACAAAATACTTCCATATATTTTTTAATACAGACTGAATGTTAAGTGTAACATTATCTAATTCAGCCTTGTATCACATGCCCTATAAACCCCTGTAAATTCATAATCAGCTGCACAAGGCTGGCATGTTCAGCTGAATTTATCTGTTGATACAGATAACATAATTCTTTTTTATTGGATGGGATCATTGTACAGTGTGGCAGCTTCCTACTTCATTAAGCCATGCTTGATTGCTTGACTACCTCCTAAAGAAATTTGTGAAATGTTCCTATCTCTTTTAATTGTGGATTTGTAATAAAACCATAGCTTTCATGGATGCCTTCACTGAGTATCTCATTCTCTCACACTTGGCACATAGTTTTATTATGGTTATTATTAAACCAGAATTGGAACATGGTGGAAGGAATGGGGATCACATCCACTGTCTGTATTTCAATTAATTATTTCTTGTATTTCTGTGTCAAAACCTCTCTCCCTCCATTTTAATCATGCAGAGAATGGGAAAAACAGTAAATATCTATCATCTAGAAATGTTTTCTTCTCATGGGAACATTCATGAAATAAAGATGACGTTTATCCTGACTGAAATTTTTTTTGCTTAATTTATAAACAAAAATATTTCTGTATCACAAGACCTTGGTTGGTGTGAGATACGCATATACAAATACTGGGTTAACAGCATAAGATCTAACTGATAAACAATGATGCCATGAACACAGAGTAGCATTTACACAATAACATGGTCTCTCTGTACTAGTAGTAAGTGACAGACCAGCCAGCCCTCTCAGAGTTTAACTGTTTTCATCTCTTTGATCTATAACTAAAGTTACACTATCATACAATGAGTCATTTCTTACTGGATATTTTTACTGTTACAAAAAGCCTACTTATATTTCTAAACCAGAATGCATTTCCACAAACTTCTACATCTAATTAACACAGTATGTCCAACAGAATCTCATGTTGTATGAAAAGACAAATAGAAAAAGAGGTGGTAATAAAAGCAGGCTTTCAAAGGTCTTGTCTCCTAGTTATTTACAATCTCTTTAAGACTCATTCAGTCTATTAAAATATTCTAAGAAATATTCCCATTCATTATTCTAGGACAGATACAGCTTTTTAAAAGACACTAAACACAAATAATGCTTAATTTCTAACTTACGTGATTGTCTTATGAGCACTAGCTGTAAAAGTGTATTTTATGTATAGCCCTTCTTATGTTCTTTGGTTTTAGCCTCTTCAAGTGCAAGTTTTGGGACTCTGTCTTGGGTCATTTGCTCCTAAATCAATCAGAAATTGTTGAAGTAGATGAAGAGACATATGTGAAATCAATAAAATATGAATATGTAGGATGCAGAACTATGTAATGATGATGAGATTCCTTCTGATTCTGTAATCTGTTCAGTTATGAACTTGGCCTAATACACTTCATGCTATTCTACTCACAGCCATAAGCCCTATGGCCAAGACAAGTGCCTCTTGAGTGACATGTAAATTCAACCCTGACTGCAATAAGAATAGCTGCTCAAACATCTTTTCTGAAGTATGCCTGAATGTATTTATGTTTCTTGCTCCAGAACAATCTCAGGTCTCTGCTCTAACTTCTGGGCCTGACAGCTGTGCTATCCAACAAAGTTGAAAAATCTTTTGCCCTTTTATGTTAGGAGTTTTCCAAGTCATATAATCTATATTATATAATATAATGCATCATATTATGAGATGTATCTATATTAGAAGAAAAATCTCCCTTGAGAATTATTTCCAATAACTGTATTAAATTAACTAGGAAATAATGCTTACTTCAAAAAAATACATTGCTACTCAAAATCATGTTATATGACCATTAAGAATCATACTGCTGCCTTACTTAACATCTGAATAATCACTGTGTAGAAAAATGTTGTAGGTGCACAGTATTTCATTGCCTATTAAGTATTTATCTTAGCAAGAAAGCTGCTATATTATGCCTTAGCTTGAATGATTAATGTGCTACTTTATAAAACAGAAATATGTGTTTGCTTGAGATTACTCTCTTTCCCAAGTAACATTTATTGGTCATGTGAACCAGATGGACCTTTCATCTGACCCAGTATGACTGTTCTTCTAACAGTATTTAGCAGAGTTTAAATTAAGAAATTACAGCAACAGGAGGTACAGTGCATCTTTTCCTCCCACATGTGGACATTGTCAAACCTCCTCCATGCAGCAAGCCTGAAGGAAGAGGGGTCTCTGCCATCATTAACTACCTGATCTTTCAGAAACCAGTGGAAAAAATAGCTGGATCCCAAATAGGAAATTTGAAAATAGTTCCTATCAAGACTATCCAATTTTCCACTTATTTCCAATCAAAATAATTTAATTGTTATTCAGGGTTACCTGGTAGGACTGATTCACCTTTTGATCAGAATCATACTTTTTAGCTAGAAGAAATCACACAAGGACCATCAGCATATTAAAAGCATTCTAGCTGTTCAGTTTAATACTGACATAATTACTAATAATTAATCTTTACTTAGCTATCCTTTTCTCTGTTGTGTTCCCCCCTCCCCCCCCCTTCTTTGTGCACTATGAGTGATGGGCATAATTGCAAGAAAAAACTACTTGTCCATAATTATGAAAATTGTCTCTCACCTTGGTAATGACTATCTTCTTTTCCTAAGATTCAATCAAGTTTTGTATGTAATAGTTTGTCAAGAAGAAACAAATAGTTACAATTCCTAATTCATGTTTTTAACTGATGCTGTTCTATTGTAGCAGTTCAAAACTGGAAGAATGTTTTATTAGTGAGTTATCCCTACTTCGATTTCGAGCTTTTTTTCTGCATATTAATATGAAGAACTAAATTCTGCAAAGATACAAAGACAGCTGCACAGCAGAAAACTACCAGTGAAAATGGCTGTGAGAATCTCTTAGAAACCACAGACTGAAAAGAAGAAATTAACACATGGAACTTTACAATGGTACAACCTGAAGAGAAAGGTTCTGGAGACTTGAAAAACAGTAACTTCACATTATTTGCTCAAGGCATTTGTGGGACACAACTCACTAAACAGAAAAACTTCCATGGAAAGCAAAATTAAAAATAAAACGTGGCAAATGAGCAATATAATGTACACTTAAAGCACTGTGACAAGTAGAACTTGGATATGAATTATGTTTGTTTTCTTGGTATTTGAGCTTTAATATTCCAGTAAGACTGCCTATCTGCAGGGACAGCAGCTGGTTTTTATATTTTATTGTTTTCTTTAATCTAAAATAAGAATTTTTATTGAATGTACATGCCTTGCTCTTTGTGTATAACAATAAATGACTTTTTCAATAGAACTACATGTTTGAAAAAAACTCTATAAATACTTAAAAAATTCTGGGCAAAATCATTAAAAATACAAAGCCTTGTAAGATTATTTATGAATCACTCTCTATTAGAAGCAAATAGAAAAAATAATGCTAATTTTGTCTGCTCATGCCAATTCTCACGGAAGTATTCCTAGGAAAGAATAAGGAACTACCATCACAAAATTACAGAAAATGTAGTGCATGGAAAATAAAGTGTAAAGGCAGCAAAAGCAATTTCTTCAAATCAAGTTATTGCTCTACTCCCCTAAGGCCAAATATGCTCTGCTCAATTTAAGCACCCGTTTGAGGTACTGCTTCTCTAGCAGATAAAATTTAAAATCAACCTTCTGACCTCAGGAGAGAAATGATAGAGGCTAAATCCCTAATTTATCATGAGTCAATGGAGAAAGGTACCTTTGAGAATTGCAAAGCTGGAGATTTCAGCAGCCCCTTTAGCTAAACCAATCCAGTGTTTAACCACTCTCTCTGAGTAATTTTTCCTTATGTGCAATCCAAATCTCCCTTGTTGCAACTTCTGAACCCTGCCTTCTCCCACTATACACTTTTGAAGAGTCTGGCCTTTTAGGTTGTTGAAGAATAGAACTAAATCTTCCATTAAGCTTTTCTTCTTCCGGCTAAACAAACCCTCTTCCCTCAGCCTCTTGCTGTGCATCATATGCTCCAATCCACTAACTATCCTGGGGCCCTCTGCTCCAGTTTGTTGACATTTCTTTTGTACTGGGGAACACAGCAATACAGATGTAGTTACCCTCCCCCTAAAATAGCACAATGTACGGTTGCCTATTTCACAGGAAGAGTGCACTGTTGGCTCATATTCAACCTGGCATTGATTAAAAATCCCATCCATTATAAAACCCTGCCAGCTGGTTTCCAGACAGTGCTGATGCGTGAAGTTACCCTATCTTAAATGCAGAACTACACAAGCCTTCTTTTGGCCCACTCCATGAGTTTACTAAGTATCCTCTGGGTTGAAGCTCTGCCACTTGTCCTCTCAGCCTGATCTCACCCCCTAATTTACTACCTTTTGTAAATTTGCTAATGCTGGTATGTCATCATCCAGGTCACTGATGGAAGTATTTACATTAGACCACCACTAGATGGTCAGAAAGTAAAACTAGTTCTGGAAATAGGGGCAAGAATGCTATACTGTCTACCAGTGTCACCTGAGCTATAGATACTACATGTTCCTCATGGAAGAAGAAGTCACCTCTGCAGAACACACACTCCTAAACATGTTTGGGTGTGCACAGCTACATGCTGAGGGAACTTCTGGTGCAGAACGTAAGCACCTACACATTAGGATGAGGGTGAGCTGATGGCTACACTCCCTGTCGGGATTTAGATGAGCTAATGTCTAGTTTAGGCAAGAATGCAGCTGACAGTATTCCATTCAATGGGTATGAGGAGCTAGAAAAACAATTCCCAGGTGCTCAGGGACAGTAAGTCACAGCATATAAAACCAACTCAGATGACCTGAAGAGGGTTTGGGTGCTTAATATCTCATAGAATATACACACAAACATTATGTGATTTCTATGGCAGTAGTTCAAAACAGTGTCTTATCATTATGCAGAAACTTTAGCTTTCTAGAACTGTAGTTTATTGTTACAAATTATGAAATTTTTTTTAGTAAGGATTATTTTCTTGAGAATGTTTCTTGTTTTAAAACACTTTTTATAGTTTTTCACTTCAGGATGGTAAAGGTAACAGTCTAATAGCCTGATTTCCATTTCAATAGGTCTGTTGCACAGACAAAATAGAGATTTTCAGCCTGTGTATGTCAAAATGGCAGAGGAAATTTAATTATAATTATGTAGGGACACACTCTCATTTTCAAATGTTGTTTGGCATCTCAAGTTTCACTCTTCAATGCCTGTCTATGGTAGGTTATGTTGCTTTTCCAGTTCTACATAATCTTTCATTATTGTGCAGTCAGAAGCTTTCTTACAAAGATAAGTGAGATTCCTTGTCAAAAGCTTATCTGCTGCAGAAGGTGCTTTAGTTGTAGAATGAAAATACCGGTTTCTTAGCAGAACCTTCTGTAATTATTAGTTTGCTGATGTGCACAGATAATTAAATGGAGACAAAGATATGAATGTGGTTTTGTGATAGGTTTGCTCTTTTGTTACAAATGACAGCTTTAGGTTCATAGCCTTACAGTATTTTTGAAAAACTGCAACACATTCTGTTGCCAGCACTCTTTACAACAATTGTGCAGTATTTGGCATATGCACACCACTTCATTCTCAGAGAGATGATTAACTGAAGTTACTGATGTATGAAATTGGCTGTCTTCTCCTCTTACCCATATATACAAGAGACAGGAAATGCTTTTGAAATGGAAGATCTAATGTTTAGGCCAAATCACCTTGTGGGAGGAATTTAGGAGCTACCAAGTTTTGGAGAATGCTCAGTTTGTTTCTTGTTTTTTAAAGCAAAAAGGCAACCTATGGAATGGGGTAAAGTTTTTGATTTTGCACAATTAAGCACAGAGCACAGCTGATATTCTGATGCCCCTTTAAACCACTCTTCAGTTCTAAGGTATAATCAAGTGTACCAACTCATAAAAAATATTTCTCTTACCTGTTCTCAAAGACATTTAGTAATGGAGGTTTTACATTTCCAAGCAATGTTGAAGACAGTTTTTCCCACTGTTGAAAAAAACTGCCTTTTACTGTGATTTTAAGGTGCCTGATGCAGACAGTTACAGTTGCAATTGTTTATTGTAAATTGTTGCACCCAATACTTAGACAGTCTGCACATCTGTGCACCTGATTTATAGGCATAGGAAAGTACTTACATGTCTATGTCAATTTGTAAGTCTGCCTTTACAAGTATAATATACAAATGGAAGAACAATCCTCAGAAAATCTGCATTTTTAACTATATCGAACCGCTCTCATTCATCATTTGTGGATTAAATATATGAATTCATTCTCTGGAGTCATCTATTTAAAATGCCTCACAGAAATAATGCTTTGGAAGATATCATTATTAGTTCCTTTTCCTGCAAATAGACTAGATTGCATTATCTCTCAAGCAAAGTTCTAGAAGGTACTTTGTTTTAGATATTTAAAAAACAAAGACATACAGATTTTTCACTAGTCATTCTCCTCTCTTCTGCATATACTTTTAAAAATATAATTTAAAAAATGATTAGAAATATGATTTTAAATAATAAACAAAAAATATGTTTTAAAAAAAGATTTTTTTCCTAATAGGAATGTAGAATGTCTATGTGAGATTTTGATAGAACCTGTATTTTCTCACATAAATTCTGCTCATTGCTTTTTCATTTCCTGCATAGGTTGTCTAAAGTGTCTATTTAATATAATGTTTTCAGTCAATCATTTAGAATAACTTAGAAGGTTTTATGTAGAACCTTTGTTCTGCATGGATTCTGTTTAATGCTGTTTAATCTTTATTACGATAAAAATATTTATATGTGAAACACATCAGATCATACTAACCAGAAAATACTTAAAAAAAACAAGAACAATTTTCTCCTCAGGATGTTAAGTCTCACATTTTGACTTTCTTTGACATGTACTAGCTGAGAATTATTTTATACTTCTAATGCACTCCATGCAGTTTTCAAGAAAAAAAGCCAAATTTTAAAAATAGGATCTATGTTAATACAAATAATTTGGTGAAATAACATTGCCTTTTTAGACAATAAAGCATAGAAAATAAAGACTAGTTGTATATAATTCTGCACCTTGATATGTTGGATTTGACCTCTACATGCATTTGCAATTAATTTTCTATTCAGCTTTTGTAATCTGACCTAGTTTCCATCTTTTATGTGACTTTGTTTCCTGGGAAAATCTTCAGATTCTTCAGCCATTGAAGAACTCAAGATTTAGCCAAATTGGCCTTTTATTGAACTGCCTCTCTTTCTTTTGCTCAAGAGTAATTTGTGTGGGTGCCCTTCATATTGTTCCTTTAAGAAACTGCCAACTTTAATTGCTTTAATAAGGCTTCTGTCTAAATGTGAAAACAAACTAATAGGCTGTCTGGCCCTTCAGCTCTCTCTGCAAGGAGAAAAATTGGTGGGAGCTCTCATTCAAATACTCGTAGCACTTGGCTATTAATCTCCCTTACTGTACTTTGACAGTATATTCTGTGGGGTCTGAGATGCTCTGCTTGTTTTTCACAGAATCACAGAATCGTCAAAGTTGGAAAAGACCTTGAAGTCATCTAGTCCAACCATTAACCTAACACTGACAGTTCCCAACTACACCAGATCCCTCAGCGCTATGTCGACCCGACTCTTAAACACCTCCAGGGATGGGGACTCCACCACCTCCCTGGGCAGCCCATTCCAATGCCTAACAACCTGTTCTGTAAAGAAATACTACCTAGTCTAAACCTTCCCTGGCGCAGCTTGAGGCCATTACCTCTTGTCCTATCACTTATTACTTTGGTTAAAGAGACTCACCCCCAGCTCTCTGCAACCGCCTTTCAGGTAATTGTAGAGGGCAATGAGGTCTCCCCTCAGCCTCCTCTTCTCCAGACTAAACAACCCCAGTTCCCTCAGCTGCTGCTCCCAGTACGACATGTGCTCTAGACCCTTCACCGGCTTCGTTGCCCTTCTATGGACACGCTTGAGTAATTCAATGTTCTTTTTGTAGTGAGGGGCCCAAAACTGAACACAGGAATCGAGGTGCGGCCTCACCAGTGCCGAGTACAGGGGTAAGATCACTTCCCTGTCCCTGCTGGCCACACTATTTCTGATACAAGCCAGGATGGCATTGGCCTTCTTGGCCACCTGGGCACACTGCTGGCTCATGTTCAGCTGGCTGTCAATCAACACCCCCAGGTCCCTCTCTGACTGGCAGCTCTCCAGCCACTCCTCCCCAAGCCTGTAGCGCTGCTGGGGGTTGTTGTGGCCGAAGTGGTTTTTGCGTAACGGTATGTTTGTGTGCCACAGTGGGATGAATTTCAAAGAATGTATGCACACTGATATATGTTGGTAGCACATTGCTGGCACTACCTATGTCTATGACAAATTCTTGATTGTGGGGTTCTATTTTATTAAGTGATTCTTGAACATATTTATCTTTTATATATCCTTGTTTCCTTGTGTAATCCTTGTTTACTTGATAACAAACCTTATTAGCAGCATTATTAAAAGTGATCCAATTTTTACTTCTTGATTAGTATTAAGTAGTTTACAACTTCTGCATACCAATACAGCCTCATTGATCAACAAAACCCCAGACATGCCCTGGATAGAATTTTGAATGAAACAATCTGAATACTGAGTAAACATTGAGAAAAAAATTACATGTTGGAAAAAAACAAGGCTAAAGAGTATTGAAAATCAAAGAAATACTAGAAAATATGGTGCAAAACTAAAGACACATGATACCTGTGCTCTTTTGTATACAGTCTAAGGTAACAAAAAATATTCAGAATATTGCAAGTGGAACCCACTGCATTTATGTGGACAATAGCACTTTTTGCTGCATTTTACTATAATGCAGGTTTCCTTAATTTTCTGCTTCAGGTTAAGACAGTTCACATAGTTTACAGGAAATTTTACTGCAGTTTTACTGTATGACAAAAGGTTTGGGACTTGAATACTGGAGGGTCCGTAAGTCTGGGCTGGATACTGGAAATACCATAGGGGTCTGAGAGTTGGCTACTGGAGAGACCAGAAAGTTCAAACCAGCTCATGAAGAAACCATGGAGTCTACTGGAGTTAGCTACCTGTAAGATCATAAGTTTGGACCAGCTTAGTGAAGAGACCTGTTTGCATGTGTCAGTGTGTGAGGCAACTAGAAGACTAGGGGATCTAGTGGCAGCTACTGGGTAGTCTGTCTGCCTAAGGCCAGTTACTGGAGGAATCCACAGTACATTTGTCCATGCATGTCTATTTCCATGCCATTGGAAAACCTGTATGTACTACTGTATGTACAGGAAATAGTATTTATATCCCACACTTGACCAGTGCTTTATACTGAGTCATGCTACCGTACAGTATCTTTCCACAAAATTATTATAGAAAATATTTATAAGGAAAACTAGGTTTTAAGACATGAAACTTTAAAGCTGTAAAATAAAAGAATTAACCTCTAAGTTAAGGTATATAGCTGTATGTAACTGAGAATCCTTTCTGAAAAGCTTTAGCAGGGAAATGAAATAACAGAGATGTACTTTTCATTTCTTTAAAGACATGAGCTGCCAAAATTCTTATTTTTGTAAAGAAAAATAGTTTTAAGTGATTTCAAAGAAGATGCTGGTAAGCCATGTGGGCAGATGGCCTTTTTTAGTTAAAGAATCCAAATGAAGAAGAGAAACAGTATCATTAAAGCAAAGTAGTTTTCTTTCATACAATCAGCCAAGCAGAGGGCATGTCTACAATACTAGATGCTGACTATCACATGTCCAGCTGACCTAGAAAGTGGATAGACCACACATGAGCAAAAACTAGTGTAGTGACATTAGTGTGACATTGAGTTTGAGTTAATAGGCCCCACTTCTCTGCATGACCAATGTTAACTTGAGCTCAGGATGATGCTTGCAGTTTTGATGCTGGCTATCCTTTACTGTCCAGTTCCAATGATGACTTCCCCTATTCCACTCAAATACCTTTGCTGGTGTCAAGTCTCATTTTGCAGTATACTTCAGCAAAATTCTCTTATGGTGAAATTTCCAATTTCTCACTGTTTCTTGTCTAATTATTGTGCTCTGATATCTCCTCTTTGGCAATACATTTTTTTCACCTCTGTTCTCACACTCAACTCTATTCTTATCCCACTGCTTTTTAGAACTCTTCTGTCCATTGTACTTTGTATGATTTTCCCCTTTAGTTAATTTGTAAAGATTCAGTTCTTCTAGCACCTCTTTCTACCACAAGTTCTGCCTCTTAAACATCATCTACATCTCTATGTTTGGCTATAACTTAATACAAAAAGAAAGTTGTAATTAAGAAAATTTGCCATTTTAAAACAATTCGCTACATTTGAGTTATGTGTATTTCTGAAATTCTCTAAAGAATATAACTGAACAAACTAATCTGCTACTGAAAGTGATTTTAAGAGAAGAAATACTGTCTAATTATTAACTAGAATTTCAAAAAGTAGCTGATTGTACCATAGTACTTTGGGATTAAAAACAGAAATATTACAGTATTTGTGAGCAAGGTTTAAAGACGTGATCTATCGATTTCTTTTATT